>NC_092719.1:55119449-55719449 GCF_047496885.1 Scyliorhinus torazame | reverse complement strand
TTTTAAATGCTAACGATGCGATTTCTTCCATGTGCTGTAATTAATAGAAATCTTTATTTAAAACAGGACCGGGTCTGTCTTATATATTCACTCAGGTGCCGCAGTATCGTCACTTCCAGAGGTGGTCGAGGAGTGCTCTCTTGCTGCCCCAAATGTAATTATCTGATAGGATGTCAGATAGGATCCCCTCGTGGTCTGGAGAAATATTGTGGGGTGGATTCTCCATTTGGGAGACCGGGGGCTGGATTCTCCGCACCCCAACCCCGGAATTGTGTCCGGCGCCTCGGCGGAGAATCCATTTCCGCGCATGGAATCGGAACCGGCGCGGTTCCCCGATTCTCCGGATCCCGACAAGCAGCGTACTCTTAGTACGCCGCACCGTGTATCCCCCTACCTGCAGCCATTGCTGGAGGTTCGCCCCGCCATTCTCTGCCCCCGGCTGGCAGACGTCCCAACGGCATGGATCGAACACGGTCCTGCTGGTCGGGATACCAGCGTAGCGGCTGCAGTGGCCGTGGCCACCATGGTCGGGGGCGGGCCGATCAGAGGGCAGGGGAAGCCTCATACGACACCAGGCTAATTTTGGGCTGGCAGTCCGGATCGGGCGGGCGGCCAATCGGGGGCACTGAGGCCGTGCGCATGCGTGGCCTCTGACACAAAAGTGCAGGGGTTCGTATCTGCAGCAAAAGTTGCTAGATTCATGACGGGTCCCTGCTAGCCCCCTGCAGGACTATGAATATGCAGCCTTTCGTTGGCAGTTTTTACGATGATGTGGGGACATGGTCTCTGAAACTGAGAATCCAGAACACGTTCTCCCACGGAGGGGAATTGCACCCGTTTTACGATACCCCTGGGTGCGCAAAGCAGGAAGGAATTCCGTACCCCTTGCCATGCAACTTTATGCATGGCGAGGAGTATGAGGGATTCCCAAGGGAATCCCACTATCGGGCCACCAAACCAACCCTCCCCGCACCACTTACCAGCCCTGAACCACTCCCCCCCCCACACCGAAAAGCAGCCCCCCCTCTTAACCCCAAGTACTGGGGTGTCCCAATTCGTCCCACCCAGGGGCCCTTTAATAGCGAAACTCCCCACAGGGACCCCCTGTAGTAGGGAGGCCCCCCACAGGGAGCCCTCCAATAGTAAATCCCTGACAGAGACCCCTTAACTACAGGGACCTTCCAGGACTCCCTAACTATGGGAACTGCTCCCCCCCCCATCCCCACAGGGACCCTCTGACTAATAGATACCCCCACAGGGACCCCCTGACTAAAGGGACTCTCCCTCAAATAGACCCCTTTCTGGAAGTTAGAGAGCAACCCATACCTGTCTGGAAGTTAGAGCACAGTCCAGATGGGGCAGTGAAAAAAACCACAGCTGTAAGTCTTACCTGGAAACTCCAGGTTCCAATCATTAAGTGCATCCCAAGTGCACTCAAGTGTGTGATTGGAAGGCACTTACCACTCTTTGATGTGGTTGATGTTTGTAAACATTGGGGTTTCGCCACTCAAAGTCACTTATCCATGAAAGGAGATGAATGAATCAAGACTGCAGATAGCTTGTAGAAGCTGTCAATCACCGCCTATTACTAGAAATTAATGAATGGCTTGCAGCTAATGAATTTGAGGGGCCTAGACACAGGTCGCAGCTGTTGGCCTTCCAGGAATGGACAAGTGGAGCTTCCAGGTAAGTGTTGCAGCTATAACACTTACCTGGGGGGGTGATGGCAGGACAACCACTTCCTGGATGCAGTGGTTCGTGATTAAGATTATTCATGGCCTATATATTACCTTGCGTTTTCCAGTGGTGACCTGGCTACAAAAGCCTTTTTTTAAAGTTTAAATTCAAAAAAGTTGGAAAAGGGTGCTCCTATTTTTAAGCATCCTCTCCCTTCCTTACCTTCCGTTCTGTTGGAAGGCCCCCGATTGGCCTTCTGTCTTCAAGAGTCTGCCTGAGGCCAGCAAGCCTGCCCTTTGACCATTAAGAATGAGTGCCTGTTTCCCACACAATGTGGCTTTTTGACCCACATATCAGCTGGACGGTGTGATTCAGAAGCCTGCAGAGGAAGTCCTGGACCTTTATCTGCATCACGCACTCCAGATTGGTGTAGCACAATTTGTGGTAAACTAATTTCCCTGCCCATGTGCCTTAGTCCAATGCGCCAGTGTATTTCCACATGAGCTCTCCAGGAAAGGTATCCAATCACTGAAATATTGTGGGCAGTTTGCATTGTAGGTGACTGTTCACTGGAAAATGGATTGGGACAATCCAAACTCATCCACATGGAATGTCCAATGTCAGCCAGGACTTTAATCTCAGCCATTAGAGTTAGTCACAGAGTCATAGAATGTTTGCAACATGGAAAGAGGCCAACCATGTCCCAGCAGCAATCAAGCATTTCGTTTAAGTGAACTGGAAGCTCATCAGTGAAAGGGTAGTATGTTTAAAAACTGGAATAGCAATCAATGCCAAGATTTAATCAACTGAAGAGCAGGCAGTTCGATGTCATATATTTATAAATGTCACTGTACTGCAGCAACGGTTACTGAAATGACACAAGGTTGTGACTGGAATCAAACCTTGTCACGTGAAATCCATCGAATCCATGAATCACACCAGAAGGGATTAAAAATAAAAGACTGATGCAACTTGTGTCACTTCAGATGTTGCATAGTGCTCAAACATTGAGCTCTGGCTCTACATAAATCATTAATAAACACAAACATAAATAAATTGTAGTTTAGCACTCAAAAGAGTGTTTATCCCTCTGTCCACGTGGGCACCTGACCTGGAGATACTGGTCAAGCAAATAATGCATTTCTCAGAATGGTGACACAGCAATATAAAATAAGTAAATCAAATACGAAAGAGAAAATGCTGGAAAATTTCAGAAGGTCTGGCAGCATCTGTAGGGAGAGAAAAGAGCTAATTTTCGAGTCCAATGACTCTTTGTCAAAGTAAATGAAATAGCCGCATTTTCAAAATTGCAAACACAGGAATGATTTTTTTTTCTGTTGCACAGTAGCTGGACAAGGAGCCAGCAGTATATGACAGAGTAGAATGTGGAGAAAGGCTATCAAACCCAGGTGTAGCTCCACAATAATAATAATCTTTATTGTCACAAGTAGGTTTACATTGCAATGAAGTTACTGTGAAAAGCCCCGAGTCGCCACATTCCGGCGCCTGTTCGGGTTCACGGAGGGAGAATTCGGAATGTCCAATTTACCTAACAGCACATCTTTCGGGACTTGTGGGAGGAAACCAGAGCACCCGGAGGAAACCCACGCAGACATGGAGAACGCGCAGACTCCGCACAGACAGGGAACCAAGCCGGGAATTGAACCTGGGACCCTGGCGCTGTGAAGCAACAGTGCTAACCGCTGTGCTACCGTGCTGAAGCACAGGGTCTTAACGGTATGAGAGCCCAGAGGTAGGTAGGTCCTTGGATTGGCCCCTATCATAAGACAAAGGAGCAGAAGTAGGCCATTCGGCCCATCAGGTTTGCTCCGCCATTCAATGATTGATCTGATGTCATAATCCTCAACTCCACTTTCTCACCTTATCCCCATCACCCTTGATTCCCTGACTGATGAAAGATCTGTCCATCTCAGCCTTGAACATACTCAAAGACCCAGCCTCTACGGTAAAGAATTCCACTGATTCACCACCCTGAGAGAGAGGAAATTCTTCCTCATCTCTGTCTTACATGGTAAACCCTTACTCTGAGAATGTGTGTTCTGGTCCTAGACTTTGCCAGAAGGGGAAGCAAACTCTCAGTATCTACCCTGTCAAGCAAGCCCCTTGAGAATCTTATGTCTCAATAAGGCCATCCCTCATCCTTCTGAACTCGAATAACTAAAGGCCCAATTTACTCAACCTCTCCTCAGAAGAAAATCCTTCCATAACCAGGATCAGCCTAGTTAACCTTCTCTCAACTGTCACCTAGGTTAGTATATCTTTACTTAGATAAGGGGATCAAAACTGTTCACTACTCCAGGCGTAGTCCAACAAGTGCCCAAACAGGTGTCGGAATGTGGTGACTAGGGGCTTTTCACAGTAACTTCATACTTGTGACAATAAAAGGTTATTATTATTGTATAGTTTCAGCAAGATTTCCCTATTTTTATACTCCATTCCCTTTGAAATAAAGGCGAGCATTCCATTTGCCTTCCCTATTATCCGTTGAACTTGCATGCAGTTTTGCGTGATTTAAGCCGGAAGTCCCCTATATCCCTCTATCAATTGGCGGGGGGGCGGAGGGCAAACCCCATCAATGGGAAAAGATGACAGAAGTACTCCTGCCCCTCCCAGCTCATAAAGAGGCTGCAGCCATTGCAGCAGCACAGCAGGATTTGCGCTCCAAGCACACATTCTCACCCCAGCATAATGGTGTAAACTCAACCTGCAATATTCGCATACTAGCTGCACACACAGGCTGCTTAACAGGAACAAATACGAAACCATGTTTGAAGTTAGGGCTACAATAACTCATGAGAAATGACCTGTATCACTCGTGCGGCAGGAATGCCAATCAAGCAATGTTTGTAGCATATCAGTCCCGTTGCATTTCTTATTCAGTAATACTAACATTAGTGAGCAATATCTTCTTGCTGGCTGACCAATGAACAGCAACAAGGGGAATTTCATTTAATTTATGAACTGCAATCCATAAGGTCAGCATTAGCATGCGTACTACAAAGCATGACAAGGCAATAAATAGGCGCACAATTTTGAAGCACAACTCTGATACCTCACAAGTTTGTAATTTCTAACTAACTTTTGAGATGCTCGTTTCCTTGTTATTTTGCGGGATGTGGGCGCCACAGATTAGGCCAGCGTTTGTTGCCCATTCCCAATTGCCCTGGAGATGGTGGTGAGCTGCCTTCGGGAGAAGTGCTGCACTCCACATGGTGTATGTTCAATACATTAATTCAGTAACTCAATATAGATCAGGGACAACCTCCTCAAACAGATTTGTGCTCAGTCAAAGCATTTGCCTCTTAATGTGTCTCTAAGATTTAGCAGCTACAGCTTCATTCAGTATTTATACTGAGCATGCTCAGCCACAGTGAGGAAGTTATTCAATGAAAAGATCAGATTGGATTTTTTGCATTCAGCTTTTAAACCAGAGATTTTGGACAGATTATTGACCCATAACTTCCGAGTTCCTCAGCGTCACAATTCGGGGGTATCACTAGAATGTGTTAGGAATCCCTCCTGGATGTTCCCACATAAGGATTTACCCGGCAATTGCCCAGAAGAGCTTAACTTCCTGTGGACAACTGCGCTGGGCTGGGAACCATTCGAGAGAAGCAATTTAAATCACTAACTTTGGATGTTTCTGCCAGTTTTACCCTGATAGTTACTCTGAAAGAGATAGACGGAAAAAAAACTTCTAACTCCAGAGTAACTATTTAAACACACAGAGCCAGCCACGCATGGGAGACCCTGCACAAACACATCCCAACACACCACCCCTACACCTGACCCGACCCCCCAACCAGCCCAACATGACCCCACACCAACGTCCTGACACGACACCCCCTCCGGTAAATATTCATAGTTTAGTATTGTTGATAAAGTATCTTCAACCAGGCTGCTTCATGGTGTCCAGGTAGTAGACATCATGGGTAGTGAGAACAGAACAAACCATGGTGGCAGAGGGGATAAAAATGAAAATCCTCTCTAAAAGACTGAAGCACTTGCAAGAAAAGGACACCAGTGACAATTCTGCCTTGAAACAAACTCACGCAAGAAGCAAGATAGTGGGCAAGCTCCCCATAGAAACTCCAGAGACATGAGAGCTTGGCAGCTGAAAAAAGGTACAAATTAAGCCCAAACAAAAGTCTCCACAGAATCCCCGAGCAGATCCTGCAGGTTAAAAAGTTCTAGGCAAGCCAGTCCTGTGAACTATTTTTTATTCTAAATCCAGTCAGGCAGAAACTCTGTCATGCATTTCATCACCCGCCCAAACTCCAACTCAAGACCCACCCCAAATGGGGCCGAGTCCGGACTGTCACAAATATAAGGTCAAACACCGAGAAATATTATTCTAAAAATGAGGAGTGGGATTCTCTGCCGGTGGGATTCTCCATTGTGCTGGCAGCTCACCATTGCCCAAGGGTTTCCTGGTGGCATGGGGTGGCCACAATGGAAAATTCAATTGGCATGTGGCGGGAACAGAGAATCCAGCTGCCGGCGAGGGCGCTCCATTTAGGAAAACACAGCTGGCAGAACGGAGAATCCCGCTCCAGGTGCCTTGCAATTCTTCGGATCTTCTGTCCAGTGAGAATTCTGCCCTCCAGGCCCATTCCCCGACCCACACCACACCATCATGACTAAAACGCACTTTAGCAGCAACACGACCCGCAGCCATTTTGAGGCTTCTTCATCCCAGCAGACCATTGCCATTTTAAACTTCACAGCAAAAGTGTGAAGCGCACGGAAATCCCATCCTGATTGATATCGGCGATACCATTTTGAAACTTCCCTCACTCTTAAAGGGACACCCACATCTCCAGTGTGTCTTACCTACGGCCTTGGCCAATCTCAGAATTGCAGATATTGGAGGAAATGGTTCCGGAGTTACAGCACCACTGCAGGAGTAAATAAAAAGGTTGGAGGCAGAACAAGTTAGCATATTACTTTATTCCATTGGGCTAATTGCAAACTCTATCATTGGCAGGCAAGCCATGGATGAATCAGTGTTAAATTTGATGATATTTAAAAATCTTACGACCTTTTCTTCAACCCAAGATCTAGCAAAATCTTGGAATGTGCCAAATTTAACAGGAGAGTCCAGTAGCCTGGGAAGTCTGTTGGATCCTTTATTAAGGATCTTGACCACATGGCAAAAGGATGAGATCTGAAATCCAAAGTCTTCGCAAACAGAATCGTGGTGGGTGTCACGGACAATTCACTCTGCGACTTTCTTCAAGCCAAAAATGACCTTACTCTTGACAGGGCTGTCCACCTAGTTAGGCTTTCCCACCTGTGAGACCAACACAGGACTCTTTTCAGAGACGCTTCATGGGGGAAAAGCCACTCCAAGGTCTACCACATCAAGCCACCCAAGTGCAGTGATCATCCAAGCCACGGTGAGCCATTACCCACTGATCTGGTCTAGAGGGTTGATGCAGACTCAATGAACCAAGTGGCCTCCTTCTGCACTGTAGGAATTCTATGGTTCTATGGAAGAGCCAGCTCTTCCTTCTGGAACCCAAACATCTCAGTGAATGACCACCTAACCAACTTTAAGTTAGATGTTGTCACCGGAGTGACAGTCTCACCAGAAAAGTGGCTCCAATGCCTGTGGAAGCGAACAGCAGATTCCCTCACTCTACTCCACAGGAGGAGTCTAACACTCAGTCATTGGTATGAGCCATTAAGGTGCAGCGACAATCAGATTACAGGGCTGAGGTACTTTGTGTGGAATCAGCCCTTTTCACTCCTCAGCAGACAATCCTGCATAGATCTCGATCTACTTCAACCGAGAAGATGTGAAGACAATCATCGTCCCCTGTCGGCCTGAAAAGCCTCCTCCTGAAGGCCAAACCACTTCACAACATTCAAATGTTGACATTACTTGTAATCCCTCTTCTCGGTTTGCGGGGCAGGATCTATTCTTCTTTATTTCAGATTCCCCAAACCTACTCAAGGGCCAGACCAATCCATCGTGCAGCAGGCTACCACAGCACCCCCGGTGGAGATGAGGCCAGAGCTGGAACGACCTGAAGAGAAGCCTCTGCCACCACCAGTGACCATGGTGCAAACAGCAGAGACCGTGACCAATGTACAGTTGCAACAACTACCAACCAGCGCTCCAAAACCACAGCATCAGCAAGAACCAGATAGCAGCCTCACACAAACACAACAACAAAATGTGAACTACCTCCCTACTCATGTCCAACAGCAGCGGCTGGAGGAGCAGAGGAGGAGAAACAAGAGAAAGGAGCAGTCAAAGGTGGTAATGCAGGACTAAGATCAAAAAAGGGGAAAAATACAACAGCAGGCTCCAGTTAACTTTTTTAAGAGATTTCTAAAATGGCGCCAGGGCGTGGCGACTCTCTGTGAGCTCTCCCTGCAGATCCTCTTCCTACATTGTTTAAAACCATTACTATAGTATGTTCTATAATTATTCATTATTATAGTATGTTCTATATATTTGTGTATGGAGCAATCTGCCAGGACTGTAAGCAAAACAATACTTTTCACTGTACCTCGGGACACGTGGCAATAAATAAATCAAATCTACCAACTGGATAAGACATGGCAGGAGTATATGACCTCCAAACTGCCTCAATCTCTAATTTCAAGGACTTGAAGGGGGAGAAATGGGGTAATAAGAACTCTGTTAATGTTGTAATGTTAATCATGTAGCACCCTAGAGTTGGAACAGTTTATAGTCGCAACGCTGAAGTACACAAGACTTATAACTAAGTTGGAGCAAACTGTAAGGAAACTATTGTCAGCCTACATCCAGGGAATAAAGACTTGGGGGGAGATGCAGCAAAAGGATCTGATACTTGAAGGGTTAACATGGGACTGAGCACAGTACCACCTGTGCAGTGATGTAAGAAGACATGTGACCCTGAGCTCAGGGTTGTCTAGAGATAGGTAGCATGAGATATGAGTTCCTTTCCATACTGTTACCCTCTGCTGTAAATATGTACATAGTTCAGGACTGTTAATAAAGACTTCTTTGCAATTTTAACCAGACTACCTTGTGGTGACAGTAGTAAACATCGCAGGTAGTGACAGCAGAAGACATCAGTTCCACTGTGAGGTCTCCCTATTTATTCCAGGTGAAATAAATTGTAATGAAATTTGAAGCAGGGGATGTTCGGGCAAATCACTTCAGCAGCTGGTGAGGAAATCTGTGGGAAGAGCATGCTGACATTCATTTGCATTACTGTGGCTTCAATGGGTACAATCACCAGGAAGACCATACAGGAAATTCAGGGGCTCTGCTATTCAGACACAAAACAGGGACAAAGAATTAGCATCTGCTTTACTAGTGCATAGTATCCGTGTTATAGATATGATTTGGCATTAAAACCAAGAACATCACCCAAGAGAATTCTTCATTCCGTGCACAATCCTAAGCATACCTTCTGATTTAAATCTCCATTTCTAGATTTTTTAAAAATGTAACTCTAACTTAATCCTTGTCCGTATCGTGACAGAGTTCAGAAAGCAAGACTATGCATATTGAATATTACTGATAAATTTTCACAAGATTAGTTGCCCAAGTTAGGAATTATTCTCCTCAATTCACTTGGAAAAATATTAAAATAGCAGGAGTTTTGCGCCAAGCTCTCGTATGCAAAGTAAACACACTGTGTACAGTTTCATTTTCACAGTGACTTCATTGCAGTGTTAATGTAAGGTTACTTATGACACTAATAAAGATTACTTTCATTTGTGTTGTGTTTTGTTATTTTTGAAAGGTGAACATGCTGATTTTGTATTTACCAAGGTTGTGATCACCAGTAGAAAGACATAGAATATTTGTGTGATAAAATGGACAGCAGCCTGAATTTTAGGCCCGATATAAAATTGGACGCTTTAAAGTGTATGGACATTTTAAATTAAAACACAGTCAGCTCCAGGCGGTCCTGATCGGAATTTGTGCAGCCAAATTCGAATGCACTGAACAGAGACAGAGTGTCAGGACAACTTTGGACCTGCCCTGTCAGCAAGACATCAGGAGATAATTGGTCCTATTCAATTGGATTGATTGTTGTGGATTGCCCAGATAAAGCTAGCCATTTTGGCAGCCAGTTACCATATATGGAATAAGATTACGTGCGAACAATACACCTAGAGATAGACTCCTGGGGATGGGTTCCTCGTGTCCTGCAGAGTTTCAAATGGCAACTCCATTGGGTATTTAAGACCCCCGCCCCGAGACCTCATTGACTGAGGGCCAGAGAACTTTCTGGAAAGGCGTGAAGAAGGGTATAAACATCGACCAGCCAGTACCCACCCCGATGAAGACTCGCCGCCGAGGCAGTTCGACAACAGACCAGAGGACAGAAGGAAGCAGCGTGTGAGACCTACCTTCATGGACGAAGACCCTGAGACACCCAAGACTCAGAGAATTGGACCCGCAGCTCGACTGAGTTCATCAGCACGGGTAGTATTAAGAATCTTGGGATTATTATTAGTTGGGACGATTTAAGGGGAATAACTGTTTTACTATTTTTATAAATACATTTGGTGAAATCATAAACTTATATTTGTCCTTTTTACTCCTCAGTGAGTGGAGCGTGTTTCTTGGTGGTGAGCCATGGACCGATGGTGAGATCTTATGTCATTGAGATTTCCCATTGAATCCGCGCCAATCCGCCAGGAAAATCGCAGCAGGGTTGCGTCGTTGGCGGGACTGGACGATCTCGCCCGCTGTGTGGGAAACAGTCACTTAATTGTCAGTGGCTTTTCTGCAAATTGATCATTAAAGACAGAGGGTGGGCTCGCTGTCTCTTTAAGGACAGCAGGTGGAATACTGAAAATGGAGGAAGAGTAGGCTTGAATTAGATTAATAGACAACCTGTTACTTGCGAGTAGGTAGCACTGCAACACACCACCCCGCAGACCACCCACTCACCCCCACAGCCTCCCATGCCATCCCCAGGAAAACCACTCAAGAGCAGGATGAAGCTGATGTGGTGGCCTACCAGGGCCTAGTGCTTAGCCCGGTTGAAATTGGCCATATTAAATTAAAGAATCGGGCAGTTCTAAAAATAAACAACAGTCGTTTCTGCATAGCCTCATGGGAATTCTTACTGGCCAGGTTCAAATACATTAGAGGTCAGACATGTCCGGGCCTGTCCTGTCAATCAGCCATCAAGAGATAATCGATCCAATTGATATGCACTGGCCTACTGTTGCAAACCCAGGCCGAGCCAGACTCTCGTGCACGCAGGGTTCCAAACGTCACCTTATTTGGCAAAGGTATACATGAAAACACGACCATGGGAGACTCACATCTGGGCCCAGGTGACCTGTCAATTGGGCATCAATTGGATCATTGGACACTAAAAACTCCTTTCGATACCCCATTGGCAAAAGGTCAGAAGAAGTAGGAAAAGGGCATGAAGACAAAGGGGGATAAAAGTAGGCACTCCGGACCACATGGTAGCAAAAACCCAGCATGGGAGATGACTGTGACCAGATCAGAGAAGTGAACAAAGAACAAATAATAAAGAAAAATACAGCACCGGAACAGGCCTGTTGGCCCTCCAAGCCTGCGCCGACCATGGTACCTGCCTAAACTAAAACCATATGCACTTATGGTGTCCGTATCCTTCCATTCCCACCCTATTCATATATTTGTCTAGATACCCCTTAAATGCCACTATTGTACCTGCTTCCACCTCCTCCCCAAGCACTGCGTTCCATATATTTACCACCCTCTGTGTAAAAAAACCTGCCTTGCACATCTGTTCTAAACTTTTCCCCACGCACTTTAAACCTATGCCCCCTAGTACTTGACTCTCCAACCCTTGGAAAGAGCATCTGACTATCCACTCTCTCCATGCCACTCATAATCTTGTAGACCTCTATCAGGTCACCTCTCAACCAGATCAGACCAGACCAGACCAGAAGGAAGTCCAAAGATGTGCAGGTTAGGTGGATTGGCCATGCTAAATTGCCCTTAGTGTCCAAAAAGGTTGGGTGGGTGATGCACGATCAATTGCACAAAGACTAAAGTTGGGTACAACTGTGGCTTTATTACAGTCAGATGCGTGGCCTCCTGCTGCAGCTGGCAAAATGGCAGGGTACTGGAGGTCATGCATATTTATACAGTTCTCCGTGGGCGGAGCCAGCCGGCAGGAGCTACCGGCGAACCTGTAGTGCAGGTCCTACCTTACATCTCCTATTACAGTGGCTCACCACATTCACCCCCTGTTAAAAATGAGTCCGGCGGGGGTGACGTGAAATTATATACAATGAGTGCAATTATGTACAGTGGTAGGGAAAGAAAAGTCCATGTTAACGGTCCGGAGTCCGTCAAAGGTGTCATAATATACACCAGTATATCATGGTGCACACACACACACTGATGGACACACAGTGGGACCAATCAACACACACAACACCGCAGCCAATCACCAGTTAGAGCACACGCACTATAAAGACAGAGGGCATCAGAGTTCCCACTCATTCGAGCTGCAGCTTCCTAGTAGGACAGAACTCACAGCCTGCAGCACAGACATTCACCATGTGCTGAGTGCATCGACTGGTTAAGACCAGGCAAAGGTCTTTAGTTAAAGCTAGTATCGTGTTAACCCACAGTGAGAGTATGTTAAACTGTTAATGACTAAATAAAATAGTGTTGCACTATTTCAAGTGTTGGTGACCTGTATGTGTTCCACGAATCCAGAGCGTCCAACACAACAGTCACTTTTCTGGTAGCTCTGAGACAGTGTTCAGTACACAAATATTTTTCAGTCATAACTTGATTCAAAGCAAACAGGAAAGCAAGTGACAGGAGGCAGTAAGTATCAGTAATGTCTTTCAAAAACTGAACCTGAAAAGATATTGCAAGCTGTAATCAGTGCTGCCGCTGATAAGATATTCAAACCATCGAAATAATTTATTGAAAGTGCTGTCATGGCATTGCACTTGCGAATCTGTCTGAGTGGACACCCAAGTATGAACTTAGCAGCACGGTAGCACAGTGGGTAGAACTGTTGCTTCACAGTGCCAGGGTCCCAGGTTCGATTCCCAGCTTGGGTCACTGTCTGTGCAGAGTCTGCACGTTCTCCCTGTGTCTGCGTGGGTTTCCAAGGGTGCTCCGGTTTCCTCCCACAAGTCCCAAAAGACGTGCTGTTAGGTGAATTGGACATTCTGAATTCTCCCTCTGCGTACCCGAACAGGTGCCGGAATGTGGCGACTAGGGACTTTTCACAGTAACTTCATTGTAGTGTTAATGTAAACCTACTTGTGACAGTAAAGATTATTAAAAAAGGAACAGATGAAAGAATTTGACTTATAGCATTTAGGATACAAGACCCTGACAAAGGCAAAACTAATCCAAAACTGCATATGAGCCTGCTAAATACAGACTTATTAAATTAAACAAAAATATGCTTGGATGATTTCAACAAAGTAGCAGATAGCATTATAAACTCTAATGTTATCGTTTGTGATGACACTTCAACCTCTTGATTAAATAACTGATTGTGATAGCTCCCAGGCATCTCTCCGTAGCAATTAGTACCTATTGTTCTCCAGTATCTTCTCTATGCTCATGTTGTCATGAATTGCTGTACAGATACCTCATACACTGTACTCTGCGTCCTGGAAGTGAGCAAACATTTCTCAGAGCAGAGTCAACTCCAGGAAGAAGCTTCCAGCATCCTATCAACAGCTAGTTAATTAAACAGATCCAACACAGGCTCAAGGTAGTTACTTTGGAAAATGATATATTGGGTATTTTGTGGAAGTACATTTTTTGATCAATTTACAGAGATTAGCAAATATGGAGAAGGGAATTTAATCATTGACGATTAAATTCATACAACTGCATAAGCTGTGATTCCTACAGTTTTCTACCCTCTCAGTTTTGGGCGCCATTGTATAGCCTGAATTTGTGCTGTTTCTGAACTGCAGGAAGTTTGGAAAGGTTGCTGAATAGAATGTCGGTGTCTGACCCTATGTATAAGTTCTAAAGCTAATCATTTAAAAACACCATCACCTTCTGGGCTTTTTAAGGGGAAAATTAAACCTCCAAGACAGTGCTGTCAGAGTCTGAAAGGGATTTTGCACAAACTGCTTTTCTCAATGATTTATCTTTGATGGCTCCTCTGAAGATCTCTTCTAATTGGTCATTTCATTTCTGGACATGCTTCTGGACTGGCTGCATTGCCAGGGTGACCTGCATCGTTTGTTAAAGACCGGCATGTTAATTGTCTTAACCTTCAGTTGCAAATAGCAGAGTTTGAGGGGAATGCTAATTTTGCAGCAATTACACTTATAATAAATGCACAATTTGCATTATTTACAATTGTCACTCATGATACTACAACGTGGAAAATTGCACAGGTGTCTTATGCACAAAAAGTAGGACAAATTGAATCCAGTCAACACCCCAATAGTCTATTCTGGATCACCATCAAAATGGTGGAAGGGGTCATTGGCAGTGTTATCAAGTCGCACTTACTCAGTAATAATCTGCTCAGTGATGAGCATTTTGGGTTCCACCAGGACCTGTCAGATCCTGACTTCATTACAGCCTTGGTCTAAACATGGGCAAAAGAGTTGACCACCAGAGGTGAGGTGAGACTGACTGACCTTGATATCAAGGCAGTATTTGATTGAGAATGGCATCACGAAGCCCTAGCAAAACTGAAGTTAATGGGCATCAGTGGAAAATTGAGAATTGGTGGTTGGAAGCACAGTTAGCACAAAGGAAGATGGTTGTGGTTGGTGGAGGTCAATCATGTCAGCCCAGAGATCTCTCTGCAGGAGTTCCTCAGAATGGAGCCCGAGGCCCAACCATCTTCAGCTGCTTCATCAGTGACCTTCCCTCAATCATGAGGTCAAAATTGGGATGATCGCTGGTGGTTGAACAACGTTCAGCACCATTTATGACTCCTCAGATACTGAAAACGTTTGTGTCCAAATGCAGCAAGGCCTGGACAACACTCAGGCTTGGGTTGACAAGTGGCAAGTAGCATTATTGCCAGACAATGGCCATCTCCAGCAAGAGAAAATCTAACCATCTCCCTTTGATATTCAATGGCATTACTGAATCCCACACTATCAACATCCCCGGGGGGGTTACCATTGAGCAGAAACTGAACTGGACGAGCCATATAAATATTGTGGCTACAAGAGCAGTTCAGAGGCTGGGAATTCTGCAGAGAGTAATTCACCTCCTGACTCCCCAAAGACTGTCCACCATCTACAAGCCCATGTAAGGAGTGTGATGGAAAATGCTCCATTTGCTTGCATGAGTGCAGCTCCAACAACACTTGAGAAGCTCGACCCCATCTGGGACAAAACAGCCTAATTCATTGGGACCCCAACCACTACTTGCAACATTCACTCCCTCCACCACCAATGTTCAGTGGCAGCAGTGTGTACCATCTAAAAGACGCACTGCAGCAACCCATCAAGGTTCCTCTGACTGCCCCTTCCAAATTGTGACCTCTACCACCTTGAAAGACCAGGCAGCAGATGCATGGGAACACCAGCACTTGCAAGTTCCCCTCTGAGCCACACACCATCCTGACTTGAAATTATATCACAGTTAGTGCACAGATACTGAAGATGTTTGTGTCCAAATGCATCAAGACCTGGACACCATTCATCACTTACCAGCTTGCTAACCATTGTGCCACCATGGTCCCCAGTGCCAGAAATAGTTCAGTCAGCTCAGGATCAGAGCTGGGGTAATATATGAAACTCAACTGTGCTGACTGAACCCAAACTGGGCATCAGTTGATGACTCATTTCATCACTTTACTGATGACTGGAGGAAGCTGAGTTGGCGGTAAGTGACTGGGTTACAGTTTTCTTTCCACACCATGTGGGTATAGCCCGCTGACCGGAATTTAATGCCCATCTTTACTTGTTTGTGAGAATACTTTGGTATGATTGGTTGTTCACCTGTTTGATGCCATCGCTATTCCTGATGCTGAAGATTCCCAAAAGCTAATGTCAGAATGAGATTAACATTGTAATAGGTGGAATTCACTCCACAGAGATCACTAGATCCTAGTGAGCATTTTAGTTGAGGCCAGTGCAAGCACCATCACTTCGCTGCCGACCTGAAAATATGGGCCAAAACATGCTCTGTCACGTTTTCTGACTAAACTAGGCAATTATTCCCACCAAAATTAAAGGTCTTTAGTTAAAGCTAGTATAGTGTTAACCCACAGTGAGAGTATGTTAAACTGTTAATGACTAAATAAAATATTGCACTATTTCAAGTGTTGGTGACCTGTATGTGTTCCACGGATCAAGAGCACCCAACACAACAAAAGGTTCAGCCGGTCCGGTGCTTTGGTGGGAGCGGCGTAACGGTGCTGGCGGTGGTGGAGGTGGCACCGATGGCGGTGGTGGCAGTGCTGCTGCTGGCCAGTCATCGGGGAACTCCGGGAGCTTGCAGAAGTTCTCTTCATCCTCTTGTGCGGAAAAGGGGAGGGCGGGGGGGGTGCTCTGGTGGGGTGCTCTGGTGGGGTTAATATTGGTGGCGCGGTGGGAGGTGGGGGCGCATTGGTATAGGGGGGGGTGGTGGGGTGGAACCTGACGATGCCAGGTCCCTGAGTGAGACAGTATCTTGGTGCCCGTCAGGGAACTCAACGTAGGCATATTGAGGGTTGGCGTGGAGCAGGTGAACCCTGTCCACCAAGTGGTCCGCCTTGTGGAGTTGGACATGCCTACGGAGAAGGACCAGTCCTGGAGCAGCAAGCCAAGTCGGGAGCGACACCCCGGATGTGGACTTCCTGGGGAAGGTAAAAACACGTTCATGGGGTGTGTTATTAGTGGCGGTGCACAATAGTGACCGGATGGAGTGTAGAGCGTCAGGGAGGAGCTCCTGCCGAGAGGTGGTTCACCACAGTGGGGTTACTGGGTTACGGGGATAGGGTGGGGATGTGGACTTAGGTGGGTGTTCTTTCCAAGGGCCGGTGCAGACTTGATGGGCCGAATGGTCTCCTTCTGCACTGTAAATTCTATGATTCTATTCTATTAAGGAAGAGACTGCCAGCGAGAATCACCTTTATGAAGACGGACCAGAGGAACACCAGCAATCACATCCATAGCCCTACCAAGCCATCACTGTGGGTAGTATACACTGACCTTGGGTACCTCTAGTATTTTGTGGGTAATATAAGGGTTAATTGTGTTAAATAAATATTATTGAATTTTGAACTTGTGTTTGTGGTTTGTTCTCCTCTTTAATAAAGACACCCTAGGTAAAACCTTTTGAGTGAGTGAACTGTTCGGAAATATCTGAGGAACTGGAAACCATTCGGCGGTGCAGATTTGTAGCAGGGACTCAAATTTCAGATCGAGAACAGAAAGTGAAACTAGATCAGTTCAAAGTTCGCACTCTGGTTTTAGTGTATACCTATATTTTACTGAGTGCCAGAAAATAGACAATTGCATCCAGCTTGCCTTCAAACGTGAGCCCGGATTTTTGTTCTCGCGTTGGGTATTGGGAGTTAGGAAATATCCCGGCTCGCCACACATGCGTCCGGAGAAACTCCCCCAAAGGGATAGGATCATTGTGCCGGGGGAGGTGGATAGAGGATGGAGATGCTTCTCCACCTGTGCTCGTCCTTGGCATAGATCAGAGATGGCCTCAAGGGCTGCTGAGTGCCGAAGCAAGCCTTACTTGGCTCTGTGGAACGTTGTCTCAGTTGTTCTGTTAAATATTAGGCCCACTAGCTCTTATCTTTCTCACTACTTGCCCATTCCCCATGCTTCATTCATGCCAATACATGCCCCTCCCCCACCCAGAGGGCACCCTTCAATTGTTCTGCAGCCCCCCTTCCTTCCCACCTTTTCAAAGAAGCCCTATCAAAAATGGCCTTTGCACTCTGGCCAACATGCTTAATACCCTCTTTAACTTCCTTGGTTATCCAAGGTAGGTCCTTCATCCCCTTAGAGTCTTTCTTCTCACTGGGATACATTTTTACTGGGAGTCATGAATACTCTCTGATTTGTTATGTTGTATGTGTAACATACGTGGCTTCCTTGTGGTGCACTTGACAAAGGAAGGTTCAGATGTGGAGAAAACTTCAACACGTTTATTAAACTATTTACACTTCTATTACTCGGGTTCGACACTACTGCTAATCCGACTATAGCTACCCAGACTGACTAACCAGCTGCTGCAATCCACGTGGTGGGTGTAATATTGAATCAACCCAGTGTCTGTACTCACTGACCGTCTCCACTGGAAAGAGGCAGATCATGTGTGTGGTGTCCTTTATATATGGGTTGGTGTAATGCCCCCCTGTGGTCGTGTCATCTCCTTGTGTATCGTGAATGTCCATTGGTCGTCTCCTATCTAACTGATCTATTGGCTGAGTGTGTGCGTGTGATGTTTCCGGTGCTCCCTCTCGTGTCTAGCTAGCCTACATACATTTACATTGATGCACATCACCACACTCTCTCTAAATGTTCGCCACTGCCCAGCTATTGTCTTATCCACTAATCTATATGACCAGTCCATTTTGGCCAATTCCATCCTCATACCTTCGTAATTCCCCTTCTTTAAGATTAACATTAATATTTCAGTCCCAATTTCCGCACACTCACGCAGTTAAAGGCCTCAAAAGGCTGAAGGGCAGACCCCCCAGTGGGCAATTTACCCATCCCCTTATCATGGGGAACAGGTTGTGAGTTGGTGGGAAGGAGGTGGGCTGGGCATCCAACTTATTAAATATGCCCCCTACCCCACCAAACACACCTGGCGGAGTCTGTAAAACCCAACTCTAAAAATTCCGAACACCCAGACTGCAAGGTAAATCACTTGCTATACTGAAATTTAAACTCAGCACTATGAGTTCAAATGGCCCTGCTGAGTTTGGCTTTCGCTCATGTGTGTGTCACATCCTGGCCTTTTCCCCTGCCAGCAAATGTGGGGGGTAGGGGGGTGGTGGAAATGGGAGGGGGGGGGGGTTGCCTGGCAAGAATTCCGCATTGCATCTGGGTATCCAGTCTGCCATTTTGAAAGCTCCCAATCGAGTGACCACACGCAGGTGATGACTGTAAGAAAAACTCTTTTATTTGACCTATTATATGACAATTCCTACACACCAAGGTCCACATTTGAGCCGGGGTGTTTATGTCCCATGAGGCGCTCGCCTTATGGGGGTAGCTCCGGCCCCTCACCGAGGGAGATCATACTCAGCAGGGACTCGGAGGTTGCAGACACAAGACTTCATGGAAATCCAGACCTCAGTCTCCGAAGTGGAAGACAAAAATTTTAATCCACAAAGCATCCACTTTCCAATTCAAGTTGCTTACATAACGATGCCCAGCATCTTGAAACAGTATAACCATTCTAGGATCCAAGTCACCAAGAATCAAGATAAATTATAAACACTACCAGTTTTCAACCCATCGAATTGTTCATGATCTCTGTTTGAAGGGCACATGGATTGACAGGAGCACTGCAGTAATAAACCTTTTCAGACTTCAGTAAAATAGACATAAACAAAACCTTGATATTATGAGGATACTGCAGTAAATACTGTGAAGAACCTGAGGGAATAGCAGGATTTATAACAGGAATCAATTACTGGCAAGTTCACATCCACTTGGACTACGGGTTTTGTTTAAATTATGAGGACAGTAGTTTGGAGACCCCAGTGTATGAAATATTAACTGTCCAATGTTAATAATAAAATGTAGTTCTCTTTCCACCGCTTTCAATAAAATCAGTGTCTGGTATCTGATCAAAATTAAATGCACTGTAAAAATATAAAATCCTTGAAGCAACTGTCACGTAATCATAATGCTATAATAAAAGATCATAAAAGTCAGTTGTTATGGCAAATTATAAACCGTGTGTTTTTTCATGTCTAAATGCAGTAGAAAAAGGAGAGAAAAATCATTGGAAAAAAAGTAACCCAAAAAATGATCAGGAAAAAAAATTGAACAGAGCCAAATAAATTTTTTCAAGGAAACAAGTTCTGAATGTTTTATTTTTGGGACTCTAGCCATTTAACTGTTACTGTGTTAGTGCTTTCTTTTTTAAAGAAGGGATTATGCAATCTTGCGTACGGTAAACAGTATTGTTTTGAGACCTGAACCAGTCCTTGATCAATGATCTCAGTTGTTGGGAATCTTTCTTCTTCTTGGTCAATCTCTCAGCCTCGAGGATGACTTGCTTGCACTCCAGGGTGGTGGGTTCTGTGGTGGCTGAACAGTCCCATCCTGGACCCGTAGATTCTGCCACAGGTTTGGCAGCTGGTGCTTGATGAGGTGGGTGGGTGGGACACTTTGGATTCTGTGCTCTCCTTTCGCTTGGCCTCCGCATGCTCCACCCTACGACGCTCGAGGTGATTGGCACCTTCGTGGATGCTTTTTCTTCAGCTTGTGCATTCTAAAGTGATTCCTACGTGTCAGTGGGAATTTATTTAGGGAGGCTTTCACAGTGTCCTCGTCACATTTCCTCTGCCCTCCTAGTAATCGCTTGCCATTACGGAGCTCGGAGTAGAGCATTTGTTTTGGGAGTCTTGTGTCAGGCATACGGACAATGTGGCGCACCTATTGCAGCTGGTCAAGTGTGACCATTGCCGCGATACTGAGGATATTGGCCTGGGATACATGTTGATACATTGATCCTGCCAGTGGATTTGCAGGATTTTGCAGAGACAGCGTTGGTGATATCTCTCCAAGGATTTGAGGTGTCTGTTGTACATTGTCCATGTTTCTGGTGCATACAGGGGGGCAGGGACCAAGGCTGCTCTGTAGGCCATGAGCGTGGTGCAGGATTTGAGATATTGGTCTTTGAATACTCTTCTCCGAAGCATGCACTCGCGCATTGGAGTCAATATTGGATTTCGTCATCATTGTCTGCTCGCACCGAGAGGAGGCTCCCAAGGTATGGGAAATTATTCACATTGTCCAAGGACTCACCATGGATCTTGATAGTTAGGGGGGAGTGTCATGCCAGTGTCCCTTTAAGAATTGTTTGTATTAGCAACTGGCAACAGTGATGTCATTGTGTGGGTGAAGCTGGGCTGTGGCGCTGGGTTTTACTTTCATTTTGAGCAGGAAGCTGGCTGTGGCTCTGAGTTTTACTTTCGGTTTACACTGTTGGAAGCTGGATTCAGGAAAAAAAGGCTACGCCTCTCTCTCTCTGTACGTTAAAAGGTGTGCAGACCACTTGATAATTTAAAAGTGATAACTGTTTTCTGTAAAGAATTCAAACCTACTGTTTTGTTAAAAGGGTTTTCCTGGTTTTATTGGATATTGTTATCAAATTGAAACAGCAGAAAGGGAAGTTATTAAGGGTTTATATGGAGAGAGAGAACTGTAGCTGTGTGAGGAATATATGTTTGTAGTTGATAAAAAATGCTGACTGTGTGTGTTTATAAAATGTTAACTGAATTCGTAGAATAAACTTTGTTTTTGATTAAAAGCGCTGAAGGCATCTGTTGAATAACACCTGAAAAGGCAGGCCCTTGTGCTCATCGTAACCAAAATAAATAAACAGTTATAGGTCAGGTGAACTCAATGAGATATTTTGGAGTTTTCTAAACCCTGGCCCATAACAGGAGTTTTGTGTGGCAAGATCAGGCTGGTAGAGAACATTTGTTTTCTGGATGTTTAGTCTGAGGGCTATTCTCTCATATGCCTCGGTGAACATGTCAAGGACGGTTTGTAGCTCGGCCTCTGAATAAACACAGACACAGGTGCCACCTGCATACTGCAGTTCGATGACAGAGGTTGGGTGGTCTTGGTTCCGGCACGAAGGCGTCGGAGATTGAACAGTTTCCCACTTGTCCGGTAAGTTAGCCCCACTGCAGCGGGGAGCTTCACAGTGACGGGGTGGAGTGCTGTTGCAAGGAAGATGGAGAAGAGCATTGGTTTGATGATGCAGCCCTGTTTGACCCCAGTTTGCACACATGTATTTAGGGTTGATATGAGGGGTAATTGCTTCACTCAAAAGGTTGGGAATATTTGGAATTCCCTACCCCACAGGGTTGTGGATGTTTCATTGTTGAAGACATTTTAGTCAGATCTTTGGCCTCTCAGGGGATTATGGGATCAGGTGAGAAAGTGGAGTTGAAGCCCAAGATCAGCCATGATCGTATTGAATGGAAGAACTGGCTTGACGAGCCATGCGGTCTCCTGCTGCTCCTTGATCTTGTGCTCTCCCCTCAAATCCTTCTGCCAATTATTTTCAATGAATGACTCCCCTGTTTATTATCTTCTCTGCTAAGGGAAATAAGCCTTTCCTCGACATTTTATCTAGGCCCCTCAGAAGAGTACTCCTTGATATTATCCCTGTCTGCCAAATAAATAAACAAGTTAAAACATGATTTAATTGTCAACCATGGCAGAAGTGCAAAATAGGTGGCAACACACCAGTCACAAATATTCGTGCCTGAATATGCTGTCTACTAAAATCCATAACCACATAATTTACGCCCAGCCCAAGTTGTATTGAACCCTCAGACGTTTCTAAAGTGAGGGGGTCAACATGGGTGACAACAGAAGTAGGCAGATGGAATGAAACACATGACAAGCAGACTGCAGATGGGCAAGTTGCATTTACCCACCTAGATTTATGATCTTATTCTATGAGTTTGATGTTACTGATCTAGAATACTCTGAGACTGCACTGCCACTAGAAAAGCACTGTTATTCAATTTGTACAGCACACTCTTGCCAAGTTTTGATATGAACCAAAGAAACATTAGCTGCAACCTTGCTTTTACAATCGCAGCTCGGAGTTCAGTTTGGGTCAGTCATGTGGGAGGATATTTGTATAAAACCTCTCAGAGAAACCACTTTTTCAATTACATTTCTTTACTTTTTCCCATCGTATGCGGAGGATAAAATGAACGAGAAAAGAATGTTCTGGTACCAAATATTAACATTCTTTATTTTAATGAACACAGAAAGTCCACCCCCTCCTCCTCCAAAGCACGTTGCCCACTGAATTGGTCCAGTAGTATGCTACACAGTGGACTGGTCGAACGTGAGATTCTCTGTAAGCTTCCTGGGCACAAACCACAATGAAGGAAAGAAATCTAAACACGCAAGCTAACCTCTGCTATGCTCAGGAACTTCCAATCGACCGGTTACAAAATTATGTTGAGGCAGTCATGGGAGCAGTACCCTATCCTCTTGGTCATGTGAAGATGCACAGGAATGGCAGCTATGAGCGAAAATAACTTGGCAAAATGTGCAGCAAAACCTAAATCGGAGATAATAAATCTTTCTATTTACGGAAAGCAAATGAATGGAGATGACCCCAAAAACTGAAACCTTCAACTAAACCATCTGTCTCGCACAAAGACTAAGAGCCTCACTGTGATATTTCAACTGTAAACACAGATAGCTGCCAGGAATCTTTGCGTCACAACTTAAGATAGTGAGCAGATTATAAGGTTCTCATACTTCATGCCAAGAATCAGCTGCAGGTCATTTCAACAATAAGAATGTTTTTCACACAAATGCACAATCTATTTTTTCCCGATTAAACTAAATCTTAATCGAGAAATGATAACTGGATCAAAATTCTCTGACATGTTAGACTTCAATTTATCAGCAACCAAACATTTACTTCTGGAACAATTCATCTCTCACTTGGACACGGTTGCAAAAAGCTCCGACTATTTTGGTTTTTAGATTCCAGAGTGACCTAAACCAATAGTTAGGGATGTAAATCTGCCATCACTACCCAATTTGGTTTATACGTGACTCCAGACTCGTGGCAATATGGTTGTTTTCTAACTGTCCTCTGAAATGGACCATGTAAGAAAACTTCAAGTGAATTTTATTAGTTGCTTCGCCCATCTCCATCTTAAAAATGTAGTTACAGATGACCACAAACACACCACACCAAGACTTCAACAATGTGGCTATTTTAGGAAAGCCTTTCCATTAAGCAGTATTGGGGGTGACAGTAGCACAGTGATAATGTCACTGAATTAGTAATTCATAGATCCAGGTTAATGTTCTGGAGACATGGGTTCAAATTCCGTCATGGCAGATATTGGAATTGAAATTCAATTAACAAAATCTGGAATCGAAAGCTAGTCTCAGTAATGGTGAACATAGCAAAGAACAAAGAAATGTACAGCACAGGAACAGGCCCTTCGGCCCTCCAAGCCCGTGCCGACCATGCTGCCCGACTAAACTACAATCTTCTACACTTCCTGGGTCCGTATCCCTCTATTCCCATCCTATTCATGTATTTGTCAAGATGCCCCTTAAACGTCACTATCGTCCCTGCTTCCACTACCTCCTCCGGCAGCAAGTTCCAGGCACCCACTACCCTCTGTGTAAAAAAACTTGCCTCGTACACCTACTTTAAACCTTGCCCCTCTCACCTTAAACCTATGCCCCCTAGTAATTGACCCCTCTACCCCGGGGAAAAGCCTCTGACTATCCACTCTTTCTATGCCCCTCATAATTTTGTAGACCTCTATCAGGTCGCCCCTCAACCTCCTTCGTTCCAGTGAGAACAAACCGAGTTTATTCAATCGCTCCTCATAGCTTATGCCCTCCATACCAGGCAACATTCTGGTAAATCTCTTCTGCACCCTCTCTAAAGCCTCCACATCCTTCTGGTAGTGTGGCAACCAGAATTGAACACTATACTCCAAGTGTGGCCTAACTAAGGTTCTATACAGCTGCAACATGACTTGCCAATTCTTATACTCAATCCCCCGGCCAATGAAGGCAAGCATGCCGTATGCCTTCTTGACTACCTTCTCCACCTGTGTTGCCCCTTTCAATGACCTGTGGACCTGTACTCCTAGATCTCTCTGACTTTCAATACTCTTGAGGGTTCTACCATTCACTGTATATTCCCTACCTGCATTAGCCCTTCCAAAATGCATTTCCTCACATTTGTCCGGATTAAACTCCATCTGCCATCTCTCCGCCCAAGTCTCCAGACAATCTAAATCCTGCTGTATCCTCTGACAGTCCTCATCGCTATCCGCAATTCCACCAACCTTTGTGTCGTCTGCAAACTTACTAATCAGACCAGTTACATTTTCCTCCAAATCATTTATATATACTACAAACAGCAAAGGTCCCAACACTGATCCCTGTGGAACACCACTGGTCACAGCCCTCCAATTAGAAAAGCATCCCTCCATTGCTACCCTCTGCCTTCTATGGCCTAGCCAGTTCTGTATCCACCTTGCCAGTTCACCCCTGATCCCGTGTGACTTCACCTTTTGTACTAGTCTACCATGAGGGACCTTGTCAAAGGCCTTACTGAAGTCCATATAGACAACATCTACTGCCCTACCTGCATCAATCATCTTAGTGACCTCCTCGAAAAACTCTATCAAGTTAGTGAGACACGACCTCCCCTTCACAAAACCGTGCTGCCTCTCACTAATACGTCCATTTGCTTCCAAATGGGAGTATACCCTGTCTCGAAGAATTCTCTCCAGTAATTTCCCTACCACTGAAGTAAGGCTCACCGGCCTGTAGTTCCCGGGATTATCCTTGCTACCCTTCTTAAACAGAGGAACAACATTGGCTATTCTCCAGTCCTCCGGGACATCCCCTGAAGACAGCGAGGATCCAAAGATTTCTGTCAAGGCCTCAGCAATTTCCTCTCCAGCCTCCTTCAGTATTCTGGGGTAGATCCCATCAGGGCTTGGGGACTTATCTACCTTAATATTTTTTAAGACACCCAACACCTCGTCTTTTTGGATCACAATGTGACCCAGGCTATCTACACCCCCTTCACTGCTGGGGTAACGTCTCGACATTGGTGCCCAAATCCAAATACCAGACGTAACTTCTCACCAGCATCTTCATTTTGGACACTCTAGGTTGTCCGTTGTGAAGGTTCTTCAACAAGATAGCCTGTCCCTTCACCGGGACAAAAACCCTTGTGCCCCACAGGAGGATACTGTCTTCCGTAGTCAGCTCTGAAAGTTTTGAGGAGAAAGCCATCAACTTCCATGGTAATTGTCCCAACTGCCTACCATATAGCACCAGGGGCGGGATTCTCCGAATGCTGGAATGCCTGTCCCGCCGGCGAGAATCAAACCACCTCTCTTACCGGCGGGACAAGGCGGCACGGGCGGGCTCCAGGGTCCTGGGGGGGTCGAGGGGCGATCTGGCCCCGGGGGGTGTCCCCACGGTGGTCTGGCCCGCGATCGGGGACCACCGATCCGCGGGCGGGCCTGTGCCGTGGGGGCACTCTTTTCCTTTCGCCTTCGCCATGGACTCCACTATGGCGGAGGCGGAAGAGACCCCTCCACTGTGCATGCGCGGGGATGCCGTGAGCGGCCGCTGATGCTCCCGCGCATGCGCCGCACGGCAAAATCATTTCCGCGACAGCTGGCGGGGCACCAAAGGCCTTTCCCGCCAGCTGGCGGGGCGGAAATCAGTCCGGCGCGGGCCTAGCCCCTCAAGGTGAGGGCTCGGCCCCTCAAGATGCGGAGAATTCCGCACCTTTGGGCTGGCGCGATGCCGGATTGATTCGCACCGTTTTTGGCGCTGGACATCGCACCGATTGCGGAGAATCCCGCCCCAGATGTTGCACCTGGGTAAGTACAGGATCAGTTTGCGACCAACCGCAAACATACGAGGCAGTAACAGTCAAGGGGTCCATGTAATTCAGGACAGCAATCACTTTGTACACTGTAGGGGCTTTGCGGATTCAATCTGCAGGGGAAGATGGCTCAACGCATCAGCATGCATAATTTGGGTCGCTGGGTGGTGTTTGAAAGAGTATTCATGAGCAGCCAATAACAAAGCCCAGCACTGAACCTTCGCAGTTGCTATTGGCGGAATCGCCTTGTCTTCACGGAAGACGCCTAGAAAAGGATTGTGATTGGTGATGATACAAAATGGCGACCATGGACATATTGATGAAACTGCTTTACACCAAATACGACCACCAGACATTCTTTTTCGATCTGGGCATATTTTCTCTCGACCGAAGCCAGCGTCCAGGTGTTCAAAGCGATTGGACGGTCACGGCGTTGCTCATCAGATGGGACAGAGCTGCCCCAATGCTATGTGGTGAAGCATCACACGTGACATCTAGTGGTTTTGAAGAGTCAAAGTGTGTCAACAACCTCAATGAGGACAACCGTCGCTTCATCTTTCTAAAGGCTGCATCCTGGGACTTGCCCCAAACCCAAGGAAGGCGCACTGACCGGCGCCCATAAACCACCTGTGTAAGTGGCCAAACAAGCCGCTGGGTCAGCCAAAGACAAAGTATGCACTCCTTGTTTTATGAGATTAAAAGTGCTCTGCGCCACCACAGAAATGGCCGCTCCCGTATCCAGCTTCATTTGGAGCATATGACCAGTCACTTGTATCGGACCACGAATAGGGGTCACATGGGGCACTGCCAAACATTTCTCAGCCTCATCCTCTGCCTCTTCTAAGTCATGCAGATGCAAGGCCCGGCCCCGGGGCTGACGCCTACCTCGACTGGGGCACCTGGAGCGCTGGCTCTCCTTCTGCCTGCGGGTATGCTTAGGGCACCGTGCACACGTCACACACGGCTGGAATCGCATTCAGCCAAGTCCGGAGACGTTGCACGTCTTGGCGGCCGGCTCGTCGCCCAGAGGCCAGAGTCGCAGCAGCATTCTGTCTGGGCTGCTGGGACACCACGTGAGGGGCGATGTCCCAAAATGTTCACCTCCATCCCTTGTATCTCTTGGACGCCACGTTCCACACTTTCTTGGGACAGGGAGATCTGTCGCGACTGCTGAAAAGTTAGCAGACTTCGCCCAAAGGTTTTTTCTGAGTTTCCATATTATTCATACGTGGAGCATATCGGACAAAACAGTTCCATCCTCAAAACATCGGCTATCTTCGTAGCCGGGATACGAACTCGGTGACGGACTCACCAGTTATTTTTGAAACAAAACTTATTATAACTACAATATTAAACTTTTTAAACTTCACATCCAAAAAGAACAGCTTACAATTTATACCTTAAACACTACGCAATTTCCCATTACTGAGGGAGAATTGTGGAGTCAGCATCAGGCAGATCAGAAGGCAACTCATTTCTCCAAATTTTCTCCAACCAACTGCCTCTCAATGGCTTTTCAAAATGTCAATCTGAAGCTTTTCAAAATGTCTCTCTGCCTTCCTTGGCTCCACCCAGCAATGGCCTCATTTCCCCAAGCTGAAAATCAATTTATCTCTGCAGGCTCCAAAGCACATTAACTCCCCAAGGACTTCCCCAGGCAAACCACCGTGCATTAGCCCAGACTGAAAAACCCAATCCTTCGACAATTTCACCTGCTGGCTGCTAAAACCACCCAGGCCCTGCAGAACAGAATTATTTTCACACAAACACAATCGAACCACAGGCTTTTAACCCTTAAATTGCCCACTGCATTTATAATCCAAATTTCCTAACATCTTACATTGAATATTTGTGTTGGGTACAGACTGAATAATTTTGGCTACAGTACACAGCCTTGTCTTCCCTCAGAAAATGTCTCTCTTCTAGCCTAATGCTTACTATTTGGTCCCAATATAGGCTCTGGATAAATCTCACATTTGTACCATCAATATCACATTTCAGCAGAACATTTATTTGCCTTTGGTGATAAACACCATTAAGCATTATTCAGAGGTAATAAATCTTGTATGTACTTGTTTACTTCTAGATATTTATCAAAGATAGTTCGAAGGTTAAGTATTCCCTCTCTTGTTCCTTCCTACTCCAGATCTAAATCCAGATTGGGTTTCACCAATTTCTGCTTCAAATATGTTATTATTTTTTTTCTATTATGATTTTCAAGATCAGTTTAGTGAGATGACTCATTAGATTAATAGTTCTAAATTGATTGCGTTCCACTGCTTTACGTTTCTTCGGTAACTTAATGAATAATGAATGTCTCAAGTCACTTGGAATGTATCTGTTGGCATTTTTTGACCACAAATTTATGTTATCACTTCTAATCGCAGTGGGCGGCACGGTAGCACAGTGGTTAGCACTGTTGCTTCACAGCGCCAGGGTCCCAGGATCGATTCCGAGCTTGGGTCACTGCCTGTGCGGAGTCTGCACGGTCTCCCCGTGTCTGCGTGGATTTCCTCCGGGTGCTCCGGTTTCCTCCCACAAGTCCCGAAAGACGTGCTTGTTAGATGAAATGGACATTCTGAAATCTCCCTCAGTGTACCTGAACAGGCGCCGTAGTGTGGCGACTACAGGCTTTTCACAATAACTTCATTGCAGTGTTAATGCAAGCCCACTTGTGACAATAATAAAAATTATTATTATTAATTCTATTTCTCTAGGTGTTTTTAGATGGTCTGTTGTTGCTTCATCTGTGCCTGGTCTTTTCCTCTATTCGTCAATTACAAATCATTCTTTACCTCTGCCATCATAATGCTTGACCCTTTCTTTTCCTCTATACCTTGGGGACTCTCTCAATTTGGATTATCACACAATTCACTTTAGATTATGTCCATCGCTTTGTTGCTGAATCCCTCTCAAACAATATTTTACTATTTTTGTCCTTTCTTTGCACCCACTCTCTGTTGTTATCTCTTCATTTCCACTGTCAAAGATTTCACCTTCTGGCGCATAACTCTCATTTGTGGTTTCTTGCCAGCTCCAATACATCATCACACATCTCCTTGTATCATCTCTTTTTCGCCTGCTGATATGTGCCTTTATTTTCTTTTCAACTTCACCGTACTCAGGTGTGTTTCTTTTCCTTTCCCCTATCTGACATCGTTGCCGGTATCTCAGCTCTCACCCACTCCTCATCTCTTTTTCTTTTCCATTTTGGTAATATTTCCATTGCAACGTATATTACACCCTCTTTCATTTATTTCCAGTTGCTTTCTATTTCTTGTTCTGAGACCCCGGTTTGCCCTGATACCTCATCCAGAGATGTTCATAGTTGCTTTCTTACTTTAAGAGTGAATTCCTCTTTGATGTTCTCATTCTCCAACAAATAGTCTCACATGTTTCTTTTCTGCTATCTTTAGTTCCATCTTAATTTTTGCCACAGAGAGACAATGATCTGAATTTATATCCACATGGGATACGTGTGAATGTTCTTTATACTGTTTCTAAAGCATTGTTTCACCATCTCGTACCCTATTTTATTTCTGCATACATCACCTGGACTCCACCAAGTCTACACTCTTCTTTCTGCACGCTTAAAGGAGGCATTGGTCACCATCCAATAATTTTCTTGACAAAATTTATCGGTCTCCCTCTTTCTCCATTTCTCAATCCAAGGCCGTTTGACCGACATGTATCACATGCATTCCTGATGTTCCTTCACTGACTTCAGCATTTGAATCGCCCATTACAATTACCACATCAGTTGATTTTACTTGATCATAGCATTTCAGGATGTCACCATAAAATGCCTCTATATACTGGCCACTATGATTTTGTGCTGGGCTTAAACGTATATGCTAACCCAATCAAAATGCTTTCCTTTGATCTTAATCATGACTACTGTTTCTGAAATTGGCCAGTAACCTCAAACTGATCTCTTGTATCTATCGCTTACTAAGATTTGTACTCCATTTCTACTGCAAACTTCCAGGTGAGCGACTGCTGGCAGCAATGGCTGTAAGAAAAATGCAAGTTTATTTTAATTATTATATTACAACTCCTACTCCCCAAAGGGTCTCCCGTGCCCGGCCCACAATTGGGCTAAGGCATTTATGTTCCATGAGGCCCTCGGCTCAAGGGTGTAGCTCCGCCCCCTCATCTAGGAAGATCATACTCAGGTGAGGCCACAGAGGCTCTGATGTTGCAGACCCCATGGCCTCCGGTTGGGTTATAACTCCTACGTTTCCCTGTAAAAGTAAGCCACGTGATTCTTTTTCATCTGACTAGATTTTAACTATCTTACATCTGCAAGGCCTAGTATTTATCTATTACCTGTGCATAATTATAAATGTTTCTGCCTGTTACAAAGTCCTTATATTCCATGTTCCAAATCTCAAGAAGCGATCTCGTCCATTGAGCCCAACGAGTGCAGAAGCTAGCCTCTCGTGAAAGTTTAGACCAACTTTGTCAGAAATATGTTGGTTTTCCATTGGGCTAGGATTTCCCCTTCCCTGTGACTATTTACAACAGAATCGGTTACAAGCGGCCCAAACACTTCGGTATCGCCTATTGTTCAACTATGACTTTCCTTGACTAACCGTGGGGCTTATACTGTATGAGGTCCCAGACTCTTCACGGGTGTCTGGCCACATTGCCTCACTTAGCATTATGACTGGGTCCTTGAGTGTGTCACACACCTTGCTGATATCTGCCTTCTGAACCATTGTCCTACTAATTGGGAGGAATATTCTGCCGTTCACGGTTTTCATGCACGCCCCATTTGCCTAAACAGAGGCTCAACTTCAAAAGTACTTTCTTGGCTCAGAGGCATTTTGAGGAGGAGGAGGAGAGAACAAAATATGTCTCCCTGTAGAAGCAGTTCCAATCCTATTACAGCCATACTGATCCTGCTGGGCATTCTTTCCAACAGACCCGTGATATCCATGGAAACAGGCTTGCAGGCAACAATGGGCAGTGAAGTGCTGTATTATGGCTGCCCACATTTAATCTTCTAATATGGCAAAACAAGACAAAACAAGTGCTTGGAGATTGGAAACAAAAGCAGCTGCCTGAATGTTCATGAGTGATATTGTGGCTGGACTTTGAAACCCTGTCCAGTGGGGGGTCCACTGCAGAAAGCTGGACAGCTGCTTTGCATATCTTTGTGCCCTGCAGCACTAGTAAACGGCGAAATGCGACTGTATACGCGGCCCTCCGCAGGACTCACAGGAAACTTTGAAAACGGTGGAATGACTGTAGAAAGCATCCGCCCTGAATAAACAGAATTATTTTCAAAGCTTAGTCTCACGAGGTACAAGTCCCATCGCTCTGCAGCTGAGTGAGGACAAAGGCTAGCACTCCAGTCAGTCAGCATCTTTCGACTCCACCATTAACATCACCACCTTCCCACACAAGCATCCCCCACGGCTCCTAACTGATTATCAAAATACACCAGATTGGATATACCCATGCTGGCACCTGTGACAGGACGTGTGAGTGATGCAAGATACTATTTCTTTGAGCTGTTTCCTGTAGGACAGCAAAAGAAAGAGAAGAACAATGACTGCTTGACACCCTTGCAAATACTGTTTACATGCCAGCATACTGCGCTATTTTACAGAATCATAGAATTCCTACAGTGCAAAGGGCGGCATGGTGGGGCAGTGGTTAGCACTGCTGCCTCACGGCACTGACAACCCAGGTTCGGTCCAGGCCCTGGGTCACTCTGTGTGTGCGGTATGCACATTCTCCCTGACTGTGCGTGGGTCTCACCCCCACAACCCAAAAGATGTGCAGGCTAGGTGGATTGGCCACTCTAAATTGCCCTTAATTGGAAAAAAAAAATTGGGTACTGAAAATGTATTTTTTTTAAATTATTCCTACAGTGCAGAATGAGATCATTCAGACCATCAAGTCTGCACCGAACCTCTGAAAGGGCACCCTGCCTAGGCCCACTCCCCAGCCCTATCCCTGTTACCCCAGAACCCCAGCTAACCTACACATCTTTGGACTCTAAGGGGCAATTTAGCATGCTCAATCCACCTAACCTGCACATCTTTGGACTGTGGGAGGAAACCGGAGCACCCGGAGGAAACCCACGCAGACATGAGGAGAAAGTGCAAACTCCACATTGATAGTCACCCAAGGCCGGAATTGAACCTGGGACTCTGGTTCTGTGAGGCAGCAGTGCCAACCACTATGCCACCGTACCACTCCTACAATGCTCAAATCTATGCCAAGGTGGAGTGAACAATGCCCAAGAAAGAACATGAGAAGACTACCAGTTCTACCCCTTGCTTCAGCTTCCCTCACTCCATTCATTTAGTCTATGTGCCAATTATTCAAAGTGCTCTCTTTGACAGCACTTGGAGGCTGAATGTTCTGGATCCCTCCTCCCATGTTATCTATTCCCTTCTGTTACGCACTATCTTGATGGAAAAGCAGGGATAAAACAATAATAAGAACTGGTATTTATATAACATCTTAACATAATAAAACATCCCAAGGCATTTCACGGAATATTCAACAGCAAGAATTGACACTGAGCCACAGAACGTGATATTAGTTCAGGTGGCCAAACACTTGGGCAACAAGGAAGTTAGTAAGGAACATTGTAAAGGAGGAAAGCTAAGGCATAGAAATTAAGAGAGAGGATTCCAGAGCTTAGACAGCTGAAGTTACAGCCACAAATGATGGAGCAATTACAATCAGAGTGACTAAAGAGGCCAGAATTAGATGAGTTCAACATTCAAAACTATTTGGAAACTAATGATACGGGAGAGGTAACGGCGACTACGGTTTGTGAGGCTCTGAAGGCAGTTATTAGAGGGGAGTTGATCCCTATCAGATCCCATAGGGAGAAGAAAGAAAGAGCGGAGAGAGAGAGGCCAGTTGAGGAGATACTCAGAGTAGACAGGAGGTCCGCGGAGACCCCGGAGACGGGGTTACTGAAAGAGCGGCTGAGACTGCAGGCGGAATTTGATCTGCTGACCACAGGGAAAGTGGTAGCACAGCTGAGGAAGGTAAAAGGGGCTTCTATGAATATGGGGAGAAAGCGAGTAGAATGCTGGCGCACCAACTTCGTAGGAGGGAGGCGGCCAGGGAAGTTTGGGATAAGGATGGTAACACGGTCTTGGACCCAGAGGGGGTGAATTAAGTCATTAGGGTGTTTTATGGTAAATTGTATGAGTCAGAACCCCCGGCGGGAGGGAAAGGGATGAAGCAATTTATTGACCAATTGAGGTTTCCAAAGGTGGAAGATGATCTGGTGGAGGGACTGGGGACCCCGATAGAGTTGGAGGAGATTGTTAAGGGTCTAGGGAGCATGCAGTCGGGCAAGGCCCCGGGGCCGGACAGCTATCCTGTAGAATTCTACAAGAAATTTTCGGAACTGTTAAGTCCACTCCTGCTAAGGACCTTCAATGAGGCTAAAGAAAGAGGGACCCACCCCCCAACAATGTCACAGACTCATCCTAAAACGGGAGAAAGATCCACTACAATGTTAGTCCTATAGACCGATATCGCTCTTGAACGTGGACGCCAAATTGCTGGCCAAGATTTTGGCCGATAGAATTGAGGACTGTGTCCCAGGGTTGATAGGGGAGGATCAGACAGGCTTCGTTAAGGGTAGGCAATTGAACTCCAATGTACGGAGGCTCCTAAACATTATTGTGATGCCCTCAGAGGGAGGGACGACAGAAGTAGTGGCTGCGATGGATGCAGAGAAAGCCTTTGACCAGGTGGAATGGGAGTACCTGTGGGAAACGCTAAGAAGGTTTGGATTCGGTGAGGGATTCATAGAGTAGGTCCAGCTACTTTATCAGGCTCCCGCAGCAAGTGTATGCACAAACAGGGTGAGGTTGGAATACTTTAGGCTCCATTGAGGGACGAGGCAGTGGTTCCCCCTCTCCCCGTTATTATTTGCCCTTGCAAAAAGAGCTGTTGGCCATAGCGCTGCGGGCTTCAAAGAACTGGCAGGGCTTGGTTTTTTGGGGGGGAGGGGCATCGGGTCTCGCTCTATGCGGATGATCTGCTCCTGTACATTGCGGACCCACTAGAGGGGATGGGGGAGGTCATGCCAATTTTGTGGGACTTCGGCAATTTTTCGGGGTACAAATTAAATGAGAAGAAAAGCGAGATGTTTGTGATCCAAGCTAAAGGGCAGGAGAAGAGACTGGAAGAGCTTCCGCCTAAGATGGTGGAGAATTGCTTTCGGTACCTAGGCATATAGGTGGCTCGAAACTGGGATGCCCTCCACAAGCTTAATTTATCCCGGCTGGTACAGCAGATGGAGGGGGACTTTAAAAGGTGGGACATGCTCCCGCTTTCTCTAGCGGGGAGGGTGCAGACCGTTAAGATGACGGTCCTTCCCAGATTACTGTTCATCTTCCAGTGCCTTCCCATCTTCATCCCTAAGTCCTTCTTTAAGCGGGTGAACAAGATCATCTCGGGATTTGTATGGACAATAAGACCCCGCGAGTAAAGAGACTGTATCTAGAGCGCAGTCGGGGGAGGGAGGGGGGGGGAATTTTTGCAGCTACTTTTGGACGGCTAATATAGCCATGATTAGGAATGGGTACTGGGGGAGGGGTCGACGTGGGAGTGGCTAGAGGCGTCCTCATGCAAAGACATCAGCTTAGGGGCACTTGTAACGGCACCTCTGCCGTTCTCGCCGGCACGCTACTCCTCAAGTCCGGTGGTGGCGGCGGCATTAAGGATCTGGGGTCAGTGGAGAAGACACAGGGGGGTGGAGGGAGCCTCAGTTTGGACCCCGATATGCAACAATCACAGATTTGTCCCGGGCAAGATAGACGGAGGCTTTCAAAGCTGGCATAGGGCAGGTATTAAAAGGATGGGGGTCCTGTTCATAGACGGGACTTTTCCCAGCTTGAAAGCGCTGGAGGAGAAATTCAATTTACCCCCTGGAAATGCCTTCAGATACCTTCAGGTATGCGCCTTTCTTAAGAAACAGGTGGTGACATTTCCATTGCTACCCCCACGTAGGATACAGGATAGGGTGGTCTCCGACACCTGGATAGGGGAGGGGAAGGTGTTGGACATCTACCAGGAACTACAGGAGGCAGAGGAAGCCCCAGTGGGGGAACTTAAGGGCAAGTGGGAGGACGAGCTAGGCAGGGAGCTGGATGCGAGCCTATGGGTGGATGCCCTAAACAGGGTTAATTCCTCATCATCATGAGCCAGGCTTAGCTTAATCCAGTTTAAGGTGGTCCACTGGGCACAAATGATGGTAACCAGAATGAACAAGTTCTTTGGGGTTGAGGATAGATGTGCGAGGTGTGCGGGAAGCCCAGCAGACCATGTCCATGTGTTCTGGGAATGCCCGGCTCTAAAGGGATTCTGGCAGGGATTTGCGAAGGCGATGTCCAAGATCTTAGACATGCGGGTGATGCCGAGTCCAAATGGGCTGGTTTAGCACACTGGGCTAAATCGCTGGCTTTTAAAGCAGACCAAGCAGGCCAGCAGCATGGTTCAATTCCCGTACCAGCCTCCCCGAACAGGCGCCGGAATGAGGTGACTAGGGGCTTTTCACAGTAACTTCATTGAAGCCTACTTGTGACAATAAGCGATTTTCATTTTCATTTTCAGATAGCGATCTTTGGTGTGTCAGACGATCCGGGAGTTCAGGAAGCGAAAGAGACCGACGTATTGACCTTTGCCTCCCTGGTGGCCCGGAGACGGATCCTTTTAATGTGGAGGGACTCGAAGTCCCCGAGCGTGGAGATCTGGATTTGTGACATGGCTGGGTTTCTCAGTCTCGAGAAAATAAAGCTTGCCTTGAGGGGGTCCATGATGGGGTTCTCTCGGAGGTGGCAACCGTTCCTCGACTTTCTAGGAGAGTACTAAATGTCAACAGCAGCAGCAACGCGGGGGGGGGGGGGGGTTACATATTCTTGTTCTTTTTTCTGTATATAATGTTAAAGTTTACCTTGTTGCGTTAAATGTTGCTAATGGTTATGCACAAATTATGTTTTGATAAAAATTTGAATAAAAATAATTTTTTAAAAAAAGAATTAGATGAGTTCATATACCTGGGAAGATTGTGGAGCTAGAAGGGACTACAGAAATAGGACATGGCAAGATCACGGAGGGATTTGAAAAGAAGATGACAATTTTCAAATCAAGACTTTGATTGATCGGACTTCCGGTGACGGCGGGCGTGAGGCGGCCGCACAATGGAGGGCTCCCGCTCGGGAACGGCATTTTCGGGGCTTTAAGCCCGGTCCCAGGGTCCACGGAGGCGGCAGAAGCAGGGAGAAGACACGGAGGAGGCACAGTGAAGACACAGGAGGGGAAAAAAAACAAAGAAAAATGTCGAGGGTGAGCAAAAAAACGGCCGAAAAAAAAACAGCTGGAGGTCCGTCGGGGAGTGGAAAGTTCACCGTGGGGTCACCAGGTAAAATGGAGGCTGGAGCACCAGGGAAGGAAGGCCGCACTGCTTACGGCTGAAGAAATAACCAAGGTGATGGCTGCGGAATTTGAAAAGCAGTTGGCGCAGATTGCGAAATGCATGGAGACGGTGAGTAAGGAGATGAGGGAGGTTTTGAGTGTGCTGGTGGAGGAGGCGGTTTCCCCGGTGAGGACGGAGGTGGCGAGTGCAGTGGCGGAGGTGCGAGAGCAAGGGGAGGCACTGAAGGAAGTGAAGGAGACGTTATTGCAGCACGGTGATCAACTTGCCTCGATGGGGAAAGAGATGCGGAAGGTGATGGATACTAACAAGGATCTGCGAGGAAAAATGGAAGACCTGGAAAATAGATCCAGGCGACAGAACCTGAGGATTGTGGGGCTGCCCGAAGGAGTTGAAGGACCGAAGCCGACTGAGTATTTTGCCGCGATGCTGGCAAAACTATTGGGGGAGGGGGAGGATATGAACTGGATCGGGCTCATCGGTCGTGGAGGCCTGTACCAAAGGCGAGTGAGCCGCCAAGGGCAGTGACTCTGTGCTTCCGTAGGTACAGGGTGAAGGAGAAGGTCCTGAGCTGGGCCAAGCAGAAGCGGGTGGTGCAGTGGGCTGGAGCTAGTATACGTGTATACCAGGACTTTACGGTGGAGCTGGCAAGGAGGCGGGCTGCCTTCAACCGGGTGAGGAGGGCACTGTACATTAGCAAGGTGCGGTGCGACATTGTTTATCCAGCGAAGCTGAGGGTGACTTACAAGCTCAGGGACTTTTATTTTGGAACGGCGGAAGCAGCGGAGGAGTTTGCAAAAGCAGGACTGTGGCAGAACTGACAAATTGAGGAATGGCCATGTGCCGATGTAACCTCATGACTTTATTTTCTTCTTTTTTGTATCACTGCGCGCAGGTGTAGAGATTAAAGGAGCCAAGGTGGTATATATTTGGACAAGGGAAGGGACGGGACTTTCACTCAAAATGAGAGTTCTTTGGGGTGTAGGTGGATATGCGGGGTTTGTGTGCTAAAAGGGGATCTTTGGGCTTTCCTGGGGCCGGGCAAGTGGGAAAGGGACCCGGGCGGGGGCCCCCACGCTGGCCGGTTTAAGCCGGCCAGAGAACGTGAGTTAGGTGGGGGGAGGGGCTGTGGCCATCGGAGCCTGGCAGAACAGGGTCCGAGTGGTCTAGCCGGGGTGGAAAGTTGGGGGGGGAAGGAACCGAGGTTGGGGGGAGGAGTTTTACAAGAGGCAGTGGACGGGAGGAGCTGGAGACCTGGGGTGGGGGGGTTGTAGCTGTGTAAGATTAAGGGTGACTATGGGTAATCCCTGATTCCTTTTTTTCATTTGTTTATATAAACATGCGGGTTGAGGTTTGGGGGTCGGTGGGTAGATGGGATCGTTGTTATTATGGGGACTGACATATCTTGCTTATTATTGTTTATTGTTGATGGATGTAAATGTGGGAGAAAATGTGAAAATGGAGGCGAATAAAAAAAAAAAATTTTAAATAAAAAAAAGACTTTGATTGATCAGTATTCAATGTAGGTTAGCAAGCACAGGATTACTGGGTGAATGGAATTTGGTGATAGTTAAGGCAAAGTTAGCAAGGATTTAGAACAAAATAGAGTCAGTAAAGAGGAAATAGAGTTTGAGGCAGGCACCGAAAACAATGGCTTCATCCTTCCCAATATTTAATGTTAGAAAATCTCTGCTCATTGAATACTGTACGCCAGACAAGCAATCTGATAATTGGGCAACAGGGAAATGTCAAAAGAGGTAATAGTCAGCACACATGTGAAAACTAATGCGGTATTTTCAGATGATATTGCCGAGGGCAGAATGTAGATAATATAAAGGAGGGGGTCAAGGATAGATCCTTAGGAAACACCAGAGGTAATGGCACGAGACTGGGAAGAATGGTCATAGCAAGTGGTTCTCTGGGCACGATTAGACAGATGAGAATGCAACCAAGTGAGTACAGTCCTCCTCAGCTGGATGACGATGACGAGACGTTGAAGGAGGATGAGGTGTTCAAATATGTTAAAGGCTGCAGACAGGTCAAGAAGGACAAAAAAGGGAGAGTTTACCTTTGGCATAGTATGTTATTTGAGACTTTGCTAAGTGTCATCTTGGCACTGTGGTGGGGAGTAATCCCAATTGAAAGGAGTCAAGTGGGGAATTTTCAGGAACAATGGGAGGCGACAACACGTTCAAGGACTTTGGAGAGGAAAGGGGGATTGGAGATAGGGCAGTAGGTTGCAAAGGAAGGTGAGATCAATGATATATTTTTGAGAGGGAGATATGAAAAATTTAAAGGAGAGAAGGGGAAGTTAAAATAAAAATGAACAAATTCAGGTAACATGGGGACCAGGAGGGAGGTTGGGGTGTCAGCGGTTTAGTGGGAATAGGGTCAATGGAGCTGTAGGTGGGACAAATTGAACATGGGGAGGGTTGAGAGAGAAACTAGAGAAAGATGAAAGTTCAGTGCTAATGCAAGTGGGAGGAAGTGTGGTGATTCTCAGGTTAAATCACCTCAAAGAGGAAAGCATCTGTGACTATGGCGAGTATTCCTTTACCTTTACCATGAGGATGAGTTTTAGAAGAAAGAACAATTTGGGGTCTCTGCAGAGGATGGGGGGTGCGATGGCTTGAATTTGACTGAAAAGTTGCAAATCAGTCAGGTGCTTCCCAATAAAGCGGGGGCAGGGAAGGTAGGGGAAGAAAACTATTTTTTCCTCAGAATACTGAACTTTTCACAAGTTCAACCTCCTCACTTTATTTCTTTCCAGTTAATAAGATTGCGGATAGTACAATCGGGTTCAGTGACACACTGCTTCCGTATCGTGGTCAGATGCCAAAATGTTATGACGGGGCACGAGCAGAAGTATTCATTTGATTTAGGGATATGTTTTATTTCATGTGATTCGAACAGGGCGTGAGGCCAGCCATAGCAATTAATATTCCAACATATTCAGCACGGTCTCCAGCAGTGTCACCAGAATATTTACAGTTTTTGAACAACTCTGCATTTTGCTGAAGACCATTATAGCCACAGACACAAAAAAAAAGGCAGATTCATTACTAAAACCTGATGGATCAGTATTAACTTTAGATCAGTTTCTGATAACAGTAAGAAGTCTTACAACACCAGGTTAAAGTCCAACAGGTTTGTTTTGATGTCACTAGCTTTCGGAGCGCTGCTCCTTCCTCAGGTGAATGAAGAGGTATGTTCCAGAAACATATATATAGACAGATTCAAAGATGCCAGACAATGCTTGGAATGCGACCATTAGCAGGTGATTAAATCGTTACAGATCCAGAGATGGGGTAACCCCAGGTTAAAGAGGTGTGAATTGTGTCAAGCCAGGACAGTTGGTAGGATTTCGCAGGCCAGATAGTGGGGGATGAATGTAATGCGACATGAATCCCAGGTCCCGGTTGAGGCCGCACTCATGTGTGCGGAACTTGGCTATAAGGTTCTGCTCGGCGATTCTGCATTGTTGCGCGTCCTGAAGGCCGCCTTGGAGAACGCTTAGAGCATTGAAATATGCCCATTTACAATTGAATAGAATGCACATGAATAGAGTGCACCATGCCAGCATACTCACATCTCACGTCAGATGTGTGAAGCTTAAGAGACACTAGGTCTAGACTTTGCAGAACCTCTTAGGTTGTTGGTTGGAGCTTAGGACCGGACTGCTGCTGAGAAAGAGGTTTTTGATTTTTAATGGCTGACCTGGAGTGACAGATTTATTGATTCATCCAGCCTTGAACTTAGAATGTGTATGTTTGCATGCGTATTTGCAAAGTTCGCAAAATCAAAGGCAGATCATTTTCCCAGTTTCATTCAAGGCAACACTGTAAATGTATTGTATGCATTCAAGGCAACACTTTGCCAAAGGTGTTTGGTTTGCTCTGAGCAAATGAAATGATTGAAGATTCTACAGCTTGTGGTCTTGGGACAGTTTTCCTTATATTGCAACCCACAAAAATAAAACTTCATTTCAAGTAACGTCTTATTTGCTGAAACATTCCCTTGGTTTACATAGCAAATGCTGTTGGATGCAATTGAGCATCAATTCAATTAACTTAAAGAAGCACTATGACTTATTTAATATCACTAAAAAACTTTTAATAGGCAGCAAACAACAGACTTTTCAAAAGACACATTCAATTGGCAGGATCGAGCTTCAAATTCAAAACTGTAATCTCCGGCCTCTGTGAATCATGCAGTTTGTGCATTGCTCTTAATTTCCAGCCTGAAGCAACAGAACATCAGAGGGAAAGTACACTTAGCATCCACACAAAGGCCTCAACTCACTCACCCCCTACTTATTCTGCATGCCAATACATGCAACCTCATGCCAACCAAGCCACCAACTGCCTCTAATAGCCCCTATGCCAACTTAGTGCTAACTAATACCCCCGACCCTTTCCGTTATACCCTCCATGCTAACACGCACAGTACCCACAATAGACAGACCTTAGGAGCCAAGCTGAGATTAAATAAAACTCTAAAATAGCTATTAGACTGCACTAAATAACAAACTCCCACTCAGGAGTCCATACAATACATTTACATCCCCTCAAGTACATACTCCCTTATAGAAGCAAACATTTATCATCATAACCTGACTTCAAACACAACTAATCCTTTAATAGCATGTTTGAGCTGTGAATCAAACTGTGAACTTACAACTCACACTCTCCAATATGATAATGAAAGGTTGTAGAAAGTAGCCAAATATTAATACTATAATGATAGCACTTAGGATTATGTCAACAAACAACTTTTGAAATTGTTGGAACATATATTTTGTCACTCTCACAGGCACAAGCAGACAGTTTGTTTTCAGTTTTTAAAGGGCTGGCCATTTAAGTAATTGAACAGCTGACTGTTTTTAGACCTTATCCTCCCTTTAAGGACATTTATCACTTCTCTAAAGATCTGTAACACCCATACTATGGGATAAGGCCCTTCCTCCAGTGAAGATGGGGACTGTTCACACTCAGCACCGAGTTCAATTTCCCTGTTGAGTTTGGGTTTCCTACATTTGAGGGTCCCATCCCAATCCTGTCCCAATCCAGCAGGTTGAGGGGCGATTTGATTGAGATGTACAAAACTGTGAGGGGTCTGGACACAATGGGATGGGAAGGGCCTCTTTGCTTTAGCAGAGAGGTCAGTTTCTCAGAGGTTTAAAGTGATTAATAGAAATATTAGAAGAGAGATGAGGAAAATCCTTTTCACCCAGAGGTTGGTAGGGGTCTGGAACTCATCGCCCGAGAGGGTAGTGGAGGCAGAAAGGCTCAACTCATTGAAAGGGTGTCTGGTTATACACCTGAAAACCTGCAGGGCTACGCACCAAATAGTGGAAAGTGGGATTAGGTTGGGTGGCTCTTTTATTGACTGGTGCAGACATCGTAGGCCAGGTAGCCTCTTTCTATGAATCTGAGAATCACATAATACTAATAATAATCTTTATTAGTGTCATAAGTAGACTTACATAACACTGCAATGAAGTTACTGTGAAATACCCCTAGCTGCCGCACTCCAGCACCTGTTTGGGTACACTGAGGGTGAATTCAGAATGTCCAATTCACCTAACAAGCACGTCTTTTGGGACTTGTGGGAGGAAACCGGAGCATCCAGAGGAAACCTACGTAGACACAGGGAAAATGTACAGACTCCGCACAGACAGTGACCCAAGCCGGAAATCGAACCACGATCCCTTGTGCTGTAAAGAAACAGTGCTAACTACTGTGAATACATCATTGTGAGACACCAATAACCTTTACACCTCCACAATCCACAGCCTGTCATTATCAGGTTCTAGTGTAGGACCAGTTCTTGCAAATGATTCGGTCAGAGTGCCCCTTCTTCGAAAAACAACCAAACATAATAATAGATAATAACTGACTAAAGTCAGTGAGTCAGAGCAGTTGTATTCACCAGGCCAGCAAACTTGGATTAAAGTACAGAAGGAAAGTCCTGGGCGGGATTCTCTGATCCTGAGGCTAAGTGTTGATGCCGTTGTAAACACCGTCGCGTTTCTCGACGGCGTCAACATGCCCTTGGGAGCAGCAATTCTGACCCCTAAAGGGGCCAGCACGGCACTGGAACGACCCACGCTGCTCCAGCTGCCGATCCCCGGCAGATGGATGCCGTGGGTCTGCGCAAGCGCAGTGGAACCGGTGCCAATGCACGCATGCGCAGTGGAACTGGCGCCAATGCACGCATGCGCAGTGGAACTGGCGCCAATGCACGCATGCGCAGTGGCTCCCTTCTCCGCGCCTGCCCCAACGCAACATGGCGTAGGACTACAGGAACAGGCGTGGAACAAAAGAGGCCCCCAGCCCGAGAGGCCGGCCCGCCAATCGTAGAAGGGATTGTGGCATCTCTGGCTGGCCCAGCATTTGTTGCCCATTCCTGACAGCATTTAAGAGTCAACCACATTGCTGTGGACCTGGAGGCAAATGTAGGCCAGACCAGGTAAGGATGACAGATTTCCTTCCCCAAAGGACATTGGTGAGCCAGGTGGGTTTTTATGAAATTCGACAACGGTTTCATGCTTACCTTGAATTCCAATTCCAGACTTTTATTGAATTTGAATTTCACCATCTGCCATGGCGGGATTTGAACGTGGTTCCCTAAATCATGATTCTAGGTCTCTAGATTATTAACCCAGTGACATTACCACTATGCCAATACCTCCCCTAGGTAGGGCGCAACTCTCTTGCTGTGTTGTGCTCAAGCGAGAGCCGGATGTTCTCCAGGTTTGCATTTTTCAGCTCTGTCAGGAGACTCTCTCTGCCGGAACTCTGCCCAAAAGGGGCGGGACCAATGACACTCGCAGAAGTAGATCTTAAACCTACTTATTACCTGCCCGATATCCACCGGCCTCCCTCGATTCTCCGGCCTCCCCAGGAAGGCTGCAGCCGGGCGCAGTTCAGCACTGGTTCACACAAACATCGACCAGGAGGAAGGACACTGGGGGGTCTCAAGGGGCATATGAGACCCCTGGTGGTCAGGGCAGTGCAGGGTGGCTCCCTGGCCCTCCCCCTGGAATATGGGCACTTTGGCACTGCCCAGCTGGCACTGCCAATCTGGCAGGAGCACTGCCTGTCTACCAGGGTGACAGTGCAAGGGTGCCCGAGTGCCAGGGTGGCATTGCGGAGGGTCAATGCCGAGAGAGGCCATGCCCATGAAATGAGGGTGAAGGGGGATTTTGAAGGATAGTGGTGTGCAGGGCAAGTATGTAAGCGTCTCCGATAGGTTGGGAGGGTGACGGATAGGGGTCCTGGAAGGAAGGGGGTGCTGTAAGGGGGCTTGGGCAGCCTGAAGGAGGGCCCCCAGTGACCCCATGGTGGGGTGTCCTCACTTGGGGGTGTGGGGTAGTGCTCTTGTGTGTGGGGGGGGTGATACTGCTTATGGGTAGGGGGTTGGAGGACCCACAAGCTCCCTTCGAGATCGGGGCATCCTTTCAAACTGGCGGCCCAATCTCCAAGTTAAGCTCCCCAGTGTTGTGTTATGCTGCTTCGGATAACACAGGCTGCTACTTGATGCAGTCTAAACTAAAGGATGCTCCAGACTCTGAAATAAGTTCAATGTGTTTATTGAACTATTAACACAGTTCTCAAATTCGTTCGACTCTCTGCTAATCTAACTGTAGTAACTCAGTCTAATTGTACCAGCCTGCTCTAAGCCACGTGCTGGGGTGTGATGCTGCTGATCAACCCTGTCTAACGCTCTAGATGTCTGTCTGTGGAAAGAGGCAGGGTGTGAGTGCCTCATCCCTTTTATAGTGTTTATGTCATGCCCCCTTGTGATGATGCCACCTCTGAGTGTCCTGACTGCCCATTGGTTGTGTCCTATTCTGAGTGTTCATTGGTTGCCTGTTTGCATATCATGACACCCAGTGCCAGTGGTAAAACAAATTCTAAGTGTGGACTAAACCGGTGAGAAATTCCCCAGGGCCAAAGAAAATGACTATGTGTCATTGAATAGCGGTGGGGAACTCACCAGCAGAGCTGGAGGAAAACTTCCTGAAAATCCGACCACACATTAACTGAGAACCTTTTCCAGAGAAAAGCTCCCGTAGAGTTTGATGGTATTAGTGTAATAGGAAATGACAGGAAAGAGTTTCTGAAAAGCATTCAGGAGGATTTTCTTCATAAGTGCGATTCCAGCCCATTGAGATGGAGACAGTCAGTGTTGGATCTGGTTGTGGGGAACGAGGTGTCAAGTGGAACAAGTGCCTGCAGGGGAACATTTCAGGGACAGTGATTATGGTATTGCAAGGTTTGGGTTAGCTATATTAAAAAAAAAGGACAAGGAAAAATCCAGTGTAAAACAAACTTAATTGGAGAAAGGCCAATTTCAGTGATTGAGAACGGATCTGTCCCCGGTGAATTGGAACCAAGATTGTCAGTCAAAATTGTTGTGTGAAAACGGGCTGTCTTTAAAGAGAAGATGGTTTGCCGTACAAAGGGAATATGTTCCGAGAAGGGATAAACAAACAGAAGCTCCCTGGGTGACGAAAGAGATAAAGGATAAACTGAATCAGAATAAGTCAGGTTGATAATACTAATGAGAACCATGGAGAATATATATATATATATATATATATATATCAAGTTCATAGGGAAAGTAAAAAAGGGAATGTGAGATGCAAAGAGGAAATATGAGAAGTGACTGACAGCAAACATAAAAAGAATCCAAAAGGCATATAAATAGTAAAACGGTGTTAAGAGAAGAGGTGGGGCCAATTAGGGACAAAAGGAGGAGATCTAAATATGAAGCAGGTGGCATGGCTGAGATGCCAAATGAATACTTTGCATCTGTCATTACCAAGGAAGAAGATACTGCTCACGTCTTCAGTTCTGCTTAAATACAGGGTGTCGTGCCAGAGGATTGGAGAATGGGAAATGCTACATCCTTATTCAGCAACTCAGCAATCACAGGCCAGTCATGTTAATCTCAGGAGTGATAATCAGGAACAAAATTAGCAATCACTTGAACAAGTGCCGATGAGTTAAGGCAAGCCAGCACAGATTTGTTAAAGGCAAGCAGTGTTTCGCTAATGTGATTGGGTTTTTTGATGAAGTGAGGGAGAAGGCTGATGAGGGTTTCGCATGGCAACCGTGGCTCAGTTGGTGGTACTCTTGTCTCCAAGTCACAAGCCCACTCCAGGGGTTGAGAACAAAAATCAAGGCTAACAATACTGAGGGAGCGCGGCATTATCAGAAGTTCTATCTTTCGGATGAGGTGAATTGAGGCCCCTTCTGCCTAATCAGGGGTACATACATACCTACATATGGATTAGGAACAGGAATAGGCCAGTCAGCCTCTCGAGCCTGTTCAGCCACTCAATAATATCATGGCTAATCTGCTTGTAACCTCTCGCCGATCCCGATAACCCTTCACCCCCTTGCTTATCATGAATTTATCTACATCTGCTTTAAAAATATTCAAAGACTTCTTCCACTGCCTTTTGAGGAAGAGAGTTCCAGAGCCTCAGAAAAAATGTTGCTTCACTTCTTCTCTGACATTTGCATCTTTCCCTAAATAAGGAGACCAATACTGTACTCAATACTCCAGATGTGATTTCACCAATTCCCTGTACAACTGAAGCATAACCTCCCGACATTTATAATCAATTCCCCTCACAATAAATAATAACATTCTATTCGCTTTCCTAATTACTTACTGCACCTGCATGCTAACCTTTTGTGATTCATACACTGGGACACTCCGAATTCTAGAGCTCTGCAATCTCTCGCCATTTAGATAATATGCTTTTTAAAAATTCGTCCTGCCAAAATGGACAATCGCATTATTTCCCACATTATACTATATTTCCCAGATCCTTGTCCACTCACTTAACCTATCTATGTCCCTTTGTAGCCTCTTTATGTCCTCTCCGCAACTTACTTTCCCACCTATCTTTATGTCATCAGCAAATTTAGCAACCATCCATTCCGTTCCTACATCCAAGTCATTTACATAAATTGTAAAGTGTTGAGGCCCCAGCACTGATCTCTGTGGCACATCAATTGTCACATCTTATCGACCAGAAAAAGACCCATTTGTGCCAACTCTCTGTTTCCAGTGAATAATACTTAATAATCTTTATTGTCACAGGCAGGCTTACAGTAACACTGCAATGAAGTTACTGTGAAAAGCCCCTAGTCGCTACACTCCAGCGCCTGTTCGGGTACACGGAGGGAGAATTCAGAATGTCCAATTCACCTAACAGCACATCTTTCGGGACTTGTGGGAGGAAACTGGAGTACCCGGAGGAAACCCACGCAGATACAGGGAGATCGTACAGATTCCACACAGACAGTGACCCAATCCGGGAATCGGGACCATGGAGCTGTGAAGCAACAGTGCTAACCACTGTGCTACCGTGCTGCCCTAGCCCAATCTTCTATCCATGCTAATATGCTACCCCCTACCCCAAGAGTTTTTATTTACCGCAGTAACCTTTGATGTGAAATGGGCTGTTGGCTTACGAGGAAACGCTGGACAGGCTAGACTTGAATCTGCTGGAGCTAAGAAGAGTAAGAGGCGACATGATTGAAACAGATAAGATCTTGAAGATTCTTGACAGTGTGGATGTGGAGGGGATGCTTCCTCTTGCAAGAGGATCTGGAACTAGGGGTCACCATTTAAAAATAAGGGGTCACCCATTTAAGACAGAGATGAGGAGAATTATTTTTCTCAGAGGGTTGTGAGACTTTGAAACTCTTCTTCCTCAAAAGGTGGTTGAGGCAGAGTCCTTGAATATCTTTGAAGCAGAGATAGATAGATTTTTGATAAGCAAGGGGGTGAAGGTTATCAGTGGTGAGCAGGAGTGTGGTGTTGAGGCTAAAATCAGGTCAGGTGATCTTATTGCATAATGGGGAATGTAAGAGGGGCCTCCTTCTGCTCCCAATTTGTACGTTCATATTTTTACATTACTGTTTGTGAGAGCTTATTACATGCAAGTTGGGGTCATGCTTCCTACATTACACTTCAAAAACACTTCATTGGTTGTCAAGTGTTTTGGGACATGGGAATATCATGAAAGATGATATATGAATGAAAGTCTGTCTTTCTATCTTTCTTTTTAAATTTTTCTACACTCTGCCTCCATCTTATATTTAAATGTGATTTTGTTTCCCGGTACATGCCAGCACATCTTGGAGATGCTGTAATTTCTGTGCTGTGAGCCATACCCATGGCGAGGAAACAGGTTGCGACTGTCCAAACTGATTTCACATAGAAACCTCACAGTCACCCCACTACTCTAGTTCAACTCAAGCCCAGGTCTAGTGCCGGTGTGCTAGCCAAATGGAGCAAGCTTTCCACTTAATTTTCATGTTTATTACTAGGCACAAAGAACAAACTCAAAACAAAGGCAGTGTTCTTCCCTGTGGGAACTTTGTATTCTTATGTTAGTATAGAATTTGTTTGAAGGAAGAAAGCAACAAAAGTCATAATGTTTTCAGCTTGCTAAATTGCAACTAAAATGCTGAACTGCCAAATCCTGGCTGAAACATCCATCTCATTTATTGTTGCTTTTCCAGTGAAGGCATTTGCAAGTCACCTGGAGAATAAAAACAGCCAGTTATGCAACACCATGTCAAGGATGATTTATCACTACATGTGCTCAGTTCAATTCCTGAGAAACAGTTTCATGAATAGATAGATAATGCAGTTAATATTTAAAGTGTTTAATATGGTCCTCGAGAACTATGTGACCATCTGGGGTGGGGAGGCAATCTACCCAAACACAATATAAAGATGCTGTTGCAAATTAGCAAATTTAATTGCGCCTTTATTTAATGTGCATCCTTTGAGGATGTACATTCCTTTGTATTCTCCCTAAGCCCTGTTCCTACTTTCACTGAAAACATACCTCAGAGGTAGCTATTAAAAATTGGTCAAGGATAAGTTGCTCCCCATCCCCAAAACACAGTAAAGGGTTGTGGAAATTCTGCTTAGCTTTTCTTGATACCTTTGCAACAGCGACTAAGAACCATGTGGTACAGGGGAAATAAGCCTGCCTCTCATATCAGTACGGTATTATTCCTGTAAATAGGGTTTCCACCAACCTTCAGGTGAATTTATAACATTAGAGCAGGAGAAATCCAAGAATATTCCAAGCTGATGTATCCCATCAAATGGACACCATTTTTTAATGCTTTTATATCTGGAAATCCAGATGCCACAGTGAAGTAATTGTCTGACAATATTTTCTATTGAGCAATGCTAGAGCAAAATTACCCTTTTCCTTTTTTTATTCCATCTCTTTTGCGACAAACAGAATAAACATTTTGGGCCGATTTATACAAATGGTTATTGTTGGGAAAATACATCTTGTCAAAGCTTTTTGTCTTCCACTCATCAGGACAATCACAAAAATATCAGAGAATTCCCTGCAGTGCAGAAGAAGGCCATTCGGCCTATTGAGACTGCACTAAACCTCCGAAAGAGGACTATACCCACCCCACTCTATCTCCGTAACCTAATCTGCACATCCCTGGTCACTAAGGGGCAATTTAGCATTGCCAATCCACCTAACTTGCACATCTTTGGACTGTGGGAGGAAACCAGAGCACCCGGAGGCCCACATAGACATGGAGAGAACATGCAAATTCCACCGTCACCCAATGTCAGGGGAAACAGCAACTTAATACTGTTTGAGAAAAGTGTTTGATTGGTTGGCAAATGGGCTCCAATTGATAGAGGCATTGCCATGGAAAAAGCACCAGTTAATGGTGACTGATAGTTAACTGCAAAGCATTGTTTGAAAATTTAAAACAGGCAACTTGACAGGTCAAGACATTGCCCTGAGGATTGAACCAGTGATTTGATGTCACTTATTTTGTTCAGCTGCAACAGGCACAATGTGTGAGCATGTTCTTTCAGTCTGCAATGAACTAGGCCCTGTGTATTAACATATGTAGCTTCTCATACACACACATGTGCCACACCACAAACCCAACTGACAATTATAAATTGGACGTAAATTTATATAATTGGGCTGAACGTAAGTAATAATCTACCACTGGCTATTGATTAAATGGACGATGAATGTTGCAATTTTGGCATATGTAATGTAGTCACTGCACCCAGTATCAGGTCCAGAACCCACACAAATACACTAACATTACAATATGGCTTTGACTGTTTCTAGTTTATTTTTTATATTCCTTCACACATCAGTCAGATGGCAGCAAGACAGCCATTCGCGTATCACTGGGACACAATTTTTGTGTTTTTTTACTATACCCATTATCACTTCCTTTGGCTTTACACCGTGAAACTTTTTGTTATTTGTTAGGAAAAAGAGATGGCTTGAAAAATTTATATTTGCATTGCGAGTGTTAGAAATAAGGACTCAGGTTAATTTTGAGCTTTATTTGTGTTTTTGTGTGCTAAGAATGGGTTAAAATTTCAGCTAGCTTCATGTTGAATAAAGGTGCCTGCATTTCTATGGGTTTTAGTTACACTTTAGCTTGCCTGCATAGTAATTAAGTTCATAAATGGCAGGGGCTGTTTAGCACTGGGCTAAATCGCTGGCTTTGAAAGCAGACCAAGGCAGGCCAGCAGCACGGTTCAATTCCCGTAACAGCCTCCCCGAACAGGCGCTGGAATGTGGCGACTAGGGGCTTTTCACAGTAACATCATTTGAAGCCTACATGTGACAAGAAGCGATTTTCATTTCATTTCATGATTCAGCTATTAAAAGAGGTAAAATTGTTGTTCAGCAATCAGAGGTCCACACTGAAAAGTAGAAGCAGTTTTTTACAGTTAGAACTAGGTAACCAAAGATGCAAGACACCGTTCACAGAGGCTGCCAGTATAGGTAAGTCAACAGGACAGAAAGCAAGTACCAGAAGCTAAAGAACAGTATGAAACCAGGGAATGAAAAGAGGAGTTTCAGGAAGACTGAAAAAAAGGGATGAAGAATCAGAATCTGACCAAGGTGCTGTTTACTGAAGTGAGGGGCAGAGAGAGACTCCTGACAGAGCTGAAAGATGCAGACCTGGAGTACTTGGCTAGCGAGAAGCCAGATAGCTGAAGTAATCATAAGATAATACAGCTTGTGAAGTAGTGGCGTTCTGTTGGCGTGGCTGGATACCTAAGAGATTGCATAGCAGCTTGGAAGCATCTAGTGTTCCAGGGCAGAAGAATACTAACAGGAGATGTTGAAATCCTGGATGTGGATCCTTGGTGAAGGCAGCCGAGAGTAAGCACCAAGTATATTCTTCGAGAGTAGAATTAAAAAACCCTCGTGTGAAAGCCCAAGTTCCAGTTTAGATGATTGGGCTCGCAGTATTACAACCATTTCATGATGAGAAATCCACAAAAGTTGTTTGGGTGGCATCTGTCACTTAGTTCCAGAGTGTGGTGTATCTGACCACATTTCGCCTATTGGTTTACATGGACGGAGCACTTAATAAATAATAATAATCATCACTTATTGTCACAAGTAGGCTTCAATTAAGTTACTGTGAAAAGCCCCTGGTCGCCACATTCCGCCGCCTGTTTGGGGGAGGCCGGTATGGGGATTGAACCCGCACTGCTGGTCTTGTTCTGCATTACAAGCCAGCTATTTAGCCCACTGTGCTAAACCAGCCCCTTACTGAGAACATTAGAATATAAAATATATTTTGTAACTTGCATTATCCTTATAAATCTGTACATATCTGTCAATGTATAGCTGGGGTGAAGGAGTAGTGTGTTATAGTTAATCTATTCGCATTTAATAAATGCTAAATGCTTTATTCTTTTGTTAAACATTGATCGACAGTCCTGAGACTCTTTATCCATGTTTCTAAACAAAATCTTAAAAGTTACGGTCTATCGAGCTAGGGTTCTGTTCAGGGACCTGACTGCCTAGCAGAATTCGCTGTGATTGCAACATATTTAATCTCATCTTCCCTCCACCCCATCACAGATCTTCCCTTTTGTTACTCTTATCCCCCCCCCCCCACCTTGCTCAAAACCTATTGCATTCCTATCTTTCCTCAGTTCTGATTAAGCGTTATCGAGCTGAAATGTTAACTTTCTCTCCACAGATGCAACATGACCTGCTGAATATTTTCAATATTTTCTGCTTTTATTTCAGAATTCTGCAGTATTTTGCTTTGGATATGGATTTCCTAAAGGCATTGTGTCTGACTAACGTTATTAAATTCTTTGATGATGTTAACACAGAAGATTGACCCAGGCAGCACAGTAGATGCTGTGTATCTAGACTTTCAGAAGGCAATGTGAATGTAGCATTCGGCAAATTGCCACTCAGGAAGCTTATTAAGATGGCAGCCCATCGAATTAAGGGGAAAGTGACTCAGTAACAGGAAACAAAGTGTGTTAGATGTGGATAGATATTTTTCAGACTGGAAGGTGATTTTCAGTGTTAATCCCCAAAGGTCTACTATGGTCCATAACTCCTTTATTATTTTTTATAAATGACCAAGACTTATGCTTGGGGAACTGCATTATAAAGACTGCAGATGACACAAAACTTGGCAAAGAATGAGCTCATGACAAAAATGATTATCTTCAGGATGGATTTGACTAGATGTTGAACTGGGCAGAAGCCTGGTGGATGGATTTCATTATGGGGCAGTGTAAAGTGATGCCAATTGGTTGGATTAATATAGAAAGACAGCAGACTTGGTGTCCAGAGGTAAAACTCCTTGAAGGCGGACGTTGAGACGATGGGGGAAAAAAAGCATCTGGGTTACGTGGGTTTATTGAGGAATAGAATATGAAAGCAAAGATAACATGTTAGAACTTAATAAATTACTGGTTAGGTCTCAGCTGGAGCACTCTGGACAATTCTGGGCACCATGGGCGGGATTCTCCATCCCGCGGCAGAGTGTCCACAGCGTGGTAAACGCCGCCGCGTTTTACGACGGTGTGAATGGGCCGCTGACAGGAGTAATTCTGGCCCCTCCAGGGGGTCAGCACGGCGCTGGAACGGTTCACGCTGCTCCAGCTGCCGATCCCGGCGTGAACTGGGCGCCGCGGGATCCGCACATGCGCAGTGGCGCCGGCGTCAACGTGCACAGTGGCCTCCCTCAACGTGTCAGCCCCGACGCAACATGGTGCAGGGCTACAGGGGCCGGCACGTAGGAAAGGAGGCCCCAAGCCAGAGAGGCTGGTCCGCTGGTCGGTGGGCCCCGATTGCAGGCCAGGCCACATCGGAGGCCCCCATTGTCGGACCCCCCACCCCCCCACAGGCCGCCACCCGACCCTTCAACGCCGAGGTCCCGTCGGCTCAGAGCAGGTTAGCACAGCGCTGGCAGGACTCGGTTCTTTTCTTAAGGCCGCTCGGCCCATCCGGGCTGGAGAATCGGTGGGCCGGCCGCATAGAGCGGCCTGTGACCGGCGCCACGCCAACCATGCCGGTGCCAATGCCACCGATTCTCCACTCTGTGGAGAATCGCGTGCCGGCGTGGCCCGTTCGCGGGGATGCTCCGGCCTGATCCTAGAAGCTGCCCAACTGCTCAGCAACCCAAAAGTCCCCAACACAGGCCACAAACAATTCAGTCCCTTTAAGCTGCCATTCATATGGCTGAGCAAAAAAATAAGAAAAGGAGTCACACCCATAAAGAGTTCACTTGCGCACTCAAGGAAAAAAATTAGATGAAACATTTTTTGCCAGAATGTTCCCATAGATGAGGCACTTCATTCATGAGGAGAGGTTGAAAAAGTAAAAGTTGTCCTTCTTGGCAGGTTATGAAGTGACCTAATGGAGGTTTCAAGATGATGAGTGGTTTTGACAGAAGAAATGGAGAAAATGATTCTTCTGGCGCATGGGTCAATATTAGAGGTCAGAGCTTCAGAATCATTGGTAAAACACCTACAGGAGAAATGGGAAGAGATATTTTCACTCAGTGAGTTGTCAGAACGGTCCACCTGAAAAGATGGCAGAAATGGACTCCATAAATTATTTTCGGTGGACAGGTAGTTTGAGGATGACAAACTTACAAGGTTATGAAGAGAAAGCAGTGATGTTGAACTAAGCACAACTGCACTCTCAAAGAACCATCACATGCACGATGAATCTGATGGCCTCCTCCTGTGAGTCTCTTACATTCAATGGTCAGTGTCAGTCGATGATCTATTTGTTCATACAGCTTCCATCACAGCTTTTTAACAACTGAATACTGACAACTATAAATTGTGTACACAATCAATTTTGAATAAATTTTGTTTAACTGTTGTGCAGTGAAGGAAGAAGATATTTTAATTAATGTTGACATCTTTAGGCCATTATCTATTTATTGTATAAAGAGACCGAGGATGCCAAAGTGATTTCAATGAAACATGATTCAGAATACAATTTAATTGTATCCTCCTATATGTTAAATGGCAGATTTACACAGCATCTAATTAGGGAGAACACAAAGACAAACATATTTATCTCAGGATAGTGAACTGATGGCAATATAAGATATGCCCAATTATCCAAGTTTGCGTAAATCTGTTAACAATGTGGTGTAGGTCAACGAACCCAACATTACTATATGAGTCAGAACCCCCAGCTGGGGTAGAGGGAATGAGACAGTTCCGGGGTGGAAGAAAGATTTGGTGGAGAGGTTGGGAGCCCCGATTGGAATTGAAGAAATAGTAGAGGGGCTGGAGGCCATGCAGTCAGCTGAGGCCCCGGCACCGTACGGCTATCCAGTGGAATTCTACAAGAAAGTTCTCGGAGATGCTGAGTCCGTTGCTGGTGAGCGCATTTAATGAGGCAAGGAAGCGGTGTGTCCTTCCCCCAACAATATCACAGACCTCGATCTCACTGATCCTGAAGCGGGAGAAGGACCCAGAGTTATCATAAAATCATAGAATCATAGAATTTACAGTGCAGAAGGAGGTCATTCGGCCCATCGGGTCTGCACCGGCCCTTACAAAGAGCACCCTACTGAAGCCTATGTATCTACTCTATCCCCGTAACCCCCACTTAACATGTTTTTGACACGAAGGGCAATTTAGCATGGCCAATCCACCTGACCCACACATCTTTGGACTGTGGGAGGAAACCGGAGCACCCGGAGGAAACCCACGCAGACATGGGGAGAACGTGCAGACTCCGCGCAGACAGTGACCCAGCCAGGAATCGAACCTGGAACCCTGGAGCTATGAAGCAACTGTGCTAATCACTATGGTATGTGGGTCATATAGCCCCGGTTATGTGGTCATAAAGACCAATCTCCCTATTGAATGTGGATGCTAAACTGTTGGCTAAAATATTGGCCTCAAGGATAGAGGACTGTGTCCCTGAGATGATAGGGGAAGACCAGACGGGGTTTGTTAAGGGCAGGCAGCTGATGGCCAATGTTAGAAGGCTCTTAAATGTTATCATGATGCCCTCAGAGGGGGGAGGAGATGGAGGTGGTGGTTGCGATGGACGTGGAAAAGGCCTTTGACCGGGTGGAGTGGAATTATTTGTGGGAGGTATTAGGAAAGTTCGGGTTTGGGCAGGGCTTCATTGATTGGGTTTGGTCATTGTACCAGGCACCGGTGGCGAGTGTATGAACGAATCGGCTGACATCGGGCTATTTTAAGCTGCACCGAGGGTCAAGGCAAAGGTGTCCCCTCTCCCCGCTGTTGTTTGCTCTGGCCATAGAGCCATTTGCGATGGAATCAAGAGCATCTAGGGACTGGAAGGGGTTGGTCCCAGGTGGTGGAAAACAGGCTCTCGCTTTACGTCGACGACCTGCTCCTGTATCTTTCCGACCCGCTGGGGGGATGGGGGAGATTATGTGAACCTTAGGGGAATTTGGCTGATTTTCGGGATATAAATTGAATATGGGGAAAAGTGAGATGTTCGCGATCCAGATGAGGGGGCTTGAGAGGAGACTGGGAGAGCTGCCGTTTAGAGTGGTGGGGGGGAGCTTCCGCTATCTGGGAATCCAGGTGGCACGGGAATGGGAGACACTACATAAGTTAAATCTGATCCGTCTAGTAGATCAAACAAAGCAGGACTTTAGAAGGTGGGACATGCTCCCTCTATCACTGGCGGGGAGGGTACAGACCATGAAAATGAAGGTCCTCCCCAGACTTCTGTTCGTTTTTCAGTGCCTCCCCATCTTTATCCCAAGGGCCTTTTTTAAATGGTTAAACAAGGTGATTTTGGGCTTTGTGTGGGCGGGTAAAACCCAGCAAGTGAAGAAAGTGTTGCTGGAGCGTAGTCGAAGGGAGGGTGGGTTGACACTGACAAATTTCTGCAATTACTACTGGGCGGCTAATATAGCCATGATTAGGAAGTGGGCAGTGTAGGGGCGGGGGGGGGGGGGGGGGGGGGGGGGGGGGGGGGGGGGGGGGGGAAGGAGCGAGTGGAGGCGGCATCATGCAAGCACACAGGTCTGGGGGCATTGATAACGGTACCCCTGCCATTCTCGACAGCCCAGTACTCCACAAGCCCGGTGGTAGTGGCGGCCCTGAGTGTCGGGGGGCAGTGGAAGAAACATATGAGAGTGGAGGGAGCATCGGTCTGGGCCCCGATTTGCAATAACCATCGGTTTGTACCGGGAAGGCTAGATGGGAGGGGGTTTCAGAGATGGCAGAGAGCAGGGACTTAGAGGATGGGAGCTTCCCTTGTTTGAAGGATTTAGAGGAGAAGTTTCAACTGCCAGCTGGAAATGGATTCAGGTATCTGCAGGTACGGGATTTTGCAAAGGCAGGTTTCGGCCTTTCCGCTCCTACCGCCACGGGGGATACAGGACAGGGAAGTTTCCAGAATGGGGTGGGAGAGGGAAGGTATCGGGCATCTACAAAGAGCTTATGGAGTCGGAGGAAACTCAGATAGAGAAGCTAAAGGGCAAGTGGGAAGATGAGCTAAGGGGAGAGATAGAGGCAGGTCTTTGGGTGGGTGCGTTAAGCAGAGTTAACACATCCTCATCATGTGCCAGGCTTAGCCTGATACAATTTAAGGTAGTTTACCGGACACACATGACGGTGGCCCGGATGAGCAAGTTTTCTGGGTAGAGGACAGGAGTGTGAGGTGTAGGGGGGTCCAACAAATCATGTCCATATATTTTGAGCATGCCCGAAGCTTACGGGATTCTGGCAGGGTTTGGCAGATGTCATGTCCACAGTACTAAAAACACAGGTGTCGCCGCGTCCAGAGGTGGAGATTTTTGGAGTGTCGGAAGATCCCTGAGTCCAGGGAGCGAGAGAGGCTGACATTTTGGCCTTTTCCTCCTTAGCAGCCTGGAAACGGATATTGCTAGCGTGGAGAGACGCGAAGTCCCCAAAATCAGAGACCTGGGTTAGTGACATGGCTGGGTTTCTCAGTCTTTAGAAAATCAAGTTTGCCCTAAGAGGGTCAACGCTAGGGTTCGTCCGGAGGTGGCAGCCATTGTCGATTTCTTTGGGGAAAATTAACTGTCAGCTGTGGCAAAAATCTAAAGGGGGGGGGCTAGTTAGGCTATTTTCTGTTAAGGGTAGGAGGGACTTGTTGGAATGGAAATGATGTATGTACTACATTTATAGTCGCTTTTTTTTCTGTTGTTGTTATTGTCATTATTATAAAATTACAAATACCTTAATAAAATGTTTTTTTTAAAAACAAACCCGACATTATCATTTGCCACCTATAACCTTTTTCTTTATGGCACTAATTCCAGTTTCAACAAGATGTTCCAAATTATTTCTGTACCATTTCCTACTTTTTTGTCACATCAATATTTTGGGGGGGGGGGGGGGGGGGGGGGGGGGGGGGGGGGGGGGGGGGGTCGAGGGGGAGATAAATGAGGCGGGATTCTCCACTCCCGCGCCGAAGTGCCCACGCCATCGTGAACGCCGTCGAGATTCACGACGGCGCGAAACGGCCCCTATCCCGACCGATTCAGGGCCCGATAATGGGCTAGGAGTGTGGCCGCTCCATTTACATGCGCCAGGCCTTGTCGCCGCGTAAAGGCGGCGCCGCATACATGACGCAGGCGGCGCCGCATACATGACGCAGCCGGCGCCGCATAACTGGCGTCACCCGCGCATGCATGGTTGCCGTCCTCTCCGAGTCCGCCCCGCAAGAAGATGGCAGACGGATCTTGCGGGGCTGCGGAAGAAGGAGGTCCTCCTTCAGAGAGGACGGCCCGACGATCGATGGGCACCGATCGCGGGCCACCCCACATTTGAGGTAGCCCCCGGTGCAGGATCCCCCCTCCCCCCCCCCGCAGGCCACCCCCCCAGCATTCCCGCGCTGTTCCCGACGGCAGCGACCAGGTGTGGACGGCGCCGGGGGGAACCCCCGTTTTGGGCTGGCCACTCGGCCCATCCGGGCCTGAGAATAGCAGGGGTGCCGGAGAATCGCCATTTTGGGTGTCTCGGGCGATTCTTCGGCCTGCGGCCCGCGGAACTCGACGGGGCCGTTCCCGCCGCTTGGGAGACTCACGGGAAGGCGTCGGACCGGCGTCGTGGGAAGTTTTGGCGGCCCAGGCGATTCTCCCAACCGGCGCGGGAGTGGAGAATCACGCCCAGGGTCTCTTAAAATGTTTTTCTTTACCATATGTCAGCATTCCTCAGCATCACACCATCTGTTATTGCTATTTGATCCAGTTGCAGATTTTAAAACAGAATACATCAAGAACATTTCATCAGTGTTAATTTCCTGTGTTATACATGCTCCGCATTATAAATTCCTATTATGCATTCAGCCTGCTGCCACCAGGAGTGCTGTAGTGCTTCAGTTAGCGTCTCCTAATAGACTGTGGGGAGAATTCCGGCATTGCTACTAATTCTACTTCTCTGTTGTCCAATTTCATAGTAGAGTACCTTAAAGATAATGAATGATTTGAAAATAGGGACTGAATGATCTTAAATCACCCTGGTCCAATTACACCCCATCCTCCAATCCCCTCACATCTGAATTCTTTCATCTTCATTCCCAACATTCATTTATATCTTTCCAAAATGGAATTTCTAACATAACGTAACAATTTAGGGCAATGAGGTTCATGAAGACATTCTAGTCGCGTTCACACATAATGACAATAGTATGGTATTTTATGCCCTCCCTGTGACAATTTTGGAGGTGGGGAGGCCATTTAATTGGGTGGGGTGCTTGACATCTTCCCACCTCTACACCAAAGTGGGGAAGCCCATGGATGGCCTTCCCACCCCGCTGCCAATTGGGACCGTTAAATGGCAATTGATGTCCCTTTAAAGGCCTCATCCTGCCCCCACTGATTCACCCTGTAGAGGCGGGCCTGTCAACTCTGTGGGTTGCTCGTGATCCAGAGGCTCCTTGATTGAGGGACCCGGCATCAGGAAGAGGGGCCCGCTGAGAGCCAACCCCCTGACCTTGCTGCTGATCTTCCCTGCAAATCCTCCCCCCATGACCTCTACCCCATGAAACATCTCCTGCCATCACTTGCCTCTGGCCTGGGCCGCTCCATAATCCTGGGCCTCTGTTTAGTATGTTTCCCACAGCAGCCACCACCTCACTGATGACGCTGCGAGCAAAAGAGTTGCTTGCCTCTAATCGCGAGGAAGGCCCACAAATGGCCTGGTAATTGACTGACTGGCTCATAATGCAGTGGGTCTTCCCCAAAGGAGGCATGATGGTTCTCTCACCCATTATCCAGCCGGTGTCTGAGACCCCTCATTTTCATAAAATTCCCCAATGGGTCAGAATGCTGTCATTACTTCCAGACTAGCACAGGAAAGGATATATTAAGTTTGCTGCAGGAGAAACACATCCTAGATACGAGTGATGACAGACTTCATTCAATGGCCTTCAACAGCAACCCCCCCCCCCCCCCCCCCGCCTCCCCAATACAAGGAACTGGGAAATGGCCAGATGTCAAGCATTTGACTTAGGTGGGGCTACAGGGTGACGGAAATAGGAAGGGGGAGTGGGCCTAGGTCAAATGCTCGGACGGAGGGTTGGTGCAGATTCAATGGGCTGAATGGCCTCCTTCTACACTGTAGGGTTTCTATGAGCCGCGATACAATTTTTTAAATTTGGAGCCCAACAGAGAGAGACAAAACTGTTTTCTAAAGTTAGTCTAATTTGTTGCTGGGAGTTTTACTGAAGTAAAGTTAACCTGCTGACATGAATAATGTTTCATTATTTTCTAATAAAAAGGGGCAATGTGAAGTAGGTTGAAACTGACTGCATCTATATTTTGTTCATTCGTATTTTGAAATTGGCCAAATCTCAAAAGACAATTTCCTCAACTCACCTGCAAGAAAAGAGGAGAGAAACATTTGGGAACACATGCAATATTTCTGTATCTAGAATACACAAATGACTCTGTACCTAGATAATGGGCAGTAAAAACAAACTCCTTACCACAGAGTATGTTTACATGAGAGACCTGGTGACACTGAATCCCAAAGAATATCTAGAAAAGGCAGAAAATTTGCAACACTGACCTTCCCCTCTGTGGGTTATCAGAGGCAGGACGTATGACAGCCGTGCTTTGGGACCCCTTCGATCAACAAAGGAATTTCCAAGAGGTTTGAACTTTCCCGTAACCTTCCGTGAATATCTCTGACGCTTAGTCTGAGTCAGAGACTTTGGAAAAATCTGTGGTATGTGCCTGAATAGTTACCCAGGAAATGTTAGACAGCTTGAAACCTATTCTAATGTTGCATCTGACAAATTTCGAGTTTTTTGCGGTTGTAACTAACAGGATAAATAAAGGGGAATTAGTGGATGTAGTATATTCAGATTCCAAAAGGCATTCAATAAGATGCCACATAAAAGGTTAAGGCAAAGACTAATTCACATTGACAGAGGATTGGTGAATGAACTGAGAGAGTAGGAATAAATGGGGCATTTTCAAGTTGGCAAACTCTAACTAGTGGGGTGACTCTAGGATCAGTGCTGGAGCGTCACCATTTGCAATCTATTTTAACGACTTAGATGAAGGGAATGAGAGTAATGCAACCAGGTTTGCCGATGATACAAAGTTAAGTGGAAATATACGTCATAAGGAGGGCACAAAGAGGTAGTAAATGTATATAGGTAGGTTACATGAATGGGCAATAATGTGGAAGATGGAATGCAATGGAGGGAAATGTGAGGTTATTCACTTCGGTAGAACGTAAAAGCAGAATATTTTTAAATGGTGGGACTCTTTTCAATGTTGGCTTTCAGAGAAACTTGTGTGAATTTGTACAAAAGTTAGCAAGCATATACAACAAACAAGGAAGGCAATTGGTATGTTAACCTTTATCGCAAGAGGTCTGATTTATGAGAGTACGGAGGTCTTGCCACAATTATACAGGACATAGTTGAGACCACACCTAAGTACTCGGTGCAGTTTGTGTCTCCTTATCCAAGGAAGGATATATTTGCATTGGAGTTGGTACAGCGAAAATTCGCTAGATTGATTCCTGGGATGTGATGGTTGTCCTATCATGAGTAAATTGTGTCTATACTCTCTGTGGAGGAAAAATATAAGATTCTGAAAGGGCTTGAGAAACTGATAGATTTTTTTCCCTGCCAGAGAGTCCAGGACAAGAGGGCATAACCTCAGGGTAAGGGGTTGAACACTTAAGGCAAAGATGAGAAGAAATTGTTTGACTTAAAGTGTTGCAAATCATTGCAATTCTCTGCTCCAGAGGATTGTCCAGGTGGTCAGTTGTTGACTATATTCAAATACAATGGAGAATTATTGGATTTTAGGAGAATCGAGGGATGTGGAGTCGGGGTCGGTAAGTGGAATTGTGGTCAAAGATCAGTCGGGGTCCAATTGAATAGTTAAGCACCTGGGCCTGCTCCTGTTTCTTATGTTCATACTATATTTATAAAGCACAAAAACACCAGCTTCTGAAACTCATTCAATCAAAAGTTCTTGCTGCCAAACAGGTGTTATAACAGGCAATAATTCCACATCCATCTTCAAATCTCCCAGTCATTAAAAAACATTGCTGGCTCTTACAAGCTTGCAAACACATTTGGGACTAGGCATAGCTTTGTGCTGCTTTTCTATGTTAAAGGTGCAACATAAATGGAAATTGCTGGGGTTTGTTTTGTTATTGGGCAGCCAAAACTATTGGAGTGTGATTTTCTTTCCCCAGGATTTAAAAAAAAACAATTACAGAAGGATAAAAATAATTTGAGATTTTGATTAAAGCACAATGCTCTGTTAAATGTGCATTTTGTGCGAATACTGATCTTGTATTTTTGGAGTGTTTCATACAGAGACATTTTAATGATCACACACATACAAACCGTTCCAAATGTGTTAACTATTTTACTTGCAATCATTGGGTAGTGAAAGGAAACTATCGACAACCTTGGTTATAAACGTAATGAAGTTTTAACCTGTTGATTTTACAAGTAAGCGCTCATGGTGTTATGGGTCCGGACCAGAACCCCAATTTTGGTTAAGATCCCAGAGTAAAACCCAACTATATGCATTTGGTAAAACTGTGAGGAAATGCACCACAGGAGTGATAACACTGACCAGTAGACAGCTTTTATGTTAAAACAAACTTTAATTTGAACACAGAATTAAGCACATTAGCAACATAGACATAGCTTTACAGTTAACAGTTACAACATCTTAACTTGGTTCCTGAAACCTGCCTCTACATCCAATTAAGCAAACCCATATATTTTAAATATCACTTATGCATAAAGTTAACAACCAGGTTTTATTTGCTTAACTTGATGCAGAGTCCTTGGAGAGAGAAACCTTTTAGCACCAAACTGAAATCACATGTGTTCAACTTCGAGCCCTGTAGGCCAGAGGTTTTTCAACTTTTTGTCACCGGGACCCACTGTTACCAACCAGCCGACCTTTGGGACCCATGCCCATAGAATTTACAGTGCAGAAGGAAGCCATTTGGCCCATCGAGTCTGCACTGACCCTTTGGAAAGAACACCCTACCTAAACCCATAGCTGCATCCTATCCCCGTAACCCCACCTAACCCTTTTTTTTTACGCTAAGGGCAATTCACCATAGCCAATCCACCTAACTTGCACATCTTTGGATTGTGGGAGGAAACCGGAGCACCCGGAGGAAACCCACGCAGACACGGGGAGAACGTGCAGACTTCATACAGACAGTGACCCAAGCTGGGAATCAAACCTGGGACCCTGGGGCTGTGAAGCAACTGTGCTAACCATTGTTCCACCATGCTGGCCAACCTTCACGAGCCATGCCAGCCAACTTTCACGAACCACACCGTCGACCTTCACAAAACATCATTTTCGCTTATCTTTATTGGTTGGTCCTCACAATCTCACTTGCTTTGTCATTCAATGTTACATTTCTGCTGAGGTCTGCTGATGATTTAAGTTCTTGCACCATCCTTTGAAATAAATCAAGAGATTTGTCCTTGAAATTGCCATGTTTAGTCTTCAAATGCCTTTGAAGTTTTGAGAATTCTAAACTTTAATTTGCCAGTACTTCCCTGCATAAAACACACAAGGGGGCTTTGCAGCCTGATTCGCATTGGCACAATTAACATCTTCAGTTCTTCACAGTCCTGTTGACTTGCTTACACAGATAGAAAATGGACTATGTTCTCCCGCCGGAGATGAAGTGCCTCTGATTTGCACTCGCGCTGGAAGCGGAAATCCAGAGGTGATTCATTATGCCTTTCCGTGCAGATTTTTGCAGGCAGGGATTGTGAGGGATTCGCTCGCGAATTCCACCACTGGGCAGCAATTTTGAGTGGCCGGCCCGATAGTGAGGTCTGCCGACTGGGCTCCCTCTCCCTTCACAACGTAATTCTGCACCCCCCCCCCCCAACATGGTTTTCTAGGTCACCCCTTCCCACAGTATAAGGTTGACCCAGCCCCCCCCACCAGAGACCCCCTTTACAGGGACATCCATTACAGAGACATCCATTACAGAGACATCCATTACAGAGGCACCCATTACTGAGATATCCATTACAGACATCCCCCATGAGAGAGACCCTCAATAGAATCTCCCCCATAAGACAAACCCCCCACCAGGAAGACCCCCACAAGAGAGGGCCCCACCAGAATCCATTACAGAGAACCCTGCCTGGAAGACCCCCATTACAGAGACACCTGCCTGGAAGCTAGAGAGAGGTCCAGTCAGAGACAGTGAAAAGCAAATCACTGCTTTAAAACTCACCTGTGCAATAAACCCGCTGGCTCAGATTGAGAAAACAGCACCTGTAGATTCATAGAAAGAGAAAACCACACCAGCTAGGTTTAAACCCCCTCAAATCTTCGATCTGCAAGGCTTTCATCATGTCAATATGAAATTGAGATAACTAGACTATGATTGACAGCTTGCACTCACCCAGCTGTTTGGACTGTTAATCTCATCCTCCTTCATGCTTGAGTGGATTTCAAGAAGCCTGCTATGAAAGTAACTGCAATGTTTATTGACATCCAGTAATGATTGACAGCTCCTAGGCCACATCAAAGGCAGTTAAGTGCTTTCTCCAGAGAAAAAGAGGAAGTGAGAGCGCTTAACTGCCTTTGATGTAAGGGGTCCCTGGTGTGAGTCTCTCTTATGGGGGTACTCTCCAGTGGGGATCTCTCTTGAGGTGGGTCTCTGGTGAGGGTCTGTTTTATCAGGGGCCTCTCTTAAGGGCGGTTTCTGGTTGGGGTTTCTCTGAGGCAGTCTGTTGGGGGTGGGGTGGGCAGGATTTCCATTGTGGGGCAGAAGTGGGCCTTTCATACTCTTTGAATGCAATTTCCGAAAAGGGTTATTGCCTTAGCCTACCGCGAGGTCCACTGTGCCAGTGCATGCTGGGAAACACATGCATCAATTCTCACGCACATGAATTCTGGCCCAGAGGACTGGAGATTCACACAGGCTTGGAGAATCCGGTGCCCAGCCCATTGATAGGATGTGAATTTGACCTATTTGAATCCTCCTGCTGGCGTGGGGCGTGAACCTCGGTGCCGCTGCCAGCGAGGGGCTGAAGCTCCCAGGTTTTGGCCGATGCTGGATTCTCCGCTGTGTTGTGAACTCCGCAACCGGCAACGGGTGGCGTAAAATCCAGTCTCTTATATACATCACAATGGACACTTCAACACAAGTCAAGTGCAGCTCCTACAATCGCCATTCAAGTCAGGTGTCTGACCATAGACAGTTCCAAAACTCATCATGGAATTTGAAGAAAATATATTGTTATATGGCAGCTCAAGTACAAAATATTGATAGAGCCCCTTCATTTACCCAAATTTCAGTGGTTCATGAAAATAAAAGTTGTCAACTCCAATCTTTTAGACCCTGACATTAAATCATTCCGAGTCCGAGCTTGCTACATTTGAATACCACAAGGACTGAAGCTATCAATTCAGACCTTGTCAAAAACTCTCTAAACTTGCTTTCAACTCCATTATTTTAACTCCTTCCTTGCACATTCCCAGTCAACCTTCTCACTCATGCTCAACCAGACTGCACCTCAGCATTCTGTTCAACCCAAAACTGTGATTTAAACTCCAGCTTCTAACCACTGTCATTTCTGCATTTCCTAACTTCATCCCTACCTTACCCTCAAGTGTCATCATCATAGAATTTACAGTGCAGGTGGCCATTCGGCCCTTCAGCCATTTAGCCCTTGGAAAGAACACCTTACTTAAGCCCATGCCTCCACCCTATCCCCGTAACCCCACCTAACCTTTGGGACATTAAGGGACATAGCCAATCCAGCTAACCGACACATCTTTGGACTGTGGGTGGAACCTGGAGCACCCGGAGGAAACCCACGCACACACGGGGAGAATGTGCAAACGCCACACAGACAGTCACCCGAGGCTGGAATTGAGCTGTGAAGCAGCAGTGCTAACCACTGTGCCGCCCCATTCGTCCATGCCTTCATCTAGACTTGAACTCCTCAACGAATCATTAAAAGCTCTGCTGCAATATTGTATCCAGCCCTGCCCACTATCACTGGTGATTTACATTGGCTTCCTTTAAGCCAGCACATTGAGTTGTCTGCAAGTCACCTAAAGACCTCGCCTCTCCCTTCAGTTGCATGAGTCGTCTCTTTGAAACTATCACCCAATGGCCCACCACCAAAATCTCTTCCAATCTTTAGAAGCCTTGTAAAAACGTACATTTTCATCTGAGCTTTTCACTTACTGTTCCTGACCCCAATCCAACATTCTCCTACAGGGATGGGACACCCATTGCTTTTTCCCCCTCTTTTGGGTGCCTTGGGAAATATTACTATGTTAAAGATACAATATAAATTCAGATTCCAGTTGCTCAAGTCTGATTCTAATTTGATCAAACTTTTAGCTTCTTATTGATGTCACAGGTTTATCATCTTTCTGAAAAGTTGGCACAGAGATTGTGACAGTGTGTACCAGCAGCATATAATCACGTGTATTCTAATTGGCACAGACAGTTCCTAGGTTAAAATACACAATTATAAATTCAGATTGTCAGAATTATAGAATCCCTACCATGCAGAAGGAGGCCATTCGGCCTATAGAGTCTGCACCAACCCTCTGAAAGAGCACCCTATCTCGACCCAATCCCCTGCCCTATCTCCATAACCCCACCTAACCTTTGGACACTAAAGGGCAATTTAGCATGGCCAATCCACTTAACCTGCACATCTTTGGACTTTGGGAGGAAACTGGAATACCTGGAGGAAACCCACGCAGACACAGGGAGAATGTGCAAACTCCAGACAATCAGTCACTAAAGGTCGGAATCGAACCCGGATCCCTGGCCCTGTGAGACAGCAGTGCTAACCACTGTGCCACTTCCCTGTTTTAATTGGCAAAAATCAGACATATGCATTCAGGGAGGCCGATATGGGAATTGAACCTGCGCTGCTGCCTTGTAATGCAGAACAAGGCAGCAGGGCGGGTTCAATTCCCGTACCGGCCTTCGCGAACAGGTGCTGGAATGTGGCGACTAGGGGCGTTTCACAGTAACTTCACTGAAGCCTACTTGTGACAATAAGCGATTATTATTATCCTTTGTCGACTGCAGTTAAGTCTAGTAATTCTCAACACATTTTTGAAAAATCATGTAACAAATAGCACTTATTTAAAATCTGGTAAAGCATTTTAGAATTATGGAGATTTGTTACAAATTTAGAATTTTAACTAGATACATTTTGCTCATTTGAATTGCAAATGATTGGGTCTATTACAAGCAGGTGTTCCGTGTAACTGAACATATTAATGCACTGCCAATTCTAAAATGTCTGGCTCAACCTGAGCTTAAGAGACCCACTGTAGAATGTACTTAAAATTCCATCAGACGTAATCTTTGTGCTAAATATACGACCATCAATTGTGAGCTGCAAACTCACTTGTGAAGTGCTGTCACCCCTCATCATTGCCCAGATATTGTGCATTTATCAGGATCTTTAGCATGTACAAATCAATGTACAACTACAGACTGGAACATGGGGAAAAAGCCTACTTGCCCATCCATTTAGCATTTTAGCAAATTAATTACATAACTCATTCAAGCTATTGATTCCTGAAGGGTTTCAGCTATTCAAGGCAAGTGTTTTCTCTCATTCATAAACTAAGATTAGGAAAGGAGTTAAGCCAAGTGTGTTGCAGCATTTCTAAATATAACCAGCAGCAGCTTTCCAAACAGGCAGGCACTAAAGAATATAGTCCGACGGGTTCTATGCATTTTGTTTGATTGTTTAACATCTTTGAGGCAACGCTTTTCAACATTAAACTTTCCAGCATTCACTGTTTAAGTGCAAATCAGGTGCAACAAATTTTGAACTGAATTTGTCAGAGAAGCAGCTGGTTCTAAAATAAACATATCCAAACAAAATGGGGCAGATTTTCACTGCAGACAAATTTTGGGTAGAGCTAAATAATACCAAAGAGAGGCCTGTGCATTTTAGCTGCTGGGTGTTGTTAGTGCAAGGCCAGCGGGCTGGCTGGTAGGGGGAGGGGTGTTAGAATTGAGCATCCTGGCTAGTGTCTCTGGGCTGTAAGGGAGGAAGGAGACAGTCAGCAGAGGGGAGCGGGGACGATATTGAAAGAGGCATCTGCTCTCAGGAGGAGGAAAGAACCCAGCGCAGTTGCAGCCCAAGGTTGTGTGCAATCTGGAGAATGTGATAAAGACACAGATTTGCATATGAAAGGAATGACTGCCTCCCTTGAGACGGTTGTCAGCCATCCAGCTGCAGGCCCTTTCAAAGTTGCCACCAGTTAGATAGGGAATGGGACAAGAAGCTTTTCCTTGCTGCATTAGTGGAGATTCCACTCAGCAGCACCAGTAACAATTCCACCCTGTTCCACAATGTGCTCTCGGTAGATCACTTTTGCTTTGGCAAACTCGCTTTTGGCCAAATTGAGGACTAAATCGGCCAACTGCTGTTGTTTGAACAGCTCCTCCCGTTGTCCTACATGCTCCGTCCGTGTGTCACTGTAAACTACCACGTTGTCCAAATAGACCACTCTAGCCATTACTTGATGTATGAGTCGTGGGTGTAGTTGCTGAGTTTTTAAATCTGAACGGCATCACTTTACACTGATCCAAGCCCCTTGGAGACACTACGATATCCCTTTAGCCCTGGGTGTTAAATGAATCTGCCAATACAACTTTAACAAATTGATTTTCAAAAGGCATGAGGCACTGCCTATCCTATCAATACAGTCCTCCAACCTGATAATCGGATACAAATCCGTTTTGATGATGGCATTGACTTCCAGTAGTCTATACAGAACCAAGTTATCCCATCTAGCTTAGGTACGAACACGACCGACAAATTCCGCTACTCTGATTCGGCTCAATTAAATCATTCTCCAAAATGTATTGGATTTCCGCTTCTATCTGAGCTAGTTTATGTGGGTTCAGTTAATATGGATGCTGTTTTATTGGGTTGGCGTCACCTGCATCTACATCATGTTCAGTTAGTGTAGTGCACCTTGCAGTGTCCCTACAAATCTTCTTGTGCTTTTGAAGTAGCGTTACGAGATCTTTTCATTGCTCTTCTTCTAAGTATGCAAACTCAGTATCTAGCTGTTTCTGTATTACCGTATTTGCTGATCATACCATCGGAGGGTGTTTCTGTGAATTGTCGACCTCTTCCCCTACCTCACTCTTACAATCTCTGTCTCTGTCCTCTTTCACTACTTCTACTTCCTGACACACTGGTTCCTTCCTATTTTCTTCCTGACGATGATACTTTTTCAACATATTTATGCAGCATAATCGGACCTTCTTCCTACATGGTCTGGAGTATCGATTAGGAAAATTACTCCTAAATACCTCATAGGGGCTGCTCAATTTCGCTTTCAGAGGTTCGCCCTGAAAGGCAACAATACCAGTACCTCATCTCCAGCTTGGATGGTTCTGGACCCTGGCATGTTTGTCTGCCCAAATTTTCATTCTTGCTCCCGAAACCTTTAAGTGCTCTTGGGCTACCTGGAAAACTCCTATGAGTCTTTCCGGAAACATGGACATGTAATCCAGCATTGAGGATTTGTCTTTTTGTTTTAGAAACTTCTCTTTCATCAACTTTAATGGACCCCGTACTTTATGGCCACAGACCAATTCAAATGGGCTAAACCCAGTAGATTCGTCTGGAGATTTCCTGGTGGAAAATAGTAAAAAACATCTAATCCCTTGTCCCAACTCTTGGATATTCATGACAATAGGCCCCAATCGTTTTGAGAATCTGATGATATTTTTCCAAAGCTCCCTGAGTTTGTGGGTGATGGGCCGACGTCTTTAATTGCTTGATACAGAAACAACGAATTATGCCGTGGGAACTTTGAGACATAAATTTAGAAACCTGGTTAAATTGTACTTCTAAGGGTATGCCATAGTGTGTGAAGAACTGTATCAACTTTTCCATGACTACCTTAGCTGTAATTGTTCTTAAAGGTATGGCTTCCGGTAATCAGGTTGTCATCTACATGACTGTAAGAATGTACTGATGCCTTCGCTTGAGGCAATGATCCTACACAATCTATTAATACCTGACTAAATGGTTCTTCAAACACTAGTATGGGTAGCAAAGGTTCTGGTCGAGTCACATGTTGTGGTTTACCTATTACCTGACAGATATGACAGGTTCTGCAGAATTGTACTACATCCCTATGCAGTCCGGGCCAGGAAAAATGCCTGTTGATTGATTTTCCCGGTCCCTTATAAGGCCCCCCCTGACCTCCGATTGGCCCGCCCCCAACCAGGGCGGCCACGGACTGAGTCCGCCGCCACCACGCTAGTATCCCGACTGGAAGGACCATGTTAGATCCACACCACCGGGACTTCGGCCAGTTGGGGGCGGAGAATCGCTTTTCAGGGCCCAGAGAATTGGGGAACCAGCGCCGGTCCCGATTCCATGCAGGGGAATGGATTTTCCGCCCTGGCGCCGGCCGCGATTTCGATGTCGGGTGTGGAGAATCCAGCCCCATATCTCTCTCCACAAGACAGTTTGCATGGCGCCTGTCTCCCTTAAAATAGTTATGGATTTGGCTACATCATTTGAGGAAAATGGGGTAATCTTCCCCTTGACAAAATTCCGGCAAATCTCCCATCTATCTCATTTGCCACACCTGCCCCCACAGCAGTGTTTACCTCAGGTCTTCAAAGTCAATTTAGAGCTTCAGGCTGCACTGCTCCACCTTCGGTCCCTTTTCAGAATCCTCCTTATGAACCCCAACAAATCCCATGGGCTTTCCTCGCAACTTTCAACATGTAGAACGAACATGTCCCACTTTACTGCAATGGTAACACTTAGGCCTTCGGGCTGATCTCCACCCTCTGTATTTTCCTTCTTGGTCTGAGGGGGGCACCCACCTACTAAAATTGCTCTGTTTATCCCTTTCAGGTTGAATGTAAGTCTGCCCCAGCTGTTTCCTTAAATTACAAAACATTTGTCTATATGCCTCCGGAACTAATGCATATGCTCCCAGAATAGTCTTTTTGATCTTGTCGTAATTATTAGACACCCCCTCTGACAGGGAAGCATAAGCTTCCTGCACCTGCCCTGTCAGCTTAGATTGCATGGGTATTGTCCACTTTTCCTTCGGCCACTCCATTGCTACTTTTAAGTTGATATTTTTTCAAATGCCATGAAGAATGCCTCCACATCATTTCCCTCAAATTATGGTCGGGCCTGTATAAACCTCAGCATATCCTTACTTGGTTATGTTCTAGGGTTAGGTTCCCTTCCAGCTCTCTGCAGCTCTCAATAAATTTCCAGCACTTTAAGCTGGAACTCCCTCTCTTTTGCTCTTTCCTCTAATTCCAACGTCATTTCAAATTCTCTTTCCTCCTCTTTTTCCCACATCTCCAACTCTCTTTCCAGCATGGCCAAAGTTTTTTAATTTCCTCTCATGCTCGAACTGCAGCCGTATTCTCTCCAGATTGGTTTCCCCATCAGAAAGCTTCTGATGCTACACTATCTGGAATACTTCCTCGCGGGCGTCTCCTGTGTTTCTAACAGACCCAAGCACTTCACCTTCTTAGTTTTAACCAGCATCTCTACTTTTAATTCACTCGTCAATTCAATTAACTTGTCTTTTCGGATAAAAAGATAAGTCCTGCACCTGAAAAAAAGCTTCAGCCGCTTCCAGAGCCATCTTGGAGTCTGGCTTCTTCTTTCTAAAATACTAAACCTGGAATCATAATGCCCTGGAAAGCAGGCTATTTCAACAGAGTCTTCTGCTTAAAGGCACATCCCAATTATGGGTCCACAGACTAAAAATGATAAAGTAAAAGAAAGGGGATCAAGGAAATACCAAGAAGGACTCTTACAGCAGCGAATGAGAAAAGGTTCAAAGACATCAGGTAAGCATACGTGTCTTTGTGTACAAGTACCCTCCATAATAGAATGGGTGGACCAACTGTTATATCATTGAGTGAAATAAGCTCCAAATCCTGCCAGCAGCTTTCACCTGTTTTGCAACCATCCTTTATTCAGCAAATAAAAAGCACATTTGTCGTCGGGCAGAGCAAGAACAGGCAGATTCACAGGTGGCCTTCAACATAGTCTTGCCATGTGAGGTGCAAACTAATGTGAGATGGCATGTACACAGCTGTGTTTTTGAAAAGGTGCTCAGGCACTTGCAAACATTTTCATTAATATGTTTTGCTAGCAGGCCAAAGCTGCTCACAGCCAGCAGGAGAGAATCCACACAGGTGCTGCACCAGCCACGCTGTCTGAATTTAAGGAAACGGACAGGATTCTCTTTGCTTGTGAATCTGTGGAAAGCATTGGTAAGCTTGGAGAGTTGGTGTAATCATCCAGCAAAAACCTGAGTTCATTACAATCCAATTTGGAGATATTATATGTCTAAAGCCCCTCTAATGGATTTGCAAGGCAGCCACAGGGTGTATAAGGTTTTATGATCCTACCCATTGTTAGTTATTCATAGAATCATAGAATTTACAGTGCAGAAGGAGGCCATTCGGACCATCGAGTCTGCACCGGTTCTTGGAAAGAGCACCCTACCCAGGCCCACACCTCCACCCCATCTCCATAACCCAGTAGCCCCATACAACACTAAGGGAAATTTTGGACACTAAGGGCAATTTAGCATGACCAATCCACCTAACCAGCACATCTTTGGACTGTGGGAAGAAAGCGGAGCACCCGGAGGAAACCCACGCACACACGGGGAGAACGTGCAAACTCCGCACAGACAGTGACCCAAGCCGGGAATCGAACCTGGGACCCTGGAGCTGTGAAGCAATTGTGCTAACCACTATGCTACCGTGCTGCCCACGTCTGGAAGTTGCATCATAAATCATCTTCCTTGTTCTTCTTTAGATTGTTCCTAATGAAGGAGATCAGCAGAAGGGCCATTATGCCTCTCACACTTCACAGCATATAAAGTTAAGTACTTCAGCATCTTTCAGCGCTCGCAAAGATATTGGCACCATGTAGAATGTCATTATTTAAGTTTAAGGAAGGGTCATTGGATGCAGGAAAAGCCTCAAGTCAAATGAATTCTGTCAGGAAACTTTGTCTCAAGTGTCATTAGATCATTAAAGAAAATCAAAGGCAGAAAAGTCAGCATGGAAATCCAGGAATACCCTCCCTAACAATACTGTGGGTGGACCTACACCACATGGACTGCAATGGTTGAAGAATGTGGCTCACCACTACCTTCTCAAGGATAATTGGATACTTGCATCCCTAGGATGAATTGCAAAAATGGGAAGGCAAATAGATGTGGGGAACGTAAGAATAATGGGGATCACATTTGCGGAAAGAACAGATGTCAAGTAGTTAATACAATAGTCTAGATTAGAGACACTGCTGATAAATAAACTGTGGTCTCAGATAAACTTGGTGAAGAAGCAAATGTACCAATAACAAACAAAGAACAAAGAAATGTACAGCACAGGAACAGGCTCTTCGGCCCTCCAAGCCCGTGCCGACCATGCTGCCCGACTAAACTACAATCTTCTACACTTCCTGGGTCCGTATCCTTCTATTCCCATCCTATTCATATATTTGTCAAGATGCCCCTTAAATGTCCCTATCGTCCCTGCTTCCACTACCTCCTCCGGTAGCGAGTTCCAGGCACCCACTACCCTCTGCGTAAAAAACTTGCCTCGTACATCTACTCTAAACCTTGCCCCTCTCACCTTAAACCTATGCCCCCTAGTAATTGACCCCTCTACCCTGGGGAAAAGCCTCTGACTATCCACTCTGTCTATGCCCCTCATAATTTTGTATACCTCTATCAGGTCTCCCCTCAACCTCCTTCGTTCCAGTGAGAACAAACCGAGTTTATTCAACCGCTCCTCATAGCTAATGCCCTCCATACCAGGCAACATTCTGGTAAATCTCTTCTGCACCCTCTCTAAAGCCTCCACATCCTTCTGGTAGTGTGGCGACCAGAATTGAACACTATACTCCAAGTGTGGCCTAACTAAGGTTCTATACAGCTGCAACATGACTTGCCAATTCTTATACTCAATGCCCCGGCCAATGAAGGCAAGCATGCCGTATGCCTTCTTGACTACCTTCTCCACCTGTGTTGCCCCTTTCAATGACCTGTGGACCTGTACTCCTAGATCTCTTTGACTTTCAATACTCTTGAGGGTTCTACCATTCACTGTATATTCCCTACCTGCATTAGACCTTCCAAAATGCATTACCTCACATTTGTCCGGATTAAACTCCATCTGCCATCTCTCCGCCCAAGTCTCCAGACAATCTAAATCCTACTGTATCCTGCGACAGTCCTCATCGCTATCCGCAATTCCACCAACCTTTGTGTCGTCTGCAAACTTACTAATCAGACCAGTTACATTTTCCTCCAAATCATTTATATATACTACAAAGAGCAAAGGTCCCAGCACCGATCCCTGTGGAACACCACTGGTCACAGCCCTCCAATTAGAAAAGCATCCCTCCATTGCTACTCTCTGCCTTCTATGGCCTAGCCAGTTCTGTATCCACCTTGCCAGCTCACCCCTGATCCCGTGTGACTTCACCTTTTGTACTAGTCTACCATGAGGGACCTTGTCAAAGGCCTTACTGAAGTCCATATAGACAACATCTACTGCCCTATCTGCATCAATCATCTTAGTGACCTCCTCGAAAAACTCTATCAAGTTAGTGAGACACGACCTCCCCTTCACAAAACCGTGCTGCCTCTCACTAATACGTCCATTTACTTCCAAATGGGAGTAGATCCTGTCTCGAAGAATTCTCTCCAGTAATTTCCCTACCACTGAAGTAAGGCTCACCGGCCTGTAGTTCCCGGGATTATCCTTGCTACCCTTCTTAAACAGAGGAACAACATTGGCTATTCTCCAGTCCTCCGGGACATCCCCTGAAGACAGCGAGGATCCAAAGATTTCTGTCAGGGCCTCAGCAATTTCCTCTCCAGCCTCCTTCAGTATTCTGGGGTAGATCCCATCAGGCCCTGGGGACTTATCTACCTTAATAGTTTTTAAGACACCCAACACCTCGTCTTTTTGGATCACAATGTGACCCAGGCTATCTACACCCCCTTCTCCAGACTCAACATCTACCAATTCCATCTCTTTGGTGAATACTGATGCAAAGTATTCATTTAGTACCTCGCCCATTTCCTCTGGCTCCACACATAGATTCCCTTGCCTATCCTTCAGTGGGCCAATCCTTTCCCTGGCTACCCTCTTGCTTTTTATGTACGTGTAAAAAGCCTTGGGATTTTCCTTAACCCTATTTGCCAATGACTTTTCGTGACCCCTTCTAGCCCTCCTGACTCCTTGCTTAAGTTCCTTCCTACTTTCCTTATATTCCACGCAGGCTTCGTCTGTTCCCAGCCTTTTAGCCCTGACAAATGCCTCCTTTTTCTTTTTGACGAGGCCTACAATATCACTCGTCATCCAAGGTTCCCGAAAATTGCAGTATTTATCTTTCTTCCTCACAGGAACATGCCGGTTGCATGTTGCATCTGCTGCTGCTGCAGAGAAGGTTGTCTGAGTACCAACAACTAGTAAAATGGAGGATGGGGAAAGAAGGAACAACAGTGGTTCGGAGGCTTTGCTCAAACTCTACAGGCAGCAGCGATGGGGAAATGATCCTGGTGGTGGAATCGAGGTTACACACAACACAATTGGAGAAAGCTCACTTTGAGCGAATGAGAATTGAAGAAGGAAACAAAACCAACAGACAAAGAGGGAACAGCAAAGGGAAATATATATGGGGGTGATCAATAGAGTTGAGAAGAAATATATCCCACTAAAAAACTAGAACAAAGTAGTCAAAAATAAAACACCAGGACTGAACAGGGAGAGAAGGGCATAATTGAAACTGAAAACAAGAATGTGATCAATAAAAGAGTAGATAATAAAAATACAAAAAGCTGAGCAGAGAGGTTACAAAAAACAATTAGGAAAGCAGTGAAGAAATACGAGATTAAATTGTCAAAGAATGTAAAAAGTAATAAATAACAAAATAAATATCAGGATACAGGTAGGATCACTAACAAATGTACACAATAAACCCCCAGGTAATGACAGCAAAATGGGAGAAATATTGGATAATTATTTTGTCTCAGTATTCATAATGATTCTTCATATGGTGATGTGTAATTTGAAGAAATTCGCTACTCCCTGGCTGCAAAAGGGAAAATAGGGAGTAGGGGGAAAATGTCATAACTCAAACTGGCAGAAGGTGGTTTTGCACAGGGATCGGTGCTGGGATCATGACTGCACATTATTTAAGTCAAGGGTTTGGACTTGGAAGTGCAATTTCAAAACTGGCATATAGCTAAATAGTGTGGAATATTGCAGCAAAATACAAGACTGCATGAATAAACTAATGGGCATGCAAATGATAAATTAATTTTAATACAGATATGGGTGAGGTGAGGCATTTTGATTGAAGGAATGAGGAGGCCATGTACTCCTCGCAAGCATTCATATTAATGTGATGTGCATGCAAAGGACAGATTGACATATTGAAAGTCATAACAGAAGTTAACAAGTCGAAAGAAACTGCAATTTGGACACTGGGGTTTTCTCTCTAAAAAGATAAAGCTGAAAAGCAGGGAAGTGATGTGAAGCATGTTAAACCTTGCTCAAACCACATTTGAAGTATTGTGCATAGATCTGGCCTCCATGTCACAAAAAGATATCGAGGCACTGGCAAAGGTACAAAAATAATTTAGAAGGACAGTACTCGCTCACTTGGCTAGACAGCTGGTTTGTGGTGCAGAGCAAGGCCAGCAGCGTGGGTTCCATTCACGAAATGGCAGAGGTTATTCAACCTTGTCACTCATCTGAGGTGTGGTCATCCTCAGGTTAAATCACCACCAGTCAGCTCTCCCCCTCAAAGGGGAAAGTAGCCTATGGTCATCTGGGACTATGGCAACGTTACATCTTACCAGAACTGAAAGTTTATAACTATCAGTTATAACTAAACGGTCTAGGGTACTTGACGACTGAGGGGATGACCTCATTGAGGACTTTAAAATTACAAAGTTGTTTGACAAGATAGATGTAGAGCCACCAAGGGAGAGGAATCCAAGAAGGAGGCATAAATAAAAGATACAGGGCGCCATTTAACAAAAAAAGTGTCCCGCTCAGGGTGTAAATAGCGGGGCGCTTCTCGGAGCCTGCAGTGCCAAGAACGACCCTGTTATCAAACGGGACTTTGTTTTTTTAGGGCCTCAGTCGGAAAAGCACCACCCAGGCCGGACTTACCACATTTCCTGCCATTTTTAAATGCCGCCCCCATCTATCGATTCCCTCTGCCACACCATCACGGCCTCTGGACCCCCCCCAACTTACCCCAAGTCCAGCCCTTCACCCCACCAACGTACCTCGAGCCCACACCCTCACCCCACCTCTTAAGGGCAGGGCACCCCCGGGCCTGAACCCTAGCATGGGCAACCTGGCACAGTTGTGACTGCCAGCCTGGCACTCTGGCAGAGTCCCTGCTACCCTGGCAGTGCCACCCTGGCATTGGCAGGTGGCATTGCCAGGGTGCCTGGGTGGCAATGGGAATGCCAGGGTACCACTCTGCCCGGAGCCCAACCACCCGGGGGCCTCAGATGGCCTGGGAGATCCCCTCAGGTGCCATTAAACCTGTGGACCCGTGCTAAACAGGGCTTGGTCGAGGCCTTTCTGGGGAAGCCGTTAGTTCCCGAATGCTGGGATAATCTGGCGCAGACCTATTTAAATGAGCCTATGTTAATCTGAATCTTGCCCATCACCACGTCTCTGTTCCAAGGGTCACAAATCTAGCGGCCTCGTAGCGTCACCCAGTCGGGTGCGAGGAGGCCGTTCGATCGTGCCCACTGTCACTAATAAATCTAAAAGGGAATTTAGGAGAAACTTTTTACCCAGAGAATGATTAGAATGTGGAACCTGCTCTGCCGTAGAGTGGTTTAGCCTTTAAAGGATATTAGATAAATACCTGATGAATAAAGTATTGGAGGAAATGACCGGGTAAGATAAAAGTCTAGGGGAGAGGGTTGGGGAGAAGGCTCATTGGGGCATACACACCAGCACAGACCATTTAGGTTCAGCAGCCTGTTTCCATGCGGTAAATTTGATGGACAATTATCTGCCAGGCCTGGGGCTAGTGGAATGGAGGAAAGAATTAATGAATCTCCTGCACACAAGGATTGGGGGGGGGGGGGGGGGGGGAGAGAATAGAACACAGTATAGTTGATGCCAAGAGCATGAGAAAAATAATTAAGGATGGCATAAGGCCAGCTGAGCAAGCAAGTTGACAGTGCACAGCATCATAGTTCTTACGAGGCTCAAAGTGATGATTTTTGTTTTAAGTTACTTGGAATTACAACAATTTCCAATGTGCATGTACGAGTTTAACTTTCTCAGCACAATGCTAAGTTTAACTTGATGTTTATTTAACTTGATGTCACGAAGTTAGGAATTAAATACATTTGAAACTGCAAAGATTAACCAGAGACCAAAAGAGAAAATGCTGGAAAATCACAGCAGGTCTGGCAGTATCTGTAGGGAGGGAAAAGAGTGAACGTTTCAAAGCTTTGACAATGGGTCATCTGGACTCGAAACGTTAGCTCTTTTCTCACCCTACAGATGCTGCCAGACCTGCTGAGATTTTCCAGCATTTTCTCTTTAGTTTCAGATTCCAGCATCTGCAGTAATTTGCTTTTATCCAAGATTAACCTGAGTGTTGTTTTTAATGACGTGGTTAATATGCTAGTATAAACAGATCACTAATGACTTGCATAGAAATTAATTCACATAGGAATTTTAAAGACAAATTGTATTACCCATAGGACACCGATTTAAAATTAAAACTTATTAATAAAGTTTAACTCGCATGCTGTCTTGATTGTCATTGAAACTCATTTCCAAAAAACTGTCACCAGTATCCACAGTACCACCTGGTATTGTAATTAGTAACTGAGGCTGATGCACTCTATATCATCCTCCGCTGTATTTGAGATTGCTCCTCGTGTTATGCAAAACCATAACACATAGTTGGACAATCACTATATCCTATTGTTTAACTCCTTCATGGCATTGGAACACATCTTGTTGCCCCCCAGAGATAACTGGGACAGACACTGATAGGCCATCTCTTATGAGTTTATAGTCAGTGTGGCTAATGGACATTCAAGGTGGTTAATTAAAGAATTTTACAACAACCAAGACATGAATTATTCTGTTTTCATTAATGAACAATTAGATGCTATTGAGTAAAGGGTGTTTGAAATGTCACTCAGAGGAGTAATTAGATGTACTTCTGGATAATCGTGCATGCTTTGAGATTTGAGTTCCTGTGAGAAACGGGGGCTTTACTTAATTGCACAACAATCGAATACACACAGCAAGCAAAAAAAGTGAGTTTATAAAAAATGCATAACACGACCTATGATACCCAGCAAAAGACAAGACGAGTCCAGAGAGCAGGCAGATTTTTCTTTCCTATTAACAGATGCATGTCCATGGCTTAAATGTGTGTTCCGATCTTTGATGTTATAATATATTATATAATGTGCATAGTTCACAAATAACATCAATTAATTCTATTGAACAATTAACTTGAAGTGAAAATGAAACAGGGGTTATTTGCCATCTCAGAGTTAGGTCCTCCCTCCCACTCCTCCCCGTAATTTGCTCATATTTTGTAATGACAATAGTTACAAACTTGTCAATGTTCACCATAATTATAACTGTGAAATTGATCCTAACATCTGGTGTCCACATTTGCAGGGTTAAACGTAGGAATTCAGAAGTTGCTGATAGTGATTCCCTGTACATCCAAGGGTTACGCTGTTCAAGTCCCCACAGCTGTAAATCTTTAGGATTCACTTGAATTAATGCGGGCATCCACTTTTACACTATAGGTCTCATTGTTAAAAACTTTAGGAAATAATATGCTTCGTTGAATAAGGTATACGTTTTTATTGGCATACTATGCCAATATCATTTTTTTTACGGTTTGTTTTGGATATTTCTTCTTCTACCGGATTCCTATGTCTGTGCCTCAGACCCTAATTCAAAATCTTAATTTTGCTGTGGAAATAATTAAAAGGTGAAGAAAATTAAGTGGTATTTTTTCTTCTGGGTCAGCTGTCTGTTGGTATTCTGCAATGCGATTGGCTGCTTAGCCTGCTCCCTAACATCACTGTCACTGGACAAACATAAACTTTGAGCTGACACCAGAATTAAATTAAAATCGCAAGAGATGAAAAATACATTACAGAGATCGTTAGGCGTGTGCAGCTTGCTGCAATGTTACTGCTGAGTGCTGTTACTTTGTGGTTGACCATAAAATCCGAGCCATTATTTTAAAAGGTTCTTGCATTTTTAAACCCAATTTCTATTCTGATCAAACACAGAGGGCGCGATTCTCCACTCCCACGCCGGTTGGGAGAATCGCCTGGGCCGCCAAAATTTCCAGGGACGCCGGTCCGACGCCCTCCCGCGATTCTCCCGAGCGGCGGGAACGGCCCGGTCGAGTTTCGCGGGCCGCAGGCCGGAGAATCGCCGGAGACACCCAAAATGGCGATTCTCCGGCACCCCCGCTATTCTGAGGCCCGGATGGGCCGAGCGGCCAGGCCAAAATGGCGTGTTCCCCCCGGCGCCATCCACACCTGGTCGCTGCAGTCGTGGGCGGTGCATGAACGCTGGGGGGGGCGGCCTGTGGGGGGGCGAGGGGGGATCCTGCACCGGGCTTCACCTTGAATGTGGGGTGTCCCGCGATCGGTGCCCATCGATCGTCGGGCCGTCCTCTCTGAAGGAGGACCTCCTTCCTTCCGCGGCCTCGCAAGATACGTCCCCCATCTTCTTGTGGGCCGGATTTGGACAGGACGGCAACCACGCATGCGCGGATGACGTCTGTTATGCGGCGCCGCTTTTACGCGGGCGACGAGGCCTGCCGCGGGTAGATGACGCGGCCCCGATACTGGCCCATTGTCAGGACCTGAATCGGTCGGGACCGGGGCCGTTCCGCACCGTCATGAACCTCGACGGCGTTCACGACGGCGCGGCCACTTTGGCGTGGGAGTGGAGAATCCCGCCCAGGACTCCTGACTCAACAGTCACAATATTAACATGGCATTCACATCTAAAGTTCCTCTGATCCAAACAATACAGTTCAATGGTTGTTGAGAGTCGGAAAGAGGTAATTACATGCAGTTGTTTTTATTTTAACCATGGGATGTGGGCATCGGTGGAAGGCCTGCATTTGTTGCTCATCCCTAACTGCTGTCTTTAAGGAGGTGGTGGTAAACCACCTTCTGGAGCCGCCACAGTGTGTGTGGAGTAGGTCCATCCAGAGTGTTGTTAGGTAAGAGGTACAGGATTTTAACCTAGCCACAATGAAGGAACAGTGACAAATTTCAAAGTCTGGAGGAGGTGTGATTTGGAGGGGAACCTGTTGGTCATCATGTTCCCACGTGCCTGCTGTCGCTGTTCTTCCAGGTGAGAGAGATCACTCACATGTTTGGAAAGTGCTGTCAAAGAACCCCTGGTGAGTTGCTGTGTGTTGTATATGGTATCCTGTATACGGAACACATGGCTACCATTGTGCACAGGTGGTGGAGCACTGAATGCTGAAGGAGGTTCATAGGTTGCCAATCAAGTGGACAGCTTTGTCCTGGATAGTGACGAGCTTCTAGAATGTAGGTGATAAATCAGCAGACTTCATTGCTCACATTTGACTTGATGCCACGAGACATCATGGGGTTTGTAGTCAATGTTGAAGATTTCCAGGGTCCCGACCGCCTGACTGCATACCACCTTGTTGCCACCAACCAAATAAAAAATGGTGCAGCCATCTTTGAAAACAAGCACATTTGGAAGCAGAAATAAAACCCAAGTAGAGAAAATCCCAACCTAGCAATATATCTAGGCTCATACATCTGCAGTGTCTTGTCCTATTTGTAGAAGAACCTTCCGGGGCCTAGTTCGGCCATAGCAGTCACCTACGTACCCCACAGAACCCTCCGAAACACTTGACCTTCACCTTAAAGAACGAACAAGTCCTCTGAAGGGTATGTCCTGCTGGTGAGATGGTGATAGAAGAGACTGCGACATCAGTGGAATAGTATAATGCGGTGATTATGACAATGTCAGGCTGTTGTTCTGACCAGTCTATGGGACAACTCTCCCAATTTTGGCACAAGTTTCAGATGTTACTGAGGAGTCTTTTGCAGGGTTGACTGGAATGCAGGTGCCTGTCATGTCCAATGCTGGGTGACTTTATTCTTATTAGATATTTTCAACCAATTGCGTAGCTTGTTAGGCCATTTCAGAGCAGTGAAAAACCAACTATACACCAGACAAGCTAAGTATAGGAGATTTCCTCCCATAAAGGAGTCCAGTGAACCAGATGTGTTTTTATGACAATCCAGTTTCATGGTTATCATTGTTAATACTAGCTTTGTATTCTTGATTTATTTATGAATTGAATTTAAATTCCACGGCTATCATGGTGGGACTTGAACTAGCCCATGCCTTTGAATTGCTAGCTCCGCAGGATAGCCGCTATGCTATCATAACCCTTAACGGCTGGGTGCCGCATTGGACTCCTCCGTCACCTGAGAACTCATATTTAGAGTGGAAGCAAGTCATCCTCAACCCTGAGGGACTGCCTTCGAAGAAAATTGCCATAACTAACTCTTCACATATCGAGTCTCAAAATTCAGATTGTTGGTCTTGAGAAAGAATTAAACTAGGACGAACGACATACAGGAATTCAAAACTGGCATTGACATAGGAGATTTTGTCTGTTATATCAACCCTGATTGAGAGTTGAATTGAGACAATGGGGAAAATTAAACCAAATATGTATTTTTCATACATTATGGGCGCGAATCTCTGGCCTCGTAAAGCTCTCACGCAAGCGTAATAAGGCCTTTGAGTAGTGGGTAGTGGAAGAGGCCAACAACGAGTTCCGTGCCGGATGGCAAACAGTTTGCGATGCAACCTCCCATTGGTGAAATTGGGATCTCACCGTAGCATGGTGAGAAACCAATTATCACCACTTAAGGCCCATTTCCATTCAATCAACAAGCGCCACCCTTTATCCAACGGCCTCCTGTCATTCAGCGGCCTTCCCAGCAAGTGGTCATGCTGGCGCCGATTAGTAATTTCCACAGACGGAGGGCGGGGGAGCGCCACGGGAATCATAGAATTATAGAATTTACAGTGCAGAAGGAGGCCATTCGGCCCAGCGAGTCTGCACCAGCCCTTGGGAAGAGCACCCCACTCAAGCACACACCACCTCCATCCCATCCCCTTAACCCAGTAACCCCAATTAACCTTTATGGACACCAAGGGCAATTTATCACGGCCAATCCACCTAACCTGCACATCTTTGGACTGTGGGAGGAAATCGGAGCACCCGGAGGAAACCCACGCACACATGGGGAGAACGTGCAGACTCCGCACAGACAGTGACCCAAGCCGGGAATCGAACCTGGGACCCTGGAGCTGTGAAGCAACTGTGCTAACCACAGTGCTACCGTGATCTCTCCAGACATCCAAGGGTGGATGTCTGGAGAGATCGGCAACAGGTCCGGGGGTCGGTCGGCATTGTCGAAGAAAGAGACAGAGGCATCACAATGGTTGTGCAAAAAGGGAGTTTAATGTGCCGCACCCCTCCCTCCCCACCCCCAACTATCTCCACATTCCCTCTCCCTTCCCTGGTGCCCTAAGTGATCCTTGATATGCTTTGCCCTCCTAGCTGTACCACTACGTCTAGTGGAGGCTGCCAGCTGCCTACGTCGTCCCATTGCCATTGATGTACCTGAAGGGCGTCCTCTGGGGGCTCTGGGGCTGGAGAGCCATGGCTCACTTGTCGGTGGCATGTGCACAACCGTGCTGCCCTGTCCCATGTGCTGACCTCGAGACTCAGCCTCATCAGAGGGGTGGAACTTGGGGGAACTGGTGCCCACCGTTGCCAGTCCATGGGACGGTTCCAGACTGGCACTTGGCCAACTGGTACTCCAATTGGTGCCCTTCAGGCCCCGGAGTCCATCTTGGGACTGAGCGACGCCTTGGACACCTTCACTCATGGAGCCAACATCGTGCACCAGGCTCTCCACTGTGGTCGCCACCCTAGCAGTGTTGGCCTTGGTTCCACTCATTGGCGGCGCCATCTCCTGCGCCAATAGCCTCTGGGACTCCTCCAAGCTGCTGTGGAACAGCTGGAGCGATGCTGACATCTCCCTCTGAACGTGCAGGTCGCTCCCTATCGTCTCCATCAGCACCGGGTAACTCACTTCCACATGTTCAGCATCATAGACCGGGTCCCAGCTGGGTCCTGGGATCCAGCAGACCTTTGATTGCTGTTTCACCTGGGGTCTCCTGGCTCCACCTGATGTGCACCATCAGCTGTGTGGTGCTCACCAGATTGTGCCTCAAAGCCTGTCCACTGACGTCCCACAGAGGTGTGTAAATCTGCGCTGGTGGTGGTGGTGGTGTGTGTGTGTGTGGGGGGGGGGGGGGGGGGTACAGCTCTGTCGCGACCATGGTTGCATCTCCCGAGTTCTCCTCAGAGGTGTTCTCCTTGGAGTCTGGAGAGGGGCTGGCGCTATCGGCTGGAGGCCCTGTGGGAGAATGCACATGTAGTCAGTTGGAGGGATGGGTCAGTCAGTAAGGCAATCATTGTTCACGTTTGACAGGTACCCTAGGGTGGAGCCCAGTGGTTCCTCACCTCTGCGGCGTCCGCCAGCCTCTGCATGGATCTTCTCGGCCAACGCAGTCACCTCCAGGGCCCACTCCTCGAAGGAGATGAGAATTCTTATGTCCGGCACCCCACCGCCAGTCTGGGCCCTCGACTGCCGATTGTGGGAGAGCTTTTCCTGCTGAGACACTGAGGGGACGTGGTTCACAGAGTGGGAGGTGGGGGTGTGATGGTGGGGTTGGGGGGGGGGGGGGGGGGAAGAGTTTTGGGGGGAGCGGGGAAATGAGAGCTGGGGGGTGCATGGAGAGTTGGGGGGGGGCTGGATGCTCCCGTGGGGGCGGAAGGGTCTGCGGAGGGGTGGGGCCTAGGTGTCTACTCACTCGTGCTCCCTGGTGTAGGGCATTGGCCTTCTTCCTACCAGTCCTCTTGGTCATACTGGCTGCCTTGTGGCTCACCCTCCTGGACCCTCAGGTTGGCTGAGTAAGTGCAGCTTAAGTGCTGCTCATTCTTGTTAGCGGGGGTTGAAGAGTGTTGTCCCCGGCGAATCAGCTAGCGAGCCGTTATTTGCGGCAAAAAGCCCGTGAGTCCTCGTTAAGTGGACCAATTAATGTTGAATAGGGTTGCCAGCCTCGTGGGCTGAGCGCCAGGAAGCTCGAGGCAATTCTCTCTCGCTACCACGCTTAAAAAGTTTTCCAGAGAATTGTGCCCGATATCTACCAACTTCAAGGTGCACTGCAGTAACTCACCAAGGCTCTTTAGATAACACCTGCCAAACACACAACCATCTAGAAGGACATGGGCAGCAGATACATGGGAACACCACCACTTTAAAGTTACCCACCAAGATACTCACCATCCTGACTTGGAAATATTTTGTGGTTCCTTCACTGTCACTGGGTCAAAATCCTGAACGCCCTCCCTAACGGCACTGTGGGCGTACCTACACCAAATGGACTGCATCAGCTCAAGAAGGCAGCTCACTAGCACCTTCTCAAGAGCAATTAGTGATGGACAATAATGCTGGCCTTGCCAGCGATGCCCATGGACGAACAGTAATAAAAAGAGCAGCCAGGGGAGTTCTTGATGAATTTGAGTTGCAAAGCTCAAAAAATATCCCAAGCTTAATCGTTGGTTTATGCTGAGTTGGATCCCAGCTAGACCTGTAGGAGAGCTTACACAATTCTTCTCAACACCTCTATCCAAGGAAAGAAGGGGATTAAAAACAGGAACCATTTTTGATGTTGAATGCGACCTGTGTTGGCAAGTGTGTGCACCTGGATTTTGAAAATCAGGGTCAACTGCAGTGATCAAATAACCTGTTGACACTCCCCGTCTCAATACACACCTGAAGAACAGCCATTCCGGGGAAAATTGGCTGACCCAGGAGGCTGAATTTTACTGACCCCTGGGTGATGGCAACAGATGGGTGAGTGGGGCAGTGGGGAAGCCAGGGGTGGACAGGAGCCAGACTGGAGTGCGAACTGGAGAATTAATGCACTATTAAGTTCCAAATAAGTGGTATTAGCCAGCAACAGAGAGGTCCCCATAGGGTGGAGTCGCCGCCAGTGTCCTCTCCGCAGCAGCCTTGAGAGACCAGTGGAGCTAGAGGCTCCATGGCCCACAGTAGGGGCCATAGGCAGAAAAGCCAGTCTTTGAGGCCCCATCAAAGCCAGTCTTTGAGCCCGTTGGTTGGCTTTCCTGTCTGACTGACAGGGCCTTCCACCCCTCACCCTTCCTGAATTTTTACTTTCAACTTCCCTGTCCAAGGATGCTTCCTTTTTCAGTTGCTCCCCCAAGATTGTCTCAACAACATGTAGAATTTCATCTCATTATTCTGGGCTGCGATTGAAGATCATTCCGAGAGGTAAAATGCTCTTGACTAACACACTGACTGGGCTGAATTTTCTCGCAGGTTTTGGGATCTTGATGTCGGGAATAAAAAGGGCTCTGAACCCGTACTTTCCAGCATTGGGAGCAGTTTGGGGACTCCTAATTGGATGCCTCCAGACCCACTGCCTAATTAAGATGCTGGCCGGGCTTCTGATGCTGCCAGCCTAATCAGAGGGCCGGCAGCTCTGAAACCTCAACAGCTCCACCTGGGTGTGGTGAATAAGGCCAAAGGGGATACTTTGTCACAGCCTGCACTGTATATTACGTCTCACAAGATTACTTGAGGTTGTCTTAAACCAGTATAAATAGGTTGAACGACTTTAATTTTGAGTTAATTAACAATCCATCTCAGAGCGAGTGGTGTTAAATGCACAATTGTCCCATTGGTGCAGCAGGCGGAGGGATTGTGACTGTCAGTGTTTGGGAAGGAGCAAAGGGAGCTTTACGCTTCACCAAACATGCTTTACCTGACCTGGGTGTTGGATTTCATTTCAGACATTTAGTCAGAGAAGTATTCTATTCACCAACATTAGCATCCTTCATCTCGCTGAGGACTAAAGCTCTCAAAATAAAATGAAAGGAATGAGGGTAAGCCAGAACCTCATAACTATACCCTGCATGAACTACTGTAAGAGAAAATGGGAGAAATGTTAGAAAAACACTAGGAATGATCATATTACTTCAGTGTGAAAAACGGATTTCTCACAGGGAAGTATGGGCTATGGGTTGTTGCAGGACATCGTCTGTTAACTAAACATTTGGGACAACAACCAAAATTTTCAATCTGCACTAGCTCAGGTATCAGGGTATGCTGTGGCTACTTGCAGTTTTCCAGCCTATAGGTAAACCCTCCATATTGGTGATATTCAGCACATGAGAAACTCAAATTTTATTTGTAGCCACATTGTAAAGTTGACATGGAGTAAAAGATCATTTTCAAAAATTGTACTAAACATTTTGTTAATGTGGTTCAGAAATATCTATATAATCACGTATACCTCAGCAGCATTATCTGCAGTCAACTCGTCTATTTATATAAAAAGCTGCCAACCATTTAAAGATAAATCCTATGATTTTGTTTACTCAGATTATATATATTAATCTCAACCATCAAAACATGAATACTGTGCCCACTTGGAGATTCAGGTTTACAGTATAATCAGAGACAGTTGCAAAACGTCGTCACAAACCAATTTTACAGAATACACAGTCACCAGGGACCTCATTTTAACAGTATAGTATGGGTACCTATTTAGGGCACTTATTTTCAAACAGTTAAATGATGAATAATGGCATTGCAAAACTTCATTACCTTTCACCACCCCACAAATTATGTCTCACAGTTTTTGTTCCATCTTTTCAAATGATCCCAGCGATCACAGACTTTCAGGGGTGGGAGAAATCAAATTAATTTTACTGTTTAACGTGCAGCAACTCAAATCAGTCCTCATAAATATTCACAATATACAATCAAGGACGAGAGTATCAACTCATCCTAGATACGTTATACAATATTAATTATACAAATTGATTTCAATCAATGCAACAATAATGTTCCCTCTTGTACTGTGGCCCACATCACGCCTGCCCACCAACTTTGCTGCAATGCCACCAGCACCTTCAGAAAAAAGCACTGCAAATGGGAATGAAGAACACAGAATTCAACTGCAAGACAGGAGAAAGAATTTTCCGTGGGAATTTACACAGTGCAACTAGGCTATGACAAAACAGCAAAAACCTACACAATGGTTTCAGAGTAAAAACGGATATCCCCCCTTTCCTCTCGTCCCTTCACATGAAATAATGTCCTGGCCTTGACCTAACTCGCATTGTCCTGTTCAAGTACAAAAGTACATGTGCAAATCACTTTTAATGCAGTAAAATATCCGAGGTGTTTCACAGGAGCATTATCAAACACAATTTGACACAGAGTCTCAGGAGCAATGAGAGGTGGAGAGGATGAGGAGCTGCGGGAGGGATTTCCAAAGCTTACGGCCTCAACGGTTGAAGGCTGCCCCAATGGGGGAGGCTGAAATCAGAGCTGTACATGAGGCCAAAACTGGAGGAGTGCAGAGACCACAAAGGTTTGTAGGACTGGAGGAGGGAACAAAGGTCGGGAATGATGAGGCCATGAAGTGAGTTGAAAGTAAGAATGAAGGTTAAAAATTAAGGTGCTGTCAGACTGGGAGCTAATGTAAGTCAGTAGGAACAGAGATGATGGGCGAAAGGCACTTGGTGCATGTTAAGATATGGAGTTTCATAAATATTCAGAAAGGCTCATCATTTGGCTCTCGTGAAAATAGCATACAATTTACAACATTTCTAAAATGTTGCCAACATTTTTTTAAGCTTGAAAAAAACCATGGGAACTTACTTTTTACAGCAGCTCAAATTGTTTTGATTTCTTTTTCAGCCCCGTCCATTCCCACTAATCGCACGGCAAGTTTTGAAATAATCATTTCAGCTGTACCTAATTCGGGAGCAATTAATTTAATTTGCATTTGGCAGCAAGACAAATTGACAATATGAAGAGATGTGAGTGTAATTGGCGCTTAATAATGATTGAAAAATAGTAATTCATTGATTGGGAACGGGCTCCTACAGCCCGATTGTGACCATTTCAGTGTTTGTTTTTTAATAAAGGTGCCTTGGCCAAGGAAATACCCTCTTCAAAGGTATCCTGCCCCATGTGAGATCATCCCTCTCTGACAGAATCACAAATCCCAACTCGCCATGCATAACATGTATTACAAATAAATGGGCATCGCTGGCTAGGCCAGTATTTTTTGCCCATCCCTAGCTGTCCTTGAGAAGGTGGTCCCCAAGGTGTAAGAACACCCACAGTGCTATGAGGGAGGGAGTTCCAGGATTTTGACCCAGCGACAGTGAAGGAAGAGCAGTACATTTTCAAGTTAGGATGGCAAGTGGCTTGGAGGGGAACTTCAAAGTGGTGGGGTTCCCAGGTATCTGCTGCCCTTGTCCTTCTAGATGGTAGCAGTCGTGAGTTTGGAAGATACAGCTCAAGGAACCTTGGTGAGTTCCTGCAGCGCGTCTTTAGATGATACATACGATTGCCACTGTTTGTCGAATAAGAAACATTAACCTCCATATACATTGTGGTATTATCATAATTGCAAGAACCGCAAGGGATAATTAAGTGTCTAGAGTAGCCACTAGAGGGAGTTACAGTTAATACTATACAAGGCAATGATGCTAAGCCTTGTGGAAGAGTGGGTGCTGGAGTTAGCTAGAGAGAGTCAGAAGTACAGATAGTGTAAGTGAGTGTAGATATAAGTTCATGTAAGTCGTGAGATTAGCTGTAGATGAGTGTAGTTGAAATTAATCAACTGTGTATTCTTTAGGAGTGCGTGTCGAATCCAATTTAGTAGCGTTAATAAATTTATAGCTTTGATTAAGTTCAAGCTATTTTGTAGTCTTTGTTGACACTACGTCAACCATCCTGAATTTAGCAACACAAAGAACACCACACACATCATATATGTATACATCACTGATTTATTTTGCATCGCTATTTATATTTATTTATACATTACTAATCTATTTTTATGCCATGGTGCTATGATTCAACGAACAAGAACCTAAACATTGCATAGGTAGACCAGCAATAATGGTAATTTATTTCACTGCAAGCTGAGTCTGCTCATGTATATTCACACAGAGTATTCCAAATTTCAGCATAGGAGATGATCATTCAGCCTAGTTTGTTGTGCTGCGGCTTGCTTCACATCAAAGCGATCTATGTTAATCCATTACCCCTCTCTGCTGGATCCTTGAATATTTTCTTCTCCTATTTACGATTAATCAAGATCTTTTAAATCTACTGTCTCAGGTCATTTATTTTTATTCAGCACATAAATTTGAATAATCATTATAACGAAGAGTTTATTGCAATTTTAAAAAATAACCAATTTTAAATACAGGAAGTTGCATTAAAATACTCCCATTGAAAACCTCCTCCTTGCAAAAAAAGTTAATTACAGCCACTTTCTGAGCAAAGCAATCTCTGAAATCCAATCCTGCTGTTGCCAGTGTAGATGTTGTTAAGCTTTGCTTTTAGCACTGCATGCAAAGTACCTTGAAAGACCAACCAATGACAGAGTCTTGTGTTTTTTTTTAGATATAACATAAACCTAACAAAATGAGATTGAGTACTTTCAGCTACAGAGGGGAACGAAACAGGGGTGCCCTATTTACTTTTGTGATAGAACCCTTGGCTATTGCGCTGAGGTGCTGGAATAGATGGAAGGGGATAATGAGGTGGTGGGGGGTGGAGCACAGGATATCATTATACTCCGGCGATTTACTTTTACATGTATCTGACCCGACACCTACGATTGGAAACATTATGGAGCTACTAAAAAGGTTCGGAATCTTCTCAAGCTATAAGTTGGGAAAAGTGAGTGCTTTTAAACTCAGCACCGAGGGAAAGACAAAGCACGGAAGAGATGCCATTTTGGTCAGTAACTAACCACTTTAGATACTTGGGAGTACAAGTAGCTCGAGTTGGGCTCAGATCCGTAAATTAAATCTTACAAGCCGAACAGCAAGGGTTAGAGAAGGCTTACTAAGGTGAGATAGTCTGCCCACATCACTTGCGGGCCGAGCACAAGTTGTAAAAATGAATGTCCTGTCATGGTTTTTATTTTTATTTCAATGTCTCCCGATCTTCTTATCTAAAGTTTTTTTTATGGGGTAGAAAGATTGATCGCTTTATTTATATGGGCTAGTGGGTTCCTAGGATTCGTAAATCGTTAAGTGAGAGGGAGCAAAATGGGCAGCCTAGCTCTGCTAAATCTTTGGCAATATTACAAGTAGGCGAATGCTAAAAAGGTTCAATTCAGGGGTAGGGAACCAGATACGGTATGAGTGCAGATGGAGGAAGGGGCATGTAAAGGTTTGGGGCTGTGGGCACTGGCTACAGCGCCACTCCCACTGACGCTCGGTTGTAGTGTCAACACTGAAGATATGGAAGCAGCTTCGCAAATATTTTAAATTAGGGGCAGGGCCAAAACTAATACCAATCTGAGAAAACCATCTATTTAAACTTACAAAAGTAGATGCTGGGTTTGAAGACTGGGAGAAAAAAAGATGTGATCACGTTAAAAGAATTGTTTCTTGAAGGTCATTTTGCAACATTTGATGAATTGAGGGAGAAATATAAACTCCCAAGGAGGGAGGCCTTTAGATATACACAGATGCCGTCTTTTGTAAAGGAGATCTTCCCAAGTTCCCAATGTTACCCCCTTCTTCTTTGATGGAGGAGGTATTGACGGTTTTGGGCTTAGAAAGGTGAAATAACTCTGCCATTTATCGAAAATGTATGGAAGCAAGATCAGAATCTCTGGGTAGGGTTATGGCCAAATGGGAGGAGGAATTAGGGGAGATGTTGGAAGAAGGGCTTTGGTACGGAAATTTACAGAGGGTAAATGCATCAACCTCGTGCACAAGGTTGGCACTAACACAATTGAAGGTAGTTGAGAATGAGTTGCATGTTTGAAGGGGTTGAGGACATTTGTGACAGCTACAGGAGGGGACCAGCTAATCATCTACACATATATTGATCGTGCCTGAAACTTATGAAATTCTGGAACACCTTCTTTAGCACCGTGTAGGGAGTATTATAGTTGGATCTGAAAGCCAGTCCCTGGGAGCCATATTCGGGGTTCCAGACTTGCCGGAGCTCCAGACAAGGGCAGGGGCAGATGTCTTAGCCTCTGCCTTGCTGTTGGCATGGAGGTAGATCCTATTGGATCGGAGGTCAGTTTCTTCACCCGGTTCCTCAATATGGCTGGGAGATTTAATGGAGTTTGTAAGCCTAGAGAAGGTTAAATTGAGTTTAAGAGGGAATGATGAGGAGTTTCATAAAAGATGGCATCCATTCATATCTCACTATAAGGAATTAATCTCTGTCAGCATCTAAAATGGGAGGAGATAGTTAATTAATTTTTTTTTACTTGAGGAAGGAATTGTTAAATGTTAGTTAAATATTTGTATCAGGAAAATTTGAAAAAGCTAAAAAAAATATTTATTAATAAAATACCTAAGGACTGTGACAAAGTGTGAAAGATTAGAACAGAACCTCAAGTGACTTTTAAGCTGTAGGATTTCAAAGAATCATAGAATTTACATTGCAGAAGGAGGCCATTCGGCCCATCGAGTCTGCAGCGGCCCTTGGAAAGAGCATCCCACGTAAGCCCACACCCAACACCCTATCCCCATAACCCCACCCAACCCAACCTTGTTTTTTGACATTAAGGGCAATTTATCATGGCCAATCCACCTAACCTGCACATCTTTGGACTGTGGGAGGAAACTAAAGCACCCGCAGGAAACCCACGCAGACACGGGGAGAAAGTGCAATCTCCACACAGACCAAGTCACCCAAGCCGGGAATCAAACCTGGGACCCTGGAGCTGTGAGGCAACTGTTCTAAACACTGTGCTACCGTGTTGCTACAGATTTAGATTACTGTAAAATCAAAGGGGCAGTATTGACATCTTGTGATCGTTTACTTCTCATAGTTTTATGCCCAAGTACAGAAGAATCTACAGACTTACACCTGTATTTTAATTTATTACTCGGTTTTAAGAGAGGCCCCCAAAGCTGGGTTCTGAGATTGTTGCAGCCCTGAAACCAGCTTCGTACACTTAACCACTTGTTTAATATTACTGAGGCCCACCTAGTCTAGTTTGGATGGGGGAGACCATCATGCTACAATGGGAAGTTGATAGTGGTCATCAGGTTTCAATCTTCCCTTTTGCCCAGTATGAAACATGGAGAAAGGCAGTCTGGAAAGTCAATAGACTTTAGATATTGATCCATCTTTAAAAGATGTGGAGCACGATTTAACGGGAAAGGTTCTGTGGCATTTTGAGTGTGATCGGCGGGATGCTTCCAACGACTGTGCCGGGGCCATATTTTGTGCCGGAAATGAGCCCCCATGAGCTTCCCGCCATTGCTGGCTGTCTTGTTGTCTGATTCACTGGACACGCACCTTGGCGTCTCACTGCTAACAAGTGGAACTGCTTTTAAGCGCCCCTCACCACTCACTCCTGTAATGATATGTATAATCTAAGGAGAGTAAAGGGTTAACAAGATGATATTCATGTATATCAACACTAGATGGCATCACTGAGTAGTCTTATAAAAGGCTGCGTCTTTAGGCATTCTGGGAGAAGCTGTTAGAGAAGTTGATGTAGAAGGATAGTGTGAAGTTGAGTTAGAGTGTAGGTTATATATATTGGAGAGATAATTAATTACTGAATCATAGATTCAATATTATTATTTTGTTAACGGTTACTCAGTAGAGCGTGCGAACCATTTCAAGTAGTGGACATTCATAACAATTTTAGTAGTGTCAAATAAACTAGTTTTGATTTAAACATATAGCTTTATTTTCTTTGTCAACACTACAACTTTGGCTATCTTGGAGAACAATACAAGGAACATAACAACTCCCAGTCAACACACAAGCATAGCAGCGCGCAGACGTGCTCCTCACTTTAGGGATGCCAACCTCACAAAGCTTCTGGATGAAGTGAATGCGAGACAGGACATCCTGTTCCCCCGAGGGGGTTGGAGGCAGAACCACCAATGCTGCCTGGGAGATAGAGGCAGCGGCTGTCAGTGCAGGCACCATGACCAGGAGGACCACAGTACAATGTCGGACGGAGACCAACGATCTCCACCAAGCTGCAAGAGTAAGTTACTACCTCCTTCTTGGCATTAGTTCCACTTGCCATCACTCAAATTCCCAACCATCCCCACAATCACTTGTTGACACCTCGCACCCTCTGGGACCCACCAACTGTAGCCATCTGGGATGGCCACTTACAACAAGAAACATGGACGTTCGCAAAGCCTAAAGGGAAATATGGACAATGTAAGATTCAGGCAGGCACAGAGCCTGCATGTATATTCGTGAGCAGAGAATCCAGACACCATCGAAACAGCCAGCCGATTAGCATATTAATGACCCGCCTCCGTAAGACAGAGGACTGATACTCAGGTAACCGATACAATCCCAGACACATCGCGCCACTCCCTTTACTCAGGAAGCATAAACAGCAAGGTCAATGATCGCTTAGGACACGCCCAGCCATCAAGGCATCAGCCCCTTTATTGGCTCAGATCGAAGGCAGTGATCGAGAACTGCCCAATTAATTGGATCCAAACCTAAGGACCGCCCAAAAGAGCGCGAAACCTCCCAAGGATAAAGAGGGACACTGCCATGTGTTCGATCTCTTTTGGACCTGGCGCTCCGGCAACGTCCATCTCCAATCGCAGCACCACGACCAGAAGCAAGTCCAAGTTCAACGCCCGCTACCAGACGGATGATCCCAGCTGAACAGCAGTTACTGCTCCAGACCCAGTAGATCCAGATTCAAACAAAGGCCACTGCTCCTCTGACCTAAGCCGGGTGCCTGAAGTTAAGTACAGGTTGTCATAGTTGTTAGATGTAGTTTAGCTCGTAGTGTTTATGTTGCATGTAATCTTGGGTGTAAATAAAGTATTATTGAACTTGAACTAACTAACTGGTTGCTGGGTCTTTGATCGATATCCGGTTGAACCTTGTGGTGGCATCATTTGATACCTGGCGACTGTGAAAGCAACATAATATCAATATCTAGATAAAAGAGGGGCAACCTTATTGACTGCCATATTTATAGCAAGTAAATATAGCAACACAGCACAACCCCTGCCCTTCAAGTTGCGGCTCCCATACATGCCACCGACCATAGGCTGCCTGGTGCATCTTAAGGGCAGCAGACAGAATAGGGTGACACCAGAAAGTGGGCCCTCCATCTGCAGGCCCTCTGTAGGACACCCGCCAAAGGCATCAAAGACCATAGGGACGGAAAGCAGCAGGCTGCCTCCACCTTTGATGAGCATCCTGAGGACACACGTAGATGTAGTCGTAGACCACGTAAGGAAAAGATGCAGACCCCGTTCAGAGGATGGGTGTGAGCACACGGCCAGTAGAAAGACAGACAAACCCTCGCCCTATGAGAAGCGGGCAAGGATGAGGCCTCCCTAATCCTCCGGGCAGGCCTGTCTGATCAGGCTTTACCAAGTGTATTGCATCCAATTTTCATCCACCAAGACTGAAATGCCAGTGGCAGTGTAGAGAAAGCTTATTGGACAGATCCTCGGTATCAGGCGATTGAAGTAAAAAGAAAGTTAGGAAGAAGATTCATAGGAAATATATCACCATAAATGTTTATTGCCAATCGTGGGATTCAAGAAGGAATTCAAGGCTTGAAAAAGAAAAATATAAAGAGAAAGCATATCTGATGTGGAGAGCATCAGGGGTCAAATAGCTCCTGTTCTTTCTGAAATAAACATGGGCTATTTATCCGAGAAGGGCGATAATTAAGAGATTAGCTACAAGTGGAGCAGAAAACTGAAACTGGAGCATGGATTTAAATGAAATTCTGGTATTCAGAAAAGGAGGTGCAAGTTTGAACAAGTAAAAGGAAAGTTTGGATGAATGCCTTTGAATGGCCTTCCTAGTCAGATCGGTGCGGTGACAAGGGAGCCTAATTGTTATAACCTGCCTACTTACCATTGGCTGGGGACTAATGACTATCCCACAATCCTGTGGGAGTAGGAGCTTCCCCAATGAGGGGGGCGGAGAAACCACTAGTAAACTCCTAGTATAAATAAAGCTGGTCAGTTCAGGAACCAGCAGGAAGGAGTATGTAGCAAGGGAAGTTACTGCTACTGTTATGTATATATGTTATAGTAAATAAATGTTATTACTTTGTATCCTTAAAACTCGTGCTGGATTCTTCGTGGCCCTTACAAAACTAATGCATTTTCTTTTTGGCTGGCTGGACTAAAATGCATCTAATTGGCTTCCCTTCATATTGGTGTGTGATTAATACTGGGATCTTGTCTTACTTGAATTGAAGCCTAAATGCGTATCACTGCTATAAATGTTTCTTCAAAATTCTCAACAAGAATTAGAATTTTCAAATAGTACATAATGGCTATTACTTGAAAGATGCTAAATGCCCATAATGACGAGGAAAAAAAGAAACAGCTTGCATTTATATGGCACCTTTACAGGCCTCGAACATCCCAAAGTGCTTCACAGCCAGCGGAGTATTTTTTTAAAGTAGTCATGTCCGGAAATGCGGCAACCAATTGGCAGCAAGATCCAACAAACTACAAAAGACTGACAGACCAATCTGTATTTATTCATGTCAGTTGAGGAATAAACGTTGACCACAAAATCAGGGAACTCTCCTCCAATAGGAGGACAGACAGAACATCATTCAGAAGATGGCACCTCTAACTCAGCACTCACAAGGCCAGATTGAATTTAAAAATAGAGCGAGGAGAGCAATGCGTTTCGGGCGGGTGGTCGGGGGCCCAGAATCCACCCGGGGGTTGAGTTCGTAGAATCCTAACGGTGTAGGAGGAGGCTATTCAGCCCATCGTGCCCGTGTCTGTCCAGCTCTCTGAATAAGCATGATGACTCAATGCTATGCTACAAGACCATGAGACAGAGGAGCAGAATTAGACCATTCAGTCCATCGGGTCATGATCCGCCATTCAATTTTGGCTGATATATTTCGTATTCCCATTCTCCAGCCTTCTCCCCATAACGCCTGATCCCCTGATGATATGTTTCTCATCCCCATTCTCCTGCCCCATAACCCTGCACATAATTATCTAATTCCCTCTTGAATGTCTCTATTGAACCTGCCTCCACCACACTTCCAGGCAGTGCATTCCAGACCTGAACCACTCGCTGTGTGGAAACGCTTTTTTCTCACGTCGCATTTGCTTCTTTAGCAAGTCACTTTAAATCTGTGCTCTCTTGTTCTTGATCCTTTTCCGAGCTGGAACAGTTTCTCCCTATCTACACTGTCGAACCCCCACATGATATTGAACACCTCTATGAAATCTCCTCTTACCCCTCTCCTCTCGTAGGAGAACTGTCCCAAAGTTTCCAATTTATCTTCATAATCGAAGTTTCTCATCCCTGGAACTATTTTTGTAAACCTTTTCTGCACTCCGTCCAATGTGTGCACATCCTCTTAAAAGTGGGGGACCCAGAACAGTACACAATACTTCAGCTGAAGTCTAACTCGTGTCCTATAGAAGTTCAGCATAATCTCCTTGCTCTTGCACTCCATGTCCCTATTAATAAAGTCCAGAATACTGTATACTTTATTAACCGCTCTCTCTACCTGTCCTGCCACCTTCAATGATCAATGCACATTCACACTCAGGACTCTCTAATCTTGCACAACATATCGAGTTGTACCCCTTATTTTATATTGTCTTTCCATATTCTTCGTCAAAACGCATCACCTTAAACTTCTCCATATTGAACTTCATCTGCCACCTAGCTGCCCACTCCACCAACATGTCCATGTCCTTTTCAAAAGGGTCGCAAGGATAATCTAGGGAACTACAGGCCGGTGAGCCTTACGTCAATGGTAGGGAAATTACTGGAGAGAATTCTTCGAGACAGGATCTACTCCCATTTGGAAGCAAATGGACGTATTAGTGAGAGGCAGCATGGTTTTGTGAAGGGGAGGTCGTGTCTCACTAACTTGAGAGTTTGTCGAAGAGGTCGCAAAGATGATTGATGCAGGTAGGGCAGTGGATGTTGTCTATATGGACTTCAGTAAGGCCTTTGACAAGGTCCCTCATGGTAGACTGGTACAAAAGGTGAAGTCACACGGGATGAGGGGTGAGCTTGCAAGGTGGATACAGAACTGGCTCGGTCATGGGCTGTGACTAGTGGTGTTGCGCAGGGATCAGTGCTGGGACCCTTGCTGTTCGTAGTATATATAAATAATTTGGAGGAAAATATAACTGGTCTGATTAGTACGTTTGCAGATGACACAACGGTTGGTGGAATTGTGGATAGCGATGAGGACTGTCAAGGGATACAGCAGGATTTAGATCATTTGGAGACTTGGACGGAGAGATGGCAGATGGAGTTTAATCCGGACAAATGTGAGGTAATGCATTTTGGAAGGTCTCATGCAGGTAGGGAATATACAGTGAATGGTAGAACCCTCAAGAGTATTGTAAGTCAGAGAGATCTAGGTGTACAGGTCTACAGGTCACTGAAAGGGGCAACACAGTTGGAGAAGGTAGTCAAGAAGGTATACAGCATGCTTGCCTTCATTGGCCGAGGCATTGAGTATAAGAATTGGCAAGTCATGTTGCAGCTGTATAGAACCTTAGTTAGGCCAAACTTGGAGTATAGTGTTCAATTCTGGTCGCCACACTACCAGAAGGATGTGGAGGCTTTAGAGAGTGTGCAGAAGAGATTTACCAGGATGTTGCCTGGTATGGAGGGCATTAGCTATGAGGAGCGGTTGAATAAACTTGGTTTGTTCTCACTGGAACGACGGAGGTTGAGGGGCGACCTGATAGAGATCTACAAAATTATGAGGGGCATAGACAGAGTGGATAGTCAGAGGCTTTTTCCCAGGGTAGAGGGGTCAATTACTAAGGGGCAATGGTTTAAGGTGCGAGGGGCAAAGTTTAGAGAAGATGTACGAGGCAATTTTTTTATACAGAGGGTAGTGGGTTCCTGGAACTCGCTGCCGGAGGAGGTGTGGAAGCAGGGAATATAGTGACATTTAAGGACATCTTGACAAATACATGAATAGGATGGGAATAGAGGGATATGGACCCAGGAAGTGTTGAAGATTGTAGTTTAGTCGGGCAGCATGGTCGGCACGGGCTTGGAGGGCCGAAGGGCCTGTTCCTGTGCTGTACTTTTCTTTGTTCTTTGTACACTATCCTCCTCACATTTTACAATGTTTCCAAGTTTTGTATCATCCGCAAACTTTAAAATTGCCCCCTGCACACCATATCTAGGTCATTAATATATAATCAGGAAAAGCAAGGGGCCCAAGGGAACTCCACTACAAACCTCCTCCAGCCCAAAAAATATTAATTAACTTTTGCCCGCAGTTTCCTTTTACTCAGCCAATTTTGCATCCACGCCGTTAGAGTCCCATTTATTCCATGAGGTATAACTTTTCTCACAGGTCTGTTGTGTGGCATTGTATCAAATGGCTTTTGAAAGTCCATGTACACCTCATCAAACCTTTCTGTTACCTCTTTTTAAAAAATCAACATGTTAAACATAATTTTCCAGTAAGAAAGCTATGCTAGCCCTTCCTAATCAACCTGACCCCCCTTTGAAAGTCTGATCCTCAGTCTGGAGTCTCTAAAGAGAAGATTTATTAGAGTGGTGCTAGTTCCTATAGCCGTCAATATCTTTTTTCAAGTATTTAATTTTCTCTTAAAATGCTTTGATTGGCTAAGATTCAATGGCTACATATAGTAGAAACGTAGTTTACAATGTGCATTCCACAAGTATAACCGGGTCCTAGAACATAGAACATTACAGTACGAAGTCTTACAACACCAGGTTAAAGTCCAACAGGTTTGTTTCGACGTCACTAGCTTTCGGAGCGCTGCTCCTTCCTCAGGTGAATGAAGAGGTATGTTCCAGAAACACATATGTAGACAAATTCAAAGATGCCAAACAATGCTTGGAATGCAACCATCAGAATCGCTGAGCAGAAACCTATAGCCAAGTTCCGCACACATGAGTGCGGCCTCAACCGGGACCTGGGATTCATGTCGCATTACATTCATCCCCCACCATCTGGCCTGCAAAATCCTACCAACTGTCCTGGCTTGACACAATTCACACCTCTTTAACCTGGGGTTACCCCATCTCTGGATCTGTAAAGATTTAATCACCTGCTAATGCTCGTATTCCAAGCATTGTTTGGCATCTTTGAATTTGTCTATATATGTGTTTCTGGAACAGACCTCTTCATTCACCTGAGGAAGGAGCAGCGCTCCGAAAGCTAGTGACATTGAAACAAACCTGTTGGACTTTAACCTGGTGTTGTAAGACTTCGTACTGTGCTCACCCCAGTCCAACGACGGCATCTCCACATCATAGAACATTACAGCGCAGTACAGGCCCTTCGGCCCTCGATGTTGCGCCGACCTGTGAAACCACTCTAAAGCCCATCTACACTATTCCCTTAACGTCCATATGTCTAGCCAATGACCATTCCAATGCCCTTAGTGTTGGCGAGTCCACTACTGTTGCAGGCAGGGCATTCCACGCCCTTACTACTCTCTGAGTAAAGAACCTACCTCTGACATCTGTCTTATATCTATCTTCCCTCAATTTAAAGCTATGTCCCCTCGTGCTAGACATCACCATCCAAGGAAAAAGGTTCTCACTGTCCACCCTATCCAATCCTTTGATCATCTTGTATGCCTCAATTAAGTCACCTCTTAATCTTCTCTCTAACGAAAACAGCCTCAAGTCCCTCAGCCTTTCCTCAAAAGATCTTCCCTCCATACCAGGAAACATTCTGGTAAATCTCCTCTGCACCCTTTCCAATGCTTCCACATCCTTCCTATAATGCGGCGACCAGAATTGCACGCAATACTCCAAATGCGGCCACACCAGAGTTTTGTACAGCTACAACATGACCTCATGGCTCCGAAACTCAATCCCTCTACCAATAAAAGCTAACACACTTTACGCCTTCTTAACAACCCTCTCAACCTGGGTGGCAACTTTCAGGGATCTATGTACATGGACACCGAGATCTCTCTGCTCATCCACACTGCCAAGAATCTTACCATGAGCCCAGTACTCTGTCTTCCTGTTATTCCTTCCAAAATGAATCACCTCACACTTTTCTGCATTAAACTCCATTTGCCACCTCTCAGCCCAGAGCTGCAGCTTATCTATGTCCCTCAGTAACTTGTAACATGCCTTCCACGCTGTCCACAACTCCACCAACTTTATTGTCATCTGCAAATTTACTCACCCTTCCTTCTACGCCCTCCTCCAGGTCATTTATAATAATGACCAACAGCAGTGGCCCCAAAACAGATCCTTGTGGTACACCACTAGTAACTGGACTCCAGTCTGAACATTTCCCATCAACCACCACCCTTTGTCTTCTTCCAGCTAGCCAATTTCTGATCCAGACTGCTAAATCTCCCTGAATCCCATGCCTCCATATTTTCTGTAGTAGCCTACCGTGGGGAACCTTATCAAACGCTTTACTGAAATCCATATACACCACATCAACTGCTTTACCCTCATCCACCTGTTTGGTCGCCTTCTCAAAGAACTCAATAAGGTTTGTGAGGCACAACCTACCCTTCACAAAACCGTGTTGACTGTCTCTAATCAAATTATTCCCTTCCAGATGATTATGCATCCTATCTCTTATAAACCTTTCCAAGATTTTGCCCACAACAGAAGTAAGGCCCACTGGTCTATAGTTACCTGGGTTGTCTCTACTCCCCTTCTTGAACAAGGGGACAACATTTGCTATCCTCCAGTCTTCTGGCACTATTCCTGTAGACAAAGATGACTTAAAGATCAAAGCCAAAGGCTCAGCAATCTCCTCCCTAGCTTCCCAGAGAATCCTAGGATAAATCCCATCCGGCCCAGGGGACTTATCTATTTTCACACTTTCCAGAATTGCTAACACCTCCTTATGAACCTCAAGCCCTTCTAGTCTAGTAGCCTGAATCTCAGTATTCTCCTCGACAAAATTGTCTTTTTCCTGTGTGAATACTGACAAAAAATATTCATTTAGCACCTCTCCTATCCCCTCGGACTCCAAGCACAACTTCCCACTACTATCCTTGACTGGCCCTGCTCTTACCCTAGTCATTCGTTTATTCCTGACAAATCTATAGAAAGCTTTAGTCCTGATTTGTAAAACAATTTGTTTCTGACAGTATTGTAAGGTATCTGTATTCTATTCACTATTTTTTATGTTTTGGTTAACAGAATAAGATTCAGATTTAATGAAACAAATGTAATACATTTCTTCACTGGACGCGAAATAAATATTACAGTTCTTCGATTATTTTCCATTTCATGGCGCACAAGTTATGTTAAAATTTCTGATTATTTTGCAGAAATACCAAAATAATAAAGCAATGATTTGTATTAACTTTTGTCATTCTTTTTCACAAATTAATCTTCTGTATAAAAGATTATCCAAATAACATATTTTGAAACAATGATTCCCTGACATGTAGAAGTTTAAAATGATGGTGTATTGGAAATATTGAAGTTTACTTTTCACTGAAAGATGTATAAAATCCTTGTATCTGAACTTATCACGAATCTTCCCCAGCATCTATCAACATCCTGAGGGTTATCATTGACAAGAAACTGAACTGGACTAGCCAAATAAATACTGTAGCTACAAGAGCAGGCTTGGAATCCTGCAGCAAGTAACTCACCCCCTGACTCTCCAAAGTCTGTCCACCATTTGCAAGGCACAAGTCCGGAGTGTGATGGAATACTCCCCACTTGCCTGTATGAGTGCAGCTCTAACAACATTGAAAAAGCTTGACAACATCCAAGACAAAGCAGCCCCATTGATTGACACCCCTTCCACAAACATTCACTCCCTGTACCACCAATGCACAGTAGCAGCATGTGTACCATCTACAAGATGCACTGCAGGAACTTTACGAGGCTCCTTAACAGCACCTTCCAAACCCACAACTTCTACCACCATCTAGGTCAAGGGCACCAGATCCATGGGAACAACATCACCTGGAAGGTCTCCTCGATGTCACTCACTATCCAGACTTGGAAATGTGTCGCCATTCCTTCACTGTCAGTGGGTCAAAATCCTGGAACTTGCCCCCTTAACAGCACTGTGGGTGCCACATGGACAGCAGCGGTTCAAGAAGTTAAATAGGGAAATTAGGGATGGGCAATGGATGCTGGCCTTGCCAGTGAAGCCCACATCCCTTGAATGAATCAAGATGAAGCCTCCTAAGAAACGTTATGCCCGAATCATAATTTCTATAAACTACTTTACACTTTCAGAATATATTTAGTACATGAAGCATTAAAAATCTGTTAGTCGTGTAACATTCTTATGCTTGGATCAGCAATTTTGTTTAATGCAAGGAGATGGACATGATTTATTATCATCGACGTGCGGGAACAGAAGGAGTCAGAATGGTCGAATGTGCTTGTGCCAAAACCAGCTTCCCACCGGAGCTATCTGCCTGTATCCCGTACACCTGCTCTTTTTGTTGGCTTTAATGCTTTTCTTTTTTTAGGCATTCATTTAATTCTTTCTAAATGTGATAGTTCACGGTTTCAATTGCCACCTGTGGTAAAACATTCTATTCCAAGATGCCATTTTGCATGAAAGCTCCTTTCTCAGCACCCATTTTGATGTTTTTAGTACAGATCATGTTGTTTTTTTAAAATCATCTTTTTTGACTTATTCACCAGTGAAAATAATCCTTCGTCTTCAAAGTTCTACTGCGTTCTATCTTCAGTTGCATACATGGGACTTGTCTGAATTAACAAACTCAACTCCTGCTCCTCTTCACCTACACAAGTGAAAAAAATGCGAAACAATCTTATTCCTGGGCCTCCTCCGGAGCCCTTCTAAATTCACCGGGAACCAAAAGCCACCACAGTCTCTGCTCAGGTCACCAATTGAAGAACAGCCAGGTTTCTATATTGTTTTCAGCCCTCAATTTGCACCTCTAAAGAGAGCCTTAGTAAGAATATATTGGCCCAGAAAGGGCTATAGTGAACATCAGCCAGAATAGTACAAGGCTTAAAGGGTCCAATTATGAGGGAGGTATCATGAACTTGGTTTGTATTATCTTGGGTTTAGAAGGCTGAAGGAGTCATCTAATTGATGACAAAGGTATCCAATTGCGTCACTACAGAGAAACTATTTCCTCCAGTGGGGAATACCAGCACAACAGGACACAATCTCGTCTCTAGTTTAGATTTGGTTTATTGAAGTGGCTAGTTTGAGTCAGGAAATTTCCAAACTCCGCAGACCCATCTTGGTTTTAAAGTTACCTTTCGCTTTGGGGAGTCAGGGTGGGATTGGATTGGGCCTGCCAACTCTGGAAGCAGATCTTAAGTGGCAACAAGGGCAGGGGAGTGCTGAGGAAGGTTGGTCAGAAGGTCCACCTTGGAACTCCGGGGTTTTGCCAAGTTGTTTTAGAAGCTGTTAGGCCCTGTAGCCCTTGCCCTTCTCACCATCCCTACACAACCTAAATGATCTCCCCCATGTCCTCAGTCTGTGACCTGGGGTTTTGGGCTTCCCCGCCATTGGGAACATTCTTACAGCATCTACACTGCCTAGTTAGAATTTTATAGGTTTCTGTGAGAGTCCTTCTCATTCTTCTGAATTCCAGTAAATATAATCCTCAATCTTTCCTCATATGTCAGTCCCGCCATCCCATGAATCAGTATGGTAAACAAACCTTCGCTGCACTCCCTCCAGAACAAGAACATCCTTCCTCAGATAAGGAGACCAAAACTGCACACAGTACTCCAGGTGTGTCCTCACCAAGGCCCTGTATAAATTCAACAAAAACATCCCTGCTCCTGTATTCAAATCATCTCAAATTGAATCGTCTCGCTAGGCCTTCTTCACCGCCTGCTGCACCTGCATGCTTACATCACTCAACTTGTCCAAATCACACAGAAGCATCTCTGCAAATGCCTCACAGCTCACTCTTCCACCCGGTTTTGTATCATCTATGAAGCAGCTTACTCAACCATTACTCTTAACAGTCAGTCTCCAAGTAACCAGTTTTTAAAAAAAATCAATCAGCGAATTTATTTGCGGATTTCACCTTGAATCCCCATAATTTTAAGCTTAAATTGAACTTGACAAAAATGTCAAGGAAGCTGGTCAGGCAGGAATTTCCCCGTCTGAATCAGTTTTGGCTATTTACCAGGTTATCATTAAAGTAAAATTCAGAACAACCATGTATTGTGATATTGATGCATCTCTCACAGATGGGCAGCACGGTAGCATTGTGGATAGCACAATTGCTTCACAGCTCCAGGGTCCCAGGTTCGATTCCGGCTTGGGTCACTGTCTGTGCGGAGTCTGCACATCCTCCCCGTGTGTGCGTGGGTTTCCTCCGGGTGCTCCGCTTTCTTCCCACAGTCCAAAGATGTGCTGGTTAGGTGGATTGGCCATGATAATTTGCCTTAGTGTCCAAAATTGCCCTTAGTGTTGGGTGGGGATACTGTGTTATGGGGATAGAGTAGGGTGCTCTTTCCAAGAGCCGGTGCAGACTCGATGGGCCGAATGGCCTCCTTCTGCACTGTAAATTCTATGATAAATTCTATGATGGGATAGATGCGGGCAGGTTGTTTCCACTGGCGGGTGAAAGCAGAACTAGGGGGCATAGCCTCAAAATAAGGGGAAGTTGATTTAGGACTGAGTTTAGGAGGAACTTCTTCACCCAAAGGGTTGTGAATCTATGGAATTCCTTGCCCAGTGAAGCAGTTGAGGCTCCTTCATTAAATGTTTTTAAGATAAAGATAGATAGTTTTTTGAAGAATAAAGGGATTAAGGGTTATGATGTTGGGGCCAGAAAGTGGAGCTGAGTCCACAAAAGATCAGCCATGACCTCATTGATTGGCGGAGCAGGCTCGAGGGGCCAGATGGCCTACTCCTGCTCCTTGTTCTTATGTTCTCTCACTGCTCATGGATTCCCTTGGTGCCCTCGCTAATATTCCTCTCAAGCAATGCCATCAAAAACTTGAGTACATATTTCATTGTTGTTCGTGGGATCTGGCTGGTGCAGCATAGCTGCATGTGAATCAAGCACTCAGAGTCATTTCTGAGAGACATGATAAGTACCATAAAACATTTTGGAAATGAGTACATGAGTTTTATGAGTGTATGAGGAATTTTGTTTCATACGTATCAGTGTCTCTCTTCAGTGCCCTCACGGTGATTATCAACACCTCACAAATCTCACCCCTCATCTCTCTCTTAGTTCTGTGGAATAGATATCATCCACCACTGGGAGCTTATCCAGTTTGATCCATTTCCCTTTTCTATGATTTCCAACTCATTAATGCCAAAGTCAGTTTTCGTGCTTGGATTATCACCAACCGAGGAAGACACATGGCTCCTGTCTTCCCTAATGAAGACTTAAACTAGTGAATTAATGAATTAATCATTTATGCTTGTCTTCCGTTTTGGTCTATAAACATCCTTTGGAATACTGCGCCCTCATTTATCTTCCTTCTTACTGTCACAGTGCAGAAATAATTTCTTCTTCTTCTGCAGTTACATTTACTTTGCGATTCCTCTTTGCACCTTCGACCACCATTTTAAAATGGTCCCGATGCTGATCCGAGCACCTACTTGCACCGGTCTCCTTAAAAGATGTGCAAAGTTAATTTGCTTTCTTTATTTTACCTCTAATTACCTTGTTCATCCCCTTAACTTCAGGTTTTCCTGGATCAAGCTTGCTCCCATGGGTCTACATTTCTCCTCCTGTTTGGAGGCGGATTGAAAGGGTTAAAAAGTAGTTTCTCGAAATCTGAACAGAATTCTACATTAGAAGTTCCCTGCATTCATGCTCCCTGTTGGAATATTTACATCTGCCTCAAAGAGGAGATAACACCTACGACTTATCATTCTTCTGACTCGGAGGAACCATATATGGTACAGATCGGCACTAACCTTTGGAAGGCTGGTTGACAGCTTTGCAGTGATAAGAAAGCTATGAATGTTTAAAATAGCATAATGGAAATAGAAAATATTTTCCTATTGATGAACTTGCATATATATGCAGACACACAGAAGTCACATACATATGTTAGCTTTCAGAATTACCATTGTCCATGCCTTATAATGACATTCAGATTTGCAGTCAGGAAAGAGATTAAGACCAGCAAATTGCAATGAAAATAAGGATTTGACCTACAAAGATCGCACTGAAGGACTGTAGATGTGAGGGTCCCTTGTTTCCACACAAGTTTTACCTGGTTGCAAGTACTTTACCATATTTGGTGAATTAAACTTGAATCAGAGAAACTTTGCTTCAGAGTATTGTTTGTGTGTTGAGAAATACTTAAAAAAAATAAATTTAGAGTTCACTATTCATTTTTTTTTCCAATGAAGGGGCAATTCAGTGTGATCAGTCCATCTACCCTGCAACATCTTTGGGTTGTAGGGGTGAAACCGTTGCAGGTATGGGGAGAATGTGCAAACTCCACACGGACAGTGACCTGGGGCCGTGATCGAAGTATTGATAAATACTATTGCGAGATGATACTTCCACGTTCAATAGTATATGCTGACAATGCTTGTATTTTACTTATACTTAAGGGAGGGACCCACTATAGACATTTTGCTTATGATTTTCTTTCCAAGCCCTTGTAACAACCAGGGCAAGATTTTCCCCAAGAACGGCAAAGTCTAATGTCGGGTGGGAAAATCAGCACTGAGCCTGGCAACGGCACTGGCGACTTTTTACACCATATAGTGCAGGACTGAGAAGAAGAGGGCAGGCTGCCGCTCCACGATGTATCACTGGCGGACGGTCTCTGATTCGCCTGCCTTGCCATCAACTCAGTGCTTCGGTGATCTGGGTGCCATTTTTAAAGGCCATGCCAGCGCACAGTAAGCACACCGGGAAACATTCTTCACCCAGTTGTACCCACTGGCATCAAACTGGCACCCCCTTGACATTATCTTCTCTACCTGAGTGCTGTGCACACCTCCGAACTCCATTTAGAGTACTGCTCGGCAGGTGCACACCTTCTGAGACTGCATCGCGCCTTTCTGACCACACCACCATGGACGTATTTTTTGACGTGGGGGTATGATTCTGGCATAGTAGTCTGATAATGATATGTAAATGTCTTACAATTAGATTCGCGACGTTGATTGGCATGAAACACAGCCCACCGCTGACAGCGGGACGGGACAATCTCTGCTTTTACGTCAAAACGAATTGCGACTTTGGTCTTCTCGCGATATTTTCCGCTCTCGTTGCCGAAGCCAACACGAATGGGAGCTGAAGACTCTGACTCCAGTTTCCACGCACAAGCATTGCCTGCGAGGCCCTGTGCCACTGTTTCAAAAACTACCCTTCAAACCTTGTATGCTACCCTGGTATAAATATTTCTCCTGAAATCATATATTATGGGATTGAACTAAATTACAAATACATCATCATTTCCCCTTGTTACACGTCTACATGTAACCAAGCTTATATTAATAATTGACTGCAAATGACAAGGAGAGAAATGAAAATATGCATATAATTTAATTATAAAATACATTAAAAACACATTTTTATTTTGTTGGTGTATAGAAATTGTGTGTAAGTATGTATATATATTAGTATATTTGGAAGTAAATTGTGTGTATCTATGTAGATATATTAGTATATTTGCAAATAAATTATGATATATACATAAATATACATACACACAGAGTTTGTGAGAACTTTTGAAAATAAATAGTAATTTGAAGATTCAACTTAGAGTGCCAGTTGCTAACCTTGATAATTATGTTTAATGACATTAAATCAATTAATTGGCATTCACTCATTTTCAAATGATAATTCATGGTTAAATACAAAAGGCAATCAATATTGCATGTAAAATTAGGAATGAAACTAAATATATATGTATATATATATATATGGAATTTTAGGAAGTCAAGAGTTATTTTCTAGCATTTACCATTCAAAATCACACCATCTTCCAATATATAAAGAGAAGAATAAATAGTCACTTGGTAGTATAGAACTTGAGTATTGCCGAAAAAAGAGACATGCTGCCGAAGCTTTTCATCTTACACAGAACAGAATACGAAATTTCCAACCCATCCAGTATAAAATAAGTAAATACATACAAGCTGTTTTGGAATTACCCCGAGGCAAGGGGAGCCTACAGATCCTCATTGCTTCCACCATGACAAGGCCCTGGGTAATCAGAGTCAACTTGTCATCCAATCAGCGCCTTTCTTCTGTGGTGTATGGTGATTGTTTGAAATTTGGTATTCTTGTGTTTGTCCTGATGTGCACAGCGAAAAACTCTGGCAACACCTCTCTCCTTACAGCTACATAGAAAAAAGTAGTGGTATGTTTTTGCACTTAAGGGGCAAGGACCATTTCATTTGTGATTTTAAACATAAATCATTGACGGTTGTGCAAAGCCTCATGTGAATAATATATACACACTCAGCATTTTATATCTCCAACAAATAAACTTACAGATGGACTGTAATAGTATCATCCAACCACACATAATTTAAGCAAAGGAATCTTCTGTTCACAAAGATAAACACAGTTGAGAGACTACACAGCCCATCTTTCCATACGAATCAGTCATCTCCCATCACTGCATCCAATTGCCTTTTAAAGTATTTCAGGGTCATAGAGCCCACAACTCTTTGCAAGTGGATGGGTTTTGAGTGAGATAAAGGTTCGCCTGTAGTCTCCACTACCTTATTTGGAATACCATTGCAAGTATCCATTACTCTGAAGAATTTAGTCCTGGCATCATGCCCGAAATGTACCATTTATCTTTCTTATGTTGTATTTGAACATTTTCCTCGTGCCCCAGTGACCAGAAGTAAATGAAGACATGGACTTGATCAAAGCACAATAGTTTCAAGAATATTGCTTTTACACTGATGTGAACACTTACTTACATTTATCTTTTCCTCTGTTAGCACATGGTGGGTGCACTGTGCCTGAGGGACAGCAGCTGCCCTCTACTTTGCCCAGATTCCAGGCACAGGCCATCATTTACCGACCTTTCAATCAAGCTTTGTTCAGAATTTTTACTTTGCATCCTAATTGCTGCTTTTTAGAGTTTAAAGGAAGCTGGCATTGCTTGATCTGGTTCTAGGGAAGGAGATGAGTCAGTGAATCAAGTGTCAGTAAAGAAACAGCCAGGCAATGGTGATCACAGGGCCTTAAAGTTTAGCTTAGATATGGAAAAGGACAAACAGCGATCTAAAGTAAACTGGAATCAAAGATTGACAGACAAAACTCGAATGAAACAATGGGCAAACTTTAAAGAGGCAGAGGACAATCAAGTTACAATCAACGAGGGGGAAAAGGTAGGGCCACGAAAGCCAGAGCTTGCTAGATGACGAAAAAGATATATGGTGGGATTTTGTGGCCCTTTTACCGCTGGAGGGAACTTCTGGTCCCGCCAAATGTGATTCACCCACACCGTGGATTCCCTGCTGGTGAGATGAGCAAACATGCAAAACGTCGTAGACCTTGGCAAAATCGGAAGAACCCTCTTACTCAGAGGGTTGCCACAGCTGACACCAGAAGATTTGTCCATGTGTCCACCCTGTAGCTGGCGGCCGGATCTCAATGGGTAGCAGTCAGTGGGTTCAGGCCGAGGTTGGGGCCAATTATGGACCAAAAAGGGGATCTGCGCATGCAGATAGGGGGCATGGCTGTTGTGTTAAATTAGTACTTTGCATGTGTCTTTACCAAGGAAAAGAGGCAGCAGGAATCATGGTGAAAGAGGAGATCGTTGAGATATTAGATGGGTTAAAAATTAAAATGGTACTTAAAAGTTGATCAGTCACCAGGAACAGATGTGATCCATCTTTTTGTTAACTTCACACCCAAAAAAGACAGCTTACAATTTACACCTGGAACACTATTACTCAATTTTCCATAAAACAACAAGAAAAGAAACATACAGCTCTCAATCGATCTTACTGTCAGAGAATTATGGAGTCAGTGCAGGCAGGGGCTGTTCAGCACAGGGCTAAATCGCTGGCTTTGAAAGCAGACCAAGGCAGGCCAGCAGCACGGATCAATTCCCGTAACAGCCTCCCCGAACAGGCGCCGGAATGTGGCGACTAGGGGCTTTTCACAGTAACTTCATTTGAAGCCTACTTGTGACAATAAGTGATTTTCATTTCATTTTTCAGTGTCAGGCAGATCAGAATTCAACTCCTCTCTCCAAAGTTGCTCCAAAAACTGCCTCTCTCCACAGCTTTCTCAAAAAACTGGTTCTCTCCACGGCTTCTCAAAAATGTCGCTCTACATTCATTGGATCCACCCAGCAATGACCTCATCTCCCCAAGCTGAAAACAAATGATCTCTGCAGGCTGCAAAGCACATCAACTCCTCAGGGACTTTCACAGTCAAAGCTGGACTGAAAAACACATTCCTTTGTCAATTCCACCTTCTGGCTGCTAAAAACACCCAGACCCTGCAAAGCAGAATTATGTTTTTAAAAATATGACCACAGCAGTCAAACACACTCTAATCCCAGGCTTTTAACCCTTAAATTTCCCAATACTTAGAATCCGATATTCCTAAAGTCTTCCAGTCGTTACAATTGCTATCCATAAACAATATTGGCTGCTACATTTTCACTTCACATAGAAAGACAATGTAGAGATACACATTCTCCCAATGGTGCAATCGAAATATTTTGCCAAAATAGTTGACCGTCAATCCTGCTGGTCCTCTGGACGGGTAACCGGTCACTTACATCAAGCATACAGTCCAACGAAAACTCCACAGTGTGGGGAGGGGAGGTTGAAGCGAGGGGGGGGGGGGTGTAATGCTGAACGGTGAATCCCTCCCCAACATTCTCACAACCCACTAGCTGCATACAAGTCCGTCAAATTTCGGCCCATTACCTCAAATTTTGGAGTAATCGATCATGTGCCTAGGCGAGCTTCCTAAATTTAGGGGTGAAATTTGTCATGATATTCAAACACACACATCATGATGGACACACTAACAGGCAAATCAGAGTACACAACACCACAACCAATCACAGACAAGAACACCAACCACATAAAAAGCACGAGCACGACACCTGGAGGTCAGTAGGTCTGGGGAGAAGGGAACAGAAAGAGCTGTTGAAACACCACAAGCAGGGAGCCCCCCACGTGCAGAGTGCAAAGACCAAGTTGTAAATAGTGAGTTTAAATAAAGAAGCGTTGTACCATATGCAACTGTGTTGGCTCATCTGTGTGTCAGAACACCCAACACCACATGGTACAGGAGTGGATCGATACCTGCCTACTAACCTGCCATTCTGGACATGGACCACACCGGCAAACCGCAGCCGATGCAAGTCACGGGGAACCTAGGCACCAACTGGAAGCTCTACAGGCAGCGATTTGACCTGTACATCCGTGCCACCGAAAAACAGAATGCCTCGGATGATTCGAAGATTGCAATGCTCCTCTTCTACGCAGGCCCCCACCCAAACGATGTCTTTAATTCACTGGTGTTCGAAGAAGGCGAAAACCAGGCCAAATATGACACGGTCATCCTCAAACTGGACCAGCACTTTCAAACTGAAGTAAACGAAACTTTTGAAAGATACATCTTTCAGCAACGCCTGCAAGGTAAGGAGGAGCTTTTTCAACCCTTTTTGACGCACCTCCGGATTCTAGCGCAGTCCTGCGGTTACGGCACCACTACAGAGTCCATGATCAGGGACCAGATTGTTTTTGGCGTTGCCTCTAGTGGCCTACGCCAGCAGCTTCTTAAAATAAAGAGCCTCACCTTAGCGTCTGCTGTGGAAGCCTGTGTCCTCCATGAAAATGCTACCTGCCGTTTTGCCCGATTTCAGGCGTCCGAGTTGGCACGGAGGGGGTCCCCAGCCGTCGAATCGGCAAGCCAGGCCGCCCACGACGTTGAACGCATCCAGGCCGTCGATTTCTTCCCGCCCCACGGCCCGGACGACAGCGGCCGCTTCCCGCACTTTTCGCGGTCTCCCGCGCAGGTGCGCGCCAAAAATAACGGCCACAACGAGGGACGCACTGCGCAGGCGCGCCCACCGCAAGATCGCACTGCGCATGCGCAGTGGCGCAACGAACGCCGTGACGTCATGACGTGCAGAAATTGTGGAGGTCTACACTTAAAAGGGCAATGTCCTGCAAAATACCGACAGTGCAACAGATGTGCCATGATAGGCCACTACGCAGCCCGCTGTCGTGCGGCTCAACCCATGGATCCGGCGCATCCTCGACAACCTCGCACACGAGTCAGGACCGTCCAGCCCACGCATCAAGACTTCCAATTAAGTGATGCAGATGACCAGGATGACTTCCGAGTTGCCGTCATTGATGTCAACAAGGTCAATGCCATCAATCCAGACGATGAGTGGTGTGCCACCCTGACGGTCAACCGATCGCGCGTCGCCTTCCGTCTGGACACCGGCGCATCCGCCAACCTGATTGCTTACTCTGCAGTCCAGGCCATGAAGGTCAAACCACCCATCACACCATCCCGGCTTAAGATGGTTGACTATAACGGGAACGTTATCCCGTCCATAGGATCTTGCCAGCTACAGGTGACTCACAAGAGGTACACGGCCACACTCCCCTTCGAAGTTGTGGGCTCATCAAAGGACTCGTTACTGGGCGCACAAGCGTGTAAGGTCCTTCACCTGGTACAGCGCATCATGTCTCTCTCTCCAGATGAGATATCCGACTTCCCGGATGCTGAGTTCCACGCGAATCTCCATTCCCTCCTCGCTCACAACCAGGAGGTTTTTGAAGGCATGGGGACATTGCCACACACGTACAAGATTCGACTCAGACCGGACGCCATCCCTGTCGTTCACGCACCTCGCAGGGTTCCTGCGCCTCTCAAAGACCGCCTCAAGGCACAACTGCAGATTCTTCAGGACCAAGGGGTCCTATCCAAGGTCACGGAGCCCACGCCATGGGTCAGCTCCATGGTCTGTGTAAAGAAGCCCTCTGGCGAGCTCCGTATATGTATAGATCCAAAAGATCTGAACAACAACATCATGCGGGAACACTATCCCATCCCGAAACGAGAAGACCTCACCAGCGAGATGGCGCGAGCCAACATATTCACTAAATTGGATGCGTCCAAAGGATTCTGGCAGATCAAACTGGACCCGGCCAGCCGAAGACTATGCACATTCAACACCCCTTTTGGCAGATTCTGCTACAACCGGATGCCATTCGGCATCATTTCGGCATCTGAAGTATTCCACCGCATTATGGAACAGATGATGGAAGGCATCGAAGGGGTACGTGTATATGTGGACGATATCATCATTTGGTCCACCACTCCGCAGGAACACATGCATCGTCTTCGACGTGTCTTCACCCGCATACGGCAAAATGGCCTGCGTCTCAACCGTGCGAAGTGTGCTTTCGGCCAGACGGAGCTGAAATTCCTCGGGGACCACATCTCAAGGTCCGGGGTCCGTCCCGATGCAGACAAGGTTAGCGCCATCACAGCCATGCCACGACCGGCTGACAAGAAGGCTGTCTTAAGATTCCTCGGCATGGTCAACTTCCTTGGGAAGTTCATTCCCAACCTGGCTTCTCATACAACAAACATGCGCCATCTCGTAAAAAAATCGACGGAATTCAACTGGCACCAGTCGCATCAGCGGGAATGGGAGGAGCTCAAGCACAAACTGGTCACGGCACCAGTGCTGGCCTTCTTTGACACGACTCGCCCTACAAAGATCTCAACAGACGCCAGCCAATCTGGTATTGGAGCGGTACTCCTCCAAAAAGACAGCACGTCATCATGGGCCCCGGTTGCGTATGCCTCACGAGCCATGACCCCTACTGAACAGCGCTACGCGCAAATCGAAAAAGAATGCCTGGGCTTGTTAACTGGACTGGACAAGTTCCACGACTATGTGTATGGCCTGCCACGATTCACGGTCGAAACTGACCACCGCCCCCTGGTCAACATCATTAACAAAGACCTGAACGACATGACTCCTCGCCTCCAGCGCATCTTACTCAAACTCAGGAGGTACGATTTTGAACTGATCTACACTCCGGGGAAGGAACTCATCGTGGCGGACACTCTTTCCCGAGCAGTGAGCACACCACCAGATGCAGAGGGGTTCGTGCGTCAAATTGAGGCACACGTGACTCTGACAGCAGCAAATATGCCAGCTGATGATCCTAGTCTGGCCCACATACGCGCAGAGACGGCGACTGACCCTCTGCTGCAGCGAGTGATGCGCCACATGACGGAAGGGTGGCTAAAAGGGCAGTGCCCCCAGTTTTATAATGTGCGAGATGATCTCACCAATATAGACGGGGTCCTTATGAAATCGCATAGGATCGTCATTCCACACAGTGTGCGCCAGATGATTCTTCGTCAACTACACGAAGGCCACTTGGGCGTCGAAAAATGCAGACGAAGGGCCCGGGAGGCGGTATATTGGCCGGGTATTAATGAAGACATAGCCAACATGGTGCTCAACTGCACAACCTGTCAGAGGTTTCAGCCAGCGCAACCTCCGGAAACACTTCTACCACACGAGATGGTGACGTCCCCCTGGGCGAAGGTGGGTGTTGACCTATTTCACGCGCTCGGCAGAGATTACATTGTTATTATAGACTACTTCTCAAACTACCCGGAAGTCATGCCTCTCCATGATCTGACGTCGTCCGCAGTCATTGGGGCCTGCAAGGAAACGTTTGCTCGCCATGGCATTCCAAGGACTGTCATGTCAGACAATGGACCTTGTTTTGCCAGCCGTGAATGGTCGTCCTTTGCCGCAGCATATGGTTTCACTCATGTGACATCCAGCCCTCTGCATCCACAATCGAACGGGAAGGCTGAAAAGGGTGTCCACATCGCAAAGCGGCTCCTGTGCAAGGCGGCTGATGCCGGATCGGACTTTAACCTTGCCTTGCTGGCCTATCGATCGGCTCCGTTATCCACGGGCCTCTCGCCAGCGCAGCTACTAATGGGTCGCTCCCTCAGGACGACGGTACCTTCCGTCCTGGCACCGACAACAGACCATGAGGCGGTTCTTCGGAACATGCAACTGCAGCGTGATCGCCAGAAAGGTCGGTACGACACACGAGCGACGGACCTGCCCCCCCTGTCCTCCGGAGACAAAGTACGCGTCCATCAACCGTATGGTGGCTGGTCAGCACCGGCCGAAGTCCTCCGACAAGTGGCTCCCCGCTCGTTCCTGGTTCGCATGCCGGATGGTTCCGTGCGTCGCCGCAATCGGCGCGCCCTTCGCCGACTTCCACGCTCACAGCCACACAACACGCCAGATCCTCAACAGGCTTCCGAGGATGACTTTGTGGAGCTGCCGCACATCACGCCCTTTCCATCGCCACCCATGGCCATGCCTGCACAGCAGCCGGTGGTTCTTGATCCACCCTTAAGGCGGTCAACCCGAATTCGTCGCAAACCCATTAGAATGGACTTATAATACAGTTCATATGTTTAATAAGTTGGACAATTTTACATGATAACCTGTTGTTGTTTATCGTTCCAGATGTCGTCTGACTGGACAACTGTTCAAATTTTTTTTTCTTCTTCTCTCGTTCGCATTTCTGTTATGTTATGGTACAACTGGATTCATGTGACGCACTCGACATCGCCCCATGTACATAGTTCCGTCATAGACACATGCTGCACACGACACACACACACTCTTAGATGCACTCACGTCACGATCATATTTATTACCACGTAGGCACATATCTTTGTAAAAAGGGGGGATGTCATGATATTCAAACACACACATCATGATGGACACACTAACAGGCAAATCAGAGTACACAACACCACAACCAATCACAGACAAGAACACCAACCACATAAAAAGCACGAGCACGACACCTGGAGGTCAGTAGGTCTGGGGAGAAGGGAACAGAAAGAGCTGTTGAAACACCACAAGCAGGGAGCCCCCCACGTGCAGAGTGCAAAGACCAAGTTGTAAATAGTGAGTTTAAATAAAGAAGCGTTGTACCATATGCAACTGTGTTGGCTCATCTGTGTGTCAGAACACCCAACACCACAAAATTAATTCATCTTAATGATTGTGGCTGAACAGTAAAGTTCGCTCTGATGTAATGCACAGTGCCCCTTTCCCCTGTTTGACACGGGATATTTCAGATCTCAAGATCTCACAGTACTGATGGACAGTATCACTATACAACACACCTTCACCTGACTCTGTTGGCTGGTTGAATAAACTATCATGGGCAGGAGTACGAACGGGTTGCAGCTCATGAAACACATTAATCCTTTACCATAATACTGCAAAAACGGTTGTGCGGTCAATGACTTCAAGCACTTTGTTTGTTCCTTCCAAAATAATTTAGCTAATTCACCAAAACTTTTTCATTGCAGAATGTATTTAAATCCTTAAGAGAGCACTTATCTGCTTACAGCTGAATGAGTCGAATTTTTCTGAGTTGAATTAAAAAAAGAACAAAACACCACTTTGGATTCATGTCATTAACATGAATATTCCACCAAACATTAGCTCGCTATTTTAATTGCCGCTGACTGAAGTCTTGTCAACATGTTTAAAATGCTGGATGCTTCCTTCAGTATTTCAATGCTGAGTTGGTGGATTGGGGGGGGTGGGGGGGGGGGGGCGGGGCGGTGATAGGGGCAGGGGAAGAGGAGATTATCTTGCACTAGGCTCCCATTGCTTAACTGTTGAAAGAGCAAAAGCCCCCCTGTACAGTTTTTGTTCATCTTATTTGACAAAATTTGTCAATGCATAACCATGTGGCAGTGCAATAATGAATCATGTCTCAGTGGGGTCTCTCTCATCAGAGTTGTCAATTTAGGCTGAGGTACATTAAACAACTGCCATTATGTACTTGACTACCTGGGAAACTAGCCACAGCTGACCACCAGCTTAAAGGGATACATTTTAATGAATGCCACACATTGAGAGCAACAGGCTGAAAGAAAACGATTGCACCTGAAGGGATCTGTTCCCGTAAAGAACTGCATTTTTATATTAAAAATCACGCCTTCTTTTTAACTTTATTTTCATGTTTTAAAATCCACAATTAATACAGTTTAAATGCAAAAACAAAAGAAAAATGAAGTACCTTTTGGATTTTCAATGAACCAACGGACCATCACTTACCCAAATGTTACCTCAGCATCAGCTCTGGCGAAGAGTCATCCAGACTCGAAATGTTAGCTCTGTTCTCCTTCCACAGATGCTGTCAGACCTGCTGAGGCTTTCCAGCATTTTCGGTTTTTGTTTCAGATTCCAGCATCCTCAGGAATTTGCTTTTAGTTACCTTAACATTCTCCCTCTTCCAGTTTTTATTTGCATTCGAGGGATGTGGGCTTCCCCGGCTAGGCCACCATTCATTGCCCATCCCTAATTGCCCTTGAGAACGTGATTCTGAGCTGGCATCTTGAACTGCTGCAGTCCCTGTGATGTAGGTACACCCACGTTGCTGTTAGGGAGGGAGTTCCAAGATTTTGACCCAACGACAGCGAAGGAACGGCAATATATTACAGTGTCAGGATGCTGAGTAGCTTGGAGGGGAACTTCCAGGCGTTCCCATGTGTCTGCTTCCCTTGTCCTTCTAGATGGTAGAGGCCCTGGGTTTGGAAAGTGCTACCTAAGGAGCCTAGTGAGGCACTGCAGTGTATCTTGTAGGTGGTACACTGCTGCTACGGAGCGCCAATGGTGTTGGGAGTATGTTCCCCATAACAAAAAGACATTCCGTCCCTAGAATTATTACACTGCAATTCATTCACCTTTTTCATGAAAGCATGACCTTATCTAACCCTCCAGTTCATCTTCACCCTCCACTAGCCATCTCTCATCAGTCAACTGGGCACTCTGTTCCTTCAACCTAGTTAAGACCATTTTCCCTCTCTCCTCCATCCAAGCTGGTGCTCTGCACTCTGCCACCTCAGTGCTGTGGTGATATGCATCACTGTAGATACACAAGGGGTTAATGTAGATACACTAGGACTGAGTAAACACTAGAGGGAGCACCAGAGACATCATGACACACAGACATTCAACCAATAGATCAGTAAGATAGGACATGACCAATGGGCAGTCAAGACACCCAGAGGTGACACTACCACAAGAGGGCTACCCATATAAAAGGACAGGGCACACATGCTCTTTCTCTTTCCATAGGCGACACTCAGAGAGACAGGCAGATCAGGAAGCATCACACCCACCGCATGGATTAGAGCAGACTGGTTAGTTAGATTGAGTTACTGTAGTAAGATTAGCAGGAGAGTCGAACTCAAGTAGGAGAATTGTTAACTGTTCAATAAATGTGTTAAACCTATCTCCAAGTCTGAACCTTCCTTTGTCAGAGTATACATCAAGGAAGCAGATTATGCTACATGAAGAAGCATAACACAACATGGTACCAGTGAGTGCTTGTTGAATCTCTATAGTTCAATTCAACAAATCCGTGACTAACAGCAACAGCACCCAGGCAAGATGTTCGAGATTCCGGTTCCACTGCGGCTCAGGTGCCACGGCAATCTCAGTGCAAACTGGCATGCATTCAGGCAGAGATTTGAGATCTACCTGGTAGCGTCCGACCTAGTTGGCGTGGCGGATGCAGAGAAAATAAAGCTTCTGCTCACCCTTGCGGGTGCAAGTGCAGTACAAATCTTCAAGACCTTCAAATACTCAAAAGGGCAAGGCAAGAGAGACTTACAGACAGTCCTGCAAAAGTTTCAAACATACTGCGAGGAAAACGCAAGAGAGAACAGTAAAAGAGGCGCCAATAGTCACGACGAGGTGAAGGTAGGCCTGCAAATGCAGAAAATGGCAGTTTTGCTTGGCAGCCATCTTGGGAAAGGAGCCGCACATGCGCAGTTCCCCAAAAGAAGCGTAACGGCAAAACAGAGTTTCGCGCATGCGCAGTTGCACAAAGAGCGCAAAGTAAAGGAAAGGCAATCTGTGCATGCGTGATCCATTCCTACGCTCTATGTCACAAGCGTCATGATGTCAGAGGCCCGGACCACGCCCACTTAAAGGGGAAATGTCTGAAAATAGGGAAAAAAAATTTAAAGCCGGGAAACACAACGACGGCACAATGTCTAAACTTCGACCAGTAGCTGAAAGCAACCTCCGCAGAACCCTGCAACAAGCAGTTAGCACCGCCCTGAGAGATGATTTAGTCCTTGAAGACTACAACTCAGACGTTGATTTCTTCTTTGGACATCGCGAGCACAATGACAGCTCCGACACAAAAAGTGATGATATGGTCCTGAGGACTACGACTCAGTCGATGATTTCATCATTGGATGTGGCGACCTCAGTACCAAATCCGAACTGCAACGAGATGTGTTGTACAGTGAAGATCCCGACACAGACATGGACGAGTTCTTCGGATTTGAGGATCCTCAGCCCAGCACAGACGACATCCTAACCCAGAAGTACAGGATTCTGCTGCGGCCTGACACCAAGAATCAGAGAGAGGTACAAGCCCACATAGAGTGGCCTGGCGCCAAGAGACAGAGAGGGGTCCAAGCCCACAGACAGCGGCCTGACGCCACACCAGTGGTCCACGCACCAAGAACAGTGCTTCACGCACCACGAAGAGTCCCCGACTCCACACAGTGAGTGGTCCACGCACCACGAAGAGTCCCGGACTCCACACAGAGTGGTCCACGCACCACGAAGAGTCCCCAACTCCACACAGGGAGTGGTCCACTCAGCACGAAGAGTCCCCGACTCCACACAGTGAGTGGTCCACGCACCACGAAGAGTCCCCGACTCCACACAGTGAGTGGTCCACGCACCACGAAGAGTCCCCGACTCCACACAGAGTGATCCACGCACCACGAAGAGTCCCCGACTCCACATAGAGAGTGGTCCATGCACCACGAAGAGTCCCCGACTCTGCACAGAAAGCGATGACAGACTCCACAGCGAGACCACTGCACACTCCACATAGAGAACACAGAAAGACTCCACAGCGAGACCACTGCACGACTCCGTTGAGAGCGCACAGATCAACTCCACAGCGAGACCACTGCATGACTCCACACATGGAACGATGCCAGAGTCCGCAGAGAGAGCGGTACAAGTCTCCACAGCGAGCTCGTTGACACACTCCACGATGGAAGCAACGCAAGACTCCAGAGCGCAGTCCTTGCATGAACAAGACCTTGAAGGTCTAGCAACCTCATCTGAGCAACCAACAGCAGACGATGCAAGTCTGCCACGCTCAAGTGCACAGCAGGAATACTACGACAGTCTACCACACTCATGTGAGAAACACAAAGACTATGACAGTCTACCCAGATTATTTAAGCCACCAGAAGACTCTGACAGTCTACCCAGCTCATCTAACCGACAGGAAGACAATGAAGGTCTACCCACTGTATGTGCGACAAGTGACAAAGGCTTCACAATTCCCATACAAGATGTGCAACATCTCAGCGAGACTGACAGACCTCAGCTAGTATGTACAGAGGCACTCGACGATCAAAATGAGGTTACTAGTGACTTCAGTGACACCACATTAATTCAAACCTCATCCACTCGAGCCTCTCCACAAGAAAATGCATTCCTGAACGTTTTGACTCCGGACGGGGAGCATCAAGACACCTCAGATGATTCAAGTGACACCTCCGATGATTCAAGTGAACCAGAAATGACTCCGGGCGGGGACTGTCAAGAACCCAAAGCTGATTCAGGTGAACCAGAAAGGACTCCAGATGGGGAGTATCGACAAGCTGAAGATGATTCTAATGAACCGGACATGACTCCAGACGGGGAGCGCTGAGGAATCAGAGATGGCACGCTCAATGAAACAGCAGATGCCACAAAGGACACTGCCACAAGTAATTTTGTGAAGGACTCGAATTGTCCACTCGATGTGGTCATTGAGCGCAACTAACACAACAGCAAAACCTACGAAAACAACAATAATAAACAACAAGAAGCATACCAAAGGCACCAATATCAACAACAAGCACGACAAAAATGACAACACTGGAACAACCTCTGGTATGACATGGTACAACTCTGCGACTGCAGGACAATGTAACAGCACAGCTCCTAACACTGGCAAGAATACAGACATACCATGGCATGACAGCAAATCTCACCGATCCAAGTTTGCTCCACTGCAAACCAGCCAACCAGCTTTCAAGGCAGATGACATACTGCATCAATATCGCAATCACAAGAAACAGTCCAGGCCAGACGACACAGATTACATACTGCATCGCTACCACAAGCATCGAAAAAAAGAGTCCATATCACCTCCTGATGACTTCTTGGTTCCTCAAACACAGGGGCACTGACGGCGTTCACAAGGAACGGACGACATCAACATCGACACTTCAATAACAACGCAAGAAAGCCACTCGACCGTATAAATTCATGAACTTTGGACTCATACATATTATTTGGTATTGTGTAATCATCACTGTCATCATGACTTGTACATGTCATCACTTATCTACCTATTTTGTTCAATTTTCTTTAACACTGTACAGAAAATATGTAACACGAAAAAAGGGAGATGTGGTGATATGCATCACTGTAGATGCACAAAGGGTTAATGTAGGTACATTAGGACTGAGTAAACACTAGAGGGAGCACCAGAGACATCATGACACACAGACATTCAACCAATAGGTCAGTAAGATAGGACATGACCAATGGGCAGTCAAGACACCCAGAGGTGACACTACCACAAGAGGGCTACCCATATAAAAGGACAGGGCACATATGCTCTTTCTCTTTCCATAGGCAACACTCAGAGAGACAGGGGAGGATCAGGAAGCATCACACCCACCGCATGGATTAGAGCAGACTGGTTAGTTAGATTGAGTTACTATAGTAAGATTAGCAGGAGAGTCAAACTCAAGTAGGAGAATTGTTAACTGTTCAATAAATGTGTTAAACCTATCTTCAAGTCTGAACCTTCCTTTGTCAGAGTATACATCAAGGAAGCTGCTTATGCTACATGAAGAAGCATAACACAACAAGTCCCCCTCGTTTAACATTAGCAACCATTTTGACTCTGACAAAAATCTACTTCCAGCTTCTGCCCCATCCCCTTCCTGCAACTAGTATCCATTTCCCTCTTCCATGCTTTCATAATCCATTAACTATCCATTTCATTCCATCGATTTCTGTCTTTTCATTTCTTCTTTGAACATGCATTTTTCTGCACCTTTCCCCTGAGCATGCTTCCAGCCTCACGACCTCCATTGTGTTCTGCATCTTCCCTCCCCTACCTCTGCATTCTAGAGCAGCATCACAGCTTTTTGACATCACAGCAATGTCTTTAACGTCATTCTTTAACAGCTGTAAATTATTTTGCCACATGTTTTCTTTCTTACACATTTACCACCAGAACCAAAGAGGAAAGAGAGTGGGCGTGAGAAGCAGAAAAATTAACATTTTAGAGGAAACCTGCCCTTTCAGGCAGTGCTGCCTGAGATGAAATATTAAACCAAAGTCCTGTCTGTTTGTGCTGGGTGATCCCGTTACTTCCAATAAAGAACACAGTTTTGCCAGTTTCACCAGTACCCTGAACAACAATCCTCCCCCATGCAAAGGCATCAAAAACAATTTAGATGCTAATTTATCTAATTTGTCATTAACATTTGCTTACATAACATCACAGCATCATAGCATCCCTACAGTACAGAAAGGTCATTGAGGCTATCGAGTCTTCACTGACCCTCTGAAAAAGCACTCTACGTAAGCTCAATCTCCCACCTTATTACCTTACCCCACCCAATCTGCACAGCTTTGGACACTGAGGGGCAATTTAGCATGGTCAATCCACCTAATCTGTACATCTTTCTACTGTGGACAGAAATTGAAACACCCGGAGGAAACCCACGTAGACATGAGGAGAACGTGGAAACTCCACACAGACCCAAGGTCAGAATGCTAACCACTGTGCCACCATGCTGCCCCATCAATGACCACACTTCAACAAAAATCCATTGGATGTGAGCCATTTTTGGGATACTACATAAAGGCTGTTGTGTAAACACCAGTCTTTTTCTTTATAGTTACTCTAAAGATTCTACAGGTTCCAGCAATGCAACTCCAGCCTCTTAAGTTCAATCCAGAAGCTGCTGCATGTACACTGACCAGTGAACAATTTATTTTGGTTGGTTGTATTCCAAATTTAGTCTTTGCAATGCTGGGTCAACATCCTGTCTTGAAACTTCCGTGAAAACATTCTGGCAACATTACCCTGTTTTGTTTGCTGGTGGACTTTCGTACTGATAGAATTTTCATTTCTGTGTTTCGGAATTCCACCCAATTACCATCTCCTGCTGGACAGGAGAATAAAGCAGATATTATTCACGCCCCAATATTGATGTTACTTCTGATGAGTAAGAACCAATTCCAATGAAGGAAACTGGGGGTGACATTGGGAATTTTCCAAAAATTGTTGCCTTTTTCCCCCCCACATGAAATATTCTCATCAACCAAGTCGATCTCTTCTGATGGAGGTATAAAGAAATTTAGCAAGTAGCGGCCTTTTCACATGAGGAACCGAGCAGCTATCTGCTACTATCTCTTCTCCCTGTCCTTCTTTTGTCATGTACAATTTCTCTGCTCATTTGCTGCCTAAAAAAAAATGGCCTTCAGTAGAATTGAGAGATTAACACAAAAAATAAAATCAGCATTGCCACTAGGAATGCCAAGCTATCCTGAAATCCTCCTGTACTTCACTCAAATGTGTGACTGACTCGTTACAGCTGCTTCGAGTTCAACTGTAAAATTAATTCTGCAACCCTGTTTATGCGTGCACCAAATACAAAGCAAAACATGGGAGCTATTTTTGACGGAGAGCCGAACACACTGAGACGATAAACACTTGAATGAATGAAATGAATTTGTTCATTTCCTGGGAAGAAAGAATCCAGCTGTTTCGTGCCAATTATTTTTTAAATTGTATTTCATATCATAAACATAAATAAGCGGATATTCAATTTTCATCCCTCTTTTAATATAACGGCGACCAACAAATGTGATGGGCCTCGATGGGTCTATTCTGAGTGGCTCAGGAAACTGAGAAAAAACTTGTAGACATAAAAAGGATTAAATTAATAAGAAACAAAAAAAGCCAATACTTGCTTTTGTCTAATATTTGATGTACATTCAAAATAATATATAAATTATTTTTTTAAAACATTATTATGCACCGTTTAACAAGAAATTGAAGGAAGTTCAACTACAAGGATCATTATTTTCTATTAGCTGCATAAATAACGCATTGCAATGTGAGTTTATCAACATTGCTTTTAATTTGATGGACAGGCTTCCAATAGGAAGGGTGCTAACCTATGTTTATCTCTGTAACCCAGCTCAAGTCACATTTATCATGAGCAAGGACAGATTTACAATGAAACACACTGTGCCCAGGCACAGTGCCCTCAATGACGGGGGCGAAGACCTGGAACACAGCTGGCGTGACTGATGTTCAACAAAAGCGGTGAAGCTGCTCATCCAATCACAGGCTGATTGCTTCCTGCATTTGCTGCAGGAGGCTCACCAGGCCACCAGGAAACGCTCCGAGCGGGGGAAAGCACCGAGTGCTGAGCAGGGGAAAAGCACTGGGCACCTAGCAGGGGAAAAGCACTGAGAACCGAGCGGGGGAAAAGCACTGAGAACTGAGCGGGGGGGAAAGCACTGAGCACCAAGCAGGGGAAAAGCACTGAGCACCGAGCGGGGGAAAAGCACTGAGCAGGGGGAAAGCGCTGAGCACCAAGCGCGGGAAAAGCACTGAGAACTAAGTGGGGGGAAAGCACCGAGCCCCGAGCAGGGGAAAAGCACTGAGCCCCGAGCAGAGGAAAAGCACCAAGCCCCGAGCAGGGGAAAAGCCCCGAGCACCGAGCGGGGAAAAGCACTGAGCCCCGAGCAGGGAAAAAGCCCCGAGCACCGAGCGGGGAAAAGCACTGAGCCCCGAGCAGGGGAAAAGCACTGAGCACCGAGCAGATGAAAAGCACTGAGAACCGAGCGGGGGAAAAGCACTGAGCCCCAAGCAGGGGAAAAGCACTGAGCCCCGAGCAGGGGAAAAGCACCGAGCCCCGACCAGGGGAAAAGCACCGAACACCGAGCGGGGGAAAAGCATCGAGTACCGAGCAGGGAAATGCAAAGAGTACCGAGCGGGGGAAAAGCACCGAGTACCGAGCGGGGGAAAAGCACCGAGTACCGAGCGGGGGAAAAGCACCGAGCACCGAGTGGGGGAAAAGCACCGAGTACCGAGCGGGGAAAAGCACCGAGTACCGAGCAGGGGAAAAGCAGTGCGTACCGAGTGGGGAAAAGCACCAAGCACCGAGTGGGGGAAAAGCACCAAGCACCGAGCGGGGGAAATGCACCGAGTAAGGAGCGGGGGGAAAACACCGAGTACCGAGCAGGGGAGACGCACCGAGTACCGAGTACCGAGCGGGGGGAAAAGCACAGAGTACTGAGCAGGGGAGAAGCACCGAGTACCGAGCGGGGTGAAAGCACCGAGTGCCGAGCGGGGTGAAAGCACAGAGTACGGAGCGGGGTGAAAGCACCGAGTACCGAGCGGGGGAAAAGCACCGAGTACCGAGCGGGGAAAAGCACCGAGTACCGAGTGGGGGAAAAGCACCGAGTACTGTGCGGGGGGAAAGCACTGAGCACTGAGCAGGGGAAAAGCACTGAGCACCGAGCGGGAGTGAAGCACCGAGTACCGAGCGGGGAGAAAGCACCGAGTACTGAGCGGGGAAAAGCACCGAGTACCGAGCGGGGAAAAGCACCGAGTACCGAGCGGGGGAAAAGCACCGAGTACTGTGCGGGGGGAAAGCACTGAGCACTGAGCAGGGGAAAAGCACTGAGCACCGAGCGGGTGTGAAGCACCGAGTACCGAGCGGGGAGAAAGCACCGAGTAACGAGCGGGGGAAAAGCACCGAGTACCAAGCGGGGAAAAGCACAGAGTACCGAGCGGGGGGAAAGCACCGAGTACCGAGCGGGGGGAAAGCACCGAGTACCGAGCGGGGGGAAAGCACCGAGTACTGAGCGGGGGAAAAGCACCGAGTGCGGAGCGGGGGGAAAGCACCGAGTACCGAGCGGGGGAAAAGCACCGAGTACCGAGCGGGGAGAAAGCACCGAGTACTGAGCAGGGGAAAAGCACCGAGTGCGGAGCGCGGGGAAAGCACCGAGTACCGAGCGGGGGAAAAGCACCGAGTACCGAGCGGGGGGAAAGCACCGAGTATCGAGCGGGGGGAAAGCACCGAGTACCGAGCGGGGGGAAAGCACCGAGTACCGAGCGGGGAGAAAGCACCGAGTACCGAGCGGGGGAAAAGCACCGAGTAACGAGCGGGGAGAAAGCACCGAGTACCGAGCGGGGGAAAAGCACCGAGTACCTAGCGGGGGAAAAGCACCGAGTACTGAGCGGGGGAAAAGCACCGAGTACCGAGCGGGGGGAAAGCACCGAGTACCGAGCGGGGGGAAAGCACCGAATACCGAGCGGGGGAAAAGCACCGAGTACCGAGCGGGGAGAAAGCACCGAGTACCGAGCGGGGGGAAAGCACCGAGTAACGAGCGGGGAGAAAGCACCGAGCACCGAGCGGGGAGAAAGCACCGAGTACCGAGCGGGGGGAAAGCACCGAGTACCGAGCGGGGGGAAAGCACCGAGTACCGAGCGGGGGAAAAGCACCGAGTACCGAGCGGGGGAAAAGCACCGAGTAACGAGCGGGGGGAAAGCACCGAATACCGAGCGGGGGGAAAGCACCGAGTACGGAGCGGGGGAAAAGCACCGAGTACCGAGCGGGGGAAAAGCACCGAGTACCGAGCGGGGGAAAAGCACAGAGTACCGAGCGGGGGAAAAGCACCGAGTACCGAGCGGGGGAAAAGCACCGAGTACCGAGCGGGGGAAAAGCACCGAGTACCGAGCGGGGGAAAAGCACCGAGTACTGAGCGGGGGGAAAGCACCGAGTACCGAGCGGGGGGAAAGCACCGAGTACCGAGCGGGGGGAAAGCACCGAGTACCGAGCGGGGGGAAAGCACCGAGTACCGAGCGGGGGAAAAGCACAGAGTACCGAGCGGGGGGAAAGCACCGAGTACCGAGCGGGGGAAAAGCACCGAGTACCGAGCGGGGGGAAAGCACCGAGTACCGAGCGGGGGAAAAGCACCGAGTACCGAGCGGGGGAAAAGCACCGAGTACCGAGCGGGGGAAAAGCACCGAGTACCGAGCGGGGGAAAAGCACCGAGTACCGAGCGGGGGAAAAGCACCGAGTACCGAGCGGGGAAAAAGCACCGAGTACCGAGCGGGGAAAAAGCACCGAGTACCGAGCGGGGGAAAAGCACCGAGTACCGAGCGGGGGAAAAGCACCGAGTACCGAGCGGGGGGAAAGCACCGAGTACCGAGCGGGGGGAAAGCACCGAGTACCGAGCGGGGGGAAAGCACCGAGTACCGAGCGGGGGGAAAGCACCGAGTACCGAGCGGGGGGAAAGCACCGAGTACCGAGCGGGGGAAAAGCACCGAGTACCGAGCGGGGGGAAAGCACCGAGTACCGAGCGGGGGAAAAGCACCGAGTACCGAGTGGGGGGAAAGCACCGAGTACCGAGCGGGGAAAAGCACCGAGTACCGAGCGGGGGGAAAGCACCGAGTACCAAGTGGGGAAAAGCACCGAGTACCGAGTGGGGGGAAAGCACCGAGTACCGAGCGGGGGGAAAGCACCGAGTACCGAGCGGGGGAAAAGCACCGAGTACCGAGCGGGGGAAAAGCACCGAGTAACGAGCGGGGGAAAAGCACCGAGTACCGAGCGGGGGAAAAGCACCGAGTACCGAGCGGGGGAAAAGCACCGAGTACCGAGCGGGGGAAAAGCACCGAGTACCGAGCGGGGGAAAAGCACCGAGTACCGAGCGGGGGAAAAGCACCGAGTACCGAGTGGGGGAAATGCACGAGTAACGAGCGGGGAGAAAGCACTGAGTACTGAGCGGGGGGAAAGCACCAAGTACTGAGCGGGGAGAAAGCACCGAGTACTGAGCGGGGGGAAAGCACCGAGTACCGAGCGGGGGGAAAGCACAGAGTACCGAGCGGGGGAAAAGCACCGAGTACCGAGCGGGGGAAAAGCACCGAGTACCGAGCGGGGGGAAAGCACCAAGTACCGAGTGGGGGAAATGCACGAGTATCGAGCGGGGAGAAAGCACCGAGTACTGAGCGGGGGGAAATGCACCGAGTACCGAGCGGGGGGAAAGCACCGAGTACCGAGCGGGCAGAAAGCACCGAGTACTGAGCGGGGGGAAAGCACCGAGTACCGAGCGGGGAGAAAGCACCGAGTACCAAGCGGGGGAAAAGCACCGAGTACCGAGCGGGGGGAAAGCACCGAGTACCGAGCGGGGGGAAAGCACCGAGTACTGAGCGGGGGAAATGCACGAGTATCGAGGGGGGGGGGGGGAGAAAATCAAGAATCAAGCCCATTGATTTAGGCAGCGTTTACACATAAGCCTCCTAAATCTATTTTCTTTTTTCTACCTTCTTCCGTATCATTATATTCGCTTCAACCTCATGCAGACATTAAGCCTCCCCTTCCACCCTTTCAATGTTGTCTGTATTGCCGTATGGTCTACATTATCTTACTCACTGTAGAAAGAAATGCTTAGTAAAATCTTTCTTAGAATTTAAACCTGTGGCGCAGGCTGGAATCTCTGGCTGATGTGGACTGGTTCTGTCATAGAAAAGAGATGTGTATGGCAGAAGTTGTTCTCATCTGCTGAACCTTTCCAGCCCTTCCCGCTGACGGAATCTTCCAGTCCCGCCAATGGCGGCCCCCGCGCAGCACATTCCCCTGTCGCGGAGCGTGCAGGGCACTCAGGGAGGCAGGCAGAAAATCATAAAATCAGTCCAATCACATCACAACAGACAGAAATGACTGGAGCCTGGAAATTAAATGTGTGTAAGCACAATGTATGCTCGCTTTCGCTGTTTTCACCCACGTCTTGTGCAATAGCAATATCCAGGATGCATTGCCACAGGTAGAATATTTCTGAACATTTATATCCTATAAATTATTTTTTTGATGAGGAGACACCAGGAGTTATATTCACAAAAGTTCTTTAATGCTCACCTCAGGTTTTGCAGCTTCAGTTAGTCAGTCGGTCAATACATACTTAAGATTTTTTTTAAATTCCCTTGAGTAAATCCTGATCCATTTTGGCAAATAGGCGAGACAAAATATTGCAAGTAATTGTGTAAATAAATTTCTTCAAAGAAAACCGGCAGATTTCAGAGAGGAAGGAAGAATAAGTAGATAAATAAAAGGAAGCAAATTTAACAAATCTTGGTGTGCAAGGTGGAGAAAATAAATAATGAAAATGAGAAGAAAATTGATGATGGAAGAACAAAGTGTTTTATTGTGTTATTCATAAAAAGTTCGGAATTAATTGTTGTACGGATGGTTATCTACCAAAAGGAGAAAAAAAAAAGAGTAAAATGGGAAAATCAGAATACTGGTCCGAACTGGTATAGTATACCTTAAAATGGAACACCAGTAAAACAGGGAAATACTGGTCCGAACTATTTTTTCCTTCTTACTGTCGCACTGCAGTCAGCTACTGAACAATAATGTATTAGTTCCCCAGTCTCATCAGAGCTGTAAGAAATACACTCAATGAAAGTGTGATTATTTCAAACTTCTGAGAATTAGAAGACATCAGACAAAGTTAGTTGCGCCTTAAGAACGGTTTGCAAAGCGATAGAAAAAACAGTACTGTCCTTTACTCTCAGCATCAGTGAGACTGCTAAAGTTTGTACCCTGTCAGTCATGTAATAAACAGTATCTGTAACTTTGCTCCAATGTGGAGATGAGCGTACCAATGTGAAGTTTAGATTGCTAAGGGATCATCAAAGACAGCAAACCACATTTCCATAGCAGATTAAAAAGAGTGTCTCAGAGATTTGCTTTACAGAGTAATAAACAACAAACTGGTCACTGAGCAGGAAGGGCAAAGGATGAAGGCGATGGACAGCATGGATCAAGAGAATGGTCCTAGAATGCACGAACATTAAGAAATAGGTGCAAGAGTATACCACTTGGTCCCTCACACCTGCTCTGCCATTCAATAAAATCATTAGCTGATCTAATTGTGATCTGAACGCTACCTTCCTGCCTTCTACCAGCCTCCCCACCACCCTCCATCCTTCCTTAACTCACTTGTAGATCACGAATCTGCCGAACTCAGCTTTGAATATATTCAATGACCAAGGCAGATGTTTGAAGGGAGCAAGGCAAAACTTCTGAGGAAGAGGACTCCAGATTACAAATGTATGGTGGTGGAGGTAGGAGCCATCAATAGCGCCCAAGGATGGAAAAAAGAAGTATGGCAATGTTAAGGAGTTGTGTGCAGAATGATGGGGCTATGGAGTGATTTGATCAAGAGGCAAAGAATCTTTAAGCAGATTCTCAGCCATATGAAAAATTTGGTGACGATTAAAGGAAATAAAACCATATATTTAAAACAAAATTACAGAAAGGGTCCTGCCTAGATTGTCAGTCAACATCATACGAGAGATAAAAGCTGAATAATTATAGCTGTAAAAAATATGCATCCAGTCATTGTGAGTATCCATCATACAAAATCTAGACCCTCCAGAGCCAATCAAACTACTAATAATTTACTCTGAGTCCATCTTTCACAAACCTTTTGGGATTCATTGGCATGCCTCTTATCATTCCAGTCCACCTGCCCTGCCATTGCAACACAACAAACTCCAATCCTTTGTGAACAGTACCATTTATCATCCGACCTTTTAACTGAATTGGCACATATCCATACATGCCAGCCCTCCATGCATTCCCAACCATCATTTACCGATATCTCATAATATATCAACATCCAATGTACGCCACTGAAATTAATGGATGATAGTTTCTGAAGAGGATGTTTCCCAAATAATGTGGATAATTTGTGTTACACTGTAATTACACTCTAGGTTGTCACTATTTGGGAAGTTGCTGGTTTGAGCTTGCATGTCAGGAATCAATACAATGACTAATTAGATATCAATTCATGAAGCCTAACGCGCTGAACAACACTTGGTTAATTAGCAAGATAGCAAATCTTAAGAGTGGTGCAGTTGGTCCAGATTTTTACTCTTATCACAGTTCCTCAATGCCGTTGAATTTGACAGTCTGTAAAATACAATTGCAACTCCCAATTCTTGTTGAGCCAAATGTAAAGCTACGACTGCAGTTTTAGAAGCTAACTGAGTAAATTACTTCAAAACAGATGTGACAAGCTTTCTGAAAGGTATCATTAAAGACAGCAAATGTGAAATATGAGGAAATGTAGGAACCTTAGAAGTACAATCGGAATAAACTGAGCACCTGGCTATTACTTTTAAATGATTTTTGACAATGCATTGGGAGATCAAAAAATTTCATATGCTATGTAAGCCAAGCTTGATTGTCAAAACGAATGCCTCGGAAGCAACAACGGCAATGTGTTCGGGAATCACCAATTCTCATTTCCACTTTACAGCTTACAAGAAAGAAGTCCATCACCAGAGGAAATTGGCATCTTTGTATTCTACCACTACAGATGGACGTTTACTAATATCAGCCACATACCACATGTGCCATCCTTCGGTATAGAAATGCACTCACCATGTAACAAAGAAATGCCCCATTCAGCCCAAACTGTTCTCACCAGCATTTGCTCCCAACACAAATAAATACTCACCTTATTGCCATATCTCTTTGATCCCTTTACTTTATCCACCAATCCAATCTGATCTTGAATTTTGACAATTTGGGCAGCATGGTGGCGCAGTGGGTTAGCACTGTGGCCTCAAGGCGCCGAGGTCCCAGGTTCGATCCCGGCTCTGGGTCAATTTATTTTTTCCAATTAAGGGACAATTTAGCGTGGTCAATCCACCTACTCACTGCGCCACCGTGCTGCCCTGTATTTATCCTTCATAGCGCCTCACTCCGTACTCCCCAGTTTATCTCCCCTCCCAGCTCCCCTTCCCACTTCTCCCCAATCTTCACCTCCCGCTTACCTCCCTGTTCTCCCAGCCACCTGTATATGTCTCCAATCCTGCCCTCCCCTTCCACATCCAAAAGCAGCAGTCACTCCAGCAGGGTGTGCCTCGGCATCCTGGGGAACTCTTTCCAAACTTTCCATGCAAAGTCTCTTACCTGCAGGCATCTAAACTCACTTCCTCTCAGGAGCTGCACCCTCTCCTTCAATTCACCTATACTGGCAAACCCTACTTCCAGATACAAGCCCCTCACCTTAACCGGCCCCACATCTCTCCATTTCCTATACGTGCCATCTACACCCCCACCACCCCTCCCCGGCACAAAAACATGGTTTTCACACAACGGCATTAACACCGCCATCCTCTCTATCTTAAAGTGCCTCCTCAGCTGGTTCCAGATGTTTACCGTGGACTGCACCACCGGGCTCCCTGAGTATCTGCTCGGCACCATTGGCAATGCTGCCGTCACCCTTGCCCTTAATCTGGACCCCCTACAGGATTCCTCCTCCATCCTGACCCTCTCCTTCCCACCATTGCCTCATCTTCTCCATGTTTGCCACCCAATACTGATTGAGCAGGTTCGGCAATGCCAACCCTTCCTGCTGCTGCTGCCTCTGTAACAGGGTCCTTTTAACCCTTGGCACCTTCCCTACCCATACAAAGTCTGAAATAATTGTGACTAGTTTCTGAAAGAAGGCCTTCGGTAAAACGATCGGAAGTGTCTGTAATATGAACAGGAACCTCGGCAGAATGTTCATCTTCAACACTTGGGCCCTCCCTACCAAAGTCAAGTGCAGCGTGTCCCACCTCTTCAGTTCCTCCCTAGTCTGCTGCACCAGTTTTGTTAAATTCCATTTGTGTAGCCTCACCATTCCCTTGCTATCTGAATCCCCAGGTATCCAAACCAGTCTCGAGCCACTTTAAATGGCATCCCTCCTAAATTGTCTCGCCGACCCAATTAATTCACCAGAACACTTCGCTTTTCCACACATTTAACTCATATCCCGAGAACGCCCCAAACCTCCCCAACAAGCCCATGATCCTCTCCATGCTCTCCAATGGGTCCGACAAATACAATCGTAGGTCGTCAGCAGAGTGACACCCGATGCTCCCTCATAATCCCCCGCCACTTGCCGACCCCCTCTATAGCCAGCGCAAACAGCAGCGGCGACAGCGGGCACCCCTGCTTTGTTCCCCTGTGTAGTTCAAAGTTCCGCGAACCCATGTCATTGGTCCGCAACTCCTCTCGGTGCCATCTAGAACTGGTGCACCATGCCACAAACTACAACCCAAACCTTCCCAGGAGCGCAAACAGGTACCGCCACTCCACCCGGTCGGATGCCTTCTCCGCATCCATGGACACCACTACCTCCGGTACCTGAGCTCCCGATGGGGTCATAATCACATTTAACAGCCTACTTGCATTACTAGAAAGCTGCCTGCTCTTTACGAAGCCTGTTTGGTCCTCCACAACTACCCCCGGGATACAACCTTCCTTCCTGCCTGCCAGCAACTAAGCCAACACTTTCACGTCTGTATTTAACAGCGATATGGGCCTATACGACCCACATTCCAACGGGTCCTTCCCCTTTTTTGGTATTATTGTTGCCTGCGTCATCGTCTCCGGCTTCTCTCCCTTCTCCAATGCCTCATTAAACATCCCCAAGAGATGTGGTGCTAGGTCCGTTGCGAACTCCTTATAAAATTCCGCCAGGTAGCCATCGGGCCCCGGGGCCTTCCCCGACTTCATATTCCTTATACTGTCCAATATCTCCCTCAGCCCCAGGGGCAATTCACTTTCTCCAACTGTGGGAACTCCAGTTCGTCTAAGAATCGTTTTTTAGCTCCCTTGAATAGAGCCTTCCCTCCGCGATGGTAGAAATCTCGCATGCTGACGTTTGCACTTAACCCAGGTTTATCCATTTATTTTCCTTGATTTTGTTTTGTTACAATCCAAATTGATGTTATAACTGGATGGGAAGATCCCAGAATGGAACACTGGCTCAAAATAACGTAACCTTATTTTCTTTTATAAAACAGAGAGGAATAGAATCACAGGACCGCTGATTCATTTTAATGACAAGAGAAACATGCTTTCCGTTAGCGGTTTGCATTCTGAAATCCAGTCCACGTTTTACAAAAGACTTGTGAACAGTTTTGTGCTCCACATTTCCCCAAAATCCACTCCAGGATTTTACACCAACCCTTCAGGGTTACTTTGTCTCAGCTGACTTCTACTGTTACACAAACTCTAATATCCAGCCAATACTGTCTTCCCAATTGCTTTAAAATTCAAGACTGTAGTAAGACATTCCAAACTTTAGGGTTACTTTAGAAACCTTTAAGATTACTTCAGAGGGCAGCACGGTGGTGCAGTGGTTTCCACTGCTGCCTCACGGCACCGGGTTCCCAGGTTCGGTCCCGGCTCTGGGTCACAGTCTGTGTGGAGTTTGCACATTCTCTCCATGTTTGTGTGGGTCTCACCCCCACAACCTGAAGATGTGCAGGGTAATTGAATTGGCCACACTAAATTGCCCCTTAATTGGAAAAGAAATTAATGGGTACTCAAATTTTTTATTTTTTTTTGAAAGATTACTTTAGAAACCTATCTATTTGCCAGCTGATTCCTTCTCAGTTTTGTCTGTGATGCCATTGAGGAGTATGCTGTTCTATTTCTGGGTTTCTAGAACCAATCGTCCTTAGTTCCTCTGCAACAGGCTGTCTTGCAAACTGCTCCATTGTACAACTTTTACTGCTTTGAGTAGAGCTATGAGAGTTGCCTTCATGCTCTCTCCCTATCTCCAAACACTGTAGCTTTCAATTAAATCTAAGACGAAAAGAAAGCTTTCTCTCTGGGAAGTGGCCTCCTGGTTTATTTAATTTTCACACCGTAGCTCTCTCGAAACACAATATAAACCAACCCCCACACAGGCGAACACTTTTGTGCAGCATGAATCTACCTACCAGTCCCTTCCAGGCACAGAGACATTAAATTGAACCCACCTAAAACTAAATTTTATTTCTAATGTTTACCAACACAAATATCTTTTTTGTCCTAACACTTTGATCTCTCGTGTTATTCAGAATATCTGGACAGAGTGGATGAAAATGATTCTGGTCAAGCCTTGATGGAGGCTTTGTTTTTTGAGCATTGAGATTTTGAGTGCTAATCTTCCCATCCCATTTCCCCACAGGAAACACCTCCACTTTTAACTGTGAAGTCAGGTTCTGTAATAAGTTCACGGAGGCAGAAGTCCCTTCACCAGAATTCCTTTTATTTACAAAAGCAACAGCAGTACGACCATGTGCATTCAACTTGCTGTCGACACTGGGAGTGCAGAGGATCTGACACTCCCTGTTACATACAGAGAAAGAGGTTCCTTGATAGGGCCACTAATCAGGGAACTCATATTCTAAAGGATGATTGGTTCTAGAAACCTGGCTAAAGTCATTACAGGTTCTCCATCAAGGTGCAACAGCTTTCCATTGATGGCCATTCTGAAAAAGAAATCTTTCTTCTTTTTGGTTGGTCTTTGATTAACCTAGACAGACAACCTCTTCTGCCAAGTGTGGTCCAAGTGTGGATAAGTTTAGATCACTAAAATCAAACTCAATGATAGATGGTGGGTAATATCCATTTTAAAATCCAGGCTTGTCAGGACTCCCACTAATCTCTTGGTTTACACAAGATATCCGTTTTCCAAGGGTACTTAGTATTTTGGAAGGATAGACATAAAGATAAAGGTGGTGGTGTACCTTTGCTGGTAAAGCAAGGGATCAGTGCTGTAGTGAGAAATTATTTAGGCACTGGAGATCAAGACGTGGAATCTGTCTGGGTAGAAATAAAAAATAGCAAAGAAAAGACGTCCCTGGTGATCTATAGATCCCCAAATAATTGTTGCACAGTAGGCATAAACCAGGAAATATTGGAGGTTTGTAAGAAAGATACAACAGTAATCATGGGTGATATTAATATGCATATAGACTGGATTAATCAAACTGGCACAGGTAACCTCAGGGGAGAGTTCATTGAATGTGTTATAGATTGTTTCTTGGAGCAATATGTTGTGGAACCAACGGGGGAGTGGGCTATTCTGGATTTGGTGTTATGCAGTGAGGAGGGATTAATTAATGACCTCATAGTTAAATGTTCTTTATGGAAGAGTGATCATAGCATGATAGAATTTCAAATTCAGTTTGAGGGTGAGAAACTGGAGTCCGACACTCGCCTTCTGGAGCTAAACAAAGGCTTACATTGGCATGAGGACAGATTTGGCCCTAGTGGACTGGGCAGGGAGTCTAAAAGGTAGGACTACCGATGAGCAGTGGCAGTTGTTTAAGGAGATAGAACATAGAACATAGAACGATACAGCGCAGTACAGGCCCTTCGGCCCACGATGTTGCACCGAAACAAAAGCCATCTAACCTACACTATGCCATTATCATCCATATGTTTATCCAATAAACTTTTAAATGCCCTCAATGTTGGCGAGTTCACTACTGTAGCAGGTAGGGCATTCCACGGCCTCACTACTCTTTGCGTAAAGAACCTACCTCTGACCTCTGTCCTATATCTATTACCCCTCAGTTTAAAGCTATGTCCCCTCGTGCCAGCCATTTCCATCCACGGGAGAAGGCTCTCACTGTCCACCCTATCCAACCCCCTGATCATTTTGTATGCATCTATTAAGTCTCCTCTTAACCTTCTTCTCTCCAACGAAAACAACCTCAAGTCCATCAGCCTTTCCTCATAAGATTTTCCCTCCATAGCAGGCAACATCCTGGTAAATCACCTCTGCACCCGCTCCAAAGCCTCCACGTCCTTCCTATAATGCGGTGACCAGAACTGTACGCAATACTCCAAATGCGGCCGTACCAGAGTTCTGTACAGCTGCAACATGACCTCCTGACTCCGGAACTCAATCCCTCTACCAATAAAGGCCAACACTCCATAGGCCTTCTTCACAACCCTATCAACCTGGGTGGCAACTTTCAGGGATCTATGTACATGGACACCTAGATCCCTCTGCTCATCCACACTTTCAAGAACTTTACCATTAGCCAAATATTCCGCATTCCTGTTATTCCTTCCAAAGTGAATCACCTCACACTTCTCTACATTAAACTCCATTTGCCACCTCTCAGCCCAGCTCTGCAGCTTATCTATATTCCTCTGTAAAGTGCTACATCCTTCCACACTATCGACAACACCACCGACTTTAGTATCGTCTGCAAATTTACTCACCCACCCTTCTGCGCCTTCCTCTAGGTCATTGATAAAAATGACAAACAGCAACGGCCCCAGAACAGATCCTTGTGGTACTCCACTTGTAACTGAACTCCATTCTGAACATTTCCCATCAACCACCACCCTCTGTCTTCTTTCAGCTAGCCAATTTCTGATCCACATCTCTAAATCACCCTCAATCCCCAGCCTCCGTATTTTCTGCAATAGCCTACAGTGGGGAACCTTATCAAACGCTTTGCTGAAATCCATATACACATCAACTGCTCTACCCTCGTCTACCTGTTCAGTCACCTTCTCAAAGAACTCGATAAGGTTTGTGAGGCATGACTTACCCTTCACAAAGCCATGCTGACTATCCCCGATCATATTATTCCTATCTAGATGATTATAAATCTTGTCTCTTATAATCCCCTGAGATATTCAATTAATTCCAACTAAAATATATTCCACAGAGGATGAAAGACTGTAAGAAGGAGAAAAAAATCCATAACTGAGCAAGGAAGTTAGATAACATAAAAACAAAAACAAATGTATGTCATATTGCAAAGACCAGTGGCAGGCTGGAAGATTGGGAATTATTTAAAGATCAACAAAGGGTTACTAAAAAAATAATTTTTAAAAAGCAAAGAAAACTAGTGCAAAATATTTTTTTAAAAGGATAGCAAAAGATTCTATAAGTATATAAAAGGGACGAGAGTAGCTCAAGTGAATGTGGGTCCCTTGGCGGATGAGAACGGGAAGTTAGTAATACGGAAATGGCAGAGATGCTAAATCAATATTTTGCCTCAGTTTTCTTGGTGGAGGACACTAGTACTGTCCCAATAGTAATATGTAATGAAGAGGTAATAGAAAGGGAGGAACTTAGAAAACTCATCATCGATAGAGAAAAAGTACGAAACAAACGGTTGGGATTGAAGGCAGACAAGTCCCGAGGGCCTGAGAGCCTGCATCCAAGGGTCTTAAAGGAAGTGGCAGCAGATAGTGGATCCATTGGTTATAATATTCCAAAATTTCCTGGATGTGGGAAAGGTTCCAGTGGATTGGAAAAATGTGAATGTAACACCCATATTTAAAAAGGGAGGGAGACAGAAAGCAGGAAACTATAGACCAGTCAGCTTAACATCTGTCATTGGGATATTGTTAGAATCTATTATTAAGGAAGTAATAACAGGACATTTTGAAAGTAAAAACGTAATCCACCAGAGTCAGCACAGTTTTATGATGGGCAAATCATGTTTGACTAATTTGCGAATGTTCTTCGAAGATGTAACAAAGCAAGTGGATAATGGACATCCTGTAGATGTATATTTGAACTTTCAGAAGGAATTTGATAAGGTGGCACACAAAGGGTTAATACACAAGGTTAGATCACATGAGATTAGGGGTAATTTATTATCTTGAATAGCTGACTGGCTGACCAGCAGAAGGCAGAGAGTCGGGATAAATGGGTCTTTTTCTATTTGGCAAGATACAACTAGTGGCGTGCCACAGGGTTCCGTCTTCGGGACCCCAACTATTTACAATATATATATTAACGACAAGGATACAGGGATAGGATGTACTACAGCCAACTTTGCAGATGACACCAAAATAGGTGGGATAGTAAGTTGCAATGTTTGCTGCTGCCAAAATGGAGGAAGCGCAATCGCGCCCAAAGCACGTGATGGCAACGTTCTGGGCGTGTGACCTGCTCTCTGCCTCGCTTCAGGCAGGAAGATTGCATCAATTTTTTTTTAAATCTTCTCCTGGGTCAGTGCACTGACGTCAGGAGAAGACGGTGCTTCTCGCTGGGCTCCATGCTTGCGCAGTGATGAGCAGGCACGCATGCACAGTGCGCCCACATTTTCTTAGCTGGTTGCAGCCATCACTTTTAAACCAACTCGCAGCCGGCATTGTTCAAAGCCGACAGCTGCGGCTTCTGCAGCTGTAGCGCGTGAATTTCCACGATCGGGAACGTCGCGATGGATGGCTCCGCAACCCTCCCGACACCCGCCATGATCCACCCACAGGTCGCGACCCCCACTTTGAAAATCCTGCTTTAGACCCCCCCTCCAAAGTCCTTATCTGAAACGGCATCACCATTCCATTTGAAAGCAGGAAACTGATGTTCCAAAGTTTACCCTTTTTCTCCTAATGCACTGTGAAAAGCACATCCATTTCATAAATGCTCATTGTCTAACAGTTGATGTGGACTGTACTAAATTTCTCAAAATAAATGCCAACCTTTTGCAACTTGCTGCACGGAGTACTCCAATTATTAAAATGAAACCTGTTTGATGGTAATAAATATGTATTCTTCACTGATAGCCAATGGAGGCACACTAAATGCATTCTATAGTCACATCCTGGAATGAAAAACTTCACTTTAACTTACTTGTTTAACTTATTTGTTTTGCAGTCACTTGAAACCAATATGGTACAGCCTAGATCTTCAATATTACACACTTGGAAATGTTATATCCTAGCTTTTGTGTTTTGGCATAGGAGAGTCACAATTCTCTATGCTTTTAAGAATGTTATCATCAGGAACACAAGAACCCTGAGAGCCTGCCAAGGTTTTTCTTGGTCAATTATATCATGGCTGGTGTGCATCTTAATTCCACTTCTCTTTTTTTCCAGATCTTTTAATACTGTTATAACCTGCCTGCTTACCATTGGCTGGGGACTAATGACAATCCCACAATCCTGTAGGAGTATGAGCTTCCCCAATGAGGGGGGGGTGGAGAAACCATTAGTAAACTCCAAGTATAAATAAAGCTGGCCAGTTTGGAACCAGCAGGAAGGGGTGTGCAGCAAGGGAAGTTGCTGCTGCTGTTATATATATATATATATATATATATATATATATATATGTTATTGTAAATAAATGTTATTACTTTGTATCCTTAAAACTCGTGCTGGATTCTTCGTGGCCCTCACAAAACTGGCGACGAGGGTTAAAGTGAATAGCTGTCTACACTGCTGAAGCCACGTTCCTGGATTTTTGTTGGATACAGGTTGGAAGTTGTTTTCTATTATACCATGCCTCCGTACGGACGTTTGGATGTTTTTGATGCTGCGCTGGAAGCTGGAACCAGTACGCACAATGGATGCGTTACTATTTCCGGGCAAACAATATCACCGAAAACGTGCGCCAGGTGGTCATATTGCTCACCGCCTGCGGCCCGCAGACGTTTGGGGTGATTAGGAGCCTTACGTACCCAGCTGCGCCGGACACCAAAACGTTTGATGAACTTGTGAATATAGTGGGGCAACATTTTAACCCAACCCCGTCCACGATAGTCCAGCGTTACCGGTTTAATACTGCTGAGAGGACCCCTGGAGAATCCCTTGCCGATTTTCTATCCAGGCTACGCAGGATTGCGGAGTACTGTGACTATGGTGAGACCTTGTCAGAAATGTTACGCGACCGTTTGGTTTGAGGTATTAACAATGCGGCCACCCAGAGAAAGTTGTTAGCTGAGCCAACATTGACTTTTCAACAGGCCATTCAAATAGTATTGTCCCGAGAGAGCGCAGAATGAGGAGTGCAGGAGCTACAGGGAATGGAAGTGCATGCCTTGGGGCGCAACCCCTTATGTCTAAAAACGTCCCCCCGCACTCCTGCGGTACCTTGGGCGAGGCGACGTCCGGACCGATGGCAGTGGCCGTCGGACATTCCTCCCTGAAGGGAGCCTTCTCCAGAACCAATAGATGAGGAGCCATGTCCGTGTCAGACTTGTAGGCGCCGACTCCGTCGCGGACGGCGGTCCTGGGGGCGCCTGAGGCGCCGTCGTTCCGACCGAAACTGGGACCAGCCCAGGGGCCGTACCTTCCATGTGGATGAACCTGCGGCGACTACTCCTAAGGACGTGGAGATGGAGGACGACTGCCTGCAGTTGCATTGTGTGGCAGCTCCCCGTGTGGCCCCCATTAAGGTGACAGTACGGGTCAATGGTCACCCGCTCGAGATGGAGTTGGACACTGGCGCAGCGGTCTCCGTGATCGCCCAGAGGACATTCGACCGCATCAAGCAGGGTATACAGACCCTTACATTAACCGACTCACAGGCCAGGTTGGCCACCTACACAGGGGAACCACTGGACATTGCAGGAACTACAATGACCCCTGTTGTTTATGGACGCCAGGAGGGGCGTTTCCCACTTATCGTGGTGCGCGGTCATGGGCCCAGCCTGTTGGGTCGGGACTGGTTGCGCCATTTGCGGTTGCAATGGCAGCACATCCTCCAAACAGTTTCTGAAGGGTTGACTGAGGTGCTAGGACGATACCCAGATGTAATCCAGCCTGGTTTGGGGAAAATAAAAGGGGCCGTCGAACCAGGAGCCACGCCGCGCTATTTCCGGGCGCGCCCGGTGCCTTATGCCTTGCTCGAGAAGGTAGAAGGGGAGCTCACTCGTTTGGAGAGTTTGGGTATTATCAGGCCCGTCCGTTTTGCTGACTGGGCAGCACCAATTGTACCTGTAATGAAGCCAGATGCCACAGTTCGCTTGTGTGGCGACTATAAACTTACAGTGAATACGGCTTCCTGACTCGACCGATATCCAATGCCTCGCATAGAGGATCTCTACGCGAAGCTTGCAGGCGGACTCTCCTTCACAAAATTAGATACGAGTCACGCCTACCTACAGTTGGAGCTGGACCTTGCCTCCCGACCATATGTAACGATTAATACACACCGGGGCCTGTATGAATATACACGGTTGCCCTTTGGAGTATCCTCTGCCTGCGCTATTTTTCAACGTGTTATGGAGGGCATTTTGAGAGGTTTACCACGTGTCGCTGTCTACTTGGATGATGTTTTGATTACAGGGACGTCGGAGCAGGAACATTTGGAAAATCTGGAGGCTGTCCTTAGACGCCTTTCGGAGGCTGGAGTCCGTTTACGTCGCACAAAGTGCATATTTCAGGCAAAGGAAGTAGTCTACCTAGGTTATCGGGTGGACCGCGAAGGTTTGCACCCCGTCGCAGAGAAGGTGCGTGCGATTCAACAGGCCCCCGCCCCGACTGACACTTCGCATCTTCGATCTTTTCTCGGTCTCGTAAACTATTACGGGAAGTTCCTCCCCAATCTGGCAACTACGCTGGCCCCGTTGCACCTTCTGCTAAAGAAAAATCACACCTGGGTTTGGGGTCAGCCGCAAGAAACCGCTTTCTGGCGGGTAAAGCAACAATTGTCGTCGTCTGGGTTACTAACCCACTATGAACCTGGAAAGCCTTTGCTCGTCACAGTGATGCAACCCCGTATGATATTGGGGCCGTCCTGTCCCACAAGATGGAGAACGGGGCCGAGCGATCGATAGCTTTCGCCTCCCGCACATTGACTGCAGCGGAGAAAAAGTACGCGCAGATCGAGAAGGAGGGCCTGGCAGTGGTTTTTGCGGTGAAACGCTTCCACCAGTACGTGTATGGCCGCCATTTCACTATCGTGACTGATCATAAGCCTCTGCTGGGACTTTTCAGAGAGGATAAGCCAATACCGCCCATTGCTTTCGCACGGATCCAGCGCTGGGCTTTGTTGCTTGCTGCATACGAGTTTTCTCTGGAGCACAAACCAGGAACGCAGATAGCAAATGCCGACGCACTGAGCCGATTGCCTTTATCGACCGGCCCCATGTCGACCCCCACGACCGGTGAGGTGGTTGCAACCCTAAATTTTATGGACACCTTGCCTGTCACGGCATCACAGATCCGTGAGTGGACCCAGACGGAGCCAGTCCTGTCAAAGGTTCGGCACATAGTCCTGTATGGTGGGCAGCATAGACAGCGCCCAGGCGAGTTGCGGGCATTTTCCTCCAAGCTGTCAGAATTCAGCGTGGAAGACGGCATCCTCTTGTGGAGGACGCGTGTGATTGTCCCGGAAAAAGGCCAGGAGCTGATATTAAGAGACTTGCACAATGGGCATCCAGGTGTGACCAAAATGAAAATGTTGGCCCGGAGTTATGTCTGGTGGCCAGGCCTCGACACCGACATTGAGAAGGTGGCCCAGAACTGCTCCATTTGTCAGGAGCATCAAAAGCTTCCGCCGGCCGCGCCCCTACATCACTGGGAATGGCCAGGGCGGCCTTGGGCACGCTTGCATGCAGATTTTGCAGGCTCTTTTCAAGGATCCATGTTCCTTCTATTAATCGACGCCCAGTCTAAATGGCTAGAGGTGAATAAGATGCAGGGGACAACGTCCTGTGCAACAATTGAAAAGCTGTGTTTGTCTTTTAGTACGCATGGCCTCCCCAAGGTGCTGGTCACAGATAACGGCACTCCATTCACGAGTGAGGAGTTTGCGAGGTTCATAAAGGTGAACGGCATACGCCATATCCGCACTGCCTCTTACCACCCGGCTTCAAATGGGTTGGCAGCGCGCGCAGTGCAGACATTCAAAAGAGGCCTAAAGAAGCAGTCTTCCGGATCAATGGACACGAGACTGGCTCGCTTTTTGTTTACGTATAGGGCCACCCGCCATGCGGTGACTGGGGTAGCTCCCGCAGAACTCCTAATGGGCCGGAGACTTCGCACCCGCCTTAGTATGGTTTTCCCGGACATTGGCGCAAAAGTACGCCGCACACAAGAACGGCAGGGACAGGGATTTTCTCGGCATCAGCCGATTCGGCAGTTTGCGCCCGGTGACCCAGTGTTCGTTCGGAATTTTGCTGGTGGTGCCCAGTGGGTTCCTGGCGTAATCTTTCGCCAAACGGGCCCTATATCTTACCAGGTGCAAGCCCAGGGTCATCTCCAGCGCAAACATGTAGACCACGTTCGGTCCAGAAGACTATCCCCTCCAAAGATTCCCCGCCCCCGGAGCTAATTTCTACAGCCGCAGAGACCAGAGACAAGGGAAGGTAGTCCTCACAACCTTCCTCTGGTGCCTCACTCACAGCCTGCGCAGGTCGTTACAGAACCGAATGGAGACAGAGACGCTGCCATGACGGAGGCAGCAGACTCTGACTCCGAGATGGAGACTCAGGACGCATCAGAGGGGGAATCCTCTGGTCCACGGGCCGTGGATATACAACCGTTACGCCGTTCATCACAGAAGTGCCGATCTCAGTCTCGTTACACGCCGCCTGATCCAGCACCGCGTGCAAATGGTGTCCGGCCTGCGGCAAAACGAGTCCAACGCCCTGCTTCGCCAGGGTCTTCGGTGGATTCCTTGGACTTTGGGGGGGAGGGATGTTATATCCTGCCTGCTTACCATTGGCTGGGGACTAATGACAATCCCACAATCCTGTGGGAGTATGAACTTCCCCAATGAGGGGGGCCGAGAAACCATTAGTAAACTCCAAGTATAAATAAAGCTGGCCAGTTTGGAACCAGCAGGAAGAAGTGTGCAGCAAGGGAAGTTACTGCTGCTGTTATATATACATATATATATGTTATTGTAAATAAATGTTATTACTTTGTATCCTTAAAACTCGTGCTGGATTCTTCGTGGCCCTCACAAAAAATACCTACATAGGTAACATAAATCTATCAATCTCTGTTTGAAATTTTTTATTGTCCTCGCCTCAACAACAATCTTACCCTACTGAATTACAAATGACAGCACTCGACAATTGCTCTGCACACACTGGCAAACTACCTCTACCTTAGACTTCAGAATTCTAGAAATTGCTAGGTACAGGTATGGTCGACAGTTCACTTCAGGTGACGAGAGTGAGAGCATTGGAAAATGCAAAGCTCAGAGTTTTAGATCAAAAATCACAACTTCTAGCAAAATATCACAACCCAATCTCTTCTCACGATATCAAGGCAAAACAAACCGAAATGCTCAATACCCTATTCTGAACCACAAGGTAACTTGTGCCTAAAGATTTACTGTTAATACTCAGCATACCACTAATTACAGTGGCGCAGTGGGTAGCGTCGCAATCTCTGAGCCAGGTGCTCCAGGTTCGAGTCCCACCGAGGACTTGATGACCAAGGAAGATGCTTTCATAACGGGGCCAAACAGGTTGAGGGTCAACCCTACCAATGGCTAACATTCGGAGCGGGAGAGACTCTTGGTCAGCCATGTTTGATGCAGTGTGGCACCCCTCAAGCTCTAAGCCTCTCGCGACTGACTAGCCACCTGGCCCAAAAATTATGAGCTATGAAAAAGATGAAAGTCTGCCTTAGCGCACCTCTAGGAGCAGGAAGAGAATTGGAATGGAGTACCACTAATTACAGTGCCACCATCCAATTAGGTTACCTGCTCCCCACCAAATAGATGCTCACATGAATTTAATGTAAAAGACCAATTATACATGAGGAAATCACAATACAATGCGAACGTTCTGTTTTTGACATTGATTTTATTGGATTTCGTGTCAGCTGCAAATGTAAGAGAGTTTGAGAGCAAATTTCCCTCTGTTCTGCTGCCACGGGCTTCTAACCCCTGTTGAAGAGTTCACGGTAGCTTATACTCAAATTGAGTCCTATTTTTGCTCTCAGCACCTCCAAATCAATTCCTTTGAGCAAGGTTTAACCTGCTATCAGAAATACTTAAATTCAAGATTCATAGATGCAGGGAAAATTCACATAATGAGCTGTACTAAAAGGGTAGCAAACTCCCAGCATAGGTACTGTGTCTATTGGACACTTGCCTTGAGAAAAGACCCATGACTTTTTCCTAATCAACAGATTGATGTAAAAAAAAAAAACAGCTTCAGGGCTCTCAGTGGAGCTTATTTACTGAGCCTGAAGTGGGTTTGTTACTATGCCACCAGCCCAAAGGATTCTTTGGAAAATTGTTATTCCTCAATGTCAGCAGGGGTGATTCTACCTTTTTGTCAGGCAGTCAAAAACCAGGTATGCATTTTACACCTTGTCCGATTTTGCTTTCCATTGTCGAGTCACTAAGACCTGTTTTCCACCCGCCAATGAAAGTTAAAATGGTTTCATTCCACGGTTATTTTGTCATCAAATTGACTCAGTGGACTCGACAGCTGGTTTGTGATGCAGAACAAGGCCAGCAGCGCGGGTTCAATTCCCGTACCAGCTTCCCCGAATGTGGCAACTAGGGGCTTTTCACAGTGATTTCACACTTGTGACAACAAAAGACTATTATTATTATTATTATTATTATTATTATTATTATTATTATTAATAAGTCTTTTACTTTTTATCTACCAAAACCTAATTCGGCAATTAGCTCACTTTTAAATGATGAATTAATTTTGATTTTCATTGCAAAGGTCTACAATCAAAATGTTTTTTCAGAAGTGAATTGCTCCTTTTACCTATGCAAAAACATTGCTTGGAACACAGACATGACCAGAAAAAAAGAACTGACTAATCTTGGAAAATATTTTATCCAGCAATACTGGTCAAATTCCCCTCTCCATGTACTTATTCAATTCTGATAGTCATATTCCTCTATCAAATTGTTCTCCAGGTACTTATCTAACTCTGGCGCAATCAGTTCCCTCTAATGGTATGTTTATATTTATTATAAAAGGCCCTTCCTTCTCAACCATTCCCCTCGCCTGAGATGTGGTGATCTTCAGGTTAAATCACCACCCGTCAGCTCTCCCCGTCAAAGGGGAAATGAAAATCGCTTATTGTCACAAGTAGGCTTCAAATGAAGTTACTGTGAAAAGTCCCTAGTCGCCACATTCCGGCGCCTGTTCGGGGAGGCTGGTACGGGAATTGAACCGTGCTGCTGGCCTGCATTGGTCTGCTTTAAAAGCCAGCGATTTAGCTCTGTGCTAAACCAGCCCTAATGCAGCCAATGGTCATCTGGGACTGTGTCGACTTTACTTACTAATTTATAGTTACAGTGTGAAGGTTAAGGATATACAGGTGGAAGGCATTGATTGATTAAATATCTTGAGCACGTATAAAGGGGAGCTTCTCGTTCCCTGGGTGCAATTAGGAGGAGGTAGACATATGTAATATTGCATTCTGTAAATAAAGCTAGCATTAAGCTTTTTAAAAAAGGCATCTGGTTTCCACTTCAGCATCTGATTTCTGAATGAGTTAACACCCACCGCCTCCCTTGCAAGTGCAGTCCTTGCATTTACAACCCACTATGTAAAATGGCAAAACCTTAACTGTATTTTCAACTGTATTATCAGGTGATAAAGCAAATTGACGTTCAATTTTTACCTATGGCAAACCATGTGCAGTTAGGATTTGGATTCATCAGGTGCATTTTTCTTTAACAAACAGCATGGTTTTAAGCTAGTAATCTCTTGCCACAGCAAGGTTATAGAACCAGGATTTTTATGAATAAAAATGTGCACACCTATTTTTTATTTTGTTTGTTGCAACCTGTGAAGAGAGGAACTCTTGGATCTAACCTCCTCTTTGCAAGAATAAACCTGGAACAACTCATCATACTTGGGTGTAAAAGGCATTATGATTAACTCCACTGGCACTTAAACCCAATTATTCAAAATGACTGCAAGTGAGGTTGATGTACTCAAAATCCAATACAGATAGAAGCAGAAACGATGACAATATTGCCCACTCAATTCAGGAAGTTAATTGGGGGCGGAAGGAGGCGTGGTGTTGATTTTCATCTCTCTGCAGCTTTGTTTCCAGTGTGAATGGATAGCACTAAGACAAAAATTCAACTCACTGTCAACTTCGAACCTCAGGTCTACAATCTTTAAGCAAGCACTCAATTCAGGCAGACAGTAATCCTGCCGGAAACGGGAGTCTCATCAATTAATCCAAGTCTGGGCCCAATGACGTCTTTAGGTTCCTAAAACTTTAGTCCCCCTGGTGACAAATCAGCCTGTTATTCAATGGGAATAAAGGGCTGGAAACAATCAGATTTAGCATAAATTCAAGGGATTGTTGGAAGCAGGTCTAGGATTATTGATTTATTGATTTAGTATTCTTAAGCCTTCAAGGTTACTCAAATTGCCTATTGTGCCTTTGTCCAGTTCCACCTTTCAACTCCACCCTTTCAGGCAGTGGCTCGGTGGGCGCAAGTGGCCCACCTGGGTTCTGAGTGCAGCCCACTAGACATTTTGTTGACCGTTGCCCACGCGCAACATTGCCACATTCTGCTGATTTCTATCTACTTTGTTTCTTTCTTCCGATATGACTTGAAGAAAGTTCCACGTAGAGCAAGGGCAAATGAAGTGTGTGCTGGTGGAACACAACATTGACGGTGAGAGCCGTGCGCTCCCTCTGCGTCCAAAGTGTCATCATTTATTTTGTTTTTAGCATTTGAAGTTGATGATAGTTCTATTAATATATAAATGAGTAAGCATTTTCTATAACTTTTTATGAAATATTCAGTGTGTATCAAATGTATTTAATCTTATTCTTGAGGGCGGCACAGTGGCGCAATGGTTAGCACCGCTGCCTCACGGCGCCGAGGATCCAGGTTCGATCCCAGGCCGGGTCACTGTCCATGTGAAGTTTGCACATTCTCCCCGTGCCTCCGTGGGTGTCACCCCACAACCCAAAGATATGCCGGGTAGGTGAATTGGCCATGCTAAATTGCCCCTTAACTGGGAAAAACAAAGAATTGGAGACTTTAAATAAAAAAAACGAATAATAATCTCACTAATGAGGTCATGATTGCTGAGCAAGCCTGATTTCAATCTTGCAGCCTATTGAGATGAAGGAGGGCCACTCATGCGACCCACTCACTAGCCAGATTGCCCATTACTGCTTTTCAGAGTCACTCCAAACTCCAAGCTCAGTGTCTCCCTTGTCAGATTTCCTGCCCTTCCAAAATAGCGTGCTGGCTGTAAGAACTTGGGCAGTTTCATTTCAAGTATTTTCAAGGCGGCTTGGGCATCATAATCGCTCAGGAATGCCGACAATATTTAGTGGGCCTTGTAATCAGATCCCAAACTGCCTGATGTATGCTTAAAGGCCAAAATTGAGGCCAATATTTGTGTAGAGCCCAATCCAACACAATCTGTGCTGACGTTCAATATGAACATGTTAACTGATACAAAACATGAAAGTTTGAAATTTTAAACAATTTACAATCTTTGATTATTTCATGATAAAATGGTAAACAGGAGGGAGAGGAGGGGATGCGGCAGTTCCTGGACCAATTGAGGTTCCCGAAAGTGGAGGAGCAGGGGGTGGTAGGCCGGGGGGCACCGATTGGGGTGGACGAGGTTATTAAGGGACTGGGAAGCATGCAAGCAGGGAAGGCCCCAGGACCAGACGGGTTCCCGGTGGAGTATTACAGAAAATATGTGGACTTGTTGGCCCCGTTGATGGTGAGGACGTTCAATGAGGCCAGGAAAGGGGGGGACTCTACCCCCGACGATGTCGGAGGCGACGATATCGTTAATTTTGAAGAGGGATAAAGATCCGTTGCAGTGCGGGTCCTACAGACCCATTTCATTATTGAACGTGGACGCCAAATTGTTGGCAAAGGTACTGGCATCGAGGATAGAGGACTGTGTCCCGGGGGTGGTGCACGAAGACCAGACAGGGTTCGTAAAAGGGAGACAACTGAATGTTAACGTGCAACGACTATTAGGGGTGATAATGATGCCCCCAGTGGAGGGGGAGGCAGAGATAGTGGCGGCAATGGACGCAGAGAAGGCATTTGATAGGGTGGAGTGGGAGTATTTATGGGAAGTGTTAAGGAGGTTTGGGTTTGGGAACGGGTTTATTAGCTGGATTAGACTTCTTTATGGGGCTCCAACGGCAAGCGTAGTTACAGGTCGACATAGATCGGAGTATTTCCGACTATATAGGGGAACAAGACAGGGATGCCCGCTATCTCCATTGTTGTTCGCATTGGCAATTGAACCTCTGGCCATGGCGTTGAGAGACACCAGGAAATGGAGAGGGGTGATTAGAGGGGGAGAAGAACACCGAGTCTCGTTATACACGGATGACCTATTGTTATACGTGTCGGACCCAGCGGGGGGGATGATAGAGGTTATGCGAATTTTGAGGGGTTCGGGGATTTCTCAGGGTATAGGCTAAACATGGGGAAGAGTGAATTTTTTGTGATACATCCAGGGGACCAGAGTAGAGAGATAGAAGGCTTGCCTCTAAGGAAAGTGGAAAGAAACTTCCGATACCGGGGATTCAGATCGCTAGGAGCTGGGGAACCTTGCACAGACTTAATCTGACACGGTTGGTAGAACAAATGGAGGAGGACTTCAAGAGGTGGGACATGCAGCCTCTATCGCTGGCGGGCAGGGTGCAAGCAATTAAGGTGATGGTCCTCCCGAGGTTCTTATTTGTATTACAATGTCTCCCTATACTAATCACCAAGACCTTTTTTAATAAAATAGACAGGAGCATCACGAGCTTCGTGTGGGCAGGGAAAGTTCCGAGAGTAAGGAGGGGGTTCCTTCAGCGTAGTAGGGACAGAGGAGGATTGGCACTACCGATCTTGGGCGATTACTATTGGGCCGCCAATGTGGCAATGATACGTAAATGGATGATGGAGGGTGAGGGAGTGGCGTGGAAAAGACTGGAGAGAAAGTCCTGTAAAGGGACGAGTTTAGAGGCGCTGGTGACGGCGCCGCTACGATCTCACCTAAAATGTTTACCACGAACCCGGTGGTGGCGGCAACATTGAATATCTGGGGACAGTGGAGGCGACAGAGAGGGGTGCGGGGAGCCCTGGTGGGGTCCCCAATCAGGAGCAACCAGGAAGAATGGATGGAGGATTTCAGAGCTGGTACCAGTTGGGAATTAGGAGGGTGGGAGATTTATTTATAGATGGGACTTTTGCGAGCTTGGGAGCATTGGAGGAAAAGTATAAGTTGCCCCGGGGAATTTTCTTGAGATATATGCAGGTGAGGGCGTTTACTAGACAACAGGTGAGGGAATTTCCGTTGCTCCCGACACGGGGGATACAGGACAGGGTGCTTTCAGAGGTGTGGGTCGGAGAGGGCAAGGTGTCAGAGATTTACCGAGAGATGAGGGAAGAGGGGGAGGAGTCGGTGGGCGAACTAAAAGGGAAGAGGGGGAGGAGTCGGTGGGCGAACTAAAAGGAAAGTGGGAAGAAGAACTAGGGGAGGAGATAGAGGAGGGTATGTGGGCTGATGCCCTAAGCAGGGTAAATTCCTCTTCCTCATGCGCCAGGCTTAGCCTGATTCAATTTAAGGTGCTACATAGAGCACACATAACGGGAGCAAGATTGAGCAGGTTCTTTGGAGTGGAGGACAAATGTGGGAGGTGTGGCGGGAGCCCGGCAAACCACGCACATATGTTTTGGGCGTGCCCGGCACTGGAAGGGTATTGGAAGGGAGTGACGGGAGTGATTTTGCGGGTGGTGAAGGCCCGGGTCAAACCAGGCTGGGGGTTAGCTCTATTTGGAGTTGCGGAAGAGCCGGGAGTGCAGGAGGCGAAAGAGGCCGACGTTGTGGCCTTTGCGTCCCTAGTAGCCCGGCGCAGGATCCTACTCATGTGGAAGGAGGCGAAACCCCCCGGACTGGAGGCCTAGGTAAACTATATGGCGGGCTTCATTAAACTGGAGCAGATAAAGTTTGCCCTGAGAGGATCGGCTCAAGGGTTCACCAGGCGGTGGCAGCTATTTCTCGACTACCTAGGGGAACGTTAGAGGGAAGACAGATGACCAGCAGCAGCAACCCAGGGGGAAGGGGGGGGGGGTTTAGTTTAGTTTAGGTCAAAGATAAAGGGGTTTTGTTACTTGTGTATTGTTAAAAATTTCTGTATTGTTATTGTTGCGTTTGCTTTGTAAGAGGGGAAAAATTGTTGTTTGGGGAAAAAAATTCAATAAAACATTTTTTTTTTTTTTAAATGGTCAACAGTAGAATTATTCACACAAGCTGGCAAATTAATATTCATGACTGTTCAACCAGAGGAGTAACTTCTATTAACTAAAAACTACAAATAGACTGATTTGGGTTTTACCTCACACTTTATTTATTTAGTTTAATTGATGATAGTGTTAAGCAACATTTCCAACCATAAAACAAATCTGTTTTTTATTTTGCTTTAAAGCAAATTTTTAGTATGGGTTAAAACATCAAGTTAACATGAGCTTGTGTTTCAACTGCTAGATCCCAACAAGGGTTTCAGGAGAAGGTAGTGAATACATATCCTCACAGGAAAGTCCAGTCTAACGCAGAAAGGGGCCAATAGATCTACAAGGAATGGGTTAAAGGGCCTAAATAACAGGATAAAATAGCAAAACACGAGGACATTAACTTTCTAGTTTTGCAACACTGAATAATTTTCAGCTCGATCTGGAGAAAAACATGTGAGCAGACAGACTGATCAGATGGCTGCAAGATCATATTCTAATGGAGAACAAACGTTTTGTTCATCCAGCTTCACCCAGTTTAATGCAAAATGTTGGAATTAAGTTCACAGAAAGGTCAGGTTTGGTTACGGCCTGTTTTGCACAGTGCATAGCTTTATTTCCACCTCTTCATACACATAAATTAGTTATGAACAATGTAAAGGAAGAATGAGGATCACAAATTGAATGCAATGTCTCTCAATAGATTGGATTCCTGTGGGAAAGAGGTGCTCAGGGACCCTGGTCACAAGAAGTCCAAGCAGGTCATTGGGGTTGCCTTTGGTGGTCTTCCAAAATATTCATCACTTTCACATCTATTCAGAGCCCAGAAAGTGACACAGTTGATGGGAGTGACAGTGGTAGTATTTCCATTATAGGGGAAGGTCTCCTGAACTGAATTCAGGGAGCATACCCACTCTCTGTAAAAGCCGCCAGTGATGAGATGCGCTGCTGGTAGATTCTGTTCACAGCTGAATCTTGCTTCATCCTGCAGCGACACTTCTGCCCGGCAGACGTGCACTCACGTTCCATTCCCAGCTCCAAGCTTCCGCCCAATTCACAATAGGTTGGGTTTATTTTGGCCAAACAACTTCTAACTCCTTCCTGTAGCAGCTCAGGCTACTTCATGCTGCACTGGGAAGTAGCCGCCTGTCAGATTTATATAACACTGAATTGACTTCTAAGGAGTATTTGCTCTGGCACCTTTCAGCGGTTCGAGTTTTATCTTTCCTACAGTGGGAATTGGACCAGGATACAGAGTGTCAGGTGACGTTTTAAAGTTATGCATACCATGCTTATAGTTACATCATTTTACTTTATGTTATGTGTGATTTGTCATGTTCTCGGTGTAACTTAAGCGGCTTCCTTGTGGTGCACTTGACAAAGGAAGGTTCAGACGTGGAGATAACTTCAACACGTTTATTAAACTATTTACACTTCTATTACTCGGGATCGACACTACTGCTAATCCTACTATAGCTACCCAGACTGACTAACCAGTTGCTGCAATCCACGTGGTGGGTGTAATATTGAATCAACCCTGTGTCTCTACTCACTGACTGTCTCCATTGGAAAGAGGCGGATCATGTGTGTGGTGTCCTTTATATATGGGTTGGTGTAATGCCCCCCCTGTGATTGTGTCACCTCCGTGTGTATCGTGAATGTCCATTGGTCATGTCCTATCAAACTGATCTATTGGTTGAGTGTGTGTGTGTGATGTCTCCGGTGCTCCCTCTAGTGTCTAGCTAGCCTATATGCATTTACATTGATGCACATCACCACATCCCCCCTTTTTTTATATGTTACATATTTTCTGCACACTTTGAGAAAATTGAACAAAGAACAGGTAGATAAGCTAAGGTATATACACGTCATGGGAACAGCGATTAAACAGTAAGTCCAAATCATTCGTGCGAGTCCAAAAACCATCAATCACCATGGTCAAATGTCTCTCTTGGTTATGAACGCCATCAACGTCCCTGTGCCACAGGAACCAAGAAGTGGTCAAATCACTTCGCTGTCTGATTTGGAGTCCCTTTCTTTTTCGATGTTGGTGATGGTGCTGTCGGGTGGCATCTTGTAGCTGATAAGGTGTTGACTTTGAAGAGGTACCATCAAGAGTATCATTCGAGGTCATGGATGTGCCATATGTTGAAGTTGGATAAGACTGCGCATACTGGTTCTGGCCACGTGCTGTGCAGGAAGGGTGATCCTGCTGAGAAACGTTGAAGCTTGTCGACTTGGAAACAGAATTGCTGCTCGCATAAATACTTGGTGATGGTGTGAAACTAGAACCTTGCATCTGATAGGAATGTGCCGTCTGGCCAGGCTGGGGTGCAGCAAATCATGGGCTGTAACTAAGGCATCCAGTCTGTAGTGCAGATTGCGCTTGCGGTAGTTCTCCTTCGGTTTTGATTCCATTAGTGGGCAATCCGTAGTGCTGGCCTGTTTGAGAATATGCTGCATAGACTGCTGGCTGCTGCATGCCTGAATACTGGGTTTGTCCAGCATGAGCTGTCATTGGCTGCACTGCTGGTGTGGAAAAAATGTGTGGATATAGCTGTGGTGAATATTGGTGTATTCCTCTTGGACTGTAGCCACTGCTTGTTATTACTGACCCAGTGTAATTGTTAAGTGATCCATCTCCTGTCGTTGTGGCATCTGCTGTCACCCTGAGCGTGCCATCACGGAGGTTGCGGTACTCCCTGTCTGGAGTAAAGTCCGGCTTACGTGAATCAGAGTCGGCGTTTGGTTGCTCCCCATCTGGAGTCTGGTCTGTTTTAACCAACCAGTGTTGGTTTGTTGATGCTCCCCGTCCGGAGTCTTAGCAGGTTCACTGGAGTCAGTTGAGATTTCTCGAAGCTGCACGTCTGGAGTCGGAAGACACAGGAATGTATTAACTTGTGGAGAGGTTCGAGCGAATGAGGGTGGAAGTATCATGGTGTCACCGGTGTCACCAGTGGTCTCACAGTGATCATCGAGTGCCTCTGTACACACTAGCTGAGGTCTGTCACTTTGCACGGGAAGTGGGATGCTGTCGTCACTCGTCTCTCATACCGTGGGTAGATCCTCAGTAGCTGCTTGTTGTTCACTTGGGTTGGGTAAATTGTCAGAGTCTTCATCTGGTGGCGCAAATAATGTGGGTGGACTGTCATTGTTTTACTGTTGTCCTTCATTTGGGCTTGGACTGTCATTGTCGCTTTGTTCTTCACTGTAGCATGATAGACCATCATGGTCGTCCTGCTGTGCACTGGAGCGTGGTAGACTGTCATAGTCTTCTTGCTGTTTACTTGAGCATGGCATACTTGCATCATCTGCTGCTAGTTGGTCAGAGGAGGTTGCGAGACCCTCATGGTCTTGTTCCTGCAAGGACTGCGCTCTGGAGTCTTGCGTTTCTGCAATTGTGGAGTCTGTCCACGAGCTCGCTGTGGAGGGTTGTGACACTGGAGTCACTTCTTGTTCATGCAAGAACTGCGGTGTGGAGTCTTGTGTGTCTTCTATCGTGGAGTCGGGAACCTTTAGCGGTGCGTGGACCACTCTCTGTGTGGCAGCCAGCCGCTCTCTGTGGGCTTGTACCGCTCTCTGTTTCTTGGTGTCAGGCCGCAGCATAATCCTACATTCATGAGTCGGGATGTCGTATATGCTGGGCTAAAGATCCTCAAATCCGAAGAACGAATCCGCGTCTGTGTCGGATTCAGTACTGGGGTCGCCAATGTGCAACACGTCAAGTTGCGGTTCGGATTTGGTGAAAGGTTCGTCTGAGTCATTGTCTTCTAGGACTATATCATCACTGTTTGCGTCGGAGCTGGCATCGGGCTCGCGAGGTCCAGAGAGAATGTAAAGGTCGGTATCGAAGTATTCAAGGTCGGAATCATCGGTTTGGGCGTAGATAACTGCTTGTTGCAGGGTTCTTCAGAGGTTAATTTCATTTCCTGGTTCAATTTGAGGCATTGTGTTGTCATTCCAGGTGAAGGAAGGTTGTTTTACGGCTTTAAAAGATTTTTTCTTTGATTTGGAACGTTTCCCCTTTAAATGGGTGTGGTCCGGGGCTTCTGATGTAATGACGCATGTGACATCATACGTGAGAAGCATATGCGCATGTGCAAATCGTTGTTCCTGTACCGATGGCCGTTTTCATGATTGCGCATGCGGGGCATCTCGCGCATGCGTAAACGGACCTTCCCGTTCTGTGCGCTTCCTGCGCAACTGTGCAAGTGCAGTCCCTTTAGAAAGATGACCACCGATCAAAATTGTTCCCTGCTCCGGAATCTCGGCCTCGAGGTGAGTACTGGCGCTTCTCTTACCTTTTCTTGCTGGTTGGAACCTTTTCTTGCTGGTTGGAGTGTGTTTTCCTCACAGTATTTGACGAATTTGTCCAGGACTGCCTGGAAGTCGCTCCTGTTTTGCCCTTTGGAGAACTTGAATTTTTAAAAGATTTCTTCTGCTCTGGCACCGGCGATGGTGAGGAGCAGCTCTGTCTTTTCAGCATCGGCCAATCGGCTGCTACCAGGAAGATTTCAAACATTTGCCGGAATACCCGTCAGTTTTCGCGGAGATCGCTGTGGCACTGGAGCTGCTGCGGAACCCGGATCTCGAACACCTTGCCTGGGTATCATTGCTGGTTGCCACTGTACGCTGAGGTATGGCTATATGGATTGAAACCGTTCAGCCCTGGTACCATGATTTGTTATGTTCTCGGTGTAGCATAAGTGGCTTCCTTGTGGTGCACTTGAGAAAGGAAGGTTCAGACGTGGAGATAACTTCAACACATTTATTAAACTATTTACACTTCTATTACTCGGGTTCGACACTACTGCTAATCCTGCTATAGCTACCCAGACTGACTAACCAGTTGCTGCAATCCACGTGGTGGGTGTAATATTGAATCAACCCTGTGTCTCTACTCACTGACTGTCTCCACTGGAAAGAGGCAGATCATGTGTGTGGGGTCCTTTATATATGGATTGGTGTAATGCCCCCTTGTGGTCGTATCACCTCCGTGTGTATCGTGAATGTCCATTGGTCATGTCCTATCTAACTGATCTATTGGTTGAGTGTGTGTGTGTGGTGTCTCCGGTGCGCCCTCTTGTGTCTAACTAGCCTACATGCATTTACATTGATGCACATCACCACAATGTGTAGTTAATTTGGAGTAGTTAAGTATTTTGGGAACCAGATAGAATTGGTTGAAGCACAAGAGTTTTTCTGCTGTACAGGCTAAGGAGCTGGGAGATGGAAAACAGATGACACAAACACAAGACTGTTGTAGTGTGACAAATTCAGCATCCAGTCCATGCCAATGTTTTCATAACATTTCCTCCACTCCCCATTAGTCTAGTGACAGCAGATCTCTACCCTGTGTTATAGTCTTTCACCCAGGGACAAGAAGAGAATAGAAAGCCTTAAACAAGGCGTGAGCATGACCCATGCTCAGGGAGACGGACTGGCAAAGGGTATGAAGCCAGACATCAATTACCACCAAACGGGACGGCATTGTGGCACAGTGGTTAGCACTGCTGCCTCACAGCGCTGAGGACCCGGGTTCGATCCCGGCCCTGGGTCAGGGTCCATGTGGAGTTTGCACATTCTCCCCATGTTTGCGTGGGTCTCACCCCAACAACCTAAAGATGTGCAGGCTAGGTGGATTGGCCACATTAAATTGCTCCTTAATTGGAAATATGAATTGGATATTCTAAATTTAAAATTTTTTGAAAAAGCACCACCAAAACATACAAAAGTCAACTCAGAACTATAGTCTGTATAGGCCATGCCCTATACAACTCCACACTTCCATCGCCTTCACATCAAACAAGTGCTGAAGTTTGGGCCACAACTTCATCCACAAATTCTAGTCAAGCCCCCACATTCAGTAATTCTGGACACCGGTGCGGACCATTACAAACATAACCAGTCTCACAACCTCAGGTTAACAACTCAGAGCTTGCCAGCTGGAGAGAGGAGCTCCAGCAATAAGTAGAGTGCTGTTTGACCTCTGGCAGGAACTGGGGAAATACCAGGCAACCTGGGACTTGTTCGCGGAGACACACTTAAACACGACCCATACAGCAGGACGAATCACAATCTACTCAAGAAGGGAACCCCAATCAGCATAAACATCAGAACGCAGGCCCCACCCAGCCACAGCCAAGCCTATATAATTATCTGGAACAAAGGCCAAATAAAGTTTGTTCAGCCCCCTCGTGGAAGCAGCTTTATGTGGCGATATTTTACTCCAAAGGCTTAAGAGAGGCATAAGAGTGCCAACTCTCATATAAGTGACTCAGCACTTAAATGCACAATATATGAGTGAATGTTTCCATAATTGCAGATGATTTCATAAAATGGATGTACATCCATATGGAAAATATGCTAACATTGGTAGCCTTTATTGCAAACATCGACCTCAGAAAGAAAGTTGACGAGGAAATACTTCTAGACAAATTGCAAATGTAGGATGCTTCATCAATAAGGTCAACAGTTAACCTAACATGACATCCTTCAGATTTAAACTTCCCTGATGAATAGGAGGAAACAAAATGTTAGCAACCCAGCAGCTAATTTCCTAGTTATACTAGTTGATCACCCAAAAAGGTCTTGAAATGTTATAGTACTTTTCGTGGCCACAGAGCATCTCAAAGCACTTTACAGTTAATGAAATACTTTTGAAGTGTAGTCATTGTTGCACTGTAGGAAACGCCAGCCAATTTGCATACAGCAAACTTTCACAAACTGCAATGTAATGCAATAATGACCAGCCAATTTGCTTTGATGATGTTTATTGCGGGAAAAATGTTGACCAGGGCACCGAGGACAACTCCCCTGTTCTTCTTCAAAAAGATCCCATGAAACCTTTTACATCCGAGCGGCACGGTGGCACAGTGGTTAGCACTGCTGCCTCACAGCTCCAGAGACCCGGGTTCAATTCCGGCCTCGCGTGACTTTCTGTGCGGAGTCTGCACGTTCTCCCAGTGTCTGTGTAGGTTTCCTCCGGGTGCTCCGGTTTCCTACCGCAGTCCAAAAATGGGCAGGTTAGGTGGATTGGCCGTGTTAAATTGCCCCTTAGTGTCCAAAAGGGTACAGGGATAGGATAGAGGCATGGGCTTAAGTAGGGTGCTCTTTCCAAGGGCCGATGCAGACTCAATGGGCCAAATGGCCTCCTTCTGCACTGTCGGGATTCTATCTGCCTGTGGGGATATTTAAATGCTTCATCTGAAAGACAGCACATGCTCAGAATTGCACTGATGTTGTCAGCCTTGATTGTTGTGCTCAAGTCTTTGACATAGAGTTAAGACGAAGTGCTGCCTTGAAGTGCAGTGGAGTTAGAGGGTGAGGTTAATATTTGAGGCAGGTGTGCCGGCAGAGATCAATTTTCTGTTTTAAAATCTTTTCATTTGTACACTTGCATTAAATATTCTTGTGCTTCAGTTACAATGGACATTGCCCACATAAACTTCACGCCGTTAAAGAAACTATAGTGCCAACGCTGCTGGGAGAGTGGAAGTACAGTGACATGCACACACAGAAGATCAAGGATGGCTTCTGTGCTGAGAGAATTGGAATAGAAATCTGCAATCAGCATCACAAATAGGCAAAATATGTTACATGTGGATCTTGGGATTTAGATGGGAAAAAAACTGAACGAAAACATGTGACAAAAACATGGCAACGTGATGTCAAGTGGCACAGACAGAAATTGTACAGATACATAGCATTTTTTCTAAAGTTCAAAACTCACACCTTGTTTACTCGTTGACTGAATATAGTATCCTTCTCCCAAAGGAAAATTAGACTTTAAAATGATTCCTTTTCTGAAAATCACCGAGTATAGGAGCAGAGTGGTGATGTTACCAGTCAACTGATTCAAAGGCTTGGGCTTTTGTTTTTATAAATTTAGAGTACCCAATTCATTTTTTCCAATTAATTCACCTACTCTGCACATGTTTGGGTTGTGGGGGTGAAACCCACGCAAACATGGGGAAAATGTGCAAACTCCACACGGACAGTGATCCAGAGCCGGGGTCGGACCTCGGACCTTGTCGCCATGAGGCAGCAGGGCTAACCCACTGCGCCACCGTGCTGCCCACTAAAGGCTTGGGCTTTTACCGGGTGACATAAGTTCTTTTGCAGGAATAATTATACAGCTATATGATTGTAGTGTACTTCACCCCCACTCTCATGAGAGACCAGCCGAAGACTCGGAGTTAAAAACTAGTCTTTATTTACAAGCTATAGCGAAGGCTATCGGCATTCTAATTAGGACACCAAAAAGCCTAGATTCAAGAATGGTACAGACAGTTATACTTTGAGATCCGCTTACACAAAATTAGCATAGGTTACTAGTTATCTATGTCCACTCATGACTATCGATTAAGGTTGCATCATGCATTTAATAAATGTGGAATTTAAAAACTGGTTTCAGTGTGGTGATTGTGAAACTAACCAATTGACATAAAAACACATCAGTTTCACGCATGTTCTTCAGTGAAGGGAATCTGCCATCATCCCCAGACTCGCCAATATGGGACTCCAGACCCACATCAGTATGGTGAACTCCAAGCCATTCAGGCAGCTCACCATCAACGTCTCAGGGGTACTGAGGCACGAACAATAAAAATTGGCCTTTCCAGTGACATCCACACCCCCATGAACAACTTAATAAAAACCTCAAAATACATCTTTTTAAAATAAATCAATATCTGTTGGTCCCGGGAATGGGAAAAAAACATTTAGTTTGAAATATCTGCCGAGTGGGTTGAACCTCGCAACTTTGAGCATGTCAATTTTCTTTGATTTAGCAAATTGCAGCTTGCAAAGTATACAAGGGCCAACCTGGGATGCTCACGTGTGCATCTCAATGGTTCAGTGTTTCATGATGCAGCACAAACTGTTTCACAATTTCATGGCGCCATTTTGTGAGCAAAGAGATTTGCTGGCTAATGATGTTCGAAACACTAGTTGCAATTCATTACGACCGCAGCCAATGTTCTCCGATGCATGGAAACGCTCCGATTTTGACACATCATAGATTTGCATTCCCACATATTCCCACGCACTTGTATTGTGATGTAAACTCCTCGGCAAGCTTCCACAAGTTCCACTCTGGCTACAGTTTTACAACCTGAAAAATTAGATCTGACAAGCGACAAGTTATTGCGTCATCATTCTGAAGGCCACAAATCCTGCCTTTTTCTATCTGTTTGCAAATTGTAATTTATATTTTAAAAATTAATTTGACCACCATTGATACTTCTCTCGCTGTTATCAATTTGCAACCTCAGCTCAGAACACTCGAAGAACAATTTACATGAACATGCCTATTTGTTGAAATGCTGCTCTTTCTACACATATCGGCTGTTCTCTATCCCTCTATTTATGATTCTGGATCATTCTCTTATAATTTCTTTCACTGAGACCAAACTTTAATTAGCTAATTATTATTACACTATCCCAAGAGCTGTAATTTTCTGATGAACACTTGGGCATTGACACTGGAGGAGGAGGGAGGAATTCAGATTCCAGTTCCCCCAAGATTCTGGCAAAGAATCTTTTTGACAATGTTCTAGTTCAGTTAAACAGATTCTAACATTCCTGATCTTTGACACCAGCTTTGCTTTTAGATTCCACATCTGTGTGACTTGTAAATTCGGTGTGCATGGTTCAAAATATTTTATTTGAGTATGAATGAAATGGGATTTAAAAACGGTGTCTAAAAACTTTAGAATATTTAGTTTCGTTCTTATGCTTGGAAATGTTGGGAGATTGTGATATCTCCGTGAAGGGAAAACACAGAAGCCAACATGCGTTTACAAAACACGATCACGTCTCACACAAACATTGCAAAACATTTCATATGCAATTATTTATGCCACAGTGCAAGAAACTGCTTTGTAGTCAGACACAGACAGTTATCGCAAGCATAATACCACAAGGAGCACTGAGAGGAATGGCTTTCGGCTGTAATGGCTAACTCCCCGTCGGCGTCGCTCGCGTGTGCTCACACTGTTCGGGGACCTCGCATGGCGGCTGCGGACTGTGTCCAGCACCGCCACAGTCGGGGGGGAGGCACTGGCAAGGGGGGCTTCTGCGGGGTCTGGAGAGGGGTTGGAGGAGGTCTGGGGGTGGCGAGAGGAGTTGCAGGGGAGCAGTTTTTAAAGCCGGGGGTTTTACGCTGCGCGGCTGCTAACCCCCCCCGCCGGGTAGAGGATCAGTGCGGTGGTAGCGCCGCCAGTCTGGTCGTAACGGATCGTGCGGACATAGCCGCAGGATCAGAGAATCCAGCCCCAGATCTTCCCACTCTTCTGAAAATAGCACGTGAGATGTGCAGGCTCCATCTAAATATTCAGGTAGGATTTGTACTGAATGCTTTGTAAAACAGCTAAGTTTAAAGGTCCAGCCACTTGAAGAATCCAGGGGGAAGGTAGGTTTACAAGTGGCAAATTGGCAGGTAGGTCAGGGTGGGAATTGGTCAGAGGGTCGGGTGGTCATTGTGAGTGCTTGGTTAGTCAGTGGGAGGTCATCGTTTGGTCGCAGATGAGTGGGTGGTCAGTGGCGGGGCCATTTGGGGAGTGGGTCAGTCAAAGTGTTGTTTGGGGAAGGGGAATTATCAGGGGTCATGTGGTCATTAAGGTTGTGGGGTTTGGTTGGTCAGTGGGGGAGCACGTCCGGTAGTTGTGATCAGGGACATGGTGGTTTTCAGTGGGGGAAGGTTAGTACTGTAGTTACCTAGCAGTTAGACTTTGATTGATCTAAATTTTCCTGGGTAACTATTGATGTAAGGCAGTTGGAATTTGTGAATTAAATTGTACTTTCGGATGGTTCCCATTGCAGGGAAATTTCCCAACAGAAGTTTGAACTTCCCAGGCAATTGTCAAGCATTCCTTACTGTGTGGGAACTGTGTGTGTGTGGGGAGGAGTGGGTTCCCAATGCATCTTTGGGTACCCCTGCAACCCCCCACCCTAAGCAATGACTCCCCTGAGCCCAAAATGGGCCACTGGTATCAGCAGGTGATTTTCTTACTCGCATCTGACTTGATGTTTTGACACCCAATGCAATTGGTAGTCAATGTTGATGATTCCTCGGCCTGCTCCTTTCTAACTGTAAATCACAATGCCACCGCCACCTCTGGTGGTTTTGTCCTGTCGGTGGCAAAGGTACAGTGATTGAGGAATCCGGAACGTTGTCCGAATGATATGATTCCTCGAGTCTGACTATGTGGGCTGTTACTTTACTTGTCCCAATTGGCTCTCCCAATACTAGTCCCCAGATGCTGGAGAGGGGGACTTTGTAGGATCGACTGAGGTGGATGTACCTTTGTCTGAATCTAGGTCAATGACAGATGGTCCATTGAGTTTTCTTCTTATGATATTGTCTCAGCAAATGGTCCAGTGCCTAGTACGGCCATTTTTGAAGGCAGGTAAGAGTCAACTACATTGCTATGGGTTTGGAGTCACATATAGACCAACCCCGATAAGGAGCTGGTGGGCCGAGTTACATGAGAAATTTAAAAATTCTTGCATGTTTACATTTCTTATGTCAGTCATCTGATGAAAACAAAATCCAAAACTTACTGGACAAGGGCATGAATCGCAAGCATAGGCAAGTGGTTGTATATTAACATTCTGCAGTTGAAAGCGTAAAATGTGAATTGATAGGTTATCCTGAAGTCATTGCTGAATCATAAGTGACCTGCTTATTGGTTGTGGCACATTAGTCTGACCCTATCCTTTCAGAAGATTGGACACCCGCTACCTAAGGCAATTTCAAAGGATTTTCCAAGGGTGTTATTGAAATTGGTCACAAAATTTTTCCTGCGGTTTTCTTTGCCTCACACAGGCGTAGCATGCGGTCCATGAAGTTGTAAGATCTGATTCACGGAACTAACGGTCTTTTCTTTTACTTTTCATATGTCTGTGTGACTACATTTGAAGTGAATGTATGTAAATTCAGCATGTCTTAAAACTATTTTATTTGAGTCTTCTGCAGTGTAACTGATCAAAGTTTATGACAAAAACATTCCCCATGAGAAATTATTCAGTTGACAGATCAAGAAGCTGCCAAGCTTCTACTTTGGGTTACAGTATTAATAAAGGCATTTTCAAGATTCAGAACAGCTGTCATTAGCAGACCAAAAACTGGATGAGTGGGGTCAACATGGATTAATCCGTTACACATTGTACTAAATTTGCAGCACATCGATAATGTTTAAGAATCACAAGTTAGTGTTCCAGGATGATACAACAAATACCACAGAGTTCACAGGCATTGGTAGGATACAAATTTGATACTTTGATATGAGTCAAGTGTCTGAAACAAATTTGCATGTTGGTTAAATGTTTGACTGGATTAAAAATGCAATAGTGTCCCCTAACTAATTGGTGGGCACACGTCAGCTGCAGATGGAAAATAAAACATATGCAAGTTATCCCTTAACATTGCACCAACTCTATGACAAGTGAAAGCTCTATGAAGTTTGATGAGAACGGATTTTTAAAAACTCAAGTTTTTGAGGTGAGAAGTACAGACTGTTCAAGTGCAGTGTATATTTCCCAACACATCGGCCAGCCTGCAAGCGGTTTCTGGTATGCTTGTTTTTGAAACGAAGCCAAAGGATGATGAAAGGAAATCACTCATCAAGTTTGACTGCCTGTTTGGGAACTGAAGTCAGCTGAGGCAGCCACTTAACAAATCTCAGTTAAAACTTTGGCGTTGCATCCAAGCAAAAAAAAAAAGTTAGCATTCGTGGACAAACAAAACAACATATAGCGACAAATTTTTCGACCCCTAACACTTCTGCACAAATAGGAGGGGAGAGAAAATTGAATGAGTTAGCTCATCTTTAGTTAAAAGCCTATATGGAGTGTTATGAATGCAAGGTTGATTAGGTTTTAAACCGTCTCCTGTAATTCAAGGTAAAATGGAGTACTGGAGGTGGGCATGTGGTCTCCGAATAGTTCTGTTACAATAATCATGGGGGACTCAATATGCAGGTGGACTGGGAAAATCAGGTTGGTAGTGGATCCCAAGAAATTGAATTTGTGGCAGGGGAAACACCGCGAGCAATAGTGGTGAGATTCCACCGCTACAAGGACAGGGAGATGGTCCTGAGATGGGCTAAGACGACACGGAGCAGCAGATGGGAGAACGCAGCGATCCGTGTCTACCAAGATTGGAGTGCAGAGGTGGCGAGAAGGAGGGCGAGTTTCAATCGGGCCAAGGCGGTGCTCCACAGGAAGAAAGTGAAATTCGGAATGTTGCAGCCGGCAAGACTGTGGATTACACACCAGGGCAAACACCACTACTTTGAGATGGCAGAGGAGGCATGGACATTCATTCAAGAGGAGAAGTTGGACTAGATTTGGGAAAGGATGTTTGGAATGAAGTAGCGAGGTGGTGGCAAGAAATTGTAAATCAGATGGGGGAATTTGTTCCCCTCGAAGGAGGGGGACACAAAGAAATGTGGGCGCCGGTGGGGAAGGGGATGGGGAAGGAGAGAGGGAGCTGCGCCATTAGGGGCGGGGCCAAGAGGGAAGCGTGGGCATTGTTCCCGCGATATGGAAATTGTGGCGGGAAAAGGGGGCGTAGGAACGAGTGGGCCTCACACGCAGGGAGGCTAAGGATAAATGGGGAAGCCGAGGTCAGCCAGAGTTTGCTGACTCCGGGAAGCAATATGGGGGGTGCAATCAAGCTAGAGCGGGATCTAGCTGGGGGCGGGGGGGGTGGGGGCGGGATTAACTGGGTTGCTGCTGATAAGGGGAAGGGGGAGCTGTTACGGGATGGGATGGTCGGGACGGGAGGGTGCTGTCTGGGGGACAAGCGGTTGCGTGGAGCTGGTTTAAAAAAGGGGATGGCTAGTCGATGAGGGAGGGGGGAGGTAAAGAGCCCCCCAACCCAGTTGCTCACGTGGAACGTGAGAGGGTTGAATGGGCCGATTAAGAGGGCAAGGGTATTTGCGCACCTAAAGAAGCTAAAGGCAGACGTGGTTATGCTTCAGGAGACGCACCTGAAACTGGCGGATCAGGTCAGATTAAGAAAAGGATGGGTGGGACAGGTATTCCACTCGGGCTTGGATGCGAAAAATAGAGGGGTGGCAATACTGGTGGGGAAACGGGTATCGTTTGAGGCGAAGACCATAGTGGCGGACAGTGGGGCTAGGTACGTGATGGTGAGTGGCAGATTGCAAGGTGAAGCGGTGGTGCTGGTGAACGTATATGCCCCGAACTGGGATGATGCAAACTTTATGAAGCGTATGTTGGGGCGCATCCCGGACCTGGAGATGGGAAAGTTGGTAATGGGGGGGGGGGGGGGGGACTTCAACACGGTGCTGGACCAGTCCAGATCTAGGACCGGGAGGAGGCCGGCAGCGGCCAAGGTGCTTAAGGGCTTTATGGAGCAGATGGGAGGAGTGGATCCCTGGAGATTTACTAGACCGAGGAGTAAAGAGTTTTCCTTCTTCTCCCACGTCCATAGAGTGTACTCCCGGATAGATTTCTTTGTCCTGGGAAGGGCGCTGATCCCGAAGGTGGCAGGAGCGGAGTACTCGGCTATAGCCATTTCAGATCATGCCCCACATTGGGTAGATCTGGAACTAGGGGAGGAAAAGGAGCAACACCCACTTTGGAGATTGGACATGGGACTGTTGGCGGACGAGGGGGTATGTGGAAGGGTGAGGGGATGTATTGAAAGATACCTAGAGGTCAATGATGACGGAGAGGTCCAGCTGGGAGTAGTCTGGGAGGCGCTGAAGGCGGTGGTGAGAGGGGAGCTGATTTCCATAAGGGCCCATAAGGGGAAACAAGAGGGTAAAGAAAGGGAGAGACTAATTGGGGAGATTCTGAGGGTGGATAGGCAATATGCGGAGGCTCCGGACGAAGGGCTACACAGGGAAAGACGGAGACTACACACGGACTTTGACTTGTTGACCACGGGTAAGGTGGAGACGCAGTGGAGGAAGGCACAGGGAGTACAGTATGAATACGGAGAGGAGGCGAGCCGACTGCTGACCCAACAACTTAGGAAGAGGGGAGCGGCGAGAGAGATCGGAGGAGTTAGAGACGAGGAGGGAAGGATGGAACAGAGAGCGGAGAGGGTGAACGGGGTATTTAAGGTATTCTACGAGAGGTTGTATAAGGCCCAACCCCCGGAAGGGAAAGAGGGAATGATGCATTTCCTAGACCAGTTGGAGTTCCCGAAGGTTGAGGAGCAGGAGAGGACAGGACTAGGAGCGCAGATTGAGGTAGAGGAGGTGGTAAAAGGAATTGGGAACATGCAGGCAGGGAAGGCCCCGGGACCAGATGGGTTCCCGGTGGAATTCTATAGGAAATATGTGGACCTGCTGGCCCCACTCTTGACGAGAACCTTCAATGAGGCTAAGGAAAGGGGGACACTACCCCCGACGATGTCGGAGGCGACGATATCGCTGATCCTGAAAAGAGACAAAGACCCGCTGCAGTGCGGGTCATACAGGCCCATCTCCCTCCTGAACGTAGATGCCAAGTTATTGGCTAAAGTGATGGCGACAAGGATAGAGGACTGTGTCCCTGGGGTGGTGCATGGTGACCAAACAGGATTTGTTAAAGGGAGGCAATTGAATACCAATATACTGGTTGTTGGGGGTGATGATGATGCCCCTACTGGAGGGGGAGGCGGAGATAGTGGTGGCTATGGATGCAGAGAAGGCATTTGATAGAGTGGAGTGGGATTACTTGTGGGAGGTACTGAAGAGATTTGGATTTGGAGAGGGGTTCATTAGATGGGTTCGGCTCCTATACGGGGCTCCGGTGGCAAGTGTGATTACGAACAGGCAACGATCCAACTACATAGGGGCAGAAGACAGGGTTGCCCCCTGTCCCCGTTACTGTTTGCGTTGGCAATTGAGCCATTGGCCATAGCGCTGAGGGGCTCTAGGAAGTGGAGAGGGGTACTTAGGAGGAGGAGAAGAACATCGGGTGTCATTATACGCGGATGATCTGCTGTTATATATCGCAGACCCAGTGGAAGGGATGCCTGAGATAATGCAGACACTCAGGGAGTTTGGAGAGTTTTCGGGATACAAACTGAATATGGGGAAGAGTGAACTGTTTGTGATGCACCCCGGGGAACAGGGCAGGGGAATAGGCGAGCTTACCGCTGAGGAGGGTAACAAGAGATTTCCGGTATTTAGGGATCCAGGTGGCCAGGGACTGGGGAACCTTGCATAAGCTTAACTTGACACGACTGGTAGTGCAGATGGAGGAGGACTTTAAGAGGTGGGATATGGTGCCCCTGTCATTGGCGGGCAGGGTGCAGGCGGTTAAAATGGTGGTCCTCCCGAGGTTTCTTTTTGTGTTTCAGTGCCTCCCCATACTGATTATAAAGACCTTTTTTAAGAAGGTAGACAGGAGCATCATGAGCTTTGTGTGGGCCGGAAAGACCCCAAGGGTAAAGAGGGGGTTCCTGCAGCGCAGTAGAGATAGAGGGGGATTGGCACTGCCGAGTCTGAGTGATTATTATTGGGCCGCTAATGTGTCTATGATATGTAAGTGGATGAGGGAAGAAGAAGGAGCGGCGTGGAAAAGGCTGGAGATGGCGTCCTGTAGGGGAACTAGCTTAAAAGCACTGGCAACGGCACCGCTGCCGTTCTCCCCGAAAAGGTACACCACAAACCCAGTGGTGGTGGCGACTCTGAAGATTTGGGGGCAGTGGAGAGGACATAGGGGAGTCAGTGTGGTCCCCGATAAGGAACAACCACAGGTTCGTCCCGGGAAGGATAGACGGGGGATTTCAATCTTGGCAGCGAGCAGGAATTGCGCAACTGAAGGACTTGTTCTTGGACGAGACGTTTGCGAGTCTGGGAGCACTGACAGAAAAATACGGGTTGCCACCTGGGAATGCATTTCGTTATATGCAAGTGAGGGCATTTGTGAGGCAACAGATGAGGGAATTTCCGCAGCTCCCGGCGCAAGGGATCCAGGACAGAGTGATTTCGGGGGCATGGGTGGGTGATGGTAAGGTGTCCGATATATACAGGGAAATGAGAGGAACTGAAAGGTAAATGGGAGGAGGAGCTGGGTGGAAGAGATTGAGGAAGGGCTGTGGGCAGATGCCCTAAGTAGGGTAAATTCCTCGTCCTCGTGTGCCAGGCTCAGCCTGATCCAATTCAAGGTACTACACAGGGCGCATATGACGGGAGCAAGATTGAACAGGTTTTTTGGGGTGGAGGATAGGTGCGGGAGGTGCGCGGGAAGCCCTGCGAACCACACCCACATGTGTCCGGTATTGCACGGGTTCTGGGTGGGTGTGGCAAAAGTGATTTCAAAGGTGGTGGGGGTCCGGGTCGAACCGAACTGGGGGTTGGCTATATTCAGGGTTGCAGATGAGCCGGGAGTACAGGAGGCGAGAGAGGCCGATGTTCTGGCCTTTGCGTCCCTAGTAGCCCGGCGAAGGATTCTACTTATGTGGAAAGAAGCTAAACCCCTGGGCGTGGAGGCCTGGATAAACGATATGGCAGGGTTTATAAAATTGGAGCGTATAAAGTACGCACTAAGAGGTTCGGCTCAGGGGTTCACCAGGCGGTGGCAACCGTTCCTCGACTATCTCGCAGAGCGATAAGGGAAAATAGGAAAGACAACAGCAGCAACCCAGGGGGGAGGGGGGGGGGGGGGTGGGGGGAGGGTGCATTCGGGTCTTTGGGGGGTTTTTGTGTGTTGTTACATATTTGTTGTTCATAGTTATCTTCTCAATGTTACTATTTCTTTTCGTTTTTTTTTGTGTTGGTTAGTTAATATATTATTTTAAAAACAATCAATGTATATATTGTTACAAAGTTGTAAAAATGGAAAATTCTTGGTTGATCGAAAAACTTTAATAAAATATATTTTTTTTAAAAAAGAAATGGAATTTGTGGAATGTCTAAGAGATTTTGTTTTGGAGCAGCTTGTGACAGAGCCTACTAGGGAACAGGCAATTCTGGATTTGGTGATGTGTAATGAGGCAGACTTGATTAGGGAACTTAAGGTAGGGAACAGTGACCACAATATGATAGAATTTACCCTGCAGTTTGAGAGAGAAGCTGCAATCAGATGTAACAGGATTACAATTAAATATGGGTAACTACAAAGAGATGAGGGAGGAGCTGACCAGAGTTGATTGGAGAAGGAGCCTAGCAGGGAAGACAGTGGAACAGCAATGGCAGGAGTTTTGGGGGGTTATTAGGGAGGCACAACAGAAATTCATCCCAAGGAGGAGGAAACATGCTAAGGGCAGGACAAGGCATACATGGCTGACGAGGGATGTCAAGGACAGCATAAAGGCTAAGGAAAAAGCAGACAAAGTGGCGAGGATTACTGAAAAACCAGAGGATTGGGAAGCCTTTAAAAGCGAGTAGAGGACAATTAAAAAGGTAAGGGGGGAGAAGATGAAGTACAAGTGCAAGCTAGCCAGTAATATAAAGGAAGATAGGAAGAGATTTTTTCAATCTATAAAAGGGAAGAGAGAGGCAAAAATAGATATTGGACCACTACAAAATCTGGCTGGAGAAGTAATAATAGGAAACAAAGAAATGGCAGACGAACTGAATAGTTACTTTGCATCAGTCTTCATGGTGGAAGACACCAGTGGGATGCCAGAGCACCAGGAGAACCAGGGGGCAAGAGGTGAGTGCAGTGACCATTACGAAGGAGAAGTTTCTGGAGAAACTGAAAGGTCTGAAGGTGGATAAGTCACCTGGACCGGGTGGACTACACTCCAGGGTCCTAAAAGAGATAGCTGAGGAAATTGTGGAGGCATTAGTGATGATCTTTCAGGAATCACAGGAGGCAGGAAGGGTCCCAGAGGACTGGAAGGTGGCTACTGTAACACCACTGTTTAGGAAGGGAGGGAGGCAGAAGACAGGAAATTATAGGCCGGTTAGTCTGACTTTGGTCATTGGTAAGATTTTAGAGTCCATTATTAAAGATGAGATTGCGAAGCACTTGGAAGTGCATGGTAAAATAGGACTGAGTCAGCACGGCTTTGTCAAAGGGAGGTTGTGTCTGACAAATCGGTTAGAATTCTTTGAGTAGGTAACAAGCAAGTTAGACAAAGGAGAATCAGTGGACATGATTTATTTAGATTTCCAGAAGGCCTTTGACAAGGTGCCGCATAGGAGACTGTTAAATAAGTTAAGAGCCCATGGTGTTAAGGGTAAGATCCTGGCATGGTTAGAGAATTGGCTGACTGGCAGAAGGCAGAGAGTGGGGATAAAGGGGTCTTTTTCAGGATAGCAGCCGGTGACTAGTGGTGTGCCTCAGGGGTCTGTGCTGGCACCACAACTTTTTACAATATACATTAACGATCTGGAAGAAGGTACTGAAGGCACTGTTGCTAAGTTTGCAGATGATACAAAGATCTGTAGAGGGACAGGTAGTATTGAGGAAGCAAGGGGGCTGTAGAAGGACTTGGACAGGCTAGGAGAGTGGGCAATGAAGTGGCAAATGAGATACAATGTAGAAAAGTGTGAGGTTATGCACTTTGGAAGGAGGAATCTAGGCACAGACTATTTTCTAAATGGGGAAATGCTTCAGAAAGCAGAAGCACAAAGGGACTTGGGAGTCCTTGTTCACGATTCTCTTAAGGTTAACGTGCCGGTTCAGTCGGCAGTTAAGAAGGCAAATGCAATGATAGCATTCATGTCAAGAGGGCTAGAATACAAGACCAGGGATGTACTTCTGAGACTCTGGTCAGACCCCATTTGGAGTATTGTGAGCAGTTTTAGGCCCCATTTCTAAGGAAAGATGTGCTGGCCTTGGAAAGGGTCCAGAGGAGGTTCACGAGAATGATCCCTGGAATGAAGAACTTTTCGTATGAGGAACGTTTGAGGACTCTGGGTCTGTACTCGTTGGAGTTTAGAAGGATGAGAGGGAATCTTATCGAAACGTACAAGATACGCCGAGGCCTGGATAGAGTGGACGTGGAGAGGATGTTTCCATTTGTAGGAAAAACTAGAACCAGAGGACACCATCTCAGATTAAAGGGATGATCCTTTAAAACAGAGATGAGGAGGAATTTTTTCAGGAAAGAGGAACTCTTTGCCGCAGAAGGTTGTGGAGGCCAATTCACTGAGTGTCTTCAAGGCAGAGATAGATAGGTTCTTGATTAATAAGGGGGTCAGGGGTTATGGGGAGAAGGCAGGAGAATGGGGATGAGAAAAATATCAGCCATGATTGAATGGCGGAGCAGACTCGATGGGCCAAGTGGCCTAATTCTGCTCCTATGTCTTATGGTCTGTTGGCAGACTTATTGAAAGCAAGGTGCAAATCTTTAGCACCTGAAGACAAAGGGAAAGGCAGCTGGGTCTTATGGATTCAAAGAATCAGGATAAAGACAAAGCGTGAGAGAGAGAGAGAGTGAGTGAGTGAGTCTGTCCCAAAGAGTCGGGCAGGTAACAACAGAGGAAAAAATGATATTTTCTGTTCGCTACCAGGCAGGGTGCTGGTGGGAGCTCATTCAAGTGTCAGGACCTGTGGAGATTTAGAGAAACTGGAATATGCATGATCAGGAGGTGGAATTGTCGGAGTGGGCCTTGCTGTTGGAAGTCAATTCAGGGATGCTCAGAAGACTGAGGGAACTTTTTAAAGAACATTTTATTCAAGGCATTGTCCTATAAACAAACAAAAGCAGAAGAACAACCAAAAAACTTGATAAACAAACAACACCCACTCCCCCCGCTTCCCTAATACCACCCCATTCTCACATCCCGCCTTCCCCATTTTAACTCCCTTCCCACCCCTGCAATCCGCCCCCTACCTGCTGACCCCTCTAACCTCCTTAAAGAATTCAATAAAAGGGCAGCACAGTGGTGCAATGGGTTAGCCCTGCTGCCTCACGGCGCCGAGGTCCCAGGTTTGATCCCGGCTCTGGGACACTGTCCGAGTGGTGTTTGCGCATTCTCCCCGTGTTTGCGTGGGTTTCGCCCCCACAACCCAAAGATGTGCAGGGTAGGTGGATTGGCCATGCTAATTGCCACTTAATTGGAAAAAATGAATTGGGTACTCTAAATTTTTTTAAATTTTAAATTCAATAAATGGCTTCCACCTCCAGGTGAACACGTTCACCGATCCCCTCAAGACGAACTTGACCTTCTCCAGCCTCAGGAATTCCACCAGGTCGCTCAGCCATACTCCCGTTTTTGGGCAAAATCCAGAGCAAAATCCATCTTCGGGCTATCAGGGAGGCAAAGGCCAAGATATCGGCCTCTCTAACCCCTGGACTCCTGGGTCTTCTGACACCCCGAATATCACCACCTCTGGACTCAATACAACCTACGCACTCAGCACCTTGGACATCAAGTCCGTGAACCCCTGCCAGAACCCCTTCAACCTTGGACACACACAGAACATGTGGATGTGATTTGCAGGCCTCCCCACACACTGCCCACACCTATTCTCTATGACTCAAAGAACCTACTCATCCTTGCTATCATCATATGCACCCTCTGTGTCACTTCAAACTGGATGAGCTTAGCCTCACACACGTCGAGGACATGTTCATCCTCCACAAGGCTTCTGCCCACATCTCGGTCCCCACCTCCCCTCCCAGCTACTCCTCCCACTTACACTTTATGTCCCCTACCAGGGCTCCCTCCCATATCATCAACTCGTTTTTGACATCGGACACGTTCCCCTCCCCTAGCTCGTCCCACGACTGACCCCGGTCTTGCAACCCTGGGGTGGCAGCCATGAAAGAATGGCATCTCTCTCCTGACAAAGTCTCGGAGCTGCAGGTACCTAAAGCCGTCCCCCCTGGGCAACTCATACTCTTCCTCCAGGTTCTCCAGCTTTGCAAATTTGCCCCCTATGAACAGATCACTAAATCGCTCAATCCCTGCCTGCCCCCACGCCGATTCCTCCCCCGTGATCTATTTCTTAACCATAGCAATATTCGCCACCCAGTAGTAATTCATCATGTTCGACACCGCCACCCGCTGCCTCGCCCCCCCACTCCTGGAAAGCCCCCCTAGCCCATAGGGTCTTCCCCGCCCACACAAATCCAGAGATCAGTGCATTGACCTTCTTCAAAAACTACTTTGGAACGAAGATTGGGAGGTGAGGGAAACAACTTTTGACAGACGTTGGATGTTACAACTCAGCAGAATCGGGAGAAATAAGCATGTCGGAAGCTGGGCGCAACTTTGGGCTATTTCCAGTCAAGACTCCAATCCTGCAGAGAGTGCGGTGTAATGTATAAATCAGACATAGGGGGCTGGATTCTCTGCTCCATGACACCAAAATCGTGTATGCGACGAGAATCCGTTTTGCCGCCAAAATTGGGAGAGGCGCCAGTTTTTGAATTTTCCGCCCCTTGAAAAGTGGCATATTCTAGGAGTATGCCGCGCCGAGTATCCACGGCCCACCTGAGGCACGCCCCGTGATGCTCTGTCTCAAACCAGCCGAGTTCCCAATGGCGTGGGTTACGTGTGCTCACACCGTTCGTAATTTCGACGTGACGACTGCAGACTCAGTCCGGGGCCGCCACAGTCGGGGGGGGGAGGGCTGATCCACGGGCAGGTGGGGCTTCATTCGGGGCTGGGGGCACTGTAGGTGGGCGGTCTGGGGCGTGCGAGCGGCCGAAGGGGGGCACTACTTTAGCGGTCCAGGTCGACGGGCTGAGTCGCCATGGAGCACGGCGCAGCCGCTGCAAGCTGCCCCCCTGCGCAGGCGTGGCCTCGGAACCGGAAGTGTTGAGGGCCCTATCGGCAGCTAGAGCTGCGAGCTCTATGCTGCCTCCCTGCTAGCCCCCAGCAAACCGGGGAATGGGTGGCCGTTTTACGCCAGTTTTCCTGGCGTAAAAGACCACCGTTTTCACGCCGGCGTGGGGTCTTAGTCTCCAAAACGGACAATCCAGCCCCACAGTTTTCAGTCGCATTAGGAACTTAAGGGGGATATCATTTCTGTACTTCAGCAATTTAGTTGTCTACTAAGTAATATTTAATCAAGGTTGATTTTACTTTGTCTGTTACAGTAAAAGTCTTAAAATGTAAAATCTTGTGATCACTAGGTCTGTTACTGGGAATTCAAATCTCTTTTAAAAACGCATCAGCCTCTACAGGGATCGTAACAGTGGTTTCTGAGTTTCTGGTGTCATTCTGGAAATCTATCTACTAATGCATGACTTTAAGGGCAGACAAAGGATATAAAACATAATCATGCCTGGAAGAACTATTCCAATAGTAGAGCCATGAAGCACTGGTCAAAAGAAAGGTTTCTGCTGCTTAAACAATTACATTATTTTTCTCAAAACGGAATCACACAATATGACAAGCCTGTAGTATAGTCAAGAAGAAAAATTGATAACTATGTTTATTTTAACTCAAATATTTCCTTCATGTCCAACCTTGCCAGCAAGCCAGAGGTAAGGTTTGTCATCCAGTGCAAGACCTGTCCTCAAAATAACAACGTTTTGCCTGAGTGGGAAAAGGCTTTAGGGATTTGTCCAAAGCTTTGAACAAAAAAGCATCAATCTAAATTTGTAATTTGAACATGGCACGCAATACCATCCTTCATCATTAGCCTGCTAAAAAGCAGGTTCAGCTCATAAATCTTTTATTTCCTTGGTAATCTTTATTTGTTCTAAGTCAAACGTTATGGGTTCAAATCCATGTCAATGCTTGAACATATTGGTCCGTAACTTCCTCAGAGTGGCATTCAACATCAGATTACCACTCTGTACCCACTTAACTGCGTTAAATTTCTTCCGCATCTGGCTCGCCCAGCCTTCCTGACTCAGGTCGGATGAAATTCTAGCAGCGCAGCAGGTCCCTGGGTCTCGTGTCGGAATCCAAAAGAATCACGGCAAAGGAAAACATGCTCCCCTTTTTTTACAGCTGTAGCTGTCGGAAATGAAAATGAAATGAAAATCGCTTATTGTCACAAGTAGGCTTCAAATGAAGTTACTGTGAAAAGCCCCTAGTCGCCACATTCCGGCGCCTGTTCGGGGAGGCTGTTACGGGAATTGAACCATGCTGCTGGCCTGCATTGGTCTGCTTTCAAAGCCAGCGATTTAGCACATGCGGATGAATTTAAAGGTTCCATTGAAAATAATAGACCAGAGAGAAGCTAAGTGTCGAAGGTAAGTGGATGGGATTGGAAGGGTTGGATGGGGGTAGAAATTGAACACCAGGCGGTGGATATAACCGTGTCGAGATGAGGGGGTCAGGTCGGGGGTGGGGGGGGGGGTGGAGGATGGGGTTTGCACAATCCAGGTGGGACGGGATAGTTCGTGAGGGATCAGATCAGGGGTGGGGGGGTTGATGTTGGGGGTCGATGTTGGGGGTCAGGTCGTGGGAGGGTGGGGGGAGGGCAGGTCAAGTCGTTTGGGGAGGGAGGGGGGGGCGGTGTCCAGCTGGGTCGGGTTAGCAGGAGAGGGGAGGGAATTCCGTGCCCGCGGGCTGTCGGGGGTTATTAATAATAATATAATCTTTATTATTGTCACAAGTAGGCTTACTTGTGCAATGAAGGTACTGTGAAAAGCCCCTAGACGCCACATTCCAGTGCCTGTTCGGGTATACTGAGGGAGAATTCAGAATGTCCAATTCACCTAACTAGCACATCTTTAGGGATGTGGGAGGAAACCGGAGCACCCGGAGGAAACCCACGCAGACGCAGGGAGAACGTGCAGACAGTGACCCAAGCCGCGAAACGTTCCCGGGTCCCTGGCACTGTGAAGCAACAGTGCTAACCACTGTGCTACCGTGCCATCCGGAAAGTCCCCTGTGAGGTTGGGTGTGTGGGGGGAATCCCAGGTTGGGACTGGGCTGGGTGTTTGAAATAGTTACATTGAAGTTAGAAGTGCTTTTATTTCTTACAAACCGCTGAGAGTAACTATTAGCATTTCACTGGCAGAAACCATCCGAAGTTAGCGATTTAAATTGCTTTGTTGGATGGCTCCCTACGCAGCACAAATGTTCAGAGGAAGTTAGCACTTCTGCATAATTGCTACGTAAACCCTTAACCTGGGAATTTCTGAGAAGAATTCCCCAGCGCAGTGTTGCCAGAAAGTTCTCAGCTGACACTCTCATGTTGTACAAAGGGAATGCTCAAACATCAGAAGGGTAGTCCTTTGAATAAATGGTCAACAAAAGCCCTATCTATCTGTTCCAGTGGCTGGGATGGATTCTTATGGCCCTCTTCATGGAGAAAGGCAATGTCCTGATTTACTGGCCAACACCGCTCCCTCATTGAACGATACTAAAAATGAGTCAAATGGTCATTCATCACATTGCTTTGTGTGTGGTCATGCTTGTGAATGTAATGGCTACCATAGTGATTGATATCATAACCTTCAAATTAGTTAAATACACAGAAAGCACTGTAGAAATGTTGCTGAAATGTCATGAGACATTGTATAAATGCAAGTATTTTCTTCTGGGCATACTGAGATGTTGAAAACCCATCACAAGTAATTATACTCTTGGTATATAATAGTATATTATCTGCAGATTCATAACTAATCGAGACTGGTGCACACAGGGAAAACATTTGGGGTGGAGATAACGGTGACAGAGAAGAGGAAGAGACAGAATGAAAAATGATGAAGCAGATCGACAGATGGAGACTAGGTCGAAGGAACAATGGTGAGGAATAAAGGGGACGAGAGTCCGAACGGTAACTGCAGATCAAAAATGAGCAGAAATCAAAACGAAAGAAAAAACAAACCATAAATAATTTACAGGAATTAGTTCCAGTTAATATTACTGAAGTAGGAGGGTTCGGAGAGGTGAAGTATGAGGGTTCGGAGAGGTGAAGTATGAGGGTTCGGAGAGGTGAAGTAGGAGGGTTCGGAGAGGTGAAGTATGAGGGTTCGGAGAGGTGAAGTATGAGGGTTCGGAGAGGTGAAGTATGAGGGTTCGGAGAGGTGAAGTATGAGGGTTCGGAGAGGTGAAGTAGGAGGGTTCGGAGAGGTTTAATCTATCTGCTTCCTTCTGTCCCCAATGCTAGTATTTCAGAAAGCAAGAGAAGGCCCAAAACTATAGCAGGCGGCCTGGAACCTGGAAAAGCAGATGGACGGGCATTCATGACTCACAGCGATGAAATCTCCAGCAGAGACTACAAGCAGTTTAAACTGGTATAATCAATCAAACAGGCAATTAATGAACTAGGTGTTAAATCGAGTCCCTGACCTGTACATTAAATTTAATATGTAATGTATTAATGCTCTGTGAACATTTTCTGAAGACACACTCCTGTCATTAATGCATAGGACGGATTGACCCATCTTCAACTAAAAAAATTAATTCAGCACATTTCAGGGAGATAAAACAGAATTGCAACTAATGCAATAACTAAGGCTTGAACATTGTGGCAAAAATAATTCAAGAGCCTCCAAAAACATGCAGAGATTGTGATGTGTGATTAGCCTGTGCCCTTCTGATGAAGGGAGGATGCGAACTTTCTGCTGCCCACTAGTTTACATGATAATCGTAGACATGTTGGAGCATGGCTGCAATCTGATGTGGAGGTGCAAAATGATGAAAGGCAAGTTCAGGCTGGCCTGCAGTACTTAAGGCCAGTCTGTAGCTCTTAAAGACAAAGCACACTTTGACTGGAGGAAGTGCTGGAGGTCAATGCGCTTCACCTGGGAAAGACAAAAGAATGTTACAGCATGGCAGAAAGTGGGCTCCAATGTTCTCCAATACAGCACCCAACGTCTTAGTGTGGGAGGTGGATGGGAAGATATGGGTCCTTAATCCATAGGGAAATAGGAGGTCAGTCAAATACTGAAAAGGTAACGGGAGCAATAGCCCAAAGGGCAAGGCACGTACAATGTCACAGCATGTTCAATGACATCACCCCAAGTGGTCAGGGTCAGTGAATTCACCATATCCCACCAAGTGGACCAAACAAACACTGCTCAATGCATCACACCTCTTCACTCACCTAATAACTCACTCATACGTCACCTCATCCTTCTGGCCGCTGCAAGTCTCACATCCACATCTTGCAGCTTGACCTCACTGACAGCCATTCAACTGTGACAAACACATCATCAAAATCCTTGGGCACAATTCCCTCTCCCTTGTATGATAAGTTGGTACATAACAGGGGGCAACAGGAGCTGACTGGTGGAGGACATGCAGAGTGCATTCACCTTATCCTGATGGAAGGGAAAGTGTCCATTATGCTTAGACCAGATATGACTGAAGCCAAGGTCAGCCTGGTGGCTGTATGAATCAAAGATGATAGTATGCTCATACCAAATTGTTCTTCTCACATCTAATTTCCCCTTCATCCCACTACCTCTGCTGATTAACAAGCTGCAGACAATTTAACAGGACTTGCTTTCCTCCCAAACAAAAAACAACCCTCACCACAACTTATGTCTTTCCCCTTTCAGATACGCAAGAACGACAACCTGGCCAGGCAGTGGTACTGGACAAAAGTACAAAAGGAAGACGAGACTAATGATGATAAAACAACATCATTAGCACTCAGTTTCACAGTCACTAACTCAAATACTAACACAGGGAAAACTGTACACGGAGGAAAGAGATCTTCACATTGTGAGACACTGGGCTGGAGTGACCTGTACCCAGGGCAGGAGGAAAGGGTAATACTGGTGTCAGATCACCAGAGGGTGAGATCACACATGAGTTTTGCTGTGGAGGAATTAGATGAGGACTTTGATGGGACAGTCTGCAGAAAAAGATTGATGGGGATGTACGAGAAATGCGAGGTCACTGGCAGGCCTGAGAGAAAGCATGTGGTCAACTGCCAAGGAACTTGGTGGGTTCCACCCCACCCATACGTGGGTCTTTCGGCAGAGCTTGGAAATGGTGGACAGTTCCTTAAGACTCTCAAACCCACATCTGGGGCGAAATTCTCCGGTATCGGCGCGATGTCCGCCGACCGTCGCCAAAAACTACGCAAATCAGATCGGCATCGCGTCGCCCCAAAGGTGTGGAATCCTCCGCCCCTTGACCGGCCGAGTCCTAACCTTGAGGGGCTAGGCCCGCGCCGGACTCATTTCCGCCCCGCCAGCTGGTGCGGAAATGACATTGCCGGGCGGCGCATGCGCGGGAGCGTTAGCGGCCGCTCACGGCATCCCCGCGCATGCGCTGTGGAGGGAGTCTCTTCCTCCTCCGCAATGCTGGAGACCGTGGCGAAGGCGGAAGGAAAAGAGTGCCCCCACGGCACAGGCCCGCCCGTGGATCGGTGGGCCCCGATCGCGGGCCAGGCCACCGTGGGGGCACCACCCTGGGGCCAGATCGCCCCGCGCCCCCCCCAGGACCCCGGAGCCCGCCCGTGCCGCCTTGTCCCGCCGGTAAGAGAGGTGGTTTAATCCACGCCGGCGGGACAGGCATCCTAGCAGCGGGACTTCGGCCCATTCGGGCTGGAGAATCGGGGGGGGGGGGGCGCCAACCGGCGCGGCGCGATTCCCGCCCCCGGCGAATCTCCGGTGCCGGAGAATTCGGCAACCGGCGGGAGCGGGATTCACGCCAGCCCCCGGCGATCCGGGTCGGAGAATCTCGCCCCTGATGTCGATGCCTCAGCTCCTAGTGCAGTAGAGGAGAGACCCCCCAACATCCAAGTGCTGCAGTGGAAGTCTCAGCTTGTCGTCATGCAGGCTCAAACTGCTGACATCATGGCTGTGGATACCAGAGTTCACAGGGGCTTGTAGGGTCTCATCGTCCAGTTGTCCTGCAACACATTTCTCAGATTGCTGAGGGGTTATTCCTGGGGGAGTGACAGTGGCTCCTTGGAGTCTAGGGTTAACTCTAATTTTTTTTTTTTAATAAATGTTTTATTGAAATTTTTTTCCCAAACAACAATTTTTCCCCTCTTACAAAGCAAACGCAACAATAACAATACAGAAATTTTAAACAATACACAAGTAACAAAACCCCTTTATCTTTGACCTAAACTACCCCCCCCCCTCCCCCCCCCCCCCCCTGGGTTGCTGCTGCTGGTCATCTGTCTTCCCTCTAACGTTCCCCTAGGTAGTCGAGAAATGGCTGCCACCGCCTGGTGAACCCTTGAGCCGATCCTCTCAGGGCAAACTTTATCTGCTCCAGTTTAATGAACCCCGCCATATCATTTACCCAGGCCTCCAGTCCGGGGGGTTTCGCCTCCTTCCACATGAGTAGGATCCTGCGCCGGGCTACTAGGGACGCAAAGGCCACAACATCGGCCTCTTTCGCCTCCTGCACTCCCGGCTCTTCCGCAACTCCAAATAGAGCTAACCCCCAGCCTGGTTTGACCCGGGCCTTCACCACCCGCGAAATCACTCCCGTCACTCCCTTCCAATACCCTTCCAGTGCCGGGCATGCCCAAAACATATGTGCGTGGTTTGCCGGGCTCCCACCACACCTCCCACATTTGTCCTCCACTCCAAAGAACCTGCTCAATCTTGCTCCCGTTATGTGTGCTCTATGTAGCACCTTAAATTGAATCAGGCTAAGCCTGGCGCATGAGGAAGAGGAATTTACCCTGCTTAGGGCATCAGCCCACATACCCTCCTCTATCTCCTCCCCTAGTTCTTCTTCCCACTTTCCTTTTAGTTCGCCCACCGACTCCTCCCCCTCTTCCCTCATCTCTCGGTAAATCTCTGACACCTTGCCCTCTCCGACCCACACCCCTGAAAGCACCCTGTCCTGTATCCCCTGTGTCGGGAGCAACGGAAATTCCCTCACCTGTTGTCTAGTAAATGCCCTCACCTGCATATATCTCAGGAAATTTCCCCGGGGCAACTTATACTTTTCCTCCAATGCTCCCAAGCTCGCAAAAGTCCCATCTATAAATAAATCTCCCACCCTCCTAATTCCCAACTGGAACCAGCTCTGAAATCCTCCATCCATTCTTCCTGGGGCGAACCTATGGTTGTTCCTGATTGGGGACCCCACCAGGGCTCCCCGCACCCCTCTCTGTCGCCTCCACTGTCCCCAGATATTCAATGTTGCCGCCACCACCGGGTTTGTGGTAAACTTTTTAGGTGAGATCGGTAGCGGCGCCGTCACCAGCGCCTCTAAACTCGTCCCTTTACAGGACTTTCTCTCCAGTCTTTCCCACGCCGCTCCCTCACCCTCCATCATCCATTTACGTATCATTGCCACATTGGCGGCCCAATAGTAATCGCCCAAGTTCGGTAGTGCCAATCCTCCTCTGTCCCTACTACGCTGAAGGAACCCCCTCCTTACTCTCGGAACTTTCCCTGCCCACACGAAGCTCGTGATGCTCCTGTCTATTTTATTAAAAAAGGTCTTAGTGATTAGTATAGGGAGACATTGAAATACAAATAAGAACCTCGGGAGGACCATCATCTTAATTGCTTGCACCCTGCCCGCCAGCGATAGAGGCTGCATGTCCCACCTCTTGAAGTCCTCCTCCATTTGTTCTACCAACCGTGTCAGATTAAGTCTGTGCAAGGTTCCCCAACTCCTAGCGATCTGAATCCCCAGGTATCGGAAGTTTCTTTCCACTTTCCTTGGAGGCAAGCCTTCTATCTCTCTACTCTGGTCCCCTGGATGTATCACAAATAATTCACTCTTCCCCATGTTAAGCCTATACCCCGAGAAATCCCCGAACCCCCTCAAAATTCGCATAACCTCTATCATTCCCCCCGCTGGGTCCGACACGTATAACAATAGGTCATCCGCATATAACGAGACTCGGTGTTCTTCTCCCCCTCTAATCACCCCTCTCCATTTCCTGGAGTCTCTCAACGCCATGGCCAGAGGTTCAATTGCCAACGCGAACAACAATGGAGACAGCGGGCATCCCTGTCTTGTTCCCCTATATAGTCGGAAATACTCCGATCTATGTCGACCTGTAACTACGCTTGCCGTTGGAGCCCCATAAAGAAGTCTAACCCAGCTAATAAACCCGTTCCCAAACCCAAACCTCTTTAACACTTCCCATAAATACTCCCACTCCACCCTATCAAATGCCTTCTCTGCGTCCATTGCCGCCACTATCTCTGCCTCCCCCTCCACTGGGGGCATCATTATCACCCCTAATAGTCGTCGCACATTAACATTCAGTTGTCTCCCTTTTACGAACCCTGTCTGATCTTCGTGCACCACCCCCGGGACACAGTCCTCTATCCTCGATGCCAGTACCTTTGCCAACAATTTGGCGTCCACGTTCAACAATGAAATGGGTCTATAGGACCCGCACTGCAACGGATCTTTATCCCTCTTCAAAATTAACGATATCGTCGCCTCCGACATCGTCGGGGGTAGAGTCCCCCCTTTCCTGGCCTCATTGAACGTCCTCACCATCAACGGGGCCAACAAGTCCACATATTTTCTGTAATACTCCACCGGGAACCCGTCTGGTCCTGGGGCCTTCCCTGCTTGCATGCTTCCCAGTCCCTTAATAACCTCGTCCACCCCAATCGGTGCCCCCAGGCCTACCACCCCCCGCTCCTCCACTTTCGGGAACCTCAATTGGTCCAGGAACTGCCGCATCCCCTCCTCTCCCTCTGGGGGTTGAGACCTATACAGTTCCTCATAGAAGGTCTTGAACACCTCATTTATCTTTCCTGCCCTTCGCACCGTGTCTCCCCTTTCGTCTCTAATTCCTCCTATCTCCCTCGCTGCTGCCCTCTTTCGCAATTGATGAGCCAACAGGCGACTCGCCTTTTCCCCATATTCATACCTCCTCCCCTGTGCCTTCCTCCACAGTACCTCCGCCTTTCTGGTGGTCAGAAGGTCAAATTCCGTCTGGAGTCGTCTCCTCTCCCTGTACAATTCCTCCTCCGGGGTCTCTGCAAATTCCCTATCCACCCTTAAAATCTCCCCCAGTAATCTTTCCCTTTCCTTGGCCTCTGTTTTCCTTTTGTGGGCCCCAATGGAGATCAGCTCTCCTCTGACCACCGCTTTTAGTGCTTCCCATACCACTCCCACAGGGACCTCGCCGTCGTCATTGACCTCCAGATATCTCTCAATACACCCCCGCACTCTTGCACACACTCCCTCATCCGCCATCAGTCCCACATCTAATCGCCAGAGTGTTCTCTGCTCCCTTTCCTCTCCTAATTCCAGGTCCACCCAATGTGGGGCATGATCCGAAACCGCTATGGCTGAGTACTCAGCTTCTTCCACCCTAGAGATCAACGACCTTCCCAAAACAAAAAAATCTATCCGGGAGTACACTTTATGGACATGGGAGAAGAAGGAAAACTCCCTAGCCCTAGGTCTAAGAAATCGCCATGGATCCACTACCCCCATTTGGTCCATAAACCCCTTAAGTACCTTGGCCGCTGCCGGCCTTCTTCCGGTCCTTGAGCTGGATCTATCTAGCCCCGGGTCCAGCACCGTATTAAAGTCCCCTCCTAAAATCAAGTTTCCTACCTCCAGGTCCGGTATACGCCCCAGCATCCGTCTCATAAATCCCGCATCGTCCCAGTTTGGGGCATACACGTTAACCAACACGACCTCCATTCCCTCCAGCCTGCCACTCACCATTACATATCTACCTCCGCTATCTGCTACGATGTTCTTTGCTTCAAATGCGACCTGTTTCCCCACCAAAATGGCCACCCCTCTATTCTTTGCGTCCAGTCCTGAGTGGAACACCTGTCCCACCCATCCTTTCCTTAGCCTAACTTGGTCCGCCACCTTTAGGTGCGTCTCTTGGAGCATAACCACGTCTGCCCTTAGTCCTTTCAAATGCGCGAGCACTCTGGCCCTTTTTATCGGTCCATTCAGGCCTCTCACGTTCCACGTGATCAGCCTCACTAGGGGGCTACCTGCCCCCCTCCCGTGTCGACTAGCCATTACCTTCTCTAGGCCAGTCCCATATCCCGCCTCCGCGCTCCCGCTCGCTCCCCCAGCGTCGCACACCATCCCCGCCCACCCACTCTTTAGCCATTTCCTTTTGGATTTCCGCAGCAGCAACACAGTTGTCCCCCACCCGCCCCCCCCTCCCTCCCCCCCTCCCCGCTAGATCTCTTTCTAGCATGATTGCTCCCCCCATATTACTTCCGTAAGTCAGCTGACTTCAACTGACCCCGGCTACTCCTGCTCACTCCTCGACCCCCCCCCCCCATGTGGGGAACTCCCATCCACCTTGCGCCTGTCTTCCCGCCTTATTCTTTCTGGTGCGGGAACATCCCTTTACCTGACCCGCCTCTTATGGCGCAGCTCCCTTTCCCCTCCCCCTCCCCTTCCCCATTCTCCAACTATGTCCCGTCTTTCCCCCCTCACCGGCGCCCACATTTCCCCAATGTCTCCCCCCTTCCCTGTTTACTTCTCAATTAACTTCCACCGTAACATTAACAATAACATTTCCTGCAGCATCAGTCCCTCAGTTCCGATCCAATTTCTCTTCTTTGATGAAGGTCCATGCTTCCTCCGCTGTCTCGAAATAATGGTGTCTCTCCTGATACGTGACCCATAGTCTTGCCGGCTGCAGCATCCCGAACTTCACCTTCCTTTTATGCAACACCTCTTTGGCTCGGTTGAAGCTCGCCCTCCTTCTCGCCACCTCCGCACTCCAATCCTGGTATACCCGTACCACTGCATTCTCCCATCTGCTACTCCGCACCTTTTTAGCCCATCTCAGGACCTCTTCTCTATCCTTAAGGCGGTAAAATCGCACGATTATCGCCCTGGGTGGTTCTCCCGCTTTTGGTCTTCTCGCCGGAATCCGATTTGTCCACTCCACCTCCAAGGGGCCCGTAGGGGCCTCAGCACCCATCAGTGAGCTCAGCATCGTACTTGCGTACGCTCCACAGTCCACTCCTTCCACACCCTCAGGGAGACCCAGTATCCGAAGGTTCTTCCTTCGCGCTCCATTTTCTAGGGCTTCGATCCTTTCAGTACACTTTTTATGAAGTGCCTCGTGCGTCTGTGTCTTAACCGCCAGGCCCAGGATCTCGTCCTCAATATCTGTCACCTTCTGCTCCACCACGCGGAGCTCTGTCTCCTGGGTCTTTAATGTCTCCTTGAGCCCCTCAATTGCCTGTAGCAACGGGGTCAGCACCTCCCTCTTCAGCAGCTCCACGCACCGTCTCACAATTTCATGCTCAGGCCCCCATGTCGCCTGCGCTTTCTCCGCCGCCATCTTGTACTTCTCTCTTTCTGACCCTTTGGTCGACGATTCCTCGCGCTGCAGCCGCCGCCGCCGGTTTTTTCCTCCTTCGTTTGGGGGGACTCCCTTCTCACACGCCCCACACCGGGTTGCGTCGTCAAAAAATTCCCCGTTGGGGCTCTTAAAAGAGCCCGAAGGTCCATCGGAGCTGGAGCCGCCGAAGCGTGCGGCTAGCTAGGCATCACCGCAACCGGAAGTCCCTTCAGTGGCCTTGATGAGGTCTTTTCACAGTTGTTCCCTCTGCTGCTAGAATTCACTTTTGATACAGGCCCTCAGGTCAGCTTGCAGCTTTAAGCTTGCCCTTCCCCCGCCTGCATGCTGGAAGAGGCCCTGTTTATCCTGCAGTTGCAGCCAAATCTTTTACTGTTTCTGCGTGTGTCTGGCAACCAAGAGACATACCCTTCCTGGGGGACACTGTCGGGGGAATATTGCAGCCTTCTTTCCACACCGGGAAATGTCAAACAAATGCCGTGGGGGCCCTGTAAAAGAGCCCAAAGGTCCGTTCCAAGCAGGAGCTGCCGAATATGCGACCTAGCTCTGCATAGCCGCACCCGGAAGTCTAGGGTTAACTCTAATAATAGCTGCTGAGTATCTGCGTAAGCAGCTATGTCACAGTGATGTCATTCACAGACTTAGAGAGTAGCTCCAGCTACGGCTTGGTCTTGTTTAACCTTCGTAAATCATATGTAAATAAATGTGTTTCCAATTAAAAACCATTGCCTCCAACAAGGTCTCTCCAAGAGCTAGAAGCTAAGAAATCCTGAAATAAAACCACAATACTTAAGGTCCAAGAAGCACCAACGTCTCTCAGGATGATAGCTTTTGTCCTTCCACAACTGCCGGTCTCTGTTGTGGCTTGTCCGCCGACCCTGACTGCCACCTTCCATGCTGAGCTGGTGCAGTCCAACGCCAGGCCTTCTAGGCCATGAGCTGTGAGAGGTTCTCCTGGAAGGACTGTAGGGGAAGTCACCAGTGTTTCACCAGCAATAAAGCAGCCATTGGAGTAGCATTATGTAGGAGTCTTAGGACAGACAAAGGACACATGGGGGACATGCAGCAGGAAAATGATGGGGTGATGTTTGTATGCATCAGTGGATGGTTTGATTGATGAAGTTAATTCAGAATATTTTCTTTGAGAAGGTGTGGGACAGTTGCTGAAAGGGAAACTGGAACTGCATTCGCCAGTTCTAAAATCGGATGAGCCATTCACACAAAGCTCAGCCAGAAAGAGGATGTGTTGGATGCCTTGTGCTTTCCTCCTCCTCATCGTATAGTTAATAATGAACTTGAGTAGATTGCTGCAGACCACAGCAAATCGTAACATTCACTCAGTCGATCACTGCAGAGTTCCTCTCCAGAGCAGTCTAGGCAGCGGAAATAGTGCTCAACACCCCGATCATCTGTTCGGTGACGGTTCGCGTAGTACCAAGATTCGTGTCATACACATGCTCTGCACCGGAGTCACGTAGTCACACCGTGGTTTCTCAGGGTGACTTAAGTGCTGATGGTTCAGCATACTGGCTTAGAATCAAGGCATCTAGACTACTGCCAGGATACCAGGCATTGAGCTGCATCAATCACCAAGTACAGCCACACACCAGCTGGACATTGAGGGAATGGAACTTTTTGCGTCTGCAGTACATCTCCGAATTTACATGTGGCACGTGTAGAGTGACAGCTGTGCAGTTAATGACACCCTGAACATTGGGCACCCCGCAATCTGGCTAAGCGACATGCTCATTCTGTCTTTCTCATTCAGGATAAAGAGAACTCTATGTATTTCCTTCCTTTGCATACACAATGTCAGACGACAATGGACAGCGAACAACAAAATGCTGGATTTGTCAACTACACCAAAAACTGTATTTATATAGCACATTTAATGTAATAATATTAATAATAATAATGAGATTCACAGGGGCATGTTAAAACAAAATATAGCACCAAACCACTTAAAGATATATTAAGGCAGATGACCAAAGGCTTGGTCATGGAAGCAGATTTTTAAAATGTCCTAAAGGACGGAGGACCAAGGTAGTGAAGCACTCAAATCGCATCTGGGTCAAAATCTGCCTGACGTCACAGCCTTCTTATTTAGCATGTTCCGGCATCCACACTAACAAGCTATTCAAAATAACACCCAGTGTCAATCACATCAGAAGAGTAAGTGTGCAGTGAGGACCCAAAATAACACCTATAGTGCAAAAGACACAACCAACCTTTATGGCAAATGTAAGAAAGTGTCTTGTCATGCAGTGGGTAGCGTCCCTGCCTCGGAGCCAGAAGCTCTGGGTTTGAGTGCCATCCCAGGACTTGGTGGCAAAGGAAGGGGCGTTCATAACAAAGTCAAACTGAGCATCGCCCTGCAACATCTTCCAACATGTCAATGGCTAGTGGGAAGAACGGAAAAGACTCATGGTCAGCCATGCTTGATGCGAGTGATGCCCCTCAAGCTATCAGCCTCCATGATGGGAACCCATGCAAATGTGCTTTGAGTACTTCCCAGTGCAGGAAGAGAGACAACAATAAGAAAGAGGAAATTATATAACTTAACCTTATACAAGTTTTAAAACTTTACTGAATTCAATCCTAAAATTAACCCACAAAATCTACCAGTTTTAGCATTCCAAAGTTCCAAACTTCGGAATGAATCATACTCAAGCATCAAGCACAAGTACTTAAAGGTCTATCAGATGATAAAATCAGAAGATTACAAATCAATCTGTACTTAAAATCCATATTAAACATAACAGGAAGCACCAAACATGCAGAGCCCACCTGCTCATTGACTCGTGAATGGGATGGCCCATGGTGGATTAGAATCTTCACAATATCCATGTCTCCCTTCCAAGCAGCCAAATGGAGCGGAAGGCAACCCTTGTTATCTGCCACATTGGTGGAAGCTTCGTACTGAAGGAGCTTCAGAACAACATCCCTAAAAGATAAGGGTCAATATGTCAACAAGAGAAATCACCTGGAATGTAATTCAGAGCACCAGAGTCAAAGCTATACTAAAGTCTTAACTGGAACAATGTAATCGACCTGAAAAGTTAATGGTGTTTCTCGTTCAATAGATGCTTCCTGATTTGTTCAATATGTCCAGCATTTTCTGTGTCTACATCTACAAGACGATTGCAGCAGCATGTACAATGCAGCACAATGCAAGCAGTGTGTACTCTGCAGTAGTGACAGCGGTAGGTAAGTACAATACATGACTGCGAAAGACATGCCATATAACACAATGTCAGTGCTATGTTATTCTAGGCCAGGCTTGTCCAACCTTTTCACATGGGGAGGGTGGGGAGGCACATTTCAAACTTTCGCACTCCAGGGACCAATGAGCTAATTTCGGAAATATAGGGCGGGATTCTCCACCCCCACGCCGAAGTGGCCGCGCCGTCGTGAACGCCGTCGAGGTTCACGACGGCGCGGAACGGCCCCGGTCACGACCGATTCAGGCCAGGACAATGGGCCAGTATCGGGGCTGCGTCATCTACCCGCGCCAGGCCTTGTCGCCCGTGTAAAAGCGGCGCCGCATAAATGACGCGGCCAGCGCCGCATAACGGACGTCATCCGTGCATGCGCGGATTGGCCGGCGCCAACCCGCGCATGCATGGTTGCCATCCTCTCTAAGTCCACCCCGCAAGAAGATGGCGGACGGATCTTGCGGGGCCGCGGAAGGAAGGAGGTCCTCCTTCAGAGAGGACGGCCCAACGATCGGTGGGCACCGATCGCGGGCCACCCACATCTGAGGTACGCTCCGGAGCAGGATCCCCCCTCGCCCCCCCGCAGGCCGCCTCCCCCAGCGTTCACGCACTGCCCACGACTGCAGCGGCCAGGTGTGGATGGCGCCGGGGGGAACCCGCCGTTTTGGCCTGGCCGCTCGGCCCACCCGGGCCTTAGAATAGCGGGGGTGCCGGAGAATCGCCATTTTCGGTGTCTCCGGCGATTCTCCGGCCTGCAAAACTCAACCAGGCCGTTCCCACCTCTTGGGAGAATCGCGGGAGAGCGTCGGACAAGCGTCCCCGGAAATTTTGGCGGCCCAGGCGATTCTCCCAGCCAGCGTGGGAGTGGAGAATCGCGCCCATAAAGTTTGGCACAACATGAATTTCAATTTAAAAAACTGAAATATGAAAAGAAATAACTTGCTGAACAGAAAAACAATGCGTAATAAAGATGAGTATTCGTGCATAATACTCATAAATCACAAGTTGTTCCTCTCCCACATTTGCTACAGATAGGCTCAAAAGCCAATTAGCTTCAAACTTGGGAAAGAAACGGCCTGTGATTGGCGGAGCAAATTCATCCATTCAAACATTGCCTATTTGACTGGCATTTTGGAAACTGGCTCCGGGGACCCTTGCATGTTGGACAAGCCTATTCTAGACTTGTACAATGTCAGTGGTATGTCCTGGACATCCCAACAGTATAGAGAACATGTGATCCAAGAGTTGCTGTGGTTTCTACTACAGGACTTAATGGCAGACCAGAGACTTGGCTCGTGGAATTTAAAATAAATTCTTCACAGATCAGATAACCCAAAAAAGCACTCACTTCACTAATACTGCCAAGTGCCAAGACCAACAACAAATCCTTAGTTTGTTTTAAATCTACAGTAATTAAAAGCATGCAAAGCAGGACACTGAACAAATCCAACCACTTAAACGTTAAGTGTGAATGATTAAGAAAACCTTTTCCTGAAGAAACGGAATGACAATATAGTTTTGATTACTGGTGTAAAAACATCCCTCTCCTTACACCCAAGGCAATTTGTTTCTTTTGAAAAATAATCTTGCTACTCCACTGAAAGCAATAAGCAGTCTGAAGAAAGGTTGAGAGCTGTTCCACTGCCAAAATTGTAAGTCACAAGTTTGAAAGAACTGCTTAGAGTCTTTTCTCTTTAAATGAGAAATGTTTTTCATTCAAGGACTTTGTAGCCTTCACTGAAATTTGCATCCATCATGATAATTTAAATAAAGAGTGCAATTCTATAGAGGGCGCAGGAGCAGAGGGTCCTCCGTGTGTATGTGTGTGAATCACTGAAGGTGGCAGGTCAGCTCGGTTAATAAAGCATTCAGCATCCAGCGCACTGCCTGAAAGTGTGCTGCAAGCAGGTTCAATCGAGGCATTCCAGAGGGAATTGGAGTCTTGACCAAAAAGGAAAAATGGGCAGGGTTACAGGGAAGAGCACAGACACAATGTGAAAAAAAAAATCACTTATTGTCACAAGTTGGCTTCAATGAAGTTACTGTGAAAAGCCCCTAGTCGCCACATTCCGGCGCCTGTTCGGGGAGGCTGGTACGGGAATCGAACCGTGCTGCTGGCCTGCCTTGGTCTGTTTCAAAAGCCAGCGATTTAGCCGAGTGTGCTAAACCAGCCCCTGTGCGGAATAGCCTCCTTCTGTGCTGCAACCATTCTGTGAAAAGGTGCTGAGGGCAGGTTTGAAGTCTCCATCAATATCCTGGCAACTCATTTTGCACAGATCAGGGACTGAAATTGGAACTTACTGAACTCTCTGTGATCCAGTGCCCCAGCAGATGGTGAAGTTCCACACCATATACTAACCAGGGAGGGAAAACTGATACATTTATAGTGCACAATTGGTGATAAATATTAGTTAACATTTCTTCAGAACATAAGAAAGGGGAACAGGAGTAGGCGATTCAGCCCTTTGAGCCTGCTCGAGCCATTCAATTGGATCATGGTTTCAACAGCATTTTCCTGCACTCTCTCCCCTTATCACTTGATGATTTAATATGCCCTACTATGTATTTTCTTTTTATCTTATTTTCTTTTCATGTACTTAATTAGCTGCTCGCAGAAAAATACTTTTCACTGTACCTCGGTACACGTGACAATAAACAAATCCAATCCAATCCAATCCAATGTGGAAATCTAATCGATCTTAGTCTTGAACATACTCAATGATGGAGCTTCCACAGGTCTCTGGGGCTGAGAATTCCAAAGATTCGCCACCTTCTGAGTGAAGGAATTCCTCTTCATCTCAATCTGTCCCTTATTCTGAGACCGTGTCCTCTGGTTCGAGACACCCCAAGCCAGGGGAAACATCGGGCTAGATTCTCCGATCCTGCGGCTACGTCAGGATTCTTACGACCAGAAAGTCGGCGCTGCCCTAGCAATGACCCGCCGTCCGGTGGGGGGCTAGCAGCCATACTGCGTAAAGCCCCCACCTTTACCTTTGGATACTGCCGGAGAATGGCTGGGTCCGTGGCCACGTATGCGCACGATGGCGGCCTGCGGCAGTCGGGCCGTGCAACATGGCACCAGCCGCGCACAGACCCGGCCTGCCAAAAACTGCCCCCCTGTAACCAGCCTCGCCACTCCCCACCAGTGCCCCCAGCCCCCGCCGAAGCCCCCCCTGCCAGCGGAACAGCTCCCCCCCCCGACTGTGGCAGTGACAGTCCGCAGCAGCCTCACGTGGTCCCGAACGGCGTGGGCACACGTGTCCCTCGCCATCGGGGACTCGGAGTATCGGGGGAGGGCCTCAGGTGATGTCCTGAGGTCGTCCATACGGCATGCGTAGGCTGTTTTTGAGGGGGCGGAGCATCGCAAAAACAGTGCCGCCCCCGATTCCGGCGTAAACGGGGATTCTCCAGCCAAACGCCAAATACGGTTTTGGCATCGACGATAGGAAAATCTGGCCCATCGTCCCTGTTTCTAACCCTACTGAGCTCACTAAGAATGTTGCATGTTTGAATGAGATCACTTCTCATTCTTCTAAACTCCAGAGAATCCAGTCTACTCAATCTTTATTTTAAGTCACATAGAACATAGAACATACAGTGCAGAAGGAAGCCATTCGGCCCATCGAGTCTGCACCGACCCACTTAAGCGCTCACTTCCACCCTATCCCCGTAACCCAATAACCCCTCCTATCCCCGTAACCCAATAACCCCTCCTAACCTCCTTTGGTCACTAAGGGCAATTTATAATGGCCAATCCACTGAACCTGCACATCTTTGGACTGTGGGAGGAAACCGGAGCACCCGGAGGAAACCCACGCAGACACGGGGAGAACATGCAGACTCCGCACACCGGATAAATTCATTTCCTTACACAACACATAAGATCATGTGAACCTCGATGGTCAACATACTGAAATAAGCATCTGAAACAAAATTTAAAGGAAGATACACTTCAGAATAAAAGTCATTAATCTCCAGTGACCTCTACTGGGAAGTGAGTTTATTTGGACAAAAGATAAAGACAGATTTGGTCTTATTTGCAACATCTTGATTGTGACATGGACAAGGGGCTCTCACTTTCTGTACTTATCTAAAGAATAGTTTCATGGTTTGGGATTTTTTTGACCATTTGAAATTTAAAAAATAATTGGGTTTTAAAAAGCAGTGCGACCTCTGAAGTTTTTAAAAAACTGACAAGGCAGTGAGTGGCTGGAATGTTGATAAGCCAACCTTTAGAATTGGTTCCCTACTTGTTAGCCAGACCCAATTAAGAGACACCTCAGGACTATTGTGTTGGGAAGTCTTCTGGTCCTGGGTCATCTGCCGGATTTTTCCTTCTACCTGTGGGCAGAGGAGATAAAAATGGAAACCCAGGTGTTCAGCCACAAAGACCCTTCTTTCTGCAAGGTACCAGGGCAGAGGCGGATTTACAATGAAACACACCATGCCTCGGCACAGGGCCCCAACCAATGGTCAGGGTCGGCAGTTAGCAGGGCCTCTTAATTACTCTGCATTTTCTACCGATTGACTAAAGCAAATGAGCTTATTAGCGGTCAATGCAGAGCCAAATCAGACTCTGGACTAACGATTGTTGCCAGCGGGCATACACGCATGACAGCATGAGGCGAGGGAGAGGCATGGTGAGGGAAACTGCTGAGGTTTGCGCTGGCAGCGCAGGCACCCCTCCCCAAGCGAGCACCAAGTGTGCAACACCCCAAATCCACAAGAGGAAATGCCGAGCAGAGCATAAGCAGTTTGTCTGGGGGAAGGGCTTAGGGTCAGAGTGCTTCGGGCCGGGGGGGGGGGGGGGGGGGGGAGTTTGGGGGGGAAGGAGTTTGGGGTGGGAGTTTAGGGGGGAAGGAGTTGGGGGGGGGGGGGGGGGAGTTTGGGGGGAGGGGGTGTTTGGGGCGGGAGGAGTTTGGCTGGGGTCTGGTCAGAGAAAGCGGGACATTTCGGGAGCAGGGATGGGTCAAGGAGTGGTCCAGTGTCGTTTGGTTCGGGGTAGGTCTGGTCGGATTTTGGGGGGGGGGGGGGTCATGGGTTGTCAGGCGAGTCGGGAGGGGGCATATGGGTTAGGGCACGGTTTGGTCTGGTCGGGTCAGGGTGTGGGAGGAGCGGTCGGGTCTAGGGGAATGCCAGGCCAGGCACGTGGGGGAATATCGTGGGGGTGGGATGCTCAGTTAGAGTCAGAGTGCTTCAGGCCGGGGGGGGGGGGGGGGGGAGTTTGGGGGGGGGAGTTTGGGGTTCCGCCTCTGCCCTCTCGTGCGGGACTCGGTCTGGGTTTTTTTAATATCTGCACTGACGTTAGAAGTGCTTTTTTACCATCTGACTCTTTGAGGATAACTATGAGGGCAAAACTGCCAGAACCAGTTAGCGATTTAATTTGCTTTGTTGGATGGAGCCCAGGTCAGAGCAATTGTCCCGTTGAAGTTAGCTCTTCTGGACAATTGCCAGATAAACCCTTCCCTGGGAACTTCCAAGAGTTGGGGTTCACTCCAAAACCTATGCTGGGTAGCCAGGAAGTTATGGCCCAATAACTCATATTTATATAATACATTTGATGTAATGAAACATGCCAAGGCATTTCACAGCAGCTTTATAAAACAAAATTTGGCACTGAGCCACATGAGATGTTAGGGCAGATGATCAAAAGATGGTGAAAGAGTCAGGTTATGAAGAGTGTCTTAAAGGAGGAAAACAAGGGAGAGAGGTGTGAGGAGGGAATTCCAGAACTTGGGGCGATGACCGCTAATAGCAGAGTGATTAAAATCAGGGATGCTGAAGATACCAGAATTAGATGAGGGAGAGAGGGCGGGGGTGAAGCCATGGAGATTCTCGAAAACAGGACGAGAATTTTAAATTCAAAGCGCTACATGACTGGGAGTAACAGGTAAGTCTGCACACACAGGGGCAATTAGGTGATCGGGGCTTGGTGGGAATTAAGACACGGGCAGCAAAGTTTTGGATCACTCCACGTTAACAGAGGGTAAAGTGTGGGAGACCAACCAGGAATGCATTCGAATAATCAAGGCTACAGGTACTAAAGCCATGAATAAGAGTTTTCAGCAGCAGACAAGCTGAGGCAGGAGTGAAGATGTACAATGTTTTGGCGTTGGAAATAAGCGATCTTAGTTCTGGCATGACTATGTGGCTGGAAGCTCATTGCGTAGTCAAATAAGACACCAAGGTGAAAAAAGGAGTCTTGTTGTCTCAGACAATTTTCAGAGAGAGGGATGGAGTTGATAACTAGGGAGCAAAGCTTGGGCACTGTAAACAATAACTCCAGTCTTATCAAAAATTAATTGGAAAAGACGACGGCTCCAGACGGAGTTTGACCTGTTGACCACAGGGAAGGTGGAGGCACAGTGGAGGAAAGCGCAGTGGGCGATCTACGAGCATGGGGAAAAGGCTAGTCGGATGCTGGCACACCAGCTCCGTAAGAGGATGGCAGCGAGGGAAATAGGGGGAGTCAAGGACAAAAGGGGAGCCACGGTTCGGAGTGCGACGAAAATAAACAAGGTATTTAAGGCCTTCTATGAAGAGCTGTACAGATCCCAGCCCCCAGCGGGGGAAGAGGGGATGAGACGATTCCTAGACCAACTGAGCTTCCCGAGGGTGGAAGAGCAGGAGGTGGCTGGCTTGGGGGCACCAATTGGGTTGCAGGAGCTGAGCAAGGGTTTAGGGAGTATGCAGGCGGGGAAGGCCCCGGGACCTGACGGGTTCCCGGTGGAGTTCTACAGAAAGTACGTAGACCTGTTGGCCCCGCTACTAGTGAGGACCTTTAACGAGGCAAGAGAGGAGGGGACCCTGCCCCCGACAATGTCGGAAGCGACAATTTCTTTGATCTTAAAGCGGGACAAGGACCCACTGCAATGTAAATTGTACAGGCCGATCTCGCTCCTCAATGTGGATGCAAAGTTGCTGGCAAAAGTGCTGGCGACAAGGATCGAGGACTGTGTCCCGGGGGTGATCCATGAAGACCTGACGGGATTTGTAAGGGGCAAGCAATTAAACACAAACGTGCGGCAGCTTTTAAACGTGATGATGATGCCATCGGAGGAGGGAGAGGCGGAGATAGTGGCAGCTATGGACACGGAGAAGGCCTTTGACCGAGTAGAGTGGGAGTACCTCTGGGAGGCACTGCGTAGGTTTGGGTTCGGGGGAGGGTTTATTAGTCGGGTTAAGCTCCTTTGCAAGGCCCCGGTGGCGAGTGTAGTCGCAAACCGGCGGAGGTCGGAGTACTTTCGACTGTACTGAGGGACGAGACAGGGGTGCCCCCTGTCCCTCCTGCTGTTCGCATTGGCGATCGAACCATTGGCCATGTCATTGAGGGAGTCTAATAAATGGAGGGGGGGTCCGAGGGGGAGAAGAGCATCGGGTGTCGCTATATGCGGATGACCTGTTGCTGTACGTGGCGGACCCAATGAAGGGAATGGTGGAGGTCATGCAGACTCTGAGGGAGTTTGGGGAGTTTTCGGGCTATAAGCTCAATGTAGGGAAGAGTGAGCTCTTCGTATTACAGGCAGGGGACCAGGAAAGAGGGATAGGGGACCTACCGCTGAGGAGGGCGGAGGGGAGCTTTCGGTATCTGGGGATCCAGATGGCCAGGAGTTGGGGGGCCCTACATAAAATGAACCTGACGAGATTGGTGGAGCAAATGGAGGGGGATTTCAAAAGATGGGACATGTTACCGCTCTCGCTGGCGGGTAGAATGCAGTCGGTCAAAATGGTGGTGCTCCCGAGGTTTCTGTTTGTGTTTCAGTGCCTCCCCATTGTGATCACCAAGGCCTTTTGTAAGAGAGTAGGTAGGGGTATTATGGGGTTTGTGTGGGTGACTAAGACCCCGAGGGTAAGGAGAGGGTTCTGGAACGCAGTAGGGACCGAGGAGGGTTGGCGCTGCCAAATCTAGGGAGCTACTACTGGGCAGCAAATGTGGCGATGATCCGCAAGTGGGTTATGGAGGGAGAGCGGGCGGCATGGAAGAGGATGGAGATGGCGGCCTGTAAAGGAACGAGCCTGGGGGGGTTGGTGATGGCACCGCTGCCGCTCTCGTATACCACGAGCCCGGTGGTGGCGGCAACGCTAAGGATCTGGGACCAGTGGAGACGGCACCGGGGCGCAATGGGAGCATCGGTATGGTTCCCGATCAGAGGTAACCACCGGTTTGTTCCGGGGAAGATGGACGGGGGTTCCAGAGCTGGCATCGGGCGGGGATTAGAAGAATGGGGGACCTGTTCATTGACGGGACGTTTGCAAGCTTAGGGGCACTGGAGGAGAAGTTCGAGTTACCCCCGGGAAATGCCTTTAGATATATGCAGGTGAGGGCTTTTGTGAGGAGACAGGTGAAGGAATTCCCGTTGCTCCCGGCACAAGAAATTCAAGACAGGCTAATCTCGGGTGCATGGGTCGGGGAGGGCGAGGTGTCGGCAATACACCAGGAGATGAAAGAGAGGGAAGCGCTGGTAGAAGAGTTGAAGGGTAAATGGGAGGAGGAGCTGGGGGAGGAGATCGAGGAAGGTCTGTGGGCTGATGCCCTAGGTAGGGTTAATTCTTCCTCCTCATGTGCCAGGCTCAGCCTGATACAATTTAAGGTGGTTCACAGAGCTCACTTGACGGGGGCGAGGTTGAGCAGGCTCTTTGGGGTAGAGGACAGATGTGGAAGGTGCTCAGGGAGCCCGGCGAACCATGTCCATATGTTTTGGTCATGCCCGGCACTGGAGGGGTTCTGGAGAGGAGTGGCGGGAGCAATATCTCAGGTGGTGAAAGTCCGGGTCAAGCCAAGCTGGGGGCTAGCAATATTTGGAGTAGTGGACGAACCGGGAGTGCAGGAGGCGAAAGAGGTATTCTGGCCTTTGCATCCCTAGTAGCCCGGCGAAGGATCTTGCTAATGTGGAAGAAGGCGAGGCCCCCCAGCGTGGAGGCCTGGACAAATGATATGGCTGGGTTCATAAAGTTGGAGAGGATTAAGTTCGCCTTGAGAGCGTCTGCGCAGGGGTTCTACAGGCGGTGGCAACCGTTCCTAGACTATCTCGCGGAGCGTTAGAGGAAGGTCGGTCAGCAGCAGCAGCAACCTGGGGGGGGGGGGGGGGCGGGGGGGGGGGGGGGGAGCTGCCTCGGGGGGTTGGGTGAGCAAAAGGTAACATGAAGAGTCGGGGAAACTGGCACGTACGGGAGAGAGCCAGTGTACAAAGCTATGTAAATATACTATTTTGCCATGTATATATCTTGCTGCACGCGATTTCTCGTTTCTTTTTTTTTTGTTACGGGGGGGGGGGGTTAATGTTTGTAAGGGAGAAAAATTGTGTTAAAAACTTTCAGAAATATATATTTTTTTAAAAATTAATTGGAGAAAAGTATTGTCAGATAAGCAGTCTGATATTTGCTATATAAATAAACCAAATACCTTTAACTGTTCCAAGAATGTCTGGGAATGTACATTAATCAAATTGACTACTCCAACTATTTCTACTTGCCATTTTGTTACTTCTTGAGATTGGAACGATTCATTATGAAATCTGTACACTTCCATTTTTAACTATTGAAATTATGATTTTAGTCAGGTTGCTCTTTCAATAACAAAATTCAGTCAATTCAACCTCTTGAACAATGGGACTTAAAAAGCGAGAACTGAGGCCCAGTGACTTTAGATCATGTTGTTTTTTGGTGACTTGAAAAATAAATTAAAACTTCCAGTTAATAGCTGAACAAATTACATGACAAGATTTCAGGTTTTAAGACATTGGGCACCGTTCTCCCAAAACATTTCGAAGTTCATTTGTGGCGGGTTTTTCAGGGAGTTTCCTGCCGCTATACTAGGACACTTAGTCACTCTTTACGGCCCTGGGGAGTTTCTCACTGGTTTAACTCACACTTAAGAATTTATTTTAGCACTGGGGAGCTGAACTCAAGAGATCGGGCGCCATTTTGAAAGCGTGCCCCAATCTTTAAGTGAGCTTTTGGGTCCCTCACATTCCCCACCCATGGGAAATGTCACCCCTCACACACATGGGTACTACCCCACACACCCCAAGTGAGGGCACCCCGCTATGGGGTCCCTGGGGGCCCCCTCTTCAGCCCCCCCCCCCCAAGCCCCCTGACAGTACATACTCCTTTCCAGGACCCCCACCTGTCACCCCCCCCCCAACTTCCCGGAGGCCCCTAATAATAATAGATACATAGAGGATAGGAGCAAGAGGAGGCCTTTTGGCCATTTGAGCCTGCTTCGCCATTCATCACGATCATGGCTGATCATCCAACTCAACAGCCTAATCCTGCTTTCTCCCCATACTCTTTGATCCCATTCGCCCCAAGCGCTATATCCAGCCACCTCTTGAATATATTCAAATTTTTAGCATCAACTACTTCCTGTGGTAATGAATTCCACAGGCTCACCACTCTTTGTGTGAAGAAATGTCTCCTTATCTCTGTCCGAAATGGTTTACCCTGAATCCTCAGGCTGTGACCCCTGGTTCTGGACACACCTATCATTGGTAACATCTTCCCTGCATCTACCCTGTCTAGTCCTGTTAGAATCTGTGTGTGATCCCCCCTCATTCTTCTGAACTCCAGCGAGAACAATCCCAACCTAGTCAATCTCTCCTCATATGCCAGTCCCGCCATCCCTGGGATCAGTCTGGTAAACATTCACTGCACCCCCTCGAGAGCAAGAACATCCTTCCTCAGAGAAGGAGACCAAAACTGCACACAATACTCCAGGTGTGGCCTCACTAAGGCCCTGTACAATTGTAGCAACACATCCCTGCTTCTATACTCGAAACCTCTTTCAATGAAGGCCAACATACCATTAGCCTTCTTTACCGCCTGCTGCACCTGCATGCTTACCTTCAGTGAATGGTGCACAAGGACACCCAGGTCCCGTTGCACACTCCCCTCTCCCAATTTACAACTATTCAGATAGTATAATCTTTATTGTCACAAATAGGCTTACATTAACACTGCAATGAAGTTACTGTGAAAAGCCCCTAGTCGTCACATTCCGGCGCCTGTTCGCGTACACAGAGGGAGAATTCAGAATGTCCAAATTACCTAGCAACATGTCTTTCGCAACTTGTGGGAGGAAATCGGAGCACGCGGAGGAAACCCACGCAGACACGGGGAGAACGTGTAGACTCCACACAGACAGTGATCCAAGCCGGGAATCGAACCTGGAACCCTGGCGCTGTGAACCCATAGTGCTAACCACTATGCTACCGTGGTGCCCTAAAGATAACTAGCAGAGAATGGTTTTGATCCATCGACCTCTAGGATATGGGCCCAGCACGCTTCCGCTGTGCCACTCTGCTCCCAGTTACCTGCCCTGCCCTGCACACCCCCACCCTTCAAACCCCCCCTCCGCCCTCCTTTCATGGACATGGCCCCCCTCGGCCTCTGACCCTTGGCAGTACCACCATGGCACCTTGGCACCCTTGCATTGGCATACTGGCACCCAGGCAGTGCTCCTGCCAGGGTGGTAATGCCAAGGTGCGGGACTTGGCTAGAGCCCGCGGGGTGTGAAGACTGTCATGAAGCCTCTCCCGACATTCACGGTCCCACCGCGTTCGAGAGAGAATGCAACGCGGCCGATGGATTGTGCCCATTAACGGTAAAAAAAAAGACTAAAATCACTACTAACTAAACACGATTGTTGTTGGGAACATTTGTCTTAAATTACAGTACAAATCTAACAAAACTGAAAAAAACACTATTCGATATATATTACACCATCCTTTAAGGAAACGTTCAATTCTCCCAGTATCAGTCCAAAATGGTTCTTAGTCTCGAGGGTTTTACTGCTGTTCTTTTCTTTTCTCAGCTTGGTAATGTCTAACCTCAGAACTGCCCTGCATGGCGGGAATTTTACTGAAGGTCCTCCCTCTAGTGGAAGCTAGGCGTAACTTCCAAGTTGATTTTAATTCCTCACAAATTGGATCTTTTCAATGCAAGCATGAACTCCCACCTGCATTTCCGGTGAAACTCAAAAACATTCAACTTCTAGCTGCTCCCTCTTTCGCAGGCCCCACCAGACTAACCTACCAGTCTGCACAGTCAGTGATATTTTAGGAAAACCTCTAACCTGATATGCACAATGGCTTCCTCTACACCATTCCCCATGAGAAGGTAAATCATATGGGCCTTGTATCCAGTTTGAGTTGCTGATTAGCTATTTTTTAGACCCCAATTCTATCCTATCGTGGAATCAAATGAACAGGTCAAAGTATACCCTTTTACAAGTTGACATTCTTAGCAATCCCCTGGGATTTGAGAGACTAACGGTCTGCCCACTGGAATTACAGTTGCCTTCGCCATTGTCTGCAAGTGTGAATACCTTTATTCAAGTAAAACAATATAGCTTTGCTTTAATGTGTAACAATCAAACCACCCAGGCTTATTGTCAAGTAGACTTCAGAACAGAACAACTCCCTCATTTTACCTTAAATTAAATATACTGTCTAAAACATAACAATCTTATAAACCTCATAATTGGGGCAATGTCTAAGGGACTAATTAGACTTCTGTTTAAGAAAAGCATTTAGCTATTACTCCACATCTTCAAATCAATTGAATGATTAGCTTGATATTTATAACTTTTCTCTTGAGTATTTGGTTGGCACATCTTTTTGTTAAAGCAATACGTAGGCCCAGTCATTTTTGGCTGTGCTCTTAAATCTTATGCTGTGCTCTTAGAATACCCGTTGAAGCATAAGAGGGAATCAAACATTTCACTTAATCTGTGCAGATTGAATCCCACCTGGTTTTCAATAGGATAAGTAGGTATTCACAACCCTCAGGCAAAGTGCTTCCATTTCTCCTCATCAAGGATTCTAACTTACTCTCAGCTCCAATACCCCTGTCATCCACAGCAGTCATACCACTAATGTATGGATGAATTGCAGTTATGCTTGCTCGTCAAATCTCAGTACAAATCCAGCAAAGCCGTAGTTCTCTTCAGGGTTTTACTCATCATGGTCAAGTTCTGCTGGCGACTGTGAAATCATGTCTAAAACTGTTCAAAAGGACACAGAGAAGTTTCAAGATAAAGCATTTACTACCTTTGACTGTACCTGAAGTTGCCGCAGCATTGGACTTAATTAGCTGTGAGCGTAAATGGCCTTGCGCTGTTTTTTTAAAAATTGAGTACCCAATTCATTTTTTCCAATTAAGGGGCAATTCAGCGTGGCCAATCAACCTAGCTTGCACATTTTTGGGTTGTAGGGGCGAAACCCACGCAAACACGGGGAGAATGTGCAAACTCCACACAGACAGTGATCCAGAGCCAGGATCGAACCAGGGACCTCGGCGCCGTGAGGCCGCAGTGCTAACCCACTGCCTTGCACTGTTTTGACAGCAAACTATGGACCAATGAGATTATCATTCAATCTACAATCAACATGGTTTTGTCCAGAACTAAGGGTAGAAGCAAAAGATGTGCTTTCAAACCGGGATAAGACACTGCATTCTTCAAAAAAAATCCTTGCATTTATATGGTGCATTCCATGACCATATAGGGTTGCTAAGCCTCCAGGATTGGGCTAGAGACTCCAGGAATTGAAGATCAATCTCCAGGACATTGTTATTTGCCAGCCTGGAGAAAAATCATCCATTCGCTTCAAAAAAGATTATTTTCATTCCTCACTTTCTTTGAACGTTTCTCTTTACAAGATATAGAAATATTGAAGATGAAGGGGGGAGGGGAGGGGGAGGGGCTGTTTGGCTGTCAGTCAAGCATCAACCACTTGGATCATAATGAGTCTTTTTGCTTTCCAGTTTGTTTAAGAAGGCAGGACATCACAAGGTTGGATGTGTTGGCTGACTACTGCCTGGAGCGAAGGGACAAGTCACGTGCTGAAACCTCCAAGAATACATCTAATCACAGTTGGCAACACCATAGCCACAAGAGAGCCCAAAGCATTTCACAGTCAATTAAGTACTTTTGGAGTGTGGTCACTGATAATAGTCAGTCAAATTATTTAGCATTCATCACATAGTTTTTTTAAAAATCATAAAACTGAATGGTTGATGTAGCCAAACATTGTGACTAAACATTGCTCAGACTTTGGCTGTACTTAACTTGGAGCAGTTTAAAGGAAATAGATTTGATGGCACATCAATATGGGCGACATGGTAGCACAGTGGTTAGCATTGTTGCTTCATAGCATCAGGGTGCCAAGGTGCCAAGGCTTGGGTCACTGTCTGTGTGGAGTCAGCACGTTCTCCCCGTGTCTGCGTGGGTTTCCTCCGGGTGCTCCGTTTTCCTTCCACAAGTCCTGAAAGGTGTGCTGTTAGCTAATTTGGACGTTCTGAATTCTCCCTCCGTGTAACCGAACAGGCCCCGGAATGTGGCGACTAGGGGCTTTTCACAGTAACTTCATTGCAGTGTTAATGTAAGCCTACTTGTGGCAAATCTTGTGGGCAGCTTGGTGGCATAGTGATTAGCACTGTGGCTTCATACCAGCAGGATCCCAGCTTCGATTCCCGCTGGGTCACTGTCTGTGCGGAGTCTGCACATTCTCCCCGTGTGTGCGTGGGTTTCCTCCGGGTACTCCGGTTTCCTCCCACAGTCCAAAGATGTGCAGGTTAGGTGGATTGGCCATGCTAAATTGCTCTTGGTGTCCAAAACGATTAGATGGGGTTATTGGGTTAGGGGGATAGGGTGGAAGTGAGGGCTTAAGTGGGTCGGTGCAGACTCGATGGGCCGACTGGCCTCCTTCTGCACTTATGTTCTATGTCTAATAAAGATTATTGAAAAAAAAAATTAAGTAATGACATTGAGAAGTGTCTAACCAACAGAGTGGAACTATGTTTCAGTACAACACCAGAGGTAGATAAATCACTCCAAACAGGTAAAGCACGAACAATTTCAGCACTTTCAAAACATACTGAGTGACGTTTTTATTCTGTACTTGAATGCAATTTTTTCTCTCTTATTTTCCCCCTTCACGTAACCCACCCCATCCTGAAAGCATTTGGTGTCACTTCAAACGTTATTGTGGAAAATAAAAGCTCTTGTTATAGGGGCTAACATATTGGCTTGGATAGAAGATTGGGGCAGCACGGTAACATAGTGGTTAGTACAATTGCTTCACAGCTCCTAGGATCCCAGGTTCAACTCCCGGCTTGGGTCACTCTCTGTGCAGTGTCTGCACGTTCTCCCCGTGTGTGTGTGTGTGGGTGGGGGGGGGGGGGGGGGTTTCCTCCGGGTGCTCCAGTTTCCTCCCATAGTCCAAAGGTGTGCAGGTTAGGTGGATTGGCCATGCTAAATTGCCCTTAGTGTCCAAAATTGCCCTTAGTGTTGGGTGGGGTTACTGGGTTATGGGGATAGAATGAAGGTGTGGGCTTGGGTAGGGTGCTCTTTCCAAGAGCCGGTGCAGACTCGATGGGCCTAATGGCCTCCTTCTGCACTGTAAATTCTATGATTCTATGACTGGCTAACAGGAAGCAGAGAGTAGGCATAAATGGGTGTTTTTCAGGTTGTGGTGTGCCACAAGGATCAGTGCTGGGACCTCAACTAAGATAGGTAAGAGTTGTGAAGACGACGTAAGGAGGCTACAAATGATATCGATAGATTAAATGAGTGGGCAAAGATCAGACAAATGGAGTATAATGTGAGAAAATGTGAGATTGTCCATTTTGGCAGGAAGAATAAAAAAGGTGTATATTATCTAAATGGTGAGAGATTGCAGAGCTCTGAGGGATCTGGGTGCGCTAATGCATGAATCACAAAAGGCTAGTATGCAGGCACTGCAAGTATTTAGGAAAGCCAATAGTATGTTATTATTTATTGCAAAAAGGCAATTGAATACAAAAGTAGGGAGGTTATGCTTCAGTTGTACAGGACACGAGTGAGACCACATCTGGAATATCGTATACAGTATTGGTAACCTTAAAGGAAGGATGGAACTCTCTTCCTGAAAAGACGGTAGAAGCAGAGGCTTTGGATATTTTTAACGTGGAGGTGGATTGATTCTCGGTAAGCAAGGGGGTTAAAGGTTATCAGAGGTAGTTGGGAAGCAGATCTGAGGTTGCTTCAGATCAGCCCTGATTTAATTAAATGACGGAGTAGATTTGAGGGGCCGAATGGTCTTCTCCTGCTCCTTGTCCATATGCATGCTTTGGATTTCTCTCTCTGTGTATCAATCCCCATGAATTGATCCAGAAATGCTTGCTTCTTCATCCAGCAAGAAACATACTAATCAAGAAAGTTCTTCAGAGCATACTTCAGAAATTCCTTAACAGCAACCTTTGATCTTGTGCATTAAAAAATTACTTCTCCTCTCTGGCCTCAAGACAATCACTGCCCCATTCAATGCTTGGATAATTAATGTCCCCTATTCTGAGGAGAGGGTGGGAAGGTGGCAAAGTGAATGGACTAGTAATCCAGAAGTCCAGCCAATGACCTGGGGACACGCGTTCACCTTGGCAGTTGGTGTAATTTAAATTCCATTCATAAAATCGTGAATTTAAACTTGTCCCAGCGATGGTGACCATGAGCCTTTTGTCGATTGTGGTATAAAGTATTCTAATTCATTAATGTCCTTTAGGGAAGGAAATCTATCATCCTTGCCCGGTCTGTTACTCTGAGTCTAACTCTGAGTCTAGACCTACACAATGTGGTTGGCGCTGAACTACACTCTGAAATGACCTAGCAAGCCATTCAGTTCAATGGCAATTCGGGATGGGCAACAAATGCTTGTCTGACCAGCAGAGCTCGCCACCCATGAATGAGTAAATTCATAAAAAATGATCACTACTCTATATTTCCCTGTAAATTTGATCTTCCATCTCATGGATCATCCTACCAATGATTCCTGCCCCTTTGTGCTCCCTTGGTCTCTCCACAAACACCCCAACCTTTCTCTCCCGACCCTACGTAGTCAAAGCCTCCGTTGATCCTGAGTGGCTGATTCAGGCACTTACTGCTATCTAAGATAGCGCACAGATGAAGCATCAGATGAGTCAAGGTGAAATACATTGCACACCAGAGGACAGCACCAATACACAAACACCTCGGGGGAGATTCTCCGAGCCCCGCGCCGGGCTGGAGATTCGGAGCAACCGCGCACGACACCCGACGCCGGCGCGCAATTCTCCGAGGTGCGGAGAATCAGCGCCATTTGCGCCGGTGCGTTTAGCGCGGCACCAGCCGCGGGCCGCTGGAATCGGCGGGGCCGCCGATTCTCCGGCCCGGATGGGCCGAGCGGCCGCTCCGACATGACAGAGTCCCGCCGGCGCCGTTCACCCCTGGTCGCTGCCGGCAGGAACTCTGCGGGAACGCTCAGGGGACGGCCTGTGGGGCGGGGAGGCGGGGGGGGCTCCTTCACCGGGAGGGCCTCCGAAGGGGTCTGGCCCGCGATCGGGCCCACCGATTGGCGGGCCAGCCTCTCTGTCAGCGTGCCTCCTTTCCTCCGCCGTCAATGTCACATCCCTGCGCCATTGTTGTGCGGGGCGGCTTGGGGGAGGACGGCCACTGCGCATGCGCTAGTTGGCGCCTTCCCAACTGCGCATGCGCGGGACCCAAGGCGCCGCGTCTTTTACTTGGCGCCCGGTCTCCGACGCGCGCCGTGGCCCCGTCAAAGCAAATCGCGCCACCCCCCTGCCAGCCCCACGGAGGCCCCAGAATAGGGGTCTAAGGACGGGCGCCGACGCCAGAGTAAAACACTCCGGTTTTTACTCCGGCGTCGGCACTTAGACTCCCGTTGGGTGAATCCCACCCCTCACCTCCTCAAACATTAGATGTTGATGAGACCGAGAATATGAGTTTTGTCAGCAAGCAGACAAATCTGCTCAGGTTTATGAGAAGCTTGAAGCCGTCAGTGGCTTTTCTTTTCACATTTCTCATGCCAGAATATCTCTGAGAAATATGAGGAGGGAAGGAGCGGGAGTAGCTGTGCCCAGCTTCAGAGACCAGGACCCCCAGATGCTGGTGGAGGATGTTCAGAGCCCACGCACAATTCCATAGCTAAGTGGCCACCAGAATTCGGCGACAACAACCAAGAGGGCAAAGAGATGATGGTTGAAGGCAATGGCGGGTATCAGACCGTGCTCTCACAATGTGAAGGGCCACATCTCATTACCTCACTTGTTTCTCACATAGGTCCCAGTGCCATCTGCTGACCACCCTTGTCCCATCCCTCAACCAACTCATCTCTCCAGTAATCAGGAGGAGGAAGAGGAGTCCAAGGGGGCAGTCTCCCATCCGACTCACCCCACTCTCCACCAACGCCGATACTGGCACAACAGAGGGGTGTGACACGGGTATAGAGTTGATGGCACTGGGTGAGGGGCACCTCACCAGAGTGCAAGAGGTGGTGTCTGAGTCAGAGACATCTATGCACAGTACAGGTCAGGTGGATTGGCATGCTAAATTGCCCCTTTGTGTGCAAAGGTTAGGTGGGGTTACAGTGATAGGATGGGGTGGGTGGGGGAGTGGACATGGCTGGGGTGCTCTTTTCAAGGGTCAGTGCAGACTCAATGGGCTGAATGGTCTCCTTCTACACTGTCGGGATTCTATAATTCTATTTACTCTGTAGCAATGTTCCTCCTCCTCAGTGTCAGATCTCTAATCGTGGACAGATGCCTCATCCCCCACATCTTCCTCCTCCTCAGATGTAACTTTTGATGTGGCTTCTGGTCCCTCGGGTTGTGGGCTCCTCTGCTGCACCATAGTGTGTAGCAAACTGCACACCACTATTATTTGGGAGTGCAGGAGTTTACATGTAGAGCCCTTCTGGGATGGTCAAGGCACCTGAAGAATATTTTTCATGATGCCAAAAGCCTGCTCTATTGTACTGGGTCAGTACATAGCTGTTGTTATAATTCTGAGGACGCTTGTGACCGTCTAAAGGGGGTCATCATCAGCCATCTTGTCCCCACAGAAACCAACCTCAGGATAAATGAGTCATCACAGCTTCCAGGGTACGATGCAGAAAAGGGGCAGGAAAGCCGATGTGTGATCACACATCAGGGAGTGAAACAATTTCACAAAGTTGATTCATTGGTGACCTTACGGCAATCAATAGCGCCCAGCACTTGAGGGAGGCCTACTAATTCTGCAAACTCCATGGTTGTCTAGCTTTGTGATGCCAAACCCATCAGGAAGTTAGTGTGCGTTTCAACACAAGCAGAGAGGACATCAGTGACCACATTGAAGCGGCTGTGTGCAGCTGACAGATTCTGCAGGGATCTCCTGCTGAGCCTGGGTAAGAGCCGCCTGCATCAAAATTCCAAACAGCAATGAGACTGAGGTCCACTGGCAGGGTACGAGGATCAGCAGGATGGGATTCGAGATCCTGTTGGACCACAGCACGTTTCTCAGTGATCATCCACCAAGTTTAACCTGAGTCGCCGTCAACATTGGTTCTCATGGAACTTCCGGTTGCAGCTATGCGGAGCTAAGCCGCACGTTCGGCAGCTCCCGCTTGGAACAGACTTTTGGGCTATTTTTAGGGCCCCCAACGGCATTCTTTTGATATTTCCCGGTGTGGGAATAAGACTGCAACATTCCCCCGACAGTGAATGGCTTGGACCAGGAGCGGGATGACTAAAAAAGTGGTGGTGAAGCCAAAGAAAGTGTGAGGGAAGAAGAGCAAGATGGCGGCGGGCGGGGACTAGGCAACGTGGATGCAGTGGGCGCAGGAGCAGCAGGAGGTTATCCAGCGCTGCTTCAGGGAGCTCAAGGCGGACCTGCTGGAGCCGATGAAGGCTTCTATTGATAAGCTGCTGGAGACCCAGACGGCCCAGGGGGTGGCGATCCGCGAGGTCCGACAATAGATCTCAGATAACGAGGACGCGATCTTGGGCCGAGCAGTAAAGGTGGAGGCGCACGAGGCACTCCACAAGAAATAGCAGGAACGGTTCGAGGAGATGGAGAATCAGTCGAGGCGGAAGAATTTGCGGATTCTGGGCCTCCCGGAGGGGCTGGAGGGGTCGGACGTGGGGGCCTATGCGGTCACCATGTTAAACTCGCAGATGGGAGCGGGGTCCTTCCAGTGGCCCCTGGAGCCAGAAGGGGCCCATAGAGTGCTGGCAGGGAGGCCCAAGGCTAACGAGCCGCCGTGGGCGGTGCTGGTGCGGTTTCATCAGTTCACTGATCGGGAGTGCGTACTCAGGTGGGCCAAGAAAGAGAGGAGCAGCAGGTGGGAGAACGCAGAGGTTCGAATATATCAGGACTGGAGCATTGAGGTGGCGAAGAAGAGGGCCGGGTACAACCGGGCGAAGGCGGTGCTGCACAGGAAGGGGGTGAAGTTTGGCATGCTGCAGCCGGCACATCTGTGGGTCACCTACAAGGACCATTATTCTGAGTCCCCGGAGGAGGCGTGGGCCTTTGTTCAGGCCGAGAAGCTGGACACAAACTGAGGGTCGGGATGGGGGGTCGGGTGTGGGGATGGTCGGGGATTGTTGTTGTTGTGTTACATTTTGAGGGGGGGTTCTTTGTCCCTGTTTATTTTTGGTTCGGTGTGGGTGGTTAGGGTGGGTTGGGCACTGTTTTGGTTGGGTCTGTCGGGTGGGCTCTTGGAGGGGGGCAAGTAAACGGAGTAGGGGGTGGATGGCCGGTAGGGTGGACGGGGCCCCGCAGGGGAGGGTGAGGCCTGAGTCGGGGGTGAGGGGACTGGGCCTGTAAAAGGAGCTGCGCCAGAGGAGGCGGGGCCGGGCAGGTGGAAAGCGCGGGCTTTTTCCCGCGCTGAAGGCTGGAGGGGGCGTGGCCAGGGCTGGGAAGTGCGGGTTTTTTCCCACGCTTGGGATGGAAGGGGGAGGCGGAGAGTCTGCTGGTGGGTAATGGAGGGGGAGGGGAAGTCCCACAATGGGAAGAGTCGAAGGAGAGGCGGGAGTGGCCGGGGTCAGGAGTCAGCTGACTTGCGGGAGTGCAATGGGGGGAGCAATGCAGCTAGGAGGGGTCCTAGCTGGGGGGCTGCTGCTGGTATGGTCAAGGGGGAGCTGGAGTGAGTAGAGGGGGTTGGGACGGGGGTCTGCCACCGTGGGGAAGGGACGTAATGGTAAGTGGTAAGCTGCAAGGGGAGAGGGTGGTGTTGGTCAACGTGTACGCCCCGAACTGGGACGATGCGGTTTTTATGCGGCGCATGTTGGGTCGGATCCCGGACTTGGAAGTGGGGGGCCTGATAATGGGGGGGGGGGGGGGGAACGTTAACACGGTGTTGGATCCGGCACTGGATCACTCCAGGTCTAGGACGGGTAGGAGGCCGGCGGCGGCTAAAGTGCTGAGGGGGTTTATGGACCAGATGTGAGGGGTGGACCCTTGGAGATTTGCAACGCCGGGGGCTAGGGAATTTTCATTCTTCTCGCACGTTCATAAGGCCTATTCCCGGATCGACTTTTTTGTTATGAGCAGGGCACTGATTGGGAGAGTAGAGGATACCGAGTACTCGGCAATAGCCATTTCGGATCACGCCCCGCATTGGGTAGACCTAGAGCTGGGGGAGGAGAGGGACCAGCGCCCGTTGTGGCGCTTGGAGGTGGGGCTGTTGGCAGACGAGGAGGTGAGCGAGCGGGTCTGAGGAAGCATAGAGAGATACCTGGAGGCAAACGATAACGGGGAGGTCCGAGTGGGGATGGTATGGGAGGCGCTGAAGGCGGTGGTTAGGGGAGAGCTGATCTCCATTAGGGCCCACAAGGAGAGGAAAGAGCAGAGGGAGAGGCTGGTGGGGGAGATGGTGAGGGTAGGCAGGAGGTACGCGGAGGTGCCGGAGGAGGGACTGTTGAGGGAGAGGCGATTTATGAATATGGGGAAAAGTCAAGTCGGATGCTGGCGCATCAGCTTCAGAAGCGGGACGCAGCTAGGGAGATCGGAGGAGTTAAGGATAGGGGAGGGAGTGTGGTGCGGAGTGGGGTTGGCATCAATGGGGTCTTCAGGGACTTTTATGAGGAACTGTATGCCCCCACTGGAGGAGGGAGGGATGGGCCGCTTTCTGGACCATCTGAGGTTCCCGAAGGTGGAGGAGGGACTGGTGGCGGGATTAGGGGCCCCGACTGGGCTGGAGGAGCTGGCCAAAGGGATAGGGAGCATGCAGGCAGGGAAGGCACCGGGGCCGGACGGTTTCCTGGTCGAATTTTACAAGAGATATGTGGACCTGTTGGGCCCGTTGCTATTTAGGACCTTCAATGAGGCAAGGGAGGGGGGGCTTTGCCCCCGACGATGTCCCGGGCACTGATCTCCTTGGTCCTGAAGCGGGACAAGGATCCCCTGCAGTGTGGGTTTTACAGGCTGATTTTGTTGTTAAATGTACACGGTGCTGGCGAAGGTCTTAGCCACGAGGATTGAGTGCCGCAGGTCATCCACGATGACCAGACGGGGTTCGTGAAGGGGAGGCAGTTGAACGCGAATATGCGGAGGCTCCTAAACGTTATTATGATGCCGGCGAGGGAGGGTGAGGCGGAGATAGTGGCGGCGATGGACGCTGAGAAGGCCTTCGATAGGGTAGAGTGGGGGTACTTGTGGGAGGTGCTGAAGAGATTCGGGTTTGGGGAGTGGTTCGTCAGGTGGGTTAGGCTGTTGTACGAGGTCCCGATGGCGAGTGTGGCCACGAACAAGAGGAGGTCTGAGTACTTTCGGTGGCATCGAGGGACGAGGCAGGGATGTCCCCTGTCCCCCCTGCTCTTCGCACTGGCGATTGAACCCCTGGCTATGGCACTGAGGGAATCGAGGAACTGGAGGGGACTGGTGCGGGGTGGAGAGGAGCATAGGGTGTCGGACCCGGTGGGGGGGGAATGCCGGAGGTAATGAGGATCCTCAGGGAGTTCGGGGATTTCTCAGGGTACAAGCTCAACATGGGGAAGAGCGAGTTGTTCGTGGTTCACCCAGGGGACCAGGAGAGGATTGGCGAGCTCCCACTAAAAAGGACGGAGAGGAGCTTCAGGTATTTGGGGGTCCAGGTGGCCAGGAGCTGGGGGGGCCCTGCATAGACTTAATTTCACGAGGCTGGTGGAGCAAATGGAGGAGGAGTTTAAGAGGTGGGACGCGTTGCCGTTGTCCCTGGCGGGTAGGGTGCAGTCAGTCCAGATGACGGTGCTCCCAAGGTTTTTGTTCCTGTTCCAGTGCCTCCCCATTCTTATCCCGAAGGCCTTCTTTAGGCGGGTCAATAGGAGCATAACTGGGTTTGTGTGGGCGCGAGGGTGAGAAGGGTGTTCCTGGAGCGGAGTAGGGATGGGGGGGGGGGGGGGTGGGAGCTGGCGCTGCCCAACCTCTGTGGGTACTACTGGGCCGCCAATGCTGGGCCGAACCTCCCCCAAACAAAAGTGCTGGCTGCCAGGTTCAGAGGATGCCGGGATTTCCAGATTCCAGGCTCTTTGGCTAAGGAGTGGAGCCTATCTTTCCTGTCGAGAATTTAAGCCTCAAGTCCTGCTTTAGCCACTGATCAAAATCTTGGGAATTGAACAGGACAGTGGGTCAGGGTATCAAGGTGAACGGCTGGTTAGCGATGGGTCAGGGTATAGAGGTGAACGGCTGGTTAGCGATGGGTCAGTGTTTAGAGATGAACAGCTGGTTAGCGATCGGTCAGGGTACAGAGATGAACGGCTAGTTAGCGATGGGTCAGGGTATAGAGATGCACGGCTGGTTAGCGATGGGTCAGGGTATAGAGATGCACGGCTGGTTAGAGATTGGTCAGGGTATAGAAATGAACAGATGGTTAGCGATGGGTCAGGGTATAGAGATGAACAGCTGGTTAGCGATGGGTCAGAGTATAGAGATGAACGGCTGGTTAGTGATGGGTCAGGGTATAAAGATAAATAGCTGGTTAGCGATTGGTCAGGGTATAGAGATGAATGGCTGTTTAGCGATGGGTCAGGGTATAGAGGTGAACAGCTGGCTAGCGATGGGTCAGGGTATAGAGGTGAGCGGCTGGTTAGCGATGGGTCAGGGTATAGAGATGAACGGCTAGTTAGTGATGGGTCAAGATATAGAGGTGAACGGCTGGTTCGCGATGGGTCAGGGTATAGAGATGCACGGCTGGTTAGCGATGAATATAGGGATGATGCAGTCAGGCCTGTTCATGATATAAGCAGCTTCACATGTAGAAGGTCTGTTCTGTGATACATTGCTGAACAGCTCCCAAAGCTCCCAACAGCAGTATCAGATTCTCTTCCACAATTTAGTCAGGCTCTTCGTACTAATCCACTTACTGGAGCTGCATGTCTTTCTCCTCCAGGGCTTCCATAATGATTTCTCCCTGCACAAAAAGTCGTGCGACATGTAAATTACAACAATGATTGATTCCGTACTGTAACCAGTCCAGGCACTTGGAGCGCTGGAGTATTCTATGATGGCTCTGGTGCCACTTCATTATACCCGTTTTCAGTTGGTATCCATGGATACTCCAAAGATTAAATGAACCATGACAGTGACGAATAGAATTGGTACACTAGGAGCCAGACTGCGAATTGCGTCAGAGTCACATATTGGTGGGACAGTGAAGCTCTTTGAAATGAAATCGCTGCGTCGCTGCCGAGGAGCACTGGTGATACTTGTAAATTAACTGAATTTACTTTCATAATTCAGAAGTGTCGTCAGTGCAATCTGTAATCCTCAGAATCTTCAGAAATCCTGCCTCTATCCAATTCCACAGCCTCTCACAGTGCTGAGTGTCTGAGGTGAATGAGATTAAATTACTTTTTCGAGAAAACAAGGAATTCATCATCATTCGGTTTACACATCTACGTACTGCAGATTCATTACTGTGGCTAACGTCCTGAGTGGGAGCTTCATTTGCATCAACCTGTGTTGCTTCTCCCAGATGCGGGTCCTTGTATTTCAAAACTTGGATGGAAAATAATACAGATCCAGGCAGGACTGAGCACTGGTTCCAAGCTCTCTGCCCGCTGTTGACTACATGCCTGCGCCCCCCCCCCCCCCCCCCCCCCCACCCCCACCCCTTAGTCTGGATTGGGCCTTTCTGCTTCATGTTCATCATGGTCCTTATCCTGCACCTGTTGTGGACACAGGTCTAGGTTTACTAATTTGGGGGCATTATATAAATCCCAGAACAATGCAAAAAGAGTGGAGTTCCAATGTAATGGATTTCACCCTCATTTGTGCATCAGCTTGGCTTGGTTGAAGGCACTCTTGCCTCTGAATCACATTCTTTTTTAAATTTAGAGTACCCAATTTATTTTTTCCAATTAAGTGTCAATTTAGTGTGGCCAATCCACCTAGCCTGCACATCTTTGGGTTGTGGGGGTGAAAACCACGCAAACACAGGGAGAATGTGCAAACTCTACACGGACAGTGACCCAGATCCGGGATCGAACCTGGGACCTCGGCGCCGGGAGGCAGCAGGGCTAACCACTGTGCCACCGTGCTGCCTCTGAATCACAATGGTCCAGGTTCATGTCTCACTCCAGGGCTTGAGCATAAAATGAAGGTTAGCACTCCAATGCAGTACTGAACGCTCTGGTGGATGCAAAGGATCACACGGCACCCTTTCGAAGAACAGCATTGCAGTTATCGCCAATATCCTGGCCAATAATTATCTTGACTTGCTTGCTTACTGGTGACTTGACTTGGCTTTTACTCGTCAAAATAAATGGACATGAGGGGCGGGATACTCCGACCCCTCGGTGGGTCGGAGAATCCCCGGGGAGCGGCAAGAATGCCCCTCCGCCGCCGGCTGCCATATTCTCCAGCGCCGGTTTTTGGGCGGGGGCGGGGATCAACCCGTGCCGGTCGGGGGCCGTTGGCAGCGGCCCTCCCGGGCAATTCTCCGGGCCCCGATGGGCCGAGCGGCAATCGGTTACTGGCCAGTCCCGCCGGCGTGAATTGGACATGGTCCCACACGGCGGGACCTGGCTGGTAGGCCGGCTGGTGCGGTCCTCGGGGGGACGCGGGAGGAACCGGGGGGGGGGCCATGGTAGCCCGCAATCGGGGCCCACCGACCTGTGGGCGGGCATGTGCCGTGGGGGCACTCCTTCCTTCTGCAGCAGCCTCTGTAGGGCTCCGCCATGGCCGGCGCGGAGAAGACAGCCACTGCACTTGCGTTGGAATACGCCAGCCGGTCTGCACATGCGCGGAACCACGCCAGCGTTTCTGCGTCGGTTGGCGCGACACCAACCCCTCTGGTGCCGGCCTATCCCCCGGAAGTGCGGAGGATTCAGCAACTTCCAGTCGGCCTGACGCCGGAGTCGATCGCGCCACTTTTTACGCCGCCGTCGGGCCATTGCGGGGATTCGGGGGAATCCCGCTTCACGTGTCAATAATTCTAGTTTTAAAGATGTGCAGGTTAGGTGGATTGTTCTTCGAGTGAATAGGAGACTTTTGGGAAGCCCTCGGGCAGACGCAAATTTAACTATTCCATCTAAAGTAATAACAGGTTTAATATAGTTGTGCTTTATTTGTTTTTGATAAGCACTCACTGGGTCTCAATTGAGAATAAGTTGCTAAATGAAACATCTGACAAGTAAAACAAGTGTCAATGTTTATATTTAAACTCAACTCTTGCATCATTGTGCTTTTTACATCTAATTTCCAACTGTTTAGTTGACTATGGTTCATTCTTAAAAATTACTATAATACATATTTCAAATATTATAGAATTATACATTATTTCAAAAGAGAAGTTAAGTGCAAGTTTTTATCCCTTTTTATTTATTCATTGGATGCATTTATTGCCCATCCCTAATTGCCCTTGAACTGAGTGACTTGCTAGGACGTTTCAGAGGACATTGAAGACATTACTGTGGGTCGGGAGTCACAGGTAGGGCAGACCTGGTATGGATGACTTCCTTCTCTAAAGGACATTAATGAACCAGTTGGGTGTTTACAAACAATTCATGGTCATCATCAGGCTTTTAATTCCAGATTTTTATTGATTTCAAATGTCACCATGTGCCATGGTGGGATTTTAACCCAGGTGCCCAGAGCATTACCCTGCATTGTTTTTTAAAATTTAGTGTACCCAATTCATTTTTTCCAATTAAGGGGCAATTTAGCGTGGCCAATCCACCTACCCTGTACATCTTTGGGTTGTGGGGGCGAAACCCACGCAGACACGGGGAGAATGTGCAAACTCCACACGGACAGTGACCTGGAGCTGGGATCAAACCTGGGATTTCGGTGCCATGAGGCAGCAGGGCTAACCCACTGCGCCACCGTGCTGCCCAGCATTACCCTGCATGATGAAATGTCATACAGCTTTAAAGGAAAATATTAGTGCATAGATAAGAGTTCATAATAAATATTTCCCTTCATACACCTCCCACTGTGATGGGCTTTAAACAAGGTCCATTACTTTAACATTACAGCCATTTTCAAAGCCTCTACTCATTTCGGAATAAATTTAGATTGATTTTATTTATTTGATTGCAGAAACCACCTCCACTGAATTTGGTGCCATTGCTTACAAGCAACAATCAGGTATGATTATTTCCATTCTGAATATATCGCTGCATTGTTTTCCCCTTTGGTCGCAACACAATGGTTCCTTTTAAATTGAATAGTTGGACTCTTAACCTGGAAGTTTTTGATCTGGTGCCTGTCCTAGTTGCTGTATGCATTTGAGCATTTCAAAGTAGATAGGCAACCTGGCTGGCTGGCCAAGGATAGACCTGTAGTGCTCATTGTGTTTTGGATGATCTGGTCGGAGTCATCACCAACAGCAGCCTAGAGTCATGGAAGTCTCCAGCACCCTTCGGCCCATTGCATCTGCTCCGGCCTGTGTGCAAGGAACCAGCTTTCCCTTTTAAGATAGAAAAAATACCTACAGGAAGGTTCCAAATTGTGAGCAGTTATGTATTGTAACTAACTTTGAAAACTGAATTTCCCAACACTTACTTGTGCCCATTCAAAGCAGCATGATGTAAGGCTGTGTAACCTGAAGTATCTGTACAGTTTACGTTGGGTCCCCGCCAAATGCTGAAAGGAAACAAAAATAAAAGCTGAACCTTTGAATGAAAACAGGGTCAGAGTCATTTAACAATTTCAAATCCATGTACAATACAGTACTACTACCTCTTGCCTCACAGATTAGTCTCAAAAGACTTCAAAAGCAAACTGAAGTGCTATTAATTGCCGGCACTTCAAATTACACAAGGTTACCAGAAAGTTCAGCAATTATAAATTGCTAAAACAAGATCCAATTAAACTTAAATTAATTTTTTACAACAAAGATAATTCGAGCATCAGATCGTTTTCACATGTTTCGATTTGCATTCAGTATTTTGAATGTGGATGGTACAACACATTGCAACAAAATATAAAGGTAATCTAAACTGTAAATGAAATGAAAAATGAAATGAAAATCGCTTATTGTCACAAGTAGGCTTCAAATGAAGTTACTGTGAAAAGCCCCTAGTCGCCATATTCCGGCGCCTGTTCGGGGAGGCTGGTACGGGAATTGAACCGTGCTGTCGGCCTGCCTTGGTCTGCTTTAAAAGCCAGCTATTTAGCCCTGTGCTAAACCAGCCACTGCTTTTGGGGTTGTACCAAGTGTCATCCAGTTTCAAAGTGAAACAAACTCAGTCGATAACAGTGTGATAATTTTCTCAGCACATTTCCCACAACAGACTCAAGAATTCCAAATGAAATTTGTTTGCAGGTTTTGCATTGTGTGAAATATTTCTCGAAACAAGTACCTCTTTTTCTCATGCAATATTCAAACATGCAAGAAAGTATTTTATAGATTCATAGAAATTGTAGAATTCCTACAGTGCAGAAGGAGGCCATTCGGCCCATCGGGTCTGCACCCACCCTCTGAAAGAGCCGCCCACCGAGGCCCTTGGCCCACTCTATCGCCGTAACACCACCCAACCTTTGGACACTAAGGGGCAACTGAGAATGGCCAATCCACCTAACCTGCACATCTTTGAACTGCGGGAGGAAGCCAGAGCACCCGAAGGATACCCTCGCAGACTGGAGGAGTCGTCTGTGTGGCGTTTGTACAGTCACCCAAGGCCGGAATTGAACCTGGGTCCCTGGTGCTGTGAGACAGCAGTGCCAAACACTGTGCCACCATTTTTCCATTAGTACTATCAAAGCCCATGTGATCCAAATAATCAAAGGATTAATTAGTAGATATATTCATTCACCTGACAGTACTTTTCCTGATGTTCGGCAGAAATGATGCTAGTGACTTTTTCGTTAAGTGCCATTATTGTCCAAGTAACTTCAATAGTAATTTTAACCATCTATATTTCTCTCTACACTGCTTGCATCACCATGAGCCTTTCTCACTACCTGGAAATAGTCACACTGGAAATGAATATGATTGTATTCCAATGATGACTTCCTACAGTCATATGACAACTTCAGAATTATAATACTGTGGTTCGGATTCTTAGACAAATTTTTATTTCAAAATGTTTCCAAATTGCAGAATTACAAGGGTTTTTTCCATTAACTTTGTCCCAAGATTGGTTCAGCAGGTCTCTGAAAAATATTTTCTGAAGATGAAATGTCTTCAATATTTTAATAAACTGGCCCATGATAAGGTTGACATATAAGCATGAAATTTGATGGTTTACCTCGAGGTTTGGTGGGTTGATGCACCAGCTAATATGTTTATGTTGAGCTGGCTGACCAGTTTATCTATGCTGGAAAGATTGAGCCTGTTTGGACATTATATGAAGGGATGATCAGATTTGATGTAGTACCCTTCATCACTGATGAGCTTGCCAAAATTTAATCTCCAGGCTCATTTGGAAAGAATTCCCACAGGCTGGACAAACTGGAGGTCAGCATGGACTCCCAACATGTGGCAACGGAAGAAAATTATAACGAGGCTGGGCTCGAGTAAGGAGGAAATGTTGCTTTTATTTGCCAATGCCGATCATTTTCAATATGTGTTTATTACTTTTGTTATGTAGATACAGTGTAAGTGACTGAGCGTGTGAGTGAGAGAGATGGTTATAGAACGAGAAATTCAATTCCAGTTCTTTGCTGTAATGGCCACAATAAACACCAAGTAAATCAAACTCTTTTTGGAACTGACAACAGACATGAATTTAATGCTCAATGGCTCTCAAGTAATTTTCAAGATGTCTGCTGGATAGATCATGTGACAATAACCATCAAGTCAACCAGAAAAATTCCCCATTAAAATGAATATAACAAAACCAAACCGTTCAGAAATAATACAGACTCCATCATTGCCAACCACAAGTTATGCTTCGCCTTGCTACTCCCAATGTTGAGAATTCACAAGCATTAAATGAGTGATGAATCAAACTTGCGTATGAATTACATTTAGCAGGCGCCTATCACAGTGGAAAACAAAGAAGCAAACAGTGGCCTAGTTTTGCGATGCAGCAGCACCTCACTTTCTTCCCCAGAGTTTGCTTCTTTGTTTACACGTGTGTCTAAACATGATTCATTGCTGTGAGAGAAAAAAATCACCATCGAGTCTCCACAACATTATAACACTATAATATTAACAACACTTTCTAGATATTTAAGAGCTGATGATCAGTAATGTTTTCTGGTAGATCCCAAATGCAAGACAGTTCTGTTCAAAAATGGAAACTTTTGAAAAAGGGTAACTGCTTTTTTTTAAAAACGTATCTTTATTTGGATTTTACATTTTTGCAAACAACATAACAAAATTACAAAATAATTACATTGCAGTAAGCAAGAAAAAAAACTGTTCAACATACATGTACACAGTAGAACAGGAGAACAACATTTTCACTGGCTGGATGCAATCATTAGACATAGCTAGATGCCTCTGTAAGCCCCACAAGAGATGAAGGGAGAAGTCAAATGAAGCCATGGAAACATAGAAAAATGGTGCACACCCTCCCACGATGCATCTCCTCGTAATTACCACAAGAGTTCAGGGTAACTTTTCCACACCATGTATGGGTACGCACCAGTATATATCTCCCTCAGCTCTAGCAGTACCAAAGGCACCAATGACACACCTCAGCATCCTCTCCTCGGATACCGCACCTGTTTAAATTCATACAGGAATCAATCATGGATTCCTTTTACCCACCCTTACAAAAGGAAAGCAAAAGAAAAGCAAACAAAGGAAATAGAGGAAAATCGCAGTTCCAAAGTGTTGGCCTCTGGCGGCTGTTGAGTGAAGAGTCAAGAGTTCTGCTCCTTTTCCCAAACACCTTTATTTTTCTTTGAACACACTCAGCACCAAACTCTTATCATCACATCACATGCCCCAAAGGCCACCTGTAGCCTCTTTACATATCAGTGCCAATTATTGGATCAATGAGACATCTAATTGGAATGTTTCTTAACCAATTCCTTGACACAAAGGGGAGATACATATATACCGCACAACGCAACGTAACCCCAGTCTCAGGCCCAGCACATAACAAACATTATTCCATACATTTGTAACAACATGTTCGGATTATGATCAAGTCTTTAGGGATTCCCAAGAAAAAGAGAGGTAAAAGAGCTTGAGAGACCAGAATTAAATTACAGGATAACAAGGATCAGGGTCCATATCTGGTTCCATATTTCTCTGGTGCACTTCGATCACCCTTAATGAGGAAGAGAACAAGCTGCTCATTCAACCAAGAAGGTGTCCCACCCCCAAGGAGACAACAGGATGTCAACCAAAATACAGGACTCCGCTCAACTCCAGGTCCCGGTGCACCGAAGAAGCAATACCCAGCCTCTCAGGACATCCCTAACAGGCACCTTCAAGAAGAGATATCCCAAGTTCCAGGGGGCAACAGGATACCAGCCACAGCACCAGACCTGACCTAGCTTAGCACTTCCAGACATAAAGGAATCAATAACCCCCCGGACCTCCAATACACCCCAACACCCACATCCCAGCTGGACCTGCATCTCTCCAATCACATCCAGGGCAGTGCACCGCCCATTTATACTGAAAAAAAAGGATGCTTACACCAGTTCCGGCCGGGGAGGCCCCATCACGGAGAAGAGGAACCGTCAAGGCACCCAACAATTGGGAGCCCTGGGAAGAGGACCGCCTTCCTCGTTACAATCGGGACACCTCCCCTGAGCCACCTGACTGGACCAGGATTAGTAACAGCACCCTCACCTGGATGAAGTGAGGAAGAAAAAAAAAAACCTGCTGAAGGGAAGAACACCCGAACAGATCTAAAGATATCAACCATCACCCAGCACTGTCCTTCATCACAGGAAGGATACTCAGATCAATCTCTCTCTTCATCAGACCAGCCAGGGATTAACCAAACCCACCTCAGCGTGCGCCACAATTCAGGTCTGCCAATCCTAATAGCCTCTAAACAGAAAGACCCAGAAGAAAAACTTCAACCTCAAGGAAGAGTCAGAAGGAACCCAGTCCTCCCCAGGATACATAATCTGCCCAGGCCATTGGCGGAGAAAGGCACAGATTCGTAAATTCCAAATAACAAAAAAACAAAATATAAATCTGATATGGTTAGCTCTAACTGGGAGTGCTATACTCAATCGCAGTGAGGACTTAACTAACCCTATCATTCAACGCCACCCACACCATCCACCCTTCACCTAATTATAAACAAAATAATTGGTGTTAAAAAACACCCTCCTCCCAGAACCACATGGATTATAACAAATAGGAACAAAACTGTGCACAGACCACATTACACATAATTGACTCAATATGATTTTTGCTTGATAACTGCTGACACTCGTGCTAACATCTCACACGCCATTCCAGGAGAAAAAACACTGGCTTGGCCACCTTCAATCCCTCATTTTTTTTTCTCTAAATTTAGAGTATCCAATTTTTTTTTTTCCAATTAAGGGGCAATTAAGCGTGGCCAATCCACCTACCCTGTACAGCTTTGGGTTGTGGGGGCGAAACCCACACAAACACGGGGAGAATGTGCAAACTCCACACGGACAGTGACCCAGAGCTGCGATCGAACCTGGGACCTCAGCGCCGTGAGGCAGCAATGCTAACCACTGTGCCACCTTGCTGCCCTCCCTTCAACCCTTCATGACGAGCATCGAGGATGAGATAATATAGGGCCAGTGGTCGGGGGCCCAACCAACCCCAGGCCTCGAAGATCAGATACTCTATGCTCCATTGAACCTGTTGCACCCAGCCTCCAAATCAGGATTGCTAAAGCATGGCAGCCACTTTTTAACCTCAATCGGGAACTCGCCTCCCACCTCTTACCAAGGACCAAATTCACAGACGCATGTTTCCTGGCCCCTTGTTCCTGAACCTGTCAGAATAAACAACATACCGAGCAGCAGAATCTCAATGTCTCGAAGACGGACCCTTACCAGGCAAAGTGCTCTGGTGGAATGCCTCTGGTGGTATCCCGGATACCTGGCGAATCTTCAAATGAGCTCTAACAACCTGCACCTTAGAGCCAAGATCTTCAGGTGGCCATCACCCGGTTACACCAGCATCGCCGAGGAGAAAGCCCGCTTACGAGCAACAACAGCACTGCAAGCTGGGCCCTACTTACCCCAGCCCACTCTGACTGCCACGGACAAATGAGGATTTTCTATAATTTATCTCAACTTCTGTTTGCAAAACAGCAATCAGAATCCTCCAGGGACTCAGTCCGAGACATTCATTCCAAGAAAAGATTACTCTGTTGGGGCATGTAGGTGGAGGTCACACGTTAAGTGGCTCCTGCTAGAGTCTCTGTTTTTTGGACGTTTATGCCCGGTTTCAGGGGTAGTGCGAGATGTGCAGTGGGAAGGCCTTGGTATATGCACATACCAAGATCTGACAGCAGAGTTGTCGAGAAGGCGGGCGGCCTTTGGACAGGTGAAGGCGGCATTGAAAGGAAGCGAAGAGAGATTTGGAGTGGTCTATCCAGCAATGCTGAGAGTAACTCACAATTCGAAGGACGTTTATTTGGAGACAGTGCAGGCGGCGGAGGCGTTCATTAAGGCTGAAGGACTGGGACTGAGATGAGAGTTGGGATTTTGTTGGTGGGGACGGGGATTGTGTTTTCTTATTGAGGGTTTTCTATTTGAATGGGGTTTTGTTTCTGTCTCTTAAATTGGGGGAGGAGTTTATCGACGTGTTCAGGTTTTTGAATTTCTTTTTCTCCTTATGAGTGCGGTTCTGTATTGTTTCTTGGTTTAAGGGAGGTGGGTTTTCATAGAATCATATTATTTACAGTGCAGAAGGAGACCATTCGACCCATCGAGTCTGCACCGGCCCTGGCCCTTGGAAAGAGCACCCTACTTAAGCCCACACCTCCACCCTATCCTCGTAACCCAGCAACCCCAACTATCCTTTTTGGACTCCAAGGGTAATTTAGCATGGCCAATCCACCTAACCTGTCCATCTTTGGACTGTGGAAGGAAACCGGAGCACCTGGAGAAAACCCACACAGACAGTGACCCAAGCCAAGGAATCGAACCTGGGACTCTGGAGATGTGAAGCAATAGTGCTAACCACTGTGCGACCTTTTGGGTGCTCGGACGAATGGAAAGAAAACAGCGTCTTACCATATCCGGGTGGATAAAACTTTCCATGCTCCCAGAGTCGATTAGGCATTGCGTCTTGTACCTGTTGACCAGCACCTTTGTTGTTGCCGTTTGGAGCGTCCGGGGCCGCGATTGGTCCAGGGTCACCGAAGCCAGACTTAGTTGTTGCATCGTGGCGCTTTCTTCCAACCCCGTGGAGCCATCTATGCTGGGGTCCTTGGCTATCAGCCAAGATGGCGGCGTCCATGGATCACACGCGGTCGGGGGTGGACAAAATGGCCGCCCCCATGTATAGCACGTGGCCGGGGGGGGGGGGGGTCACAAGATGGCGACGCCAATCCTCCCCGCATGGTGTCCGGGACCCAAAATGGCGGCGCCCGTGGGCCGCACATGGATCGCTGGAGGGGGGGGTTGCGTCTACCCCCCGGGACTGGCACACCGCTGCGTAATGCCCCTTTTTGCCACAGCTCTTACAAATAGCTGAGTGGGCCGGGCAGCGCTGCCGGGGGTGTTTCGCCTGCCCGCAAAAATAGCAGCAGGGCCCACCGGGATGGTCTGGTGCTCTAGCCGCGCAGGCTTGCGGGGGGGTGGGGGGTGCCGGGGAGTCGGTCGCAACGGGGGTCCACGGAACCCAAGGGGCTGCCGCGCGGTCGGGGCCGTAGGCGCGGGTATTTTGTGAGGCCACGTCGAGGGAGGCCGCAAGGGCCCGTGCCTCTGTGAGTCCTAACGAGTCTCTCTCTAACAGTCTTTGGCGAATTTGAGAAGTCATACCTGCCACAAAAGCATCCCTGATTAGGAGCTCTGTGTGCCCGTTTGCGCTCACCGACGGGCAGTTGCAGTTCCTTCCCAAAATCAACACTGCGCTGAAGAACTCGTCAGGCGATTCTCTGGGGATTTGCCGTCTTGTCGTGAGTTGGTGGCATGCGTAGACCTGGTTTATGGGCCGAATGTAGACTCCCTTCAGCATGGTGAACGCCGTCGGGAAATCCTCCGCGTCTTCGATGAGCGTGTAGATCTCCGGGCTCACCCTGGAATGCAGGACCTGCATTTTCTGATCTTCCGTGGTCCGGCCGGGGGCCATTCAAAGGTAACCTTCGAAACATGCTAGCCAGTATTTAAACACGGCCGCCGAGTTTGCTGCATGGGGGCTGATTCGCAGACACTCCGGGGCGATCCGGAGCTCCATAGTCTTTTAAGCTTGCTTAATAAATTGTAGCGCAACAATTGCTCACTCAAGTTGAGAAGTGATGAAGTCAGTCGAGGCTTTATTAAGCAAGACTTGTTCCCCAGCAGCTCATTTACAGAATGCGGCTGCTGGGAGAACCCGGGCTCTTATACTCCGCCTTTCTGGGTGGAGCCAGCAGGCGGCAGATCCAACCAGCACCCGGGACCTGTCAGCCAATAGCCTCGCGGCTTCACAGGTACCATACTAACCCTAATACATACCACCACATGTATATTGGAGAAATGGCATCCCGGAAGCTGAGGTGGAGAATGAATGTGGGGGTGGCGCTGGGAGGACTGTGGTGTGAGATGCTGTGGAGGGTAAATGCCTCGACTTTGTGTGCGAGGCTGGGGCTGATACAGCTGAAGGTAGTGTATACGGTACACCTTATAAAATGTAGGATGAGCCAGTTGTTTGAAGGGGTGGAGGATCTCTCTGAGTGATGTGGAAGGAGCCCTGCAAATCACGTTCATATGTTTGGTCCTGCTCGAAGTTGGAAAGGTTTTGGAAAGGTTCAGCACCATCTCAGGGGTCTTACATGTGGACGTGGAGCCCACTCCCCTAGGAGCCACAGTCGGGGTGTCGGACCTGCGGGCGTGTTCGGGGGCAGATGTTTTTAGTCTTCACCTCGCTGATTGCTCGGAGGCGGGTCTTGTTGGAGTGGAGGTCAGCTTCTCCACCCTGTGACTTGGCGTGGCGGGGGGGGATCTGCTGGAGCTTTTGACCCTGGAAAAAATGAAATTTGCTCTAAGGGGGCAAATGATGGGATCTACAATTGTTGGGGTTTATCTTGCATTTCGGGGAGTTGGTTACCATTGACAGTTGTTCATTGTAAATTTTTTAAAAGTTGAAAATTTGCAGAATAAAAATACTTTAAAAAATAATGCAAAGAAAAGGCAAATATGGAATGTGCACCAGGACAAAATAAAGGATTACAAGATGAACAGAGCCAGAACTGGTGAAAATGCAGCCGCTCCAGTGTTCACATCACGTGACCCCCTCCCCAGGGTAACAGTTTTGGTGGTTACAATAAATTAGCCACAGCGTGGCAGTGAATTTATGCATAATAGCAACACAGAGGAAATTCCCAGCACGTTTAACACTCCCTGACGATGTGTCATTGATGACATTGAAAAAGATGTGCCAGACAGCATGCTATTCGTAGACATGGTGCAGCTTCAGGTAGCATGTCAAACCATTTTAGTTTTGTCAGCAGATATGAACTCATTTTCCCAGGTAACTGTTGCTCTGCAACTCTCAACACAATGCCTGTTGCGACGGAGTAACAGAGATTCAGCCAGTGCAATGTATCTGGATGTGAAGCATCTGGAAAAAAACAAATCAACTCTCATTTATTCCGGCACCAGTGTGCAAATCCATTCAATTTCATGTGATTCATCAATCTATAAATGCTCTGTGCACGATGTAGCTTTAGACTAAAAATACAAAGGATTCCATGACTCTGTAGATTAATGTGATCACCCCATTAGTGTGTGAAGCATCATTACACTAAGCTTGTTTTTCATTCAGACCAGCAAAACAAACAGTGCAACATCCAGTCTTTTCCATGCCTGCAACTGTAATTTACAGCACTACGATTAGATGGGGTCGGACACCAATGTGACTAGAGATAGTCACAGATTGAGACCAGACAGCAAAATGGCCCCAATAATATATCATGTCCTATGACAGTTAAAGCGGAACTAACCTCAAACCTAGAGGTGCGCTATCTGATTGTAACTTAATTACATTTTCAAGAAACAAATACATCTGATTGGACTTTAATTAAAACTCACAATATAGAGTGCCAAACTTTGTCAATTGAGCTCCAGTGCACTCCACAGTGAATAGACAGGCGCATACTCAATCACATTCCTTACATGCCAGGTTTCTGCTCTTGGCTGAGATGTTGCAGGGTCGGGGGATGAAGATTAGGAAAAATAGGGGGGGTCAAGACACCCTGGGGAGGTCAGACACTTTCCCATACGGCAATAAGTCATTCCCAGGCCAGAGCATGATTGCAAGCAGGTTTCCTGATCATACCCTCAGCCAAGAATCCAGAAAGAGAAAGAAAACAATGTTTAAAATTATCCAAATACAGCTGCTGCCTGAAACACAGTTATGTGACCCTGGAGGAGGTCTCTGCACATAAGAATCTAAATTACCTGAGGCTTAAAGAAACTACACGGTCCATGTCTGTCTACATCGCCACATACCCACAGAATTATCTTCCCCTGGACACCAACTCCCTCCTTTATCCCATTACGTACTGGCTGCCGTTTTACTGCGTGTTAAAAGTGTCGTGTTGGGTGTTCCGATGCACAAATGATCCAACACGGCTGCAGATGGTGCAACTCTGTTTTATTGTCTAAACAACGGTAACAACTAACTGCTGGCTTGGGTACGTGCTTCTCCAGCTAACCTGTGGACCCAGCCCTATCACTATCTTAGTGAGGCACTCAGCACATGGTCGATGTCTGAGTGGCACACTGTGAGCTCTGTGCTCTGAGCTATCTCCTGGTAGAATGAGCGGGAACTGTGGTGTTCCCTGTTTTATAGTGCGTGTGCTCTCACTGGTGATTGGCTGCGATGTTGTGTGTGTGTTGGTTGGTCCAGCTGCCTGTCCATCAGTGTGTGTGTGATTGCACCATGATATGCTGATGTGGATATCATGACATCCCCCCCTTTCACAAAGGATATATGCCTACATGCTAATAAATAGAAATGTGTACTGAGTGAATCTGAGTCTGTGTGTGCAATATTTACAACATGTACATGAGGCTAAACTATATACAGAGGAAGGTGTCAGGGGCAACAGAACAACGAAGGTGTACCAATAACAGAACAAATGCAATCAGCAAACGATGAGAGAAAACTTCTGGAACAATGAATGACAAGAAAAGAAACTCGTTAACAGTACTGTAAAACAGTTCAGTGAGTCCAATGTGCTAACAGGCTCATAAGTCAAGTCTCTCAGGTGGGCGACGAATTCGGGTTGACCGCCTAAAGGGTGGGTCAGGATCCACCGGCTGAGGAATGGGCCTGGCCACGGGCGAGAGAGGAAGAGGCAGAGTGGCAGGAAGCTCAACAAAGTCGACATCAGGGGCAACAGGAGAGCGTGGCACTGGTGCATGATCTCATAGCGAGCGCGGAACCAGACGAAGGGCCCGCCGATTACGGTGGCGAATGGAGCCATCAGGCATACGAACCAGGAATGAGCGGGGAGTCACGTGGCGGAGAACCTCGGCGGTTGCCGACCAGCCACCCTCCAGTAGGTGTTTGCGGACGTTGTCTCCAGGCGCCAGAGCAGGAAGATCAGTCGCCCGAGTGTCATGTGCCACCTTCTGCTGAGCACGCTGCTGTTGCATCCTTCGCAATACTGGAGCATGGTCGAGGTCAGGAACATGAATGGACGGCACAGTGGTCCTGAGGGTGCAACCCATCAACAGCTGGGCTGACGAGAGTCCAGTGGACAGTGAGGCCGAGCGATAGGCCAGCAGGGCTAAATAGAAGTCAGATCCGGCATCAGCAGCCTTGCAGAGGAGTCGCTTCACAATGTGGACGCCCTTTTCCGCCTTGCCATTCAACTGAGGATGCAAGGGACTGGACGTCAAGTGTGTGAAGTTGTATGAAGTGGCAAAGGAAGACCATTCTTGGCTCGCAAAGCAAGGCCCATTGTCAGACATGACGGTGAGCGGAATTCCATGGCGAGCAAAGGTTTCATTGCATGCCCGGATGACAGCTGATGACCTCGTGTCGTGCAGGCGTATGACCTCCGGATAACTTGAGAAGTAGTCAATCAGAATAATGTAGTCCCTGCCGAGCGCATGATTGAGGTCCACGCCCACCTTCGACCAGGGGGACGTGACCAACTCATGGGGCTGAAGGGTCTCAGGGGGTTGCGCCGGCTGAAACCTTTGGCAGGTGGGGCAGTTGAGCACCATGTTGGCGATGTCATCGCTGATGCCCGGCCAGTATACAGCTTCTCGGGCCCTCCGCCTGCACTTCTCAACCCCGAGATGGCCTTTGTGCAGTTGTTCGAGGACAAGCCGGTGCATGCTGTGTGGGATCACGATCCGGTCCAACTTCAAGAGGACACCATCAATGACGGCCAAGTCGTCCCGGACTTTGTAAAATTGTGGGCACTGCCCCTTGAGCCAACCTTCCGTCATGTGGTGCATCACACGCTGTAGAAGGGGGTCAGCCGCAGTCTCACGGCGAATGTGGGCCAGACATGCATCAGTGTCTGGCAGATTGGCTGATGTGAAGGCTACTTGTGCGAAGACCTGACAAACGAACCCCTCTGAGTCGGGCGGTGTGTTGACCGCCCTGGACAGAGCATCTGCGATGATGAGATCCTTCCCCGGGGTGTAGACAAGTTGGAAGTCGTACCTCCGGAGCTTGAGCAGAATGCGCTGGAGGAGAGGGGTCATATCGTTGAGGTCCTTCTGAATGATGCCGACCAGGGGGTGATGGTCGGTCTCCAGAGTGAACTGCGGAAGGCCATATACATAGTCGTGAAACTTGTCGATGCCAGTCAACAGGCCTCGGCACTCCTTCTCAATCTGTGCATACCGCTGTTCTGTGGGGGTCATGGCCCGCGACGCATAGGCGACCGGGGCCCATGATGCGGTGTCGTCCCGTTGCAGGAGTACCGCCCCAATGCCGGACTGGCTGGCATCAGTTGAGATCTTTGTTTCCCGTGTGGTATCGAAAAACGCCAGTACCTGGGCGGTGGTGAGCTTGACCTTGAGCTCCTCCCATTCACTCTGGTGTGCGGGCAGCCACTGGAATTCCGTTGTCTTTTTGACCAGGTGGCGAAGAGCAGTCGTGTGCGAAGCAAGGTTAGGAATGAACTTCCCCAGGAAGTTGACCATCCCGAGAAAGCGCAGCACTGCCTTCTTGTCTGACGGCTGCTGCATGGCTGCGATAGCTGCCACTTTGTCGGCATCCGGCCGCACACCCGACCGGGAGGTGTGATCCCCAAAAAACTTTAGCTCAGTCTGGCCAAAAGAGCACTTGGCTCGGTTGAGGCTCAGGCCCTGATCTCGTATCCGTGCAAAGACACGCTGGAGACGACTGATGTGCTCCTGTGGTGTGGTGGACCAGATGATAATGTCTACGTAGACGCGTACCCCTTCGATGCCCTCCATCATCTGTTCCATGATGCGATGGAACACCTTGGAGGCAGAGATGATGCCGAATGGCATCCTATTGTAGCAGTATCTGCCAAAGGGAGTGTTGAAAGTGCACAGCTTCCTGCTGGACTGATCCAATTGAATCTGCCAAAAGCCCTTTGAGGCATCAAGCTTGGTGAATATTTTTGCCTGAGCCATTTCGCTCGTGATTTCTTCTCGTTTGGGTATGGGGTAGTGTTCCCTCATAATGTTGTGATTCAAATCTTTTGGGTCGATACAGATCCGAAGCTTGCCGGAAGGCTTCTTGACGCACACCGTGGAGCTGACCCTCGGCGTTGGTTCCGTGACCCGGGAAAGCACTCCTTGGTCCTGCAGCTGCTGCTTGAGGTGGTCCTTGAGTGGTGCTGGGACCCTACGAGGTGCGTGAACGACCGGGGTGGCATCCGGTTTGAGACGTATTTTGCACGTGTAAGGCAGTGTGCCCATGCCCTCGAAAGCCTCCTGGTTGTGCGCGAGGAGTGAGTGGAGCTGTTCCCTAAAGTCTGCATCCGGGAAATCGGACGTGCCTTCTGGAGACAGAGAGTGTACCCGTTGAACGAGGTGGAGGATCTTGCACGCCTGTGCGCCTAACAGAGAGTCCTTCGAGGATCCAACGATTTCAAATGATAATGTGGCTTTGTGTGAGTTGTGTGTAACATCGAGCTGGCAGGACCCCGTGGCCGGGATGACGTGTCCATTGTAGTCAACCAGCTGACAGTGGGATGGCAGAATCGGTGGTTTATCCTTCAAGGTTTGGAAGGCTGACCATGCGAGGAGATTGGCGGAGGCGCCAGTGTCCAGGCGAAATGTGATCTGTGATCGGTTGACCGTTAGGGTGGCACACCACTCATCGCCCGGATCAATGCTCTGCACTGGCAGCGGCTGGTAGTTCCGACTTGGGGACATCCGGTTCTTGTGGATTACCGCTACGCGGAAGGGCTCCCTGTCTTCGGTATCGCTGGTCTGCATACTGTCAGGATATGACTCAGTGTAGGGGGGCTGAATCGCCCGCACGTCCCTGCGAGGCTGGCGGAATTGTTGGGAGTTGGCAGGTTGAGCTGCTTGACAGCAGGCAGCGTAGTGGCCCATCCTGCCACAGCGGAGGCATTGTCGCGCTTTGGCCGTACATTGCCGCTTTAAGTGGGCAGAGCCACAGTTGCCGCACGTCGTGACGTCATGGCATTCATTGCGTTCATTGCGCCACCACGCATGCGCGGTCCTGCGTAGAGCGCACCTGCACATCACGTCCCTCTGCGTCAACGTCCCCTCTTTTGGCGCGTACAAGTGCGGGAGACCTCGGAAAGCGCGCAAAATGGCTGCCCTCATCCGGGCCGCGGGCCGGGAGGAACTCGATCGACTGGACCCGCTCCGCCTCGTAAGACCCGTGCCGTGCCGTTTCGGCCGCCTGGATTTGGGAGTACCGGCTGGTCGCGTTCTCATGGAGGACGCAGGTCTTGATGGCAGTCGCTAGGGTGAGGCGCTTTATTTTTAGGAGCTGCTGGCGTAGGGTGTCCGAGATGACCCCAAAAACTATCTGATCCCGTATCATGGAGTCGAAGGTGGCCTCAAAGCCGCAGGACTGCGCGAGGATACGGAGGTGTGTCAAGTAAGATTGGAAAGGCTCATCCTTACCCTGCAGGTGCTGCTGGAAGAGGTACCTTTCGAAGCTCTCATTGACTTCCACGCTGAAGTGTTCCTCGAACTTCAGAAGCACCGTCTTATATTTTGTTTTGTCCTCGCCTTCCGCGAGTGCCAGGGAGTTGATGTGGATGGCGTGTTGCCCTGCCGTGGAGAGGAGGAGGGCGATCTTCCTGGTGTCCGATGCATTCTCCCTGTCTGTGGCTTCTAGGAAGAGCTGGAAGCACTGTTTAAACAGCTTCCAGTTTATGCCAAGGTTTCCAGCGATTCGGAGCGGCTGCGGCAGGCTGATGTTTTCCATGGAGCAGGATGGCGGATTTCTGAAAGGGTGCAGGTAGGTCTCACAGTCGCTGGTTAGCTTCCACTACTGGTATCATGTCGTCTTGGGTGTTCTGATACACAAATGATCCAACACGGCTGTAGATGGTGCAACTCTGTTTTATTGTCTAAACAACGGTAACAAGTAACTGCTGGCTTGGGTAGGTGCTTCACCAGCTAACCTGTGGACCCAGCCCTATCACTATCTTAGTGAGGCACTCAGCACATGGTCTATGTCTGAGTGGCGCGCTGTGAGCTCTGTGCTCTGAGCTATCTCCTGGTAGAATGAGTGGGAACTGTGGTGTTCCTGGTTTTATAGTGCGTGTGCTCTCACTGGTGATTGGCTGCGATGTTGTGTGTGTGCTGGTTGGTCCAACTGCCTGTCCATCACCTGTCCATCAGTGTGTGTGTGACTGTACCATGATATGCTGATGTGGATATCATGACAAAAAGGTCGAGCTGGAAATGGAATATTTCAGTAACGCAACAGTTGAGAACCTGGCAGAAAGATATGAAGATCTTGGTGGACAAGGATAAGAGTGGTCCGAGGATGAATGTGCTAAATTGGGGGAAGGCTAATTATAACAATATTAGGCGGGAACTGAAGAACATAGATTGGGGGCGGATGTTTGAGGGCAAATCAACATCTGACATGTGGGAGGCTTTCAAGTGTCAGTTGAAAGGAATACAGGACCGGCATGTTCCTGTGAGGAAGAAAGATAAATACGGCAATTTTCGGGAACCTTGGATGACGAGTGATATTGTAGGCCTCGTCAAAAAGAAAAAGGAGGCATTTGTCAGGGCTAAGAGGCTGGGAACAGACGAAGCCTGTGTGGCATATAAGGAAAGTAGGAAGGAACTTAAGCAAGGAGTCAGGAGGGCTAGAAGGGGTCACGAAAAGTCATTAGCAAATAGGGTTAAGGAAAATCCCAAGGCTTTTTACACGTACATAAAAAGCAAGAGGGTAGCCAGGGAAAGGGTTGGCCCACTGAAGGATAGGCAAGGGAATCTATGTGTGGAGCCAGAGGAAATGGGCGAGGTACTAAATGAATACTTTGCATCAGTATTCACCAAAGAGAAGGAATTGGTAGATGTTGAGTCTGGAGAAGGGGGTGTAGATAGCCTGGGTCACATTGTGATCCAAAAAGACGAGGTGTTGGGTGTCTTAAAAAATATTAAGGTAGATAAGTCCCCAGGGCCTGATGGGATCTACCCCAGAATACTGAAGGAGGCTGGAGAGGAAATTGCTGAGGCCTTGACAGAAATCTTTGGATCCTCGCTGTCTTCAGGGGATGTCCCGGAGGACTGGAGAATAGCCAATGTTGTTCCTCTGCTTAAGAAGGGTAGCAAGGATAATCCCGGGAACTACAGGCCGGTGAGCCTTACTTCAGTGGTAGGGAAATTACTGGAGAGAATTCTTCGAGACAGGATCTACTCCCATTTGGAAGCAAATGGACGTATTAGTGAGAGGCAGCACGGTTTTGTGAAGGGGAGGTCGTGTCTCACTAACTTGATAGAGTTTTTCGAGGAGGTCACTAAGATGATTGATGCAGGTAGGGCAGTAGATGTTGTCTATATGGACTTCAGTAAGGCCTTTGACAAGGTCCCTCATGGTAGACTAGTACAAAAGGTGAAGTCACACGGGATCAGGGGTGAACTGGCAAGGTGGATACAGAACTGGCTAGGCCATAGAAGGCAGAGGGTAGCAATGGAGGGATGCTTTTCTAATTGGAGGGCTGTGACCAGTGGTGTTCCACATGGATCAGTGCTGGGACCTTTGCTCTTTGTAGTATATATAAATGATTTGGAGGAAAATGTAACTGGTCTGATTAGTAAGTTTGCAGACAACACAAAGGTTGGTGGAATTGCGGATAGTGATGAGGACTGTCTGAGGATACAGCAGGATTTAGATTGTCTGGAGACTTGGGCGGAGAGATGGCAGATGGAGTTTAATCCGGACAAATGTGAGGTAATGCATTTTGGAAGGTCTAATGCAGGTAGGGAATATACAGTGAATGGTAGAACCCTCAAGAGTATTGAAAGTCAAAGAGATCTAGGAGTACAGGTCCACAGGTCATTGAAAGGGGCAACACAGGTGGAGAAGGTAGTCAAGAAGGCATACGGCATGCTTGCCTTCATTGGCCGGGGCATTGAGTATAAGAATTGGCAAGTCATGTTGCAGCTGTATAGAACCTTAGTTAGGCCACACTTGGAGTATAGTGTTCAATTCTGGTCGCCACACTACCAGAAGGATGTGGAGGCTTTAGAGAGGGTGCAGAAGAGATTTACCAGAATGTTGCCTGGTATGGAGGGCATAAGCTATGAGGAGCGATTGAATAAACTCGGTTTGTTTTCACTGGAACGAAGGAGGTTGAGGGGCGACCTGATAGAGGTATACAAAATTATGAGGGGCATAGACAGAGTGGATAGTCAGAGGCTTTTCCCCAGGGTAGAGGGGTCAATTACTAGGGGGCATAGGTTTAAGGTGAGAGGGGCAAGGTTTAGAGTAGATGTACGAGGCAAGTTTTTTACGCAGAGGGTAGTGGGTACCTGGAACTCGCTACCGGAGGAGGTAGTGGAAGCAGGGACGATAGGGACATTTAAGGGGCATCTTAACAAATATATGAATAGGATGGGAATAGAAGGATACGGACCCAGGAAGTGTAGAAGATTGTAGTTTAGTCGGGCAGTATGGTCGGTACGGGCTTGGAGGGCCGAAGGGCCTGTTCCTGTGCTGTACATTTCTTTGTTTGTATATACAGAGTGTATGTAGACTTATGTAGCTGGATTTTCAGGTGGGATGAGGTGTTGGCTGAGCTAACCAACACATAACAGGAAGCTAAGTATCCCAATGAATGGTCCATTAAGGCATGTTAACCAAGGTTAGCTAGGATTTCCCAGCCCAGCCAGCCTCCAGTGCTGTGGAAGTGGCAGGCACCAGTTTAGCTGCCTGAAGGTGGCCTCCAGCAAGTAGAACGGGGGTTGGCCCAGCTGTAAAGGCCGATTCTTAATTTAGAAAGTTGGAGATGGAATGCCTACATGTTGAAGGACCCTCTCTCTTAGTTACCTGCAAGAACATCTTGCTGCTACTTTCAAGCTAGAAGGCCCAAGCTTCGTGAGCACGCCCCCCTGACTATTAACAGGCCCCTCTGAAGGAAATCACAATGAGTGACTATTTCCCACCCAGAGTGGGCCTCTGACCCAAAATTGCACCTGACAACAGGATTCAGAAGCCTGTGACGAAAATCCTGCCACAGGGTGAGGCACAGGCAAAGAATGGGTACAGACAGCACATGAAAACATAAGCCCGACACTAAGAACATTTTGAGTGGAAGGTAAGGAAAAGAACACCAAAATAGTTAGCGTGGGCAAAACCATAAAGGTACTTTTTTCAAACTTTTCCTTGTGGGGGGCCGTAGTTTAGAATAAGAAAAATATGCCTGTAATGGAGAGAAACTGGTCTTTTTAAAATTTAGGTTATCTTAAGAAGGCATTTGAAGGGCTACCTTATAAGAGGAACGGTAGCAATTTTATTTTCTAAAATATTTTAATTGCTGTTACTTTAATAGTCCACATTCCTTACAGTGAGCAGATCATATATTGTGTCCGATCTGGGCACGGCCAGTAGATGCCGGCAAAGGCCTCTTCCGGGATCTACCCAGCTGGCAGTGCCGGGATCTCACAGAACCCCGCGAGACGTTGCGACCTGGATCCTGTCAATTATTACTCTTTGGAATAATCAGTATTTGGAAAATCTGCATATTAGAGTGAGGAGCTAGTCTCACTCTAATATGCAGCTCGCCTTATCTACCCAAGGCTTTGGGAGCTAACCCCTTTGCCTTGGAGACCTTAGGCGAGCGCTGTTCAGCACTAGGCCCCACAAATGGGGACCAGGCGGAATGGCATTGGGAAGGGTCTCCCAAAGGATCAGAGGCCCCCGGGTGGTTGCCCTCTGGACAGGGTGGCATTCTGGCACTGCTGGTGCCACCTTGGCACTGCCAGCCTCACTGAAAACTGAGGACGTGTAGGTACGATTAACAGATATGTCTGAAATCTGATTTTCAGAGGCTGGCGGGAATTCTCCAGTCGTTGCGATGCACTTTTCCCATCAGCAGCGCACCCCTGCCCATGGGTTTCCCAGCGCAGTGGGGTGGCTTCAATGGGAAATCTCATTGACAAGCAGTGTGAAGTCAGAATCCCGCCGCGAGCAATCAGCGTGCCGCCGATAAACATGCAGCTGGTGAACCGGAGAATCTAGCCCGCTGTGTAACATGAGCACTAATCGTACTTACACTTTCTAAAAAGTCACCATTTTGCCTTACTATCGCTATTCTGGATATTTTAAGCTTACCAACGAAAATACCGCCAACCCACAATGTTCCCATGGACTGAACTAGTGAGCAGCATCAAAAAATGTTTTAATCAATGAATGAGAGCCACATTGGCTTTACCAAGTCATTTAGGAGCAGCAAGTGGAGTTGCAATTTATTTTACTTCATGCAAGTCCTTTCCTAAACCATGCCACCACATGTTATTCTGAAAAGAAAAGGTTTTTCTGTAATCCTACTGCAAAAGATAATTGGAAGGGCGGATAAACTCTTAAGCGGTTTAAATCCTTCCTTCTCTCAACCGTACTCCCCAAAATGCTGTTCCTCTATTCAGTCCCCAGTTACATCAGAATGTTGAACTAGAAAATTCTGCAGAGTGCTAGTGACCGTTTCTGGATGCAATTTCATCTTCAAATCGAAAGACGAACGCCACATGCATTTTTGCAACAGAAACACGATAAATGGTGCATTTATATTCAGAGGGAGGAGACGGAGATTTCATTATCCATCAGCTATTTGACTTGAAAATAAAATTCAAGACATAGAAATATAGAAAATAGGTGCAGGAGTAGGCCATTCAGCCCTTCGAGCCTGCACCACCATTCAATATGATCATGGCTGATCACGCAACATCATGATCCCACTCCCGCTTTCTCTCCATGCCCCTTGACCACTTAAGCTGCAAGGGCCACGTCCAGCTCCCTCTTGAATATGTCCAACAAACTGGCCCCAGCAGCTTTCTGTGGTGGAGAATTCCACAAGTTCACACCTCTCTGAGAGAAGAAGTTCTTCCTCATCTCAGTCCTGAATGGCTTCTTAGGCTGTGACCCATAGTTCTGTACATTCTCAACATCGGGAGCATTCTTCCCGCATCTAACCTGTCCAATCCCATCAGGATTTTGTACGTTTCTATGAGATCCCCTCTCATTCTTCTAAACTCCATTGAGTACAAGCCAAGCCGACCCAGTCTTTCTTCATGTGTCAGTCCTGCCATCCCGGGAATGAGTCTGGTGAACTTTCGATGGAGACGCTCAATAGCCAGAATGTCCTTCCTCAAACTGAGAGGCCAAAACTGCACACGATACTCAAGGTGTGGCCTCAGCAAGGCCCTGTATAACTGCAACAAGACATCCCTACTCCTCTTCTCAAATCCTCTCGCTATGAAGGCCAGCATGCCATTAACTTTCCTTGCTGCCTGCTGTACCTGCATGCCAACTTCAGCCACTGTTCCACCAAGACACCCAGGTCTCGTTGCACTTCCCCTTTTCCTAAACTGCCACCATTCAGAAAATAATCTGCCTTCCTGTTTGTGGTAGTCACCACTAGCTGTATTATATGTATTACGGTAAGACACATATACTAGAGGTACTTGGGTAAATCCCTGCTGGCTCCGCCCAGTAGGCGGCTGATAAACGTGTGTGCTCACCGGTGCTGCAGCCATTCTGGTTCCAGCTACAGGAGGCACAACATCTTTGCTCAATAAAGCCCCGATTATTCCGCTACTCTCGTCTTGGTGGTAATTGACAGTGCATCAATTTATTGAGCAAAGATTTTTATAACAATGGTTTTTCAAATCAAGCCTGATCGCCTGCAGCTGAGCCCTCAAGCAGCCAACGCTACGTCCACTTTTGACCACTGGCTAGCCTGCTTCGAAAGCTACCTCCGAACATCCGCTGAGGAACCCTCGGACGCGCAGAAGCTCCAGGTCCTTTATTCACGGGTGAGCCCTGACATTTTTCCTCTCATCCGGGATGCGTCCACTTACTCCGAAGCGATGGAGCTCCTAAGGGGACATTACGTTCAGCCAGTCAATCAACTATACACCAGGCACCTCCTGTCCATGAGACAGCAACTCTCTGGTGAGTCCCTAGACGGTTTCTGGCGTGCCCTGCACATCCTGGGGAGGAACTGTGAATGCCAGGCAGTTTCGGCAGTCCAGCACACAGAACTTTTAATCCGAGACGCCTTCGTTACGGGCATGAGGTCTGCGTACGAACGGCAGCGCCTATTGGAAGGGGGTTCGCTTGATCTTGTGGGAACCAGGCAGCTCGCGAACTCGTTAACAGCGGCCGCCCGTAACGTCCAGTCGTACGTGCCCGACCGCACGGCACCCTCATGGACTTCGTGGGCCTCACCAGCTACCGACTCCAGCTCACCGCAAGCCTGCGCCGCACGGCAGCAAACCAACTACGGGAGGCCCAAATGATATTTTTGCGGGCACAACAAACACCCCCGGCAGCGCTGCCCGGCGCGGAGCGCAACCTACAATGGATGCGGAAAGAAGGGACACTTTGTTTCTGTGTGCCAGGCCCGGTCCGTCGCCGCTGTTTCTAGGCCCAGCGATCCTACACCCCCCACGTGCGACCCAGGGGTGCCGCCATTTTCCTCCTCGCAGGCCATGTGTGTCCCGTGGGTGCCGCCATCTTCAGCACCATTTTGAATGGCGCCTCAGGACCCCTGCTCGTCTGGACGCTCGTCTGGCCGTTCATCGCCTACCGCTGCATCCACCACCGCTGACCAGCCCGCAGGCCTCCCAGCATCGGCCGCAGATCGCCTCGATCACCCTGGACCAGTCCCAGCCTCGCGAGCGTAACGACAATGTGAAAGTCGATGGGCACAAGATGGCCTGCCTTTTTGACTCCAGGACCACAGAGAGCTTCATCCACCCCACGACGGTAAGGCGCTGCTCCCTTGCGGTACACCCCGTTACCCAGAAAATCTCCCTGGCCTCCGGATCCCATTCCGTGGAAATCCGGGGGTACTGCATCGCGACTCTCACCATCCAAGGCGTAGAGTTTAGCAACTTCTGGCTCTACGTCCTCCCCCACCTCTGCGCTGCCCTGTTACTCGGCCTGGACTTCCAGTGCCACCTCCAAAGCTTAACTTTAAAATTCGGCGGACCCACCTCACCGAATGCGGCCTCACGACCCTTAAGGTCGACCCACCTTCCTTGTTTGCGAACCTCACCCCGGACTGCAAGCCCGTCGCCACTAGGAGCAGACAGTACAGTGCCCAGGACAGGACCTTCATCAGGTCGGAGGTCCAACGGCTTCTGCGGGGAGGCCAGCAACACCCCCTGGAGAGCCCAAGTGGTAGTAGTGAAGACTGGGGAGAAGCACGGAATGGTCATTGACTACAGTAAGACCATCAATCGGTACACGCAGCCCGACGCGTACCCCCTCTCACGCATATTTGACATGATCAATCAGATTGCACATTATCGGATCTTTTCCACAGTGGACCTGAGGTCCACCTACCACTAGCTCCCCATCCGCCCGGAGGACCGCCAATACACTGCGTTCGAAACAGATGGCTGCCTCTATCACTTCCTTAGGGTTCCCTTCGGCGTCACTAATGGGGGGTCTCGGTCTTCCAACGTGAGATGGACCGAATGGTGGACCGGTACGGACTGCGGGCCACCTTCCCGTACCTAGACAACGTCACCATCTGTGGCCACGATTAGCAGGACCACGACGTTACCTCCTAAAATTTCTCCGGACCGCCAAGCTCCTTAATCTCATATACAATAAGGAGAAATGCGTGTTCCGCACCAACCGCTTAGCCATCCTTGGCTATGTTGTGTAAAATGGAGTTCTAGGGCCCGACCCCGACCGCATGCGCCCCCTCATGGAACTCCCCATCCCCCACTGCCCCAAGGCCCTGAAACGATGCCTGGGGCTTTTCTCCTACTGTGCCCAGTGGGTCCCTAACTATGCGGACAAGGCCAGCCCACTCATTCAGTCCACAGTTTTTCCCCTGATGGCTGAGGCCCGCCAGGCCTTCAACCGCATCAAGGCAGACATTGCCAAGGCCACGATGCACGCGGTCGACGAGTCCCTCCCCTTCCAGGTCGAGAGCGATGCATCGGATGTAGCTCTGGCCGCCACCCTCAACCAGGCGGGCAGGCCCGTGGCCTTTTTTTCCTGCACCCTCCATGCCTCCGAAATTCAGCACTCCTCTGTCGAAAAGGAGGCCCAAGCCATTGTGGAAGCTGTGCGGAATTAGAGGCATTACCTGGCCGGCAGGAGATTCACTCTCCTCACTGACCAACTGTCGGTTGCCTTCATGTTCAATAATACACAGCGGGGCAAGATCAAAAACAATGAGGTGGAGGATCGAGCTTGCCACCTATAATTACGAGATTTTGTATTGCCCCGGGAAGCTCAATGAGTCCCCTGATGCCCTATCCCGCGGTACATGTACACACAAGTGGAACGACTCCGGGCTCTCCACGATGGCCTCTGCCACCCAGGGATCACCCGGTTCTTCCATTTCATCAAGGCCCACAACCTATCCTACTCCATTGAGGAGGTCAGGACTGTCACCAGAGACTGCCAGGTCTGTGCGGAGTGCAAGCCGCACTTCTACCGGCCAGATCGAGCGCACCTGGTGAAGGCCTCCTGCCCCTTTGAGCGCCTCAGCATGGACATCAAAGGGTCCGTCCTCCCCTCCACTGACAGCAACACTTTCTGAACGTGGTCGATGAGTACTCCCGGTTCCCTTTCGCTATCCCATGCCCCGATATGACTTCTGCCACGGTCATTAAAGCCCTCCACAGTATCTTCACTCTGTTAAGTTTCCCCACCTACGTCCACAGCGATTGGGGGTCCTCCTTTATGAGTGATGAGCTGCGTCAGTTCCTGCTCAGCAAGGGCATTGCCTCGAGCAGGACGACCAGCTACAACTCCCGAGGAAACGGGCAGGTGGAGAGGGTGAACGGGACGCTCTGGAAGGCCGTCCTGCTGGCCCTGCAGTCTAAAAATCTCCCAGTCTCCGCTGGCAGGAGGCCCCCCCCCCCCCCCCCCCCCCCCCCCCGACGCGTTCCACTCCATCCGATCGCTCCTCTGCACCGCGACTAATGAAACCCCCCCATGAACGTCTCTTTGCCTTCCCCAGGAAGTCCAGCTCCGGGGTCTCGCTGCCAACATGGCTGACAGTTCCTGGACCCGTCCTCTTTCTCAAGCATGTGTGGACCCATAAATCGGACCCTTTGGTCGAAAGGGTCCACCTCCTACACGCGAACCCGCAGTACGCCTACGTGGCACACCCCGACGGGCGCCAGGACACAGTCTCCCTCTGGGACCTGGCACCCGCTGGATCCCCATCCACGGCCCCCGACCCGACCCCGCCCCCACCCACCCCTCCAGTTGCCCTGCGCCATTCACCCTCCCCCCAGCGAACCTCACCGCAGCCCCCGCCCCAGGAGGATCCGTCCTCCCGCTGGTTCTACTCAGGGGTGACGAAGACGAGGACAACACACTCTCGGAGTCACAGGTGACCAAGTCGGCGCCCACATCACCACTGAGGTGATCACAGAGGAGGATCAAGGCCCCCGACAGATGAATTTGTAAAGTTTTTTCCCACCAACCCCGCCGGACTCTTTTTTAACAGGGGGTGAAAGTGGTAGTCACCACTAGCTGTATTATATGTATTACGGTAAGACACATATACTAGAGGTACATGGGTAAATCCCTGTCTGCTGGCTCCGCAGAGTAGGCGGCGTATAAATGTGTGCGCTCGCCGGTGCTGCAGCCATTCTGGTTCCAGCTACAGGAGGCACAACATCTTTGCTCAATAAAGCCTTGATTATTCCGCTACTGTTGTCTTTGTGGTAATTGATAGTGCATCACTGTTTTTGCCACCAAAGTGGATAACCTCACATTTACCCACATAATATTGCATTTGCCGTGTATTTGCCCACTCAGCCAGCCAGTCCAAGTCACCCTGCAGCCTCTTTGCATCCTCCTCACAGCACACACTGCCACCCAGCTTAGTGTTGTCTGCAAATTTAGAGATATTGCATGCAATTCCTTCGTCCAAATCTTTAATGTATATTGTGAACAGCTGGAGTCCCAGCACTGAACCCTGCAGTACCGCACTAGTCACTGCCTGCCCCTCTGAAAAGGACCCGTTTATTCCCACACTCTGCTTCCTGTCTGCCAACCCGTTCTCTATCCACGTCAATACATTATATCCCAATACCATGAGCGTTAATTTTGCTTATTAATCTCTTGTGTGGGACCTTGCCAAAAACCAACATAATCTTTCTAATTATCTTTCATAATCTTTCATTATCTCCAACATAATCTTTCTAATAAAAAATAACATTAAATGGGCATAAGGAACGAGGGAATGTAAAATGTCTTTCAACCCAACAATTTTGTTTCTTCCTCAGTTCATGCACAGGATCCACTGCTAAGTTTCTGTCTGCTACATAGATCATCGAACAAAAGTCCAGATATTCATCGAACCTTATAACCCACTGTCCTTGGTGAGCTACTTTCTATGGTATGATGCACACAGATTTCTTTCTATGGTTTGATGCACCCAAATTTCTTTCTATGGTATGATGCACCCAGATTTCTTTCTATGGTTTGATGCACCCAAATTTCTTTCTATGGTATGATGCACCCAGATTTCTTTCTATGGTTTGATGCACCCAGATTTCTTTCTATGGTTTGATGCACCCAGATTTCAGTATCATTGAATCCCGACAGTGGAGAAGGAGGCCATTCAGCCCATTGAATCTGCACTGAACATTTGAAAGAGCACCCTACCTAGGTCCAATCCCCACCCTATCCCCATAACCCCACCTAGGGATAACCTTATCATGGCCAATCCACCTAACCTGCACATTTCTGGACTGTGGGAGGAAACCGGAGAACCTGGAGGAAACCCACGCAGACACGGGGAGAACGTGCAAACTCCACACAGACAGTCACCCGAGGCTGGAATTGAACCCGGGACTCTGGTGCAGTGAGGCAGCATTGATAACCACCGTGCCGCTCTTTCATCTGGAATACATCACATTTATTGAGTGCAACCAACTCTCTTTATATTTATCTGAATAAACCTTCAATTCTGTCTCTATCCAATTAATTTAAAAGCGCCACTCAGAACAGCATTAACTGGTTTTGCCCGTGTCTGTTCCGCATATCGAATAATTTAGGAAAAATTATTTATTTTAATGGCTATTCTCACTTGAGGCTAATTAATTTAATACGTGTGCCCTCAAGTTCTGTTCGTACTGGCAAGTTAATTAGTTGGCTTACATCACAAAATTTCTATGCCTCTTGGCATTTTGAAGACCACGGTGACAACCTTTCTCAAGCTTAATTTCTTGAATGAAAAGTAGTGCCGTTGCATGAATTTCTTGTCCTCATTTGCAGCCTGTGGTAGTTTGTGTAGAGGTATTACGGTACCTTGTAATGCTGGAACACCATTGGTAGATATTGTATGTTTCCTATTGGTCAAGCTGAATGGTAGCTTCACCCTGCAAGGTGGGGTATAAGAGCCCGTGCCGCCTCAGCGGCCTTCATTCTGTACCTGAGCTGCTGGGGGAAACATCTAGCATATTAAAGCCTTCAGTTGGACTACAGCCTCGCTTTAGTGGTCATTGATCATGCATCAATTTAATAAGCTAGATTTAAAAGGATGGAGCTCCGAATCAAGCCAGAGTGTCTGCAACTCAGCCCCCATGCGGCGAACTCAGCGGCAATCTTCAAGCACTGGCTGGCGTGTTTTAAAGGATATCTCGAAACGGCCGAAAACACACCCACTGGAGAACAGAAAATGCAAGTCCTGCACTCGAGGGTGAGCCCTGAAATTTACACCCTCATCAAGGACGCGGCAGACTTTGATGCAGCAATAGAGCTGCTAAAAGGACATTATATTCGCCCGGTAAACCAGGTCTACGCCCGACATCTGCTAGCAATGAGACGACAAATCCCTGGGGAATCGCTGAAAGAATTCTACCGTGCGCTCCTGGTGTTGGGGAAAAACTGCAGCTACCCGCAAGTTTCGGCGAGCGACCACAAAGAACTCTTGATCCGGGACGCTTTTGTGACAGGTATGCTGTCCTCCCAAATCCGCCAGTGATTGCTGGAAAAAGACACCCTAGGACTCAAGGAGGCACGGGCCCTTGCAGGCTCCCTGGATGTGGCCTCCAGAAACGCCCGCACTTACGTTCCCGACCGCGCGGCAGCACCCTGGGCAGCGTGGAACCCCTCCGCAGCCGACCCCGAGACATCCCCCATCCCCCCACAAGCTTGTGCTACAAGGCGGCCTGCAACCCCGGGGGCCCCGCTGCTACTTTTGCAGGCAGGTCAAGAACCCCCGGCAGCGCTGCCCGGCCCGCGCATCCACCTGCAAGGGATGTGGTAAAAAGGGCCACTTCGTGGTAGTATGCCAGGCCCGTGCGGTCGCCGTGGTCTCTGGCGGCGAATGCGGACCGCCACCACAAACCTCTCCACGGTCCCCGTGCGGCCAGCGGGCACCGCCATCTTCCTACTCCAGGGCCATGTGCGGCCCCCGGGCGCCGCCATCTTGTCCCACCACGTTCGATGGATGGGCGCCGCCATTTTGTGCACCCCCAGTCATGTGCGACCAATGGGAGCCGCCATCTTGGATGGACTCCCAGAACTACAGCTCGGCTGACCGCACACCGCCCGAAGAGAACACTCAACTACTGAGACTAGCCTCGTTGACCCTGGATCAGTCCCGGCCTCGAACACTCAACTGCTACAACAACAGTACTAATCAACGGGCATGAGACGTCCTGCTTAATCGATTCTGGGAGCACGGAGAGCTTCATACACCCCAACACGATAAGGTGCTGTTCTCTCCTCGTCCACCCCGTTAACCAAAAAATCTCCCTGGCCTCCGGTTCCCGCTCAGTAGAGATAAAGGGGTTTGTGTAGCAAACCTCACAGTCCAGGGAAGGGAGTTTAAAAATTACCGGCTCTACGTCCTTCCCCATCTCTGCATGGCCACACTCCTAGGTTTAGACTTCCAGTGTAATCTCCAAAGTCTAACTTTCAAATTCGGCGGCCCTATACCCCCCCTCACTGTCTGCGGCCTTGCGACCCTCAAGGTCGATCCGCCTTCCCTGTTTGCGAACCTCACCCCGGATTGCAAACCCGTCGCCACCAGGAGCAGATGATACAGTGCCCAGGATCGGATCTTTATTAGGTCAGAGGACCAAAGGCTACTGAGGGAAGGAGTCATTTAAGCTAGCAACAGTCCCTGGAGAGCTCAAGTAGTGGTGGTAAAGACCGGGGAGAAGCATAGGATGGTCATCGACTACAGTCAGACCATCAACAGGTTTACGCAGCTGGACGCGTACCCTCTCCCCCGCATATCCGACCTGGTAAACAGGATCGCGCATTACAAGGTATTCTCCACGGTGGATCTTAAGTCCGCCTATCACCAGTTCCCCATCCGCACTAGTGACCGCATATACACTGCCTTCGAGGCAGATGGGCGGCTCTATCACTTCTTAAGGGTTCCCTTCGGTGTCACCAACGGGGTCTCGGTCTTCCAGCGCGAGATGGACCGAATGGTTGACCGGTACGGTTTACAGGCAAATTCCCGTATCTCGATAATGTCACCATCTGTGGCCACGACCAGCAGGACTAAGACACCAACCTCCGAAAATTCCTCCAGACCGCAAAGATCCTTAACCTTACATATAACAAGGATAAATGCGTGTTTAGCACCAACCGCCTAGCCATCCTCAGCTAGGTAGTGCGAAATGGAGTTATAGTGTTGCTAACTTTTGGTTGGCTCTTAAATGTTGCTCGTTGTATCTTTACTTAATTTGCTCTGTTTCTATAACCTTTGCTCTCGAGTCGCCAGGTATCTTTATGATACCACCACGAGGTTCAGGTTCAAGTGCTGATCAATAACTCAATACACCAGTTAGTAAGATTCAAATCAAACACATTTATTATACACAGTCAATCACTATTCATGCATAAAACTCTACTTACTAGACTATCTCTAACACTAAAAGGCCTATACTTAGCTTTGGAACTGGCCCACCAGGTCAGGGGAACAAATGGCCTTTTGTTCGATTCTGAGTCTGCAGGATTCAAAGCTGGTATAGACTGGTATGTAGGAGCGCCTATCTCGTAGCGTGCGTTGACTGGAGACTTACTTGGTTGATGTAGCGGCTAGGCAGGTCACTGTCAAGGGTTGTTTCGAGCTGCTGGGGGACCCTGCCAAGAAGGACGAATTGAACTTGGGGACTCTATTTTATAGTCCCCAGGGGCTTCACATCCTTTTGGGCGGACCCCGTACCTGGTTCCAAGTGATTGGACTAAGTTCTGATCACTTGGATCGATTTCTCCAATACTGGAGCTGTTCCCTGATCGCTGGGCGGTTCCTAAGTGTCCATTGGCCTTCCTTTGTCTTGGCTCCTGCTGGCGCCGAGGAGTCTGGCTTGGCCTTGTTCACCTTAAATGTTTCCAATTGTTCCGGGGATCGCTCATTAATATGAAGATGGTGGTTAGTTTCAGTGCTGTCTGGGTTTCTGCAAGTTCTAATACACAGGAAACTTTGCACCTGCTTGTTTTTACTAGCTTGACTGAATTTCCCTGCATTCTTTGCGGATCTCCATTTTAAGTCGGGATGTGGCCAACCCAGGTGGCTACAATAGGCCCCGACCCTTAACGCATGCGCCCCCTTATGGAGTTCCTCCTCCCTCACTGCTCCAAGGCCATGGAGCGCTGCCTAGGATTTTTCTCTTACTATGCCCAGTGGGTCCCCAACTATGCGGACAAGGCCCATCCCCTGATCCAATCCACAGCTTTTCCCCTGTCGATAGAGGCCCGCCAGGCCTTCAGCCGCATCAAAGTAGACACTGCAAAGGCCACGATGAGTCCTTCCCCTTCCAGGTCGCGAGCGACGCGTCTGAGGTAGCTCTGGCGGCCACCCTCAACCAAGTGGGCAGACCCGTGGCCTTCTTCTCACGTACCCTCCATGCTTCCGAAATCCGCCACTCCTCAGTCGAAAAGGAGGCCCAGGCCATAGTAGAAGCTGTGCGACATTGGAGGCATTACCTGGCCGGCAGGAAATTCACTCCTCACCGACCAACGGTCGGTTGCTTTCATAGAATATAATAGAATTTACAGTGCAGAAGGAGGCCATTCGGCCCATCGAGTCTGCACCGGCTCTTGCAAAGAGCACCCTACACAAGGTCAACACCTCCACCCTATCCCCATAACCCAGTAACCCCACCCAACACTAAGGGCAATTTTGGACACTAAGGGCAATTTATCATGGCCAATCCACCTAACCTGCACATCTTTGGACTGTGGGAGGAAAGCGGAGCACCCGGAGGAAACCCACGTACACTCGGGGAGGATGTGCAGACTCCGCACAGACAGTGACCCAAGCCGGAATCGAACCTGGGACCCTGGAGCTGTGAAGCAATTGTGCTATCCACAATGCTACCGTGCTGCCCTTTCATGTTCGATAATGCACAGCGGGGCAAGATAAAAAACGATAAGATCTTGCGGTGGAGGATCAAACGCTCCACCTACAACTACGAGATCTTGTATCATCCCGGGAAGCTAAACGAGCCTCCTGATGCCCTGTCCCGCGGCACATGTGCCAACGCACAAGTGGACCGCCTCCGAGCCCTCCACGAGGACCCGGGGGTCACTCGCCTTTTCCACTTTATCAAGACCGCAACCTGCCCTACTCCATCGAGGAGGTCAGGACAGCCACCAGGGACTGCCAAATCTGCGCGGTACGAGTACTCCCGGTTCCCATTCGCCATCCCCTGCCTCGACATGACCGCAACCACCATCATCAAGGCCCTCCGTAGCTTCTTTGCACTGTTCTGGTTCCCCGCTTACATACATAGTGATAGGGGGTCCTCCTTTATGAGCGACGAACTGCGTCAATTCCTGCTCAGCAAGGGCATTGCCTCGAGCAGGACGACCAGTTACAACCCCCGGGGTAACAGAGAGGTAGAGAGGGAGAACGGAACGGTCTGGAAGACCGTCCTACTGGCCCTACAGTCCAGGAATCTCCCAGTCTCCCGCTGGCAGGAAGTCCTCCCGGATGCCCTCCACTCCATCCGGTCACTGCTTTGTACCACAACCAACCAAACACCCCTCGAACGTCTCCTTGTCTTCCCCAGGAAGTCCTCCTCTGGGACCTCGCTCCCGACCTAGCTGGCAGCTCCGGGACCCATCCTGCTCCGAAAACACGTGCGGGCACACAAGTCGGACCCGTTGGTCGAGAGGGTCCATCTTCTCCACGCTAACCCCCAGTACGCCTACGTGGCGTACCCCGACAGCCGACAAGATACGGCCTCCCTACAAGACCTGGCTCCCGCCGGAGCCCCACGCACACCCCAGCCACCAGTCCCATCGTCCCTCCCACCAGGGCACCTTTCAGGAGGATCGGTCCTTCCGCCGGCCCCGTCTAGGCCCCCCCCACCCACTGACGCACCCCGCAGATGCTCCCTTCCAAGGTCAACCGTTTTCCACACCAGCGCCGTCTAGGGGTGTCGAAGCTGCCACAGAGATCGAGGCCACGCCCCCAGAGTCACAGACGCCTGAGCCTCCACCGGAGTCACCACCGAAGCTTCGACGATCACAGAGGACGACCAGGGCCCCCGATCGACTGATTGCTTCATTTTAAAGTGTATAGTTAATTATGAATCATAAATTGTAAATAGAATTGTAAATAGTTACAAAACGCTGTACGGAGGTATTATGGTACCTCCATAACTATAATTTCTACCACGTTACCATGTTGTAATATCAGGCCACCGCCCCCGCCGGACTCTTTTTTAACAGGGGGTGAATGTGGTAGTCTGTGTAGAGGTATTACGGTACCTGGTAATGCTGGAACACCATTGGTAGATATTGTATGTTTTCTGTTGGTCAAGCTGTATGGTAGCTCCGCCCTGCAAGGCGGGGTATAAGAGCCCGTGCCGCCCCAGCAGCCTTCATTCTGTACCTGAGCTTCTGGGGGAATCATCTAGCTTATTAAAGCCTTCAGTTGGACTACAACCTCGCTTTAGTGGTCATTGATCGTGCATCACAGCCTCAGTCCTGGAATCATCTGTGTCATTTGACATTGAAACAGGTGCAGAACTGCAAAGCCCTTTTGGAGATAGATTGCTCAAAACTATTTCAAACATGACTTGACAAATTAATAATCGCTTATTGTCACAAGTAGGCTTCAATGAAGTTACTGTGAAAAGCCCCTAGTCGCCACATTCCGCCACCTGTTCGGGGAGGCCAGTACGGGAATTGAACCCGCGCTGCTGGCCTTGTTCTGCATTACAAGCCATCAGTTTAGCCCACTGTGCTAAACCAGCATTTATGCACAGTTAGGATTGTCATGATATGCAAACATGCAACCAATGAACACTCAGAATAGGACACAACCAATGGGCAGTCAGGACACTCAGAGGTGGCATCACCACAAGGGGGCATGACATAAACACTATAAAAGGGATGAGATACTCACACCCTGCCTCTTTCCACAGACAGACATCTAGAGAGTTAGACAGGGTTGATCAGCAGAATCACACCCCAGCACTTGGCTTAGAGCAAGCTGGTACAGGTAGACTGAGTTACTACAGTTAGATTACCAGAAAGTCAAACTCATTTGAGAACTGTGTTAATAGTTCAATAAACACTTTTAACTCATTTCAGAGTCTGGAGCATCCTTTAGTTAAGACTGCATCAAGTAGCAGCCTGTGTTATCCGAAGCAGCATAACACAACATGATACCAGGAGTAACTGTTCAATCTATTTAGTTCAACTCAGCAAGATCCGTGACAACCAGTTACTGAATACAGGCACAATGGACAAGATTCAGGCTCCTCATCAGCTCAGGACCACCGGCAATCTTAGTGCCAACTGGCGATCATTCAAGCAGAAATTTCAACTATACGTGGAAGCATCCGAACTCAATGGCGCGACCAATGCTCGGAAGAAAGCTCTTCTACTCACCACTGCGGGTGACCATGCGATAGAGATCTTCAACTCCTTTCACTTTTTCCGAAGGGCAGGACAAAACGAAGTACCAAACCATCCTGGACAAATTCGACAGCCACTGCGAGGTGGACACCAACGAAATCTTCGAGCGCTACATCTTCAAGCAGAGGATGCAAGGTAAAGACGAATCCTTCAACTTCTATCTAACTAACCTCAGACTGCTAGCGCAATCCTGCAACTTTGGTGATATCACTGACTCCATGATCAGAGACCAAATCGTTTTTGGAGTCCACTCTGATCCTCTGCGAGAGCAATTGTTGGAAATCAAGCAGATTACCCTGTCAGTCGCGATTGAAACGTGTACTGTGCATGAGCACTCTAAAAATCGCTATTCACAGTACAAAAGGGCAGAAAGTGAAAAACAAGCCTCCCACGAGGTGGAGAGTGTTCAGGCCATCTCCCGGATGCAGCGCCTCAACATTAACGAAAGCGGCCATTTCGCGCGTTCTTCCCGGGGCTCGACGCATGCGCAATGCGATCGGGAACACGAAGCGGCCGAAAACCGCACTGCGTAGGTACAGACGTCAGAGAACCGCACCGTGCATGCGCAACGACGCACTGAGCGTCACGTCATGACATGTGCGAACTGCGGCACGCCCCACTTTTTTAAAAACTGCCCTGCAAGAGGTAAACGCTGTTTAAACTGATGGAAACCAAACCACTATGCAGCTCTGCACTACCAGTCAGGAGTCAGCGCTCCCAATTCCGACAGCGGCGTATCAGAAGTGTGCAACACCAAATGCATGACTCTGATCCAGGCACTGTGACGGATCCAGATAACACCTGGATAACACTTAGCGAGTGGGCATTATTACGAAGTGCGAATACACCACACCGGACACATCACGAGTCCAATCAATCCTGGCCGTGGATTCCGAGGACGAATGGCATGCAGTGATGAAGGTCAACCTCTGCCCCATCCAGTTCAAACGGGACACAGGTGCCTCCGCCAACCTGATTTCACAGGTGGACGTTAAGAGAATCAAGAAGCCCCCCACAATCCTTCCAGCTGCCTGCAAACTCCTGGACGACAATGGAAACGCAATCAAGGCACTGGGGTCCTGCCATCTGCAGGTGTCCAGCCGACACACACAAGCAAGCTTACGCTTCGAGATTGTTAAACCAGACAGGGTGTCCCTGCTAGGTACGCACGCCTGCAAGCAACTGAACTTCATTCAAAGGGTCTACACCACAACGCCAGCCCTTCGATCTTCAGGCCAGCATTGACGACATCCTAACCCAGTACCCAGATGTATTTAGCTGGATGGGCATGCTGCCGTACGAGTACAAGATACTACTGTGGCCTGATGCCAAGCCAGTGGTCCCCGCACCATGACGTGTCCCTGCTCCACTTAGAGCGCGCCTGAAGGAAGAGCTCACGCGTCTACAACAAAAAGGCATCATCTCCAAGGTCACTGAACCAACCGGCTGGGTCAGCTCGATGGTGTGCGTAAAGAAGCCTACGGGTTACCTAAGTATCTGCATTGACCCCACGGATCTAAACAAAAACATTATGCGGGAACATTACCCCATCCCGAAGAGGGAAGAAATCACGAGTGAGATGGCACACGTGCACTTCTTCACAAAACTGGACGCATCCCAAGGATTTTGGCAAATCCAACTTGAAGAATCCAGCAGAAGGCTCTGCACCTTCAACATGCCTTTTGGCAGATTCTGCTACAACCGAATGCCATTTGGCATCATCTCGGCATCAGAGATTTTCCATCGCATCATGGAACAGATGATGGAGGGAATAGAACGGGTTTGTGTCTACGTTGACGATATCATAATCTGGTCCGCAACCCCAGTGGAGAATGTGTTGCGACTCAAGAAAGTATTCCGACGCATACATGAACATCGCCTCAAGCTAAACAGGTCCACGTGCTGTTTTGGGACATCCACGCTGAAGTTCCTGGGCGATCAAAGTTTGCAACACGATGTGCGCCCGGACAGAGACAAAATTAAAGCCATCGAGGCAATGAAAGCCCCCGAGGACAAGAAGGCAGAACTGCGCTTCCTGGGAATGGTGAATTTCCTTGGCAAGTTCATCCCGAATTTGGCCACACACACCACGGCCCTACACAACCTGCTGAAAAAATCAACCGCCTTTGAGTGGAAGGCGGAGCACCAAACAGAGTGGCTGGAGCTGAAAGCCAAGTTCACCACTGCACCCGCCCTTGCATTCTTTGACTCAGACCGAGAGACCAAGATATCCACAGGTGCGAGTCAGGATGGCATTGGGGCGGTGTTGCTTCAAAGAGACGACATGTCATCCTGGGTACCAGTAGCATACGCGTCACGGGCAATGACACCCACTGAGACCAGATATGCGCAGATTGAGAAGGAGTGTTTAGGTCTTCTCACCAGCATCCTCAAATTTCATGATTATGTCTACGGCTTGCCAACATTTACTGTTGAGACGGGTCATAGGCCTCTGGTCCACATCATCCAAAAGGACCTGAACGACATGACGCCTCGTTTGCAGAGAATTCTGCTCAAACTCCGGAGGTATGATTTCAATTTGGTGTACACACCTAGCAAGGAGCTAATCATCGCCGATGCATTGTCCCGCTCCGTCAACTCACCCAGTGAACCACTGGAGATCATCCAGCACATTGAATTGTAGGTACAACCGTGTGCAGGAACTCTCCCGGCAACAGATGAGAAGATCGTTCTCATCCAAGAAGAGACAGCCAAAGACCCCCTGTTGCAGCGAGTCATCCACAACCTGAGCAATGGCTGGCAGAAAGGACAATCCCGCAATTCTACAACATCAAGGATGACCTGACGCTGATCGACGGCATCCTGCTCAAGCTGGACAGGATAGTCCTCCCACTACGTCTCCAGAGCATGGTGCTGCGGCAGATTCATGAGGGACACCTGGGCGTAGAAAAGTGCAGACACAGGGCCCGGCAAGCTGTCTACTGGCCCGGCATCAACCAGGACATCACGGACATGGTCCTGAACTGCGAAACCTGTGAGACGTTCCAACCAGCGCAGAGCAAAGAGACGCTCTAACCACATGACCTAGAGACCTCTCTGTGGTCCAAGGTTGGTATTGACCTATTCCATGCGAATGATCGCAACTATATCTTAATCATCGATTACTTTTCGAACTATCCTGAGGTGCTGAAGCTGCCAGACCTCACCTCACGGACCGTCATCAAAGCGTGTAAAGAGACATTCTCACGGCATGGCATCCCGAACACCGTCATGAGTAACAATGGCCCGTGCTTCCACAGTCGAGAATGGTCCACGTTTGCCAAGAGCTACAATTTCAGGCATGTCACCTCCAGTCCGCACTATCCGCAGTCCAATAGCAAAGTCGAAAAAGGGGTGGACATCGTTAAGCTGCTCATCCGCAAGGCCTCGGACTCTGCTTCCGACATACACTTTGCACTACTTGCATACCGGGCGACTCCCTTGTCCACTGGCATGTCGCCAGCTCAACTGCTGATGAACAGGGACCTGCGGATGACGCTTCCAGACATACACCTGCCCAACCTTGATCACCTCCCGGTGCTGCAGAAGATGCAGCAGCTTCGCAACAGCCAGAAGCAGGGCTATGACACACATGCCAGCAATCTGGACATGCTATCCCCGGCAGACACGGTCAGGATCAAGATACCGGATGGTGGGTGGTCTGCTCCGGCTGTCGTTGTTCGACAGGCCGCGCCCAGATCCTACGTCATACGTATGGCTGATGGCTCCATTGTGTGAAGGAATCGAAGGACACTGCGAAAAGTTGCTTGCCCACAACCACTTTCCGCTCCATTTCCACATGTAGAATTGCCACCTCCAGACACCTCGAACCACGAGGCCACCAGTCGTCCCTCCCTCTCGCCTGTCAAGACACCGTCATCCCCTCCACCACCTCTCTGGCGGTCGACGAGGATCAGACGCAAGCCTCAGAGACTGGACTTATGAGCATTTGTCTTGTTTGTTCTGTTCTGTATTCCTCAGTCAGTCACATTAGACAGACACATTCACATGCATATACATCTAAAAAAAAAAGGGAGATGTCATGATATGCAGACATGCAACCAGTGAACACTCAGAATAGGACACAACCAATGGGCAGTCAGGACACTCAGCGGTGGCATCACCACAAGGGGGCATGACATAAACACTATAAAAGGGATGAGGCACTCACGCCCTGCCTCTTTCCACAGACAGACATCTAGAGAGTTAGACAGGGTTGACCAGCAGCATCACACCCCAGCACGTGGCTTAGAGCAAGCTGGTACAGTTAGACTGAGTTATACAGTTAGATTAGCAGAGAGTCAAACTCATTTGAGAACTGTGTTAATAGTTCAATAAACACATTGAACTCATTTCAGAGTCTCGAGCATCCTTCAGTTAAGACTGCATCAAGTAGCAGCCTGCGTTATCCGAAGCAGCATAACACAAGGATAACATACAACCACCTGCCTTCACAAAATACCAGTAGAAATGACCAACTGGGTTTACCAATGTCCTTTAGGGAAGGAAACATGCTGTCCTGGCAAGCAACTCAGTTGACACCAACAACAGACCAAGGATAAAAATTTGCGCAATATTCCAGCACATGATTATTCCTGGTGAGAGAATACAGCTGCTGAGCTCCTGAAGTTTGTTTCTGGCAGTCAACACATTCACTTATTACCCAGCTGGTAATGTTGCAAATTCCCATCATGAACATCTCAAGTTGTCCTGGCAGTAAATTAATATATTCAGTCAGAAGCTATTTCAAACCAGGCAAATCTACTTCTCAACACGTGAGCTATGTAATGCATGCCAATATATATGTGATACATCGTGCAGGTGCAAATTGGAGACAAAATTACACTCTTTTACAATGATGGCGAGTTATAATGGTAAACATTGGTAAACAAATTCATGAAATTAATCAGTTTCAAAAAAGAGAATGGACTAGTATTGTGCAATGAGAAAAGGCTAATTTATTTTCCAATTAAGGGACAATTTAGCGTGGCCAATCCGCCTACTCTGCACATCTTTGGGTTGTGGGAGTGAGATCCACACAGACACGGGAGAATGTGCAAACTCCACAAGGGCAGTGATCCGGGGCCGGGATCAAACCCGGGTCCTCGGCGTCATGAGGCAGCAGTGCTAACTACTGCGCCAGAAAAGGCTAATTAATACTCTCATTGCAAATGAGGGAAAAATGACCATGACAGAACTTTACATGAAGTTTGAAATGATGTATCTTAATTCGAAACTAGGGTCTTTCACCTAAACAAAGGAAATTACAAAAGTGATCCAACAATGGTTAACGAGAGAAGTTAAAGATGGTAATAGTTCACAGGTAGAGGCATATAAAGTTGCTAAAAAAAAGTAGTACGCCTGAGGTTTGGGAGCATTTAACAATTCAGCAAAGGAGATCCAAGAAATTGATAAAAAAAGAAAATAGAGTACAAAAACAAATGAGCGCAGAACATAATAATGGACTGCAAAAGCTTCTATAGATATTGAAAAAAGAGACAGTTCGTAATGACAAATGTGGGTCCATTACAACCAGAGGATGGAAAAATCATGGGTAATAAGGACATGGCAGAGAAATTAAATAAAAACTTTGCATCCATCTTCACCGAGGAACATACCAAAAACCCTTCCTGAAATATTGGGGAGCTGAGGGACTAGTGAGATTGAAGACCTGAAAGAAGTTAGTATGAGTAAACAGGTGGTGCTGGAGAAATTAATGGGGCTGAAAGCTGATAAATCTCCTGGACCTGATGGTCTGTATCCCAGAATGTTGTAAGAGGTGACGGGAGAGACAATGGATGCATTGGTGATCATCTTTCAAAATTCCATATATGCTGGAACGGCACCTGCAGATTAGAAGATAATAAGTGTAACCCTACTATTTAAGAAAGGAGGGAATTTTTTAAAAAACAGCAAACTACAGACCTGGTTGCCTGACATCAGCAGTAGGGAAAATGTTAGAATCTATTACAAAGGATGTGATAACTAGGCACTCAGAAAATAATGGTCAAACTGAGAAGGGCCAACATGGATTTATGAAAGGGAAATCACCTGGCAGTTTCTTGAGGAAGTTACAAGCAGAATAGATAAGGGGGAACCCAGTGGATGTGGTGCATTTGGATTTTCAGACCATTTCCAATAAGGTCCCACACAAAAATAGAGCTCTAGGGATTGGGGGCAATATGGTGACGTTGACTGAAGATTGGTTAACAGACAGTAAACAGAGATTAGGGATAAATGATCATTCTCAAACTGGCAGAATGCGACAAGTGGGGTATCACAAGGATTAGTGCTTGGGCCCAAGCTATTCACAATCTATATCAATGATTTGGATTTGGGGACCAAATGAATTGTTTCCGAGTTTGCTGATAATACAAAACTTGATAAGAATGTGAAATGTGAGGAGGATGCAAAAAGGCTGTAAGAAGATTTAGGCAGGCTAATTGAGTAGGCAAGAATGCGGCAGATCAAATTCAATGTGGAAAAATGTGAGGTTATTCACTTTGATACAAAAAACTGAAATGCAGAATATTTCTTTAACAGAGAGAGATTGGGGAGTGTTGATATTTAAAGAGACCAGGGTGTTCTTGTTCATAAATCGTTGAAAGCACATGCAGGTGCAATAAGCAATTAGAAAAGCAAAGCTATCTTAGCCTGTATTGCATGGGGATTTGAGTACAGGAGTGGGCAATTCTTGTTGCAGTTGTACAGAGCATTGGTGAGACCACACCTGGAAATTTGTGTGCAGTTTTGGTCTCCTTACCCGAGGAGGGATATACTGGCCATAGAGGGAGTGCAATGAAGATTCACCAGACTAATCCCTGGGATGGTGGGATTTTCCTGTGAGGGAAGATTCAGGAGACTGGGCCTGTATTCACTAGAATTTAGAAGATTGAGAGGTGTCTTCATTGTATTGTACAAAATCCTTACAAGCTGAAGTATTTGCAACAATTGTTGGATAACTTTTGTAATTTCCTTTGTTTAGGTTAAAGACCCTAGTTTCGAATTAAGATACATCATTTCAAACTTCATGTAAACTCCCACAACCCAAAGATGTGCAGAGTAGGTGGATTGGCCACGCTAAATTATCCCTTAATTGGAAAACTGCACAGGTATGTCCTGTTCACAAAAAGCAGGACATAGCCAACCCAGCCAATTACCACCCATTAGTCTACTCTCGATTATCAGCAAAGTGGTAGAAAATGTCATTGACAATTATCAAGTTGCACTTATTCCCCAATAACCTGTTCACTGATGCTCACTTTGGTTTCTACAGCCTCAAGCATGGACAAAAGAGCTGAGCACAAGAGGTGAGGCGAGAGTGACTGCCTTGATATCAAAGCAGCACTTGAACAAGTGTGGCGTCAAGGAGCCCTAGCAAAACTGAAGTGATTGGGAATCGGGTGAAACTCTCTGCTGGTACCTAGCACAAAGGAAGGTGGCTGTGTTGATTGGAGGTCAATCATCACAGTCCCTTAACATCACTGCAGGAGTTTCTCAGGGTAGTGTCTGAGGCCCAATCATTTTCCAAAGCTGGCTTCATCAATGGCCTTCCCTCCATCGTGACGTCAGCAGTAGCGATGTTCGCTGATAATTGTAAAATGATCAGAACCATTTGTGATTCTTCAGATACTGAAGCAGTCAGTGCCCTTAACAAGGACCAGGGCAACATTCAGGTTTGGATTGATAAGCGGCAAGTAACATTCGCACCACACAGGTTCCATGCAATGGCCATCTCCCACAAGTGAGACTCAAACCTTTGGCATTCAATGGCATTAACATGGTTGAATCTCCTACCATCAACATCCTACCACTGCCTAGAAACTGAGCAGGTTTAGGCAATTAAATCGTTTGGCGGGAAGAGCCAGTCAGAGACTGGGAGTTTTGAGTTACTCAACTCCTGATTATCCAAAGCCTGTCCACTATCTACAAGGTACAGATGACTGAGTTAGTGCAAAACACAAGAAGCTCAACACCATCCAGGACAAATCAGTTACATGACTGGCACCCCTACCACCTTCAACATCCACTCCCTCCACCACTGACGCAGAGTGGCAGCAGTGTGTACCATCTACAAAATGTACTGCAGAAACCACGTTGACAGCACTAATAAATGCACTCCCATTCATGAAGTCCATTCAAAACTTTTAAATCAAGTAGTTAATCTGTTAAAAAAGCAAACTTCAGACCCCAGACAGTTAACTCTTAATAGCCTCTTTAAACTGTCAGTCGAACTGTGAACTGAGAATCCCCATTGAGAGAATTAAAGGTTTTGAAACTCTACCAAGCATTCATAATGACTTAATAATAGTCCTGAGGAAATGTCAACAAAGAACTCTTAAAAACTGTTCATACATTTTCAATAATGTTCATTCTAACCTACAATAGATGGTCTGTCAATCAAAGCAGTCCAGCTGATAGTCTTTTTTACACTCTCACTGACAACTCCAGTCTTTTTTTTAATGTTTAAAGAGAGGGGCTGTTAGAAAACTTCAGATTATGATACTTAAACTGACTTTATCCATCCATCAAGAGTGTTTATGTCTACGCCATCAATTTGTGACTCCCATGCTATGGGTAAAGAAGTTTGGCACTATTGAGACTGGGTTCCCTTGTGTGAATCAGGCCCCGACCCTTCCCCAAAAAATGCATGCCAGAAAAAGGGTGGGACTTCCACATCCAGTTCCCTCCCACCATTTTAAAAAGTCTGCCGAGTCCTCCAGACTCCACAGCAATCTAGCCGTTTGTTATTCCTGAAGTGCAGTGTTTATCATCAAGGTCAACACTCACAACATTCCGCTGTCAACGAGTGACATTTTTATGAACCTTAAAATATTATATGTCAGTGAGGGAATGATTTACAACTAAGTCAGATGTAAGGAAAGTGACCATCATATGTTGATTGAAGTTTTATCCCACAAATAGTTACCCATCAAATCATTCCATTTCCACAATTAAAAGATATATTTTTTCTTACATTTGTTCACACCATCATTATTTTCCTCTCCTTGCCAATCTTCTAATGCAATTTCATGTGTCATTTAGTTAAGCAGCATATTCATTCTTTTGGGAATATAACATCAGTGATGTTTAACCATGTATGGTGCAGTGCTGTCCTCTGAAGCACAGCATTATTAATATATTCATGCAAAAGGGTAATTTTACGTGCACCAGTCGGAAACAGTAAATGATTTCCTGCAAGCTGAAACTGTAACACATTCATGTCACTAATTCTAATAAAGGTATTCATGGGACTCAAAACACTTATTCATTGAAATATCCGCACTTCATTTCATCTGACATTTTAAAAAAGAGGTGAAATTGAATAAAATTGGTTGACTAAATTAAGGCTTCGTCCATGATTGTAAAAGGAATCCAAAACATGTCTAATTAATTGTCCACACTTTCCCCAAATTCCACCATCAACTCCTTAATTAGATGGAGCACTGTTCTGTCTATTACTAAAGAATCCCAACAGTGCAGAAGGAAGCCCTTCAGCCCATCAAGTCTGTACCAACCCTCCGAAAGAGTACCGTAACTAGGCCCAGACCCCACCCTATCCCCATAACTCCACCTAACCTGGACATCTTTGGACACTAAGGGGAAATTTAGCATGGCCAATCTACCTAACCTGTATATCTTTGAACTGTGGGAAGAAACTGGAGCACCGGGAGAAAACCCACGCTGACACGAGGAGAATGTGCAAACTCCATGCAGAAAGTCACCCAAGGTCGGAGTTGAACCCGGGTCCCTGGCACTATGAGGCAGCAGCGCTAACCACTGTGCCGATAAATAATTTACCTCCATCATAAGCATGTCAAATTCTGCAAATTGATGGCAACAATGCAAGGAATGGCCTCAACTCCTCACGTGCCTCTTTATGCTTGTGGATAAATTGGTGTGCTGATTATTGTCCATTAGGATATCATTCTCTCATCCTTAATTCACTAACCCGAGTCATCGTCTGGCTCAACAACAGCAATCAATCTGCATAGCTTTTTTCCCTCACTCACAGATTGGCAGGAGGCCATGGCAGTACTGCACAGAATGCCTTCTTTGTTACATTTCAAGAGTTTGTACCTGTGGGGACAGTTCCTGTCATGATATCCAGATCAGCATATCATGGTGCAATCTCACACACACTGATGGACAGGCACTTGGACCAACCAGCACATACACAACATCGCAGCCAATCATTAGTAAGAGCACACGCACTATAAAAGGGGGAACACGAGAGTTCCCGCTCATTCTGGTAGGAGACAGCTCGGGACACAGAGCTTGCAGTGTGACACTCAGACATAGACCATGTGCTGAGTGCCTCACCAACATTAGTGATAGGGCGCTGGTAGCGAACGTACCCAAGTCTATAGTTAGTTGCATCTGTTCGTTAACATAATAAAATCAAGTTGTACCATCTACAGCCGTGTTGGCTCATTTGTGTCAGGACACCCAACACGACAGTTCCGTGATCAGAAACCAGCAAAATCACATATTCAGCAGCAGACACTGATTCATTTTATATGACACACGGAACATTCCTTCTTCGAATATCCATCTGAATACACATATGATAACAGCTTGTCATTCTTCGCTGCACCAGTCCTACTACAGTAATGAAGACATACTATGCACCATGAATCACCGACAAGTTGCCGTGCTGTATTACACCCCCTTTCCATTGTTACGTGGAAAGAGACACAGAGGAAAAACAGTTATTCCGTGTCAATCGAAGCTTACGCTTCGAGATTGTTAAACCAGACAGGGTGTCCCTGCTAGGTACGCACGCCTGCAAGCAACTGAACTTCATTCAAAGGGTCTACACCACAACGCCAGCCCTTCGATCTTCAGGCCAGCATTGACGACATCCTAACCCAGTACCCAGATGTATTTAGCTGGATGGGCATGCTGCCGTACGAGTACAAGATACTACTGTGGCCTGATGCCAAGCCAGTGGTCCCCGCACCATGACGTGTCCCTGCTCCACTTAGAGCGCGCCTGAAGGAAGAGCTCACGCGTCTACAACAAAAAGGCATCATCTCCAAGGTCACTGAACCAACCGGCTGGGTCAGCTCGATGGTGTGCGTAAAGAAGCCTACGGGTTACCTAAGTATCTGCATTGACCCCACGGATCTAAACAAAAACATTATGCGGGAACATTACCCCATCCCGAAGAGGGAAGAAATCACGAGTGAGATGGCACACGTGCACTTCTTCACAAAACTGGACGCATCCCAAGGATTTTGGCAAATCCAACTTGAAGAATCCAGCAGAAGGCTCTGCACCTTCAACATGCCTTTTGGCAGATTCTGCTACAACCGAATGCCATTTGGCATCATCTCGGCATCAGAGATTTTCCATCGCATCATGGAACAGATGATGGAGGGAATAGAACGGGTTTGTGTCTACGTTGACGATATCATAATCTGGTCCGCAACCCCAGTGGAGAATGTGTTGCGACTCAAGAAAGTATTCCGACGCATACATGAACATCGCCTCAAGCTAAACAGGTCCACGTGCTGTTTTGGGACATCCACGCTGAAGTTCCTGGGCGATCAAAGTTTGCAACACGATGTGCGCCCGGACAGAGACAAAATTAAAGCCATCGAGGCAATGAAAGCCCCCGAGGACAAGAAGGCAGAACTGCGCTTCCTGGGAATGGTGAATTTCCTTGGCAAGTTCATCCCGAATTTGGCCACACACACCACGGCCCTACACAACCTGCTGAAAAAATCAACCGCCTTTGAGTGGAAGGCGGAGCACCAAACAGAGTGGCTGGAGCTGAAAGCCAAGTTCACCACTGCACCCGCCCTTGCATTCTTTGACTCAGACCGAGAGACCAAGATATCCACAGGTGCGAGTCAGGATGGCATTGGGGCGGTGTTGCTTCAAAGAGACGACATGTCATCCTGGGTACCAGTAGCATACGCGTCACGGGCAATGACACCCACTGAGACCAGATATGCGCAGATTGAGAAGGAGTGTTTAGGTCTTCTCACCAGCATCCTCAAATTTCATGATTATGTCTACGGCTTGCCAACATTTACTGTTGAGACGGGTCATAGGCCTCTGGTCCACATCATCCAAAAGGACCTGAACGACATGACGCCTCGTTTGCAGAGAATTCTGCTCAAACTCCGGAGGTATGATTTCAATTTGGTGTACACACCTAGCAAGGAGCTAATCATCGCCGATGCATTGTCCCGCTCCGTCAACTCACCCAGTGAACCACTGGAGATCATCCAGCACATTGAATTGTAGGTACAACCGTGTGCAGGAACTCTCCCGGCAACAGATGAGAAGATCGTTCTCATCCAAGAAGAGACAGCCAAAGACCCCCTGTTGCAGCGAGTCATCCACAACCTGAGCAATGGCTGGCAGAAAGGACAATCCCGCAATTCTACAACATCAAGGATGACCTGACGCTGATCGACGGCATCCTGCTCAAGCTGGACAGGATAGTCCTCCCACTACGTCTCCAGAGCATGGTGCTGCGGCAGATTCATGAGGGACACCTGGGCGTAGAAAAGTGCAGACACAGGGCCCGGCAAGCTGTCTACTGGCCCGGCATCAACCAGGACATCACGGACATGGTCCTGAACTGCGAAACCTGTGAGACGTTCCAACCAGCGCAGAGCAAAGAGACGCTCTAACCACATGACCTAGAGACCTCTCTGTGGTCCAAGGTTGGTATTGACCTATTCCATGCGAATGATCGCAACTATATCTTAATCATCGATTACTTTTCGAACTATCCTGAGGTGCTGAAGCTGCCAGACCTCACCTCACGGACCGTCATCAAAGCGTGTAAAGAGACATTCTCACGGCATGGCATCCCGAACACCGTCATGAGTAACAATGGCCCGTGCTTCCACAGTCGAGAATGGTCCACGTTTGCCAAGAGCTACAATTTCAGGCATGTCACCTCCAGTCCGCACTATCCGCAGTCCAATAGCAAAGTCGAAAAAGGGGTGGACATCGTTAAGCTGCTCATCCGCAAGGCCTCGGACTCTGCTTCCGACATACACTTTGCACTACTTGCATACCGGGCGACTCCCTTGTCCACTGGCATGTCGCCAGCTCAACTGCTGATGAACAGGGACCTGCGGATGACGCTTCCAGACATACACCTGCCCAACCTTGATCACCTCCCGGTGCTGCAGAAGATGCAGCAGCTTCGCAACAGCCAGAAGCAGGGCTATGACACACATGCCAGCAATCTGGACATGCTATCCCCGGCAGACACGGTCAGGATCAAGATACCGGATGGTGGGTGGTCTGCTCCGGCTGTCGTTGTTCGACAGGCCGCGCCCAGATCCTACGTCATACGTATGGCTGATGGCTCCATTGTGTGAAGGAATCGAAGGACACTGCGAAAAGTTGCTTGCCCACAACCACTTTCCGCTCCATTTCCACATGTAGAATTGCCACCTCCAGACACCTCGAACCACGAGGCCACCAGTCGTCCCTCCCTCTCGCCTGTCAAGACACCGTCATCCCCTCCACCACCTCTCTGGCGGTCGACGAGGATCAGACGCAAGCCTCAGAGACTGGACTTATGAGCATTTGTCTTGTTTGTTCTGTTCTGTATTCCTCAGTCAGTCACATTAGACAGACACATTCACATGCATATACATCTAAAAAAAAAAGGGAGATGTCATGATATGCAGACATGCAACCAGTGAACACTCAGAATAGGACACAACCAATGGGCAGTCAGGACACTCAGCGGTGGCATCACCACAAGGGGGCATGACATAAACACTATAAAAGGGATGAGGCACTCACGCCCTGCCTCTTTCCACAGACAGACATCTAGAGAGTTAGACAGGGTTGACCAGCAGCATCACACCCCAGCACGTGGCTTAGAGCAAGCTGGTACAGTTAGACTGAGTTATACAGTTAGATTAGCAGAGAGTCAAACTCATTTGAGAACTGTGTTAATAGTTCAATAAACACATTGAACTCATTTCAGAGTCTCGAGCATCCTTCAGTTAAGACTGCATCAAGTAGCAGCCTGCGTTATCCGAAGCAGCATAACACAAGGATAACATACAACCACCTGCCTTCACAAAATACCAGTAGAAATGACCAACTGGGTTTACCAATGTCCTTTAGGGAAGGAAACATGCTGTCCTGGCAAGCAACTCAGTTGACACCAACAACAGACCAAGGATAAAAATTTGCGCAATATTCCAGCACATGATTATTCCTGGTGAGAGAATACAGCTGCTGAGCTCCTGAAGTTTGTTTCTGGCAGTCAACACATTCACTTATTACCCAGCTGGTAATGTTGCAAATTCCCATCATGAACATCTCAAGTTGTCCTGGCAGTAAATTAATATATTCAGTCAGAAGCTATTTCAAACCAGGCAAATCTACTTCTCAACACGTGAGCTATGTAATGCATGCCAATATATATGTGATACATCGTGCAGGTGCAAATTGGAGACAAAATTACACTCTTTTACAATGATGGCGAGTTATAATGGTAAACATTGGTAAACAAATTCATGAAATTAATCAGTTTCAAAAAAGAGAATGGACTAGTATTGTGCAATGAGAAAAGGCTAATTTATTTTCCAATTAAGGGACAATTTAGCGTGGCCAATCCGCCTACTCTGCACATCTTTGGGTTGTGGGAGTGAGATCCACACAGACACGGGAGAATGTGCAAACTCCACAAGGGCAGTGATCCGGGGCCGGGATCAAACCCGGGTCCTCGGCGTCATGAGGCAGCAGTGCTAACTACTGCGCCAGAAAAGGCTAATTAATACTCTCATTGCAAATGAGGGAAAAATGACCATGACAGAACTTTACATGAAGTTTGAAATGATGTATCTTAATTCGAAACTAGGGTCTTTCACCTAAACAAAGGAAATTACAAAAGTGATCCAACAATGGTTAACGAGAGAAGTTAAAGATGGTAATAGTTCACAGGTAGAGGCATATAAAGTTGCTAAAAAAAAGTAGTACGCCTGAGGTTTGGGAGCATTTAACAATTCAGCAAAGGAGATCCAAGAAATTGATAAAAAAAGAAAATAGAGTACAAAAACAAATGAGCGCAGAACATAATAATGGACTGCAAAAGCTTCTATAGATATTGAAAAAAGAGACAGTTCGTAATGACAAATGTGGGTCCATTACAACCAGAGGATGGAAAAATCATGGGTAATAAGGACATGGCAGAGAAATTAAATAAAAACTTTGCATCCATCTTCACCGAGGAACATACCAAAAACCCTTCCTGAAATATTGGGGAGCTGAGGGACTAGTGAGATTGAAGACCTGAAAGAAGTTAGTATGAGTAAACAGGTGGTGCTGGAGAAATTAATGGGGCTGAAAGCTGATAAATCTCCTGGACCTGATGGTCTGTATCCCAGAATGTTGTAAGAGGTGACGGGAGAGACAATGGATGCATTGGTGATCATCTTTCAAAATTCCATATATGCTGGAACGGCACCTGCAGATTAGAAGATAATAAGTGTAACCCTACTATTTAAGAAAGGAGGGAATTTTTTAAAAAACAGCAAACTACAGACCTGGTTGCCTGACATCAGCAGTAGGGAAAATGTTAGAATCTATTACAAAGGATGTGATAACTAGGCACTCAGAAAATAATGGTCAAACTGAGAAGGGCCAACATGGATTTATGAAAGGGAAATCACCTGGCAGTTTCTTGAGGAAGTTACAAGCAGAATAGATAAGGGGGAACCCAGTGGATGTGGTGCATTTGGATTTTCAGACCATTTCCAATAAGGTCCCACACAAAAATAGAGCTCTAGGGATTGGGGGCAATATGGTGACGTTGACTGAAGATTGGTTAACAGACAGTAAACAGAGATTAGGGATAAATGATCATTCTCAAACTGGCAGAATGCGACAAGTGGGGTATCACAAGGATTAGTGCTTGGGCCCAAGCTATTCACAATCTATATCAATGATTTGGATTTGGGGACCAAATGAATTGTTTCCGAGTTTGCTGATAATACAAAACTTGATAAGAATGTGAAATGTGAGGAGGATGCAAAAAGGCTGTAAGAAGATTTAGGCAGGCTAATTGAGTAGGCAAGAATGCGGCAGATCAAATTCAATGTGGAAAAATGTGAGGTTATTCACTTTGATACAAAAAACTGAAATGCAGAATATTTCTTTAACAGAGAGAGATTGGGGAGTGTTGATATTTAAAGAGACCAGGGTGTTCTTGTTCATAAATCGTTGAAAGCACATGCAGGTGCAATAAGCAATTAGAAAAGCAAAGCTATCTTAGCCTGTATTGCATGGGGATTTGAGTACAGGAGTGGGCAATTCTTGTTGCAGTTGTACAGAGCATTGGTGAGACCACACCTGGAAATTTGTGTGCAGTTTTGGTCTCCTTACCCGAGGAGGGATATACTGGCCATAGAGGGAGTGCAATGAAGATTCACCAGACTAATCCCTGGGATGGTGGGATTTTCCTGTGAGGGAAGATTCAGGAGACTGGGCCTGTATTCACTAGAATTTAGAAGATTGAGAGGTGTCTTCATTGTATTGTACAAAATCCTTACAAGCTGAAGTATTTGCAACAATTGTTGGATAACTTTTGTAATTTCCTTTGTTTAGGTTAAAGACCCTAGTTTCGAATTAAGATACATCATTTCAAACTTCATGTAAACTCCCACAACCCAAAGATGTGCAGAGTAGGTGGATTGGCCACGCTAAATTATCCCTTAATTGGAAAACTGCACAGGTATGTCCTGTTCACAAAAAGCAGGACATAGCCAACCCAGCCAATTACCACCCATTAGTCTACTCTCGATTATCAGCAAAGTGGTAGAAAATGTCATTGACAATTATCAAGTTGCACTTATTCCCCAATAACCTGTTCACTGATGCTCACTTTGGTTTCTACAGCCTCAAGCATGGACAAAAGAGCTGAGCACAAGAGGTGAGGCGAGAGTGACTGCCTTGATATCAAAGCAGCACTTGAACAAGTGTGGCGTCAAGGAGCCCTAGCAAAACTGAAGTGATTGGGAATCGGGTGAAACTCTCTGCTGGTACCTAGCACAAAGGAAGGTGGCTGTGTTGATTGGAGGTCAATCATCACAGTCCCTTAACATCACTGCAGGAGTTTCTCAGGGTAGTGTCTGAGGCCCAATCATTTTCCAAAGCTGGCTTCATCAATGGCCTTCCCTCCATCGTGACGTCAGCAGTAGCGATGTTCGCTGATAATTGTAAAATGATCAGAACCATTTGTGATTCTTCAGATACTGAAGCAGTCAGTGCCCTTAACAAGGACCAGGGCAACATTCAGGTTTGGATTGATAAGCGGCAAGTAACATTCGCACCACACAGGTTCCATGCAATGGCCATCTCCCACAAGTGAGACTCAAACCTTTGGCATTCAATGGCATTAACATGGTTGAATCTCCTACCATCAACATCCTACCACTGCCTAGAAACTGAGCAGGTTTAGGCAATTAAATCGTTTGGCGGGAAGAGCCAGTCAGAGACTGGGAGTTTTGAGTTACTCAACTCCTGATTATCCAAAGCCTGTCCACTATCTACAAGGTACAGATGACTGAGTTAGTGCAAAACACAAGAAGCTCAACACCATCCAGGACAAATCAGTTACATGACTGGCACCCCTACCACCTTCAACATCCACTCCCTCCACCACTGACGCAGAGTGGCAGCAGTGTGTACCATCTACAAAATGTACTGCAGAAACCACGTTGACAGCACTAATAAATGCACTCCCATTCATGAAGTCCATTCAAAACTTTTAAATCAAGTAGTTAATCTGTTAAAAAAGCAAACTTCAGACCCCAGACAGTTAACTCTTAATAGCCTCTTTAAACTGTCAGTCGAACTGTGAACTGAGAATCCCCATTGAGAGAATTAAAGGTTTTGAAACTCTACCAAGCATTCATAATGACTTAATAATAGTCCTGAGGAAATGTCAACAAAGAACTCTTAAAAACTGTTCATACATTTTCAATAATGTTCATTCTAACCTACAATAGATGGTCTGTCAATCAAAGCAGTCCAGCTGATAGTCTTTTTTACACTCTCACTGACAACTCCAGTCTTTTTTTTAATGTTTAAAGAGAGGGGCTGTTAGAAAACTTCAGATTATGATACTTAAACTGACTTTATCCATCCATCAAGAGTGTTTATGTCTACGCCATCAATTTGTGACTCCCATGCTATGGGTAAAGAAGTTTGGCACTATTGAGACTGGGTTCCCTTGTGTGAATCAGGCCCCGACCCTTCCCCAAAAAATGCATGCCAGAAAAAGGGTGGGACTTCCACATCCAGTTCCCTCCCACCATTTTAAAAAGTCTGCCGAGTCCTCCAGACTCCACAGCAATCTAGCCGTTTGTTATTCCTGAAGTGCAGTGTTTATCATCAAGGTCAACACTCACAACATTCCGCTGTCAACGAGTGACATTTTTATGAACCTTAAAATATTATATGTCAGTGAGGGAATGATTTACAACTAAGTCAGATGTAAGGAAAGTGACCATCATATGTTGATTGAAGTTTTATCCCACAAATAGTTACCCATCAAATCATTCCATTTCCACAATTAAAAGATATATTTTTTCTTACATTTGTTCACACCATCATTATTTTCCTCTCCTTGCCAATCTTCTAATGCAATTTCATGTGTCATTTAGTTAAGCAGCATATTCATTCTTTTGGGAATATAACATCAGTGATGTTTAACCATGTATGGTGCAGTGCTGTCCTCTGAAGCACAGCATTATTAATATATTCATGCAAAAGGGTAATTTTACGTGCACCAGTCGGAAACAGTAAATGATTTCCTGCAAGCTGAAACTGTAACACATTCATGTCACTAATTCTAATAAAGGTATTCATGGGACTCAAAACACTTATTCATTGAAATATCCGCACTTCATTTCATCTGACATTTTAAAAAAGAGGTGAAATTGAATAAAATTGGTTGACTAAATTAAGGCTTCGTCCATGATTGTAAAAGGAATCCAAAACATGTCTAATTAATTGTCCACACTTTCCCCAAATTCCACCATCAACTCCTTAATTAGATGGAGCACTGTTCTGTCTATTACTAAAGAATCCCAACAGTGCAGAAGGAAGCCCTTCAGCCCATCAAGTCTGTACCAACCCTCCGAAAGAGTACCGTAACTAGGCCCAGACCCCACCCTATCCCCATAACTCCACCTAACCTGGACATCTTTGGACACTAAGGGGAAATTTAGCATGGCCAATCTACCTAACCTGTATATCTTTGAACTGTGGGAAGAAACTGGAGCACCGGGAGAAAACCCACGCTGACACGAGGAGAATGTGCAAACTCCATGCAGAAAGTCACCCAAGGTCGGAGTTGAACCCGGGTCCCTGGCACTATGAGGCAGCAGCGCTAACCACTGTGCCGATAAATAATTTACCTCCATCATAAGCATGTCAAATTCTGCAAATTGATGGCAACAATGCAAGGAATGGCCTCAACTCCTCACGTGCCTCTTTATGCTTGTGGATAAATTGGTGTGCTGATTATTGTCCATTAGGATATCATTCTCTCATCCTTAATTCACTAACCCGAGTCATCGTCTGGCTCAACAACAGCAATCAATCTGCATAGCTTTTTTCCCTCACTCACAGATTGGCAGGAGGCCATGGCAGTACTGCACAGAATGCCTTCTTTGTTACATTTCAAGAGTTTGTACCTGTGGGGACAGTTCCTGTCATGATATCCAGATCAGCATATCATGGTGCAATCTCACACACACTGATGGACAGGCACTTGGACCAACCAGCACATACACAACATCGCAGCCAATCATTAGTAAGAGCACACGCACTATAAAAGGGGGAACACGAGAGTTCCCGCTCATTCTGGTAGGAGACAGCTCGGGACACAGAGCTTGCAGTGTGACACTCAGACATAGACCATGTGCTGAGTGCCTCACCAACATTAGTGATAGGGCGCTGGTAGCGAACGTACCCAAGTCTATAGTTAGTTGCATCTGTTCGTTAACATAATAAAATCAAGTTGTACCATCTACAGCCGTGTTGGCTCATTTGTGTCAGGACACCCAACACGACAGTTCCGTGATCAGAAACCAGCAAAATCACATATTCAGCAGCAGACACTGATTCATTTTATATGACACACGGAACATTCCTTCTTCGAATATCCATCTGAATACACATATGATAACAGCTTGTCATTCTTCGCTGCACCAGTCCTACTACAGTAATGAAGACATACTATGCACCATGAATCACCGACAAGTTGCCGTGCTGTATTACACCCCCTTTCCATTGTTACGTGGAAAGAGACACAGAGGAAAAACAGTTATTCCGTGTCAATCGAAGCTTACGCTTCGAGATTGTTAAACCAGACAGGGTGTCCCTGCTAGGTACGCACGCCTGCAAGCAACTGAACTTCATTCAAAGGGTCTACACCACAACGCCAGCCCTTCGATCTTCAGGCCAGCATTGACGACATCCTAACCCAGTACCCAGATGTATTTAGCTGGATGGGCATGCTGCCGTACGAGTACAAGATACTACTGTGGCCTGATGCCAAGCCAGTGGTCCCCGCACCATGACGTGTCCCTGCTCCACTTAGAGCGCGCCTGAAGGAAGAGCTCACGCGTCTACAACAAAAAGGCATCATCTCCAAGGTCACTGAACCAACCGGCTGGGTCAGCTCGATGGTGTGCGTAAAGAAGCCTACGGGTTACCTAAGTATCTGCATTGACCCCACGGATCTAAACAAAAACATTATGCGGGAACATTACCCCATCCCGAAGAGGGAAGAAATCACGAGTGAGATGGCACACGTGCACTTCTTCACAAAACTGGACGCATCCCAAGGATTTTGGCAAATCCAACTTGAAGAATCCAGCAGAAGGCTCTGCACCTTCAACATGCCTTTTGGCAGATTCTGCTACAACCGAATGCCATTTGGCATCATCTCGGCATCAGAGATTTTCCATCGCATCATGGAACAGATGATGGAGGGAATAGAACGGGTTTGTGTCTACGTTGACGATATCATAATCTGGTCCGCAACCCCAGTGGAGAATGTGTTGCGACTCAAGAAAGTATTCCGACGCATACATGAACATCGCCTCAAGCTAAACAGGTCCACGTGCTGTTTTGGGACATCCACGCTGAAGTTCCTGGGCGATCAAAGTTTGCAACACGATGTGCGCCCGGACAGAGACAAAATTAAAGCCATCGAGGCAATGAAAGCCCCCGAGGACAAGAAGGCAGAACTGCGCTTCCTGGGAATGGTGAATTTCCTTGGCAAGTTCATCCCGAATTTGGCCACACACACCACGGCCCTACACAACCTGCTGAAAAAATCAACCGCCTTTGAGTGGAAGGCGGAGCACCAAACAGAGTGGCTGGAGCTGAAAGCCAAGTTCACCACTGCACCCGCCCTTGCATTCTTTGACTCAGACCGAGAGACCAAGATATCCACAGGTGCGAGTCAGGATGGCATTGGGGCGGTGTTGCTTCAAAGAGACGACATGTCATCCTGGGTACCAGTAGCATACGCGTCACGGGCAATGACACCCACTGAGACCAGATATGCGCAGATTGAGAAGGAGTGTTTAGGTCTTCTCACCAGCATCCTCAAATTTCATGATTATGTCTACGGCTTGCCAACATTTACTGTTGAGACGGGTCATAGGCCTCTGGTCCACATCATCCAAAAGGACCTGAACGACATGACGCCTCGTTTGCAGAGAATTCTGCTCAAACTCCGGAGGTATGATTTCAATTTGGTGTACACACCTAGCAAGGAGCTAATCATCGCCGATGCATTGTCCCGCTCCGTCAACTCACCCAGTGAACCACTGGAGATCATCCAGCACATTGAATTGTAGGTACAACCGTGTGCAGGAACTCTCCCGGCAACAGATGAGAAGATCGTTCTCATCCAAGAAGAGACAGCCAAAGACCCCCTGTTGCAGCGAGTCATCCACAACCTGAGCAATGGCTGGCAGAAAGGACAATCCCGCAATTCTACAACATCAAGGATGACCTGACGCTGATCGACGGCATCCTGCTCAAGCTGGACAGGATAGTCCTCCCACTACGTCTCCAGAGCATGGTGCTGCGGCAGATTCATGAGGGACACCTGGGCGTAGAAAAGTGCAGACACAGGGCCCGGCAAGCTGTCTACTGGCCCGGCATCAACCAGGACATCACGGACATGGTCCTGAACTGCGAAACCTGTGAGACGTTCCAACCAGCGCAGAGCAAAGAGACGCTCTAACCACATGACCTAGAGACCTCTCTGTGGTCCAAGGTTGGTATTGACCTATTCCATGCGAATGATCGCAACTATATCTTAATCATCGATTACTTTTCGAACTATCCTGAGGTGCTGAAGCTGCCAGACCTCACCTCACGGACCGTCATCAAAGCGTGTAAAGAGACATTCTCACGGCATGGCATCCCGAACACCGTCATGAGTAACAATGGCCCGTGCTTCCACAGTCGAGAATGGTCCACGTTTGCCAAGAGCTACAATTTCAGGCATGTCACCTCCAGTCCGCACTATCCGCAGTCCAATAGCAAAGTCGAAAAAGGGGTGGACATCGTTAAGCTGCTCATCCGCAAGGCCTCGGACTCTGCTTCCGACATACACTTTGCACTACTTGCATACCGGGCGACTCCCTTGTCCACTGGCATGTCGCCAGCTCAACTGCTGATGAACAGGGACCTGCGGATGACGCTTCCAGACATACACCTGCCCAACCTTGATCACCTCCCGGTGCTGCAGAAGATGCAGCAGCTTCGCAACAGCCAGAAGCAGGGCTATGACACACATGCCAGCAATCTGGACATGCTATCCCCGGCAGACACGGTCAGGATCAAGATACCGGATGGTGGGTGGTCTGCTCCGGCTGTCGTTGTTCGACAGGCCGCGCCCAGATCCTACGTCATACGTATGGCTGATGGCTCCATTGTGTGAAGGAATCGAAGGACACTGCGAAAAGTTGCTTGCCCACAACCACTTTCCGCTCCATTTCCACATGTAGAATTGCCACCTCCAGACACCTCGAACCACGAGGCCACCAGTCGTCCCTCCCTCTCGCCTGTCAAGACACCGTCATCCCCTCCACCACCTCTCTGGCGGTCGACGAGGATCAGACGCAAGCCTCAGAGACTGGACTTATGAGCATTTGTCTTGTTTGTTCTGTTCTGTATTCCTCAGTCAGTCACATTAGACAGACACATTCACATGCATATACATCTAAAAAAAAAAGGGAGATGTCATGATATGCAGACATGCAACCAGTGAACACTCAGAATAGGACACAACCAATGGGCAGTCAGGACACTCAGCGGTGGCATCACCACAAGGGGGCATGACATAAACACTATAAAAGGGATGAGGCACTCACGCCCTGCCTCTTTCCACAGACAGACATCTAGAGAGTTAGACAGGGTTGACCAGCAGCATCACACCCCAGCACGTGGCTTAGAGCAAGCTGGTACAGTTAGACTGAGTTATACAGTTAGATTAGCAGAGAGTCAAACTCATTTGAGAACTGTGTTAATAGTTCAATAAACACATTGAACTCATTTCAGAGTCTCGAGCATCCTTCAGTTAAGACTGCATCAAGTAGCAGCCTGCGTTATCCGAAGCAGCATAACACAAGGATAACATACAACCACCTGCCTTCACAAAATACCAGTAGAAATGACCAACTGGGTTTACCAATGTCCTTTAGGGAAGGAAACATGCTGTCCTGGCAAGCAACTCAGTTGACACCAACAACAGACCAAGGATAAAAATTTGCGCAATATTCCAGCACATGATTATTCCTGGTGAGAGAATACAGCTGCTGAGCTCCTGAAGTTTGTTTCTGGCAGTCAACACATTCACTTATTACCCAGCTGGTAATGTTGCAAATTCCCATCATGAACATCTCAAGTTGTCCTGGCAGTAAATTAATATATTCAGTCAGAAGCTATTTCAAACCAGGCAAATCTACTTCTCAACACGTGAGCTATGTAATGCATGCCAATATATATGTGATACATCGTGCAGGTGCAAATTGGAGACAAAATTACACTCTTTTACAATGATGGCGAGTTATAATGGTAAACATTGGTAAACAAATTCATGAAATTAATCAGTTTCAAAAAAGAGAATGGACTAGTATTGTGCAATGAGAAAAGGCTAATTTATTTTCCAATTAAGGGACAATTTAGCGTGGCCAATCCGCCTACTCTGCACATCTTTGGGTTGTGGGAGTGAGATCCACACAGACACGGGAGAATGTGCAAACTCCACAAGGGCAGTGATCCGGGGCCGGGATCAAACCCGGGTCCTCGGCGTCATGAGGCAGCAGTGCTAACTACTGCGCCAGAAAAGGCTAATTAATACTCTCATTGCAAATGAGGGAAAAATGACCATGACAGAACTTTACATGAAGTTTGAAATGATGTATCTTAATTCGAAACTAGGGTCTTTCACCTAAACAAAGGAAATTACAAAAGTGATCCAACAATGGTTAACGAGAGAAGTTAAAGATGGTAATAGTTCACAGGTAGAGGCATATAAAGTTGCTAAAAAAAAGTAGTACGCCTGAGGTTTGGGAGCATTTAACAATTCAGCAAAGGAGATCCAAGAAATTGATAAAAAAAGAAAATAGAGTACAAAAACAAATGAGCGCAGAACATAATAATGGACTGCAAAAGCTTCTATAGATATTGAAAAAAGAGACAGTTCGTAATGACAAATGTGGGTCCATTACAACCAGAGGATGGAAAAATCATGGGTAATAAGGACATGGCAGAGAAATTAAATAAAAACTTTGCATCCATCTTCACCGAGGAACATACCAAAAACCCTTCCTGAAATATTGGGGAGCTGAGGGACTAGTGAGATTGAAGACCTGAAAGAAGTTAGTATGAGTAAACAGGTGGTGCTGGAGAAATTAATGGGGCTGAAAGCTGATAAATCTCCTGGACCTGATGGTCTGTATCCCAGAATGTTGTAAGAGGTGACGGGAGAGACAATGGATGCATTGGTGATCATCTTTCAAAATTCCATATATGCTGGAACGGCACCTGCAGATTAGAAGATAATAAGTGTAACCCTACTATTTAAGAAAGGAGGGAATTTTTTAAAAAACAGCAAACTACAGACCTGGTTGCCTGACATCAGCAGTAGGGAAAATGTTAGAATCTATTACAAAGGATGTGATAACTAGGCACTCAGAAAATAATGGTCAAACTGAGAAGGGCCAACATGGATTTATGAAAGGGAAATCACCTGGCAGTTTCTTGAGGAAGTTACAAGCAGAATAGATAAGGGGGAACCCAGTGGATGTGGTGCATTTGGATTTTCAGACCATTTCCAATAAGGTCCCACACAAAAATAGAGCTCTAGGGATTGGGGGCAATATGGTGACGTTGACTGAAGATTGGTTAACAGACAGTAAACAGAGATTAGGGATAAATGATCATTCTCAAACTGGCAGAATGCGACAAGTGGGGTATCACAAGGATTAGTGCTTGGGCCCAAGCTATTCACAATCTATATCAATGATTTGGATTTGGGGACCAAATGAATTGTTTCCGAGTTTGCTGATAATACAAAACTTGATAAGAATGTGAAATGTGAGGAGGATGCAAAAAGGCTGTAAGAAGATTTAGGCAGGCTAATTGAGTAGGCAAGAATGCGGCAGATCAAATTCAATGTGGAAAAATGTGAGGTTATTCACTTTGATACAAAAAACTGAAATGCAGAATATTTCTTTAACAGAGAGAGATTGGGGAGTGTTGATATTTAAAGAGACCAGGGTGTTCTTGTTCATAAATCGTTGAAAGCACATGCAGGTGCAATAAGCAATTAGAAAAGCAAAGCTATCTTAGCCTGTATTGCATGGGGATTTGAGTACAGGAGTGGGCAATTCTTGTTGCAGTTGTACAGAGCATTGGTGAGACCACACCTGGAAATTTGTGTGCAGTTTTGGTCTCCTTACCCGAGGAGGGATATACTGGCCATAGAGGGAGTGCAATGAAGATTCACCAGACTAATCCCTGGGATGGTGGGATTTTCCTGTGAGGGAAGATTCAGGAGACTGGGCCTGTATTCACTAGAATTTAGAAGATTGAGAGGTGTCTTCATTGTATTGTACAAAATCCTTACAAGCTGAAGTATTTGCAACAATTGTTGGATAACTTTTGTAATTTCCTTTGTTTAGGTTAAAGACCCTAGTTTCGAATTAAGATACATCATTTCAAACTTCATGTAAACTCCCACAACCCAAAGATGTGCAGAGTAGGTGGATTGGCCACGCTAAATTATCCCTTAATTGGAAAACTGCACAGGTATGTCCTGTTCACAAAAAGCAGGACATAGCCAACCCAGCCAATTACCACCCATTAGTCTACTCTCGATTATCAGCAAAGTGGTAGAAAATGTCATTGACAATTATCAAGTTGCACTTATTCCCCAATAACCTGTTCACTGATGCTCACTTTGGTTTCTACAGCCTCAAGCATGGACAAAAGAGCTGAGCACAAGAGGTGAGGCGAGAGTGACTGCCTTGATATCAAAGCAGCACTTGAACAAGTGTGGCGTCAAGGAGCCCTAGCAAAACTGAAGTGATTGGGAATCGGGTGAAACTCTCTGCTGGTACCTAGCACAAAGGAAGGTGGCTGTGTTGATTGGAGGTCAATCATCACAGTCCCTTAACATCACTGCAGGAGTTTCTCAGGGTAGTGTCTGAGGCCCAATCATTTTCCAAAGCTGGCTTCATCAATGGCCTTCCCTCCATCGTGACGTCAGCAGTAGCGATGTTCGCTGATAATTGTAAAATGATCAGAACCATTTGTGATTCTTCAGATACTGAAGCAGTCAGTGCCCTTAACAAGGACCAGGGCAACATTCAGGTTTGGATTGATAAGCGGCAAGTAACATTCGCACCACACAGGTTCCATGCAATGGCCATCTCCCACAAGTGAGACTCAAACCTTTGGCATTCAATGGCATTAACATGGTTGAATCTCCTACCATCAACATCCTACCACTGCCTAGAAACTGAGCAGGTTTAGGCAATTAAATCGTTTGGCGGGAAGAGCCAGTCAGAGACTGGGAGTTTTGAGTTACTCAACTCCTGATTATCCAAAGCCTGTCCACTATCTACAAGGTACAGATGACTGAGTTAGTGCAAAACACAAGAAGCTCAACACCATCCAGGACAAATCAGTTACATGACTGGCACCCCTACCACCTTCAACATCCACTCCCTCCACCACTGACGCAGAGTGGCAGCAGTGTGTACCATCTACAAAATGTACTGCAGAAACCACGTTGACAGCACTAATAAATGCACTCCCATTCATGAAGTCCATTCAAAACTTTTAAATCAAGTAGTTAATCTGTTAAAAAAGCAAACTTCAGACCCCAGACAGTTAACTCTTAATAGCCTCTTTAAACTGTCAGTCGAACTGTGAACTGAGAATCCCCATTGAGAGAATTAAAGGTTTTGAAACTCTACCAAGCATTCATAATGACTTAATAATAGTCCTGAGGAAATGTCAACAAAGAACTCTTAAAAACTGTTCATACATTTTCAATAATGTTCATTCTAACCTACAATAGATGGTCTGTCAATCAAAGCAGTCCAGCTGATAGTCTTTTTTACACTCTCACTGACAACTCCAGTCTTTTTTTTAATGTTTAAAGAGAGGGGCTGTTAGAAAACTTCAGATTATGATACTTAAACTGACTTTATCCATCCATCAAGAGTGTTTATGTCTACGCCATCAATTTGTGACTCCCATGCTATGGGTAAAGAAGTTTGGCACTATTGAGACTGGGTTCCCTTGTGTGAATCAGGCCCCGACCCTTCCCCAAAAAATGCATGCCAGAAAAAGGGTGGGACTTCCACATCCAGTTCCCTCCCACCATTTTAAAAAGTCTGCCGAGTCCTCCAGACTCCACAGCAATCTAGCCGTTTGTTATTCCTGAAGTGCAGTGTTTATCATCAAGGTCAACACTCACAACATTCCGCTGTCAACGAGTGACATTTTTATGAACCTTAAAATATTATATGTCAGTGAGGGAATGATTTACAACTAAGTCAGATGTAAGGAAAGTGACCATCATATGTTGATTGAAGTTTTATCCCACAAATAGTTACCCATCAAATCATTCCATTTCCACAATTAAAAGATATATTTTTTCTTACATTTGTTCACACCATCATTATTTTCCTCTCCTTGCCAATCTTCTAATGCAATTTCATGTGTCATTTAGTTAAGCAGCATATTCATTCTTTTGGGAATATAACATCAGTGATGTTTAACCATGTATGGTGCAGTGCTGTCCTCTGAAGCACAGCATTATTAATATATTCATGCAAAAGGGTAATTTTACGTGCACCAGTCGGAAACAGTAAATGATTTCCTGCAAGCTGAAACTGTAACACATTCATGTCACTAATTCTAATAAAGGTATTCATGGGACTCAAAACACTTATTCATTGAAATATCCGCACTTCATTTCATCTGACATTTTAAAAAAGAGGTGAAATTGAATAAAATTGGTTGACTAAATTAAGGCTTCGTCCATGATTGTAAAAGGAATCCAAAACATGTCTAATTAATTGTCCACACTTTCCCCAAATTCCACCATCAACTCCTTAATTAGATGGAGCACTGTTCTGTCTATTACTAAAGAATCCCAACAGTGCAGAAGGAAGCCCTTCAGCCCATCAAGTCTGTACCAACCCTCCGAAAGAGTACCGTAACTAGGCCCAGACCCCACCCTATCCCCATAACTCCACCTAACCTGGACATCTTTGGACACTAAGGGGAAATTTAGCATGGCCAATCTACCTAACCTGTATATCTTTGAACTGTGGGAAGAAACTGGAGCACCGGGAGAAAACCCACGCTGACACGAGGAGAATGTGCAAACTCCATGCAGAAAGTCACCCAAGGTCGGAGTTGAACCCGGGTCCCTGGCACTATGAGGCAGCAGCGCTAACCACTGTGCCGATAAATAATTTACCTCCATCATAAGCATGTCAAATTCTGCAAATTGATGGCAACAATGCAAGGAATGGCCTCAACTCCTCACGTGCCTCTTTATGCTTGTGGATAAATTGGTGTGCTGATTATTGTCCATTAGGATATCATTCTCTCATCCTTAATTCACTAACCCGAGTCATCGTCTGGCTCAACAACAGCAATCAATCTGCATAGCTTTTTTCCCTCACTCACAGATTGGCAGGAGGCCATGGCAGTACTGCACAGAATGCCTTCTTTGTTACATTTCAAGAGTTTGTACCTGTGGGGACAGTTCCTGTCATGATATCCAGATCAGCATATCATGGTGCAATCTCACACACACTGATGGACAGGCACTTGGACCAACCAGCACATACACAACATCGCAGCCAATCATTAGTAAGAGCACACGCACTATAAAAGGGGGAACACGAGAGTTCCCGCTCATTCTGGTAGGAGACAGCTCGGGACACAGAGCTTGCAGTGTGACACTCAGACATAGACCATGTGCTGAGTGCCTCACCAACATTAGTGATAGGGCGCTGGTAGCGAACGTACCCAAGTCTATAGTTAGTTGCATCTGTTCGTTAACATAATAAAATCAAGTTGTACCATCTACAGCCGTGTTGGCTCATTTGTGTCAGGACACCCAACACGACAGTTCCGTGATCAGAAACCAGCAAAATCACATATTCAGCAGCAGACACTGATTCATTTTATATGACACACGGAACATTCCTTCTTCGAATATCCATCTGAATACACATATGATAACAGCTTGTCATTCTTCGCTGCACCAGTCCTACTACAGTAATGAAGACATACTATGCACCATGAATCACCGACAAGTTGCCGTGCTGTATTACACCCCCTTTCCATTGTTACGTGGAAAGAGACACAGAGGAAAAACAGTTATTCCGTGTCAATCATCCCTTTCAGAAAAAGAGCTGGATAAACTTCTCATTAGAAACAGATCATTTGGCCAACTATAAACGGTGATGATCAAATGCAGCATAATGGTGTCATGTCCTGCAGATGTTATCTGTGGAGGGCCGATTTGCAAGAATGCTGTGCTGCACATGGACAGTCTTGACCTCACTGCTGGCAGTAAGGGAGCACTTACATTGAACTTGGCTGCAGCAGCTCTAAAACTGGGAAACAGGTTAAACAGTGGGGGAGAGATTGCGAGGAGAACATATCACATCATGTGCAGATGCAGCAACCCTTGTGAATTAAATGGGCCTTGAATCAAACTATTCCACATCACATTCTTATGTAAAGGACCACCACAACAGCAGGCTTAATCATTCAGCATTAATCTACAAAATACAAATTTGAGCCTATGTTTATAAAAATTCTACAAGTTGAATAAATAGAGGTGTCTCGTCTCTTCATGTATTCTGATGGAAGGTTACTGACATAGAATGTTGGCCTGAATTTTACATCCCCTCACATGACATGTTTTTGCCCATTCAATATATGATAGGTGGCTAGTCCACCGCCATTGAGTCGGGATACCCCAAAATACAGTTGGTGGGTAATAGCCTATGCTTAGGCCTATTGAGGCCCTCAGCCACCAGCCCTCAACTGCAGAGCAATTAAGGCCCAATTCTGCCTCAGTTGCCATAATGCAATTGGCGGTGGAAGGCAGATGAGAGTGGGCAGGATGCATTTCATTAATTTTAAGCAGCCAGGGGATGTATCTCCTTTGGGGACTGCCCTGCGGCATCAGGAGCAACCCCACCCAATCCAAGATGGTACTCCACTCTGTTTCTCCCTGCCCTTCAAAACACAAGTCCCATCCCCGCCCCCCTCACAAGTGTGCTCAATCCATCCCTGCACAAAAATACTGGACTTACCAGAGTCCGGCTCAGGCTGTCTCCATCGGGGAATGCTTGCAGAATGCCTCCCCCCACCCACCATAACGTTCACCCTGTTAACTCTTTCTTTCTCCACAGATGTTGCTGGACATGCTGAGCATTTCCATGAATCCACCATCTCATATCTCAAAAGGTGACATTGGTACTAACCAAGCAAGCTGACACTCAGAATAGCATGATTACAACAAATAACCTGAAGACACCTTCGCAGTTCTTCATGTTGTACTAGGTCGGCTGAAAGCGAGGCTAATCTCAATGGTTAAAAACGGATTCTGTAAGTTGTTTTTTAAGTGGCCTAAAAATAACAGGTTTTTTTCGGAATGCTGGTAAAATATTATCGACACATTTTGACACTGATTTCACGATAACACATTACAGGAAACTTACTGCGCTGCTAAAACAATGCTTTGTAAGGTTTATGGGATGTCTGCAGGTTCATTGCCAAAAGCACCTCATAAATCCTTGTGACTTGCCAGAGTGAACAATAATTGGCTGCAAACAGAATGCACGTTCCCCATGAGTGAAACAGCCGACACCCTCAATGCTCTCTAGCCAGTAAGCGTGATCAGTGATGTTTTAAAAAGCTGTCTCAAGAGATCATGCATGTACCAAACCAACATAGCTTCTCCATCTACTTATTGTTCAGCTTGTGTTTAAATGGAGACAACGAGAGAAAGCGATAGTAATCAGCATATGTTTTCAGACAGATTGTGAATAATTTATTAATTCCTTTTCAAGGGATTCACAAATAAATAATCATGTATGCATATTTGGATGGGTATGTCCTCAACCCCCCCCCCCCCCCACATGAACTGCAAGATGCCATTTTTATTTGTGAAAAACACAAAGATGCCAATATTTCTTTTAATAACATTTCTGTTTATCATGAATGGAGTATTGCGGAGCCTTCACTGAACAAAACACTATGTAACTGGTCACGTTTTTTTCATACTTTTTATAACTTTAATGAATGAGAAAAAATTATTATTTTTGCCTCCTAATTAAAAGCATTGCCAAGGTTACGAAATTAAAATAATCCCGATTACTTGGGAATTTGGGCTTGATAAAATGCAGTAAATGTAGCGTGCACTCAAATTCGAAGTGGTAACTACAGAGGTTTGTACGGTACACATTTAAGAAGACACATTGTGTAAGTGCCGGACCACAGTGCCTTTTCTAACCAGATCAAACGGCACTCTAAACTCAAACCATTGGCGAAGATCACATGGCCAGTTTTTTTGGGGGCTGGGGCTTGCCTAAACTGGCAGGCAAAACTGGGATTCAGTGATCATTTTGAAAGGGCCCCCTGATCTCAAACTGAAGTTAATGGTCCCCACCCCTTGGATATCAGGACCCCCAGCAGACTAGAGGAACATCCCAAAGCCTCAAGTAGAGAGGGCCAATCTCTCCCCCTCTCCCCCACTCAATGGACAGGTCCTAACCCCACACCACGCAAGCATCAGGATTACCCGATGCCCCCCCCCCCCATCCTTGCAGGCATAAGGGCACCCCTCCATTGTAAGTGTCCGCTCCCACCCCCCTCACCATGCAGGCACAACCCCCCTTTCACCTTGATGGGAATCACCTGCCCCATGGGGGTCCCTGGAGGATCTACCCCTGGCCCCACCCAATGAGCGGCCGGCTCTCACAGGTCTGTTCTCGCACATCCCCTCGTGGCTGGTATTGGACAACATTCATACAGCCTGGAAACAGCCCTCAAACCTGACTGCCGGCTAAAGTGATGAAAGGTGAATGAGTACTGAAATGAGATCCTCAGACCAAAATGGTGTGCATCTTTTCCAAACGGAATCCAAACACATTCTGAAGTTGCGCCAAATATAAAAACCTGATTTACTGTCATCGTTCATAGCAGAATGTTTTCTCAGCAGTATTGTTATCTCATTACATGTCACTCCTAACCGATGATATATTCATAGAATCATAGAATTTACAGTGCAGAAGGAGGCCATTCGGCCCATCGCGTCTGCACCGACTCTTGGAAAGAGCACCCTACCCAAGGTCAACACCTCCATCCTATCCCCATAACCCAGAAACCCCACCCAACACTAAGGGTAATTTGGTCACTAAGGGCAATTTAGCATGGCCAATCCACCTAACCTGCACATCTTTGGACTGTGGGAGGAAACCGGAGCACCCGGAGGAAACCCACGCAGACACGGGGAGAACGTGCAGACTCCACACAGACAGTGACCCAGCGGGGAGTCGAACCTGGGGCTCTGGAGCTGTGAATCAATTGTGCTAACCACTATGCTACCGTGCTGCCCATTCGGACCAACGAGTCTACACAGGCCTTTGATAGAGCACCCTACTTAAGCCCATACCTCCACACTATCTCCGTAAGCCCACCTAACCTTTGGACACTAACGTGGCCAATCCACTAACTTGCACATTTTTGGACTGTGGGAGGAAACTGGAGCACACGGAGGAAACCCACACAGGCATGGGGAGACCATGAAAACTCCACGCAGTCACCGGAGGTCGGAATTGAACCCGGGTCCCTGGAGCTGTGAGGCAGCAGTGCTAACTCCTGTGCCACCGTGCTGCGCCTCTTCAACCTTGAGGGAAGGGAGGGAAGAAATAATCGGGACTACAATTTTCTAAAAATCCTTGTAGAAAGAATTTGTCAGACCACTGGAAGGTGACAAATCTGACGCCTCTCATTAAAAAAAAAGGAGACAGGGATATGGCAGGAAATGATAGGCCAGTTAGCCTTACAAAGAATTTCATAGAAGTTGCAGCACAGAAACAAGCCATCTGGTTTAGGCTTCACACAAGCCTTTTTCTATTTTACTTCATTTGATCCTATCAAAATACGCATCTGTTCCCTTCTCTCTCATGTTTATTTAGCTTTACTCTAATTGCATCCTATAAAATCGCCTCAGCCTCTTCATGTGGTAGCAAGTTTCACATTCTTAAGTAGATTTTCCTGAATGTATTATTAGATATAGTTGTGACACTCGTTTATTTATGAGCTCCAGCCCACAGCTCCAGCCCTCGAAGCCTACCACATCAAATTCTTCTGTAATTTTTAAAGCCTCCATTCGGTCCCCTCTCAGTCTCCGCTTTTCCAAAAATAAGAACCTGACCTGCTGTGCTGGCCTACTAGACTGTATACAATTGGGCAGTGCTTTTCAAACTTTTTTCCCGGGGAGCCCTTTTTACCAACCGGCCAAACTTCGCGATCCACGCCGGCCGACCTTCGGGGCCCACCATTTTCTCTTACCTTGTTTGCTGCTGACAAAATGGAGGAATCACAATCGCGCCCAAAGCACGTGACGTCGACGTTCGGGGGGGGGGGGCATGACCTGCTCTCTGCTTCCCTTCAGGCAGGAAGATTACATTTTTTAAAAAAATTTAAATCTCCTGCATCTCCGATTGCGCAAATTTGCGCGCAACAGCCGGCTTTTAACAATGCCGGCTGCGAGCAGCCTTCAAAATGCCGGCCACGACCATATAGAAAAATGTGGGCACACCGCACTTGCGTGTCCGCTCATTGGTGCATGAGCAAATTTGCGCAATCGGGAGCGCCGCGACGGACAGCTCCGCTACCCTCCTGAAATCCGCCCGAGACCCGGTCCCAACTTCGAAAATGTCTGCAATAATATACAATTACCAAGCACTTTGAAAATCCATGTGGTTATGGGGGCCAGTCAGCATAGAATTCTGAAAAGTAAGTCCTGCTCATCAGCTTAATTGAATTGTTTGAAAAATTAAGAAAGCGAGCAAATGGAGTAGACTTGGCTCATGTGGATTTCCAAACAAACATTTGATAAGGTACCACTTTAGTCTTTACAGCAATGAGAACAGCACTATATAATTAAGGGGACTGAGGCCAGATGGTATAGTTATGGAGCAGAAGGGCTTTGAAAAGCTGCAGGAAGGCATGTACAGGCAAGCAGGATTCATAGAATCCCTATTGTGCAGAAGGAGGCCATTCGGCCCGTCGAATATGTGTCAACCCTCTGAAAGAGCACCCTACCTAGGCCCACTCCTCTATCCTTGTAACCCCACCTAACACTAAGGGGCAATTTTAGCATGGCCAATCCACCTAAGCTGCACATCTTTGGATTGTGGGAGGAAACCCATGCAGACATGGGGAGAACGTACAACTCCACACAGTCATCCAAGGTCGGAATCAAACCCAGGTCCCTGGTGCTGTAAGGCAGCAGTGCTAACCACTCTGCACCCCCATGGAGCTCAAGCTAAACAAATGAGAAATACTCCTATTTAAATAAGAAAGGGGAAAAGAAATACACATTAAATGATTCCGGAATGGCAGAGAATCTTTGCTGTGTATTTACACAGCCCAGGAAAGGTGGCAGTTCAAGACTCAAAATGCTTTTTTCATCTGGAGACATATAAACCAAAATCAAAGAGCTAATGTTTAATTTGAACACTTAAGTAACTTGAGGAAGCCAGCAGTAGTGGTACTGTAGTGGAACAAATATTTAAACTAGAGACAATATTCTGGCCACTGCAGTAACTCTCTCCCAGCCCAGTCCTTGCTGAAAGAACTAAACAAAGCCCTGCCAGGGCCAGCTTTATGTGTCATCTTTTTAATGCGCTCCAGCTGGGTGTCCTGCGCCCTGGGCTACCTGGGAAGCCCGCAGTCCAGAAGTCCCGCAGGGAGATCGACAATGGTTTTCCCGTGGTCCTCGTGGGGTTATGACAAACGCCAAAGCTGAAGTTCTGTGTACAACCCTCTGCGCTTCCAAAATAGAAAGAAGTCAAAAATAAAAAAGGTGAAGCATAAAAGCACTTATACATTGTGAGAGATGGGTTGTGAAGATAGATCTGAGGAATTAGAGCTTTTACTGCTTACAGATTTAAGGATTTGATAATTTAAAGAATGATGCGTTGTTTTAATTGTTCGAGAATGTGCTAACAGCAAATTTAAAGCAATGAGAAAGATTAAAACTTGGGAACATTTAAGATACAATGTGGATTACTCTGCTACAAAGCAAATTCATTTGATTTTCTTAGTTTCTTGAATAGACTATTAAAGGGTCAGGGAAGCGAGCAGTACAAGTTCAAAGCCTTACATTAGCAAACAGAAAGCACTTTCTCATTCTACATTCCAACACAAGCGATTACTCAACTGGAATACCTAAAGTAAGGAGCACAATTTACACGGTCACAAGCACTTATTTTCCAAATAAAGAGTAAGGCTACAGCGAAGTATCATACGTACTTCCCCGTCCATCTTGCTGCCGAGCAGCTATGTCCCAGGTTCAATCCTCGTCTCAGTTAGTTAATCTCAGTAATGTTGAAAGTAGCGGCAGTCTGACTTGGGGCACCAAGGCACATTGTGGCAGGTGAAAGACAAACAGCAAGGGTTCTTCTCACTTGTGATCACCAGCCAGCAGTCTCTGCTGGAAGTACACCTGAATTGATGCCAGAGGAGGCACAGTTCTGATGTACTTTACACTGCTGACTATCACTATTGCGCTGAACAATAATTACTTGGAACACTTTGGTGGCAATTGGATCATCTTCTTTTAAAGACGATGCTGATTGAATTATTTACAACTTAACGGTATTGCTGTCCTAAAATCTGCAATGTTCAGGACATCATTCAGGAATGAATGAGATGATATTTATCTTGGAAAACTACACTTTGTTCCTTACTCCATTGCAGTCAAAGTAATGCAGTACTCTAGTGACCCATTGTTCTTGGATAAATGGTGACAATACTCATTAAACTCGATATTCTGCATCTGAAGGAAATGCCGAACCAACCTTTTTTCAAAGCTGCCCTCAATGTTCATTAACTCTATAGTAATGAAGTTTTCTGCAATACAAACTGGTATAATGCCAAGATGGAGATATCATACAGGTTTTTATACAGTTCAAATTGGTATCACATGACAAAATAATTCACATAAGTGATATTCATTGGCACTGCTGTTGGCGGCTAGGTTAACAGATAACATAGGAAATGAAGCACTTCTCACTAACAGCTTAAGCTGTCTTGCTGATTAATGAGATTGCAACCACCATTACTATTATTGCCAGATGTATGGCAAGGTCTTTTCCAGAGCCGGCCTGGTGTCACACTTCAATGTATATCCAGCACTGCTCTTCTCATTGTGTTGATGACAAGAAGTGATTCCTTGTGAAAAATACTCCACTGAACTCTCTCCTGAGTCTCCACTTAAGTGCCTACTCAAAGTGATAAGTGTAGTATTAGTGCAGGGCACATTAAACCACTTAATAAAACTGTGCCAAGAATGGCAAGGGTATTTATGAATTTATTAGTTTCTCAATGTAGTAAAATGTATTATTTGTTAATCAAGCACAAACATCAATCTATAACAGTGATATTGCAAGTACAGAATTTGACTCATGTCATCATCTAATTCTTGGTCATTTTTCAGACCTATAATCTGTATTAAAAATGATAAATTTCAGTTCCAGTCATTAGCTTTCTGCTTCCAACAATGCCTCAGAGGACCAAATGAACTGGCCATTTGGAATGCCATTATAAACTACCATTATTAATAAAGCTGCTTAGAAAAGAGTATTCTGATATACAGTGTGTATTAGCCCTGGCTCTTCCCTTGACATACTGTGCTTATGTGTATCATAGTGCAATAATGTTGATTTGGATTATGAGAATATAAATTCAATACTTAATACCCACTTCTAAAAGCCACACATTCCCCCTAAGTCAACCAGCAATGAAAGTACTCATGAAAACATAATGAATAATATGGAATGGCAATTATATCAATGTCCTCACTTGCTTCAAAAAAAAAATCAAGCCACAGCCAGCAATGAAAAAGCATCTTTTAAATCTAATCTGAATCCCACAACTATTTTTGAAATGTGGGGTTAGTGCAGGTCTCATTATCGAGTTTTGTTTTCTTTCCTTCCTGCTTATTTCAGATTTTGCCAAGCACACCCTGACTGAATTACCCTGACCTCGAGAGTGGCATTCTGTAGAAGTTCATTATTTCCCCCCCAGGTGACCACCAACCTGAGATTTGGAACGTCTTTTATGGAAAATTTCACAGAGATTCCATGTACGACAATTCCCGCGTACTCCAAATCTGTTGCTGCCTGGCCAGACCTAATCACAAAAGTACAATCTAATTTAGGCATTAGGTCTCCGCACTATTTCTCCGGCTTTGTCGACACAATAAGAATCTACAGTGCAGCTAAAGGACTGAGCTTTTACCACAGTGACAAATAACTGCTTCACCTGACCTCAAACAATTTACTGTCAATCTTTTCCATTTGTAAGACCGATGATAGAATTACACAAAGCGGATGCTGTTGTCCACCGCTGTGGCAAGAGTCCAATAAGTAATCTTCCAGACTGGCATGATGATCTTTCCTGTCACTCCGATGAAATACATTCCCTGAAATATTACTCATGTCCCAATGGAAATCTTGTCGCTTAACAATGAGTCAGAAAACTTCAACACATTTTACAAATATCTGCGACTCTGTTGGTGAGTCACTAATTAACGATAACAGGCATTCTCTAGCTTTTCATTAAAAGAGGAATTTTACATTTTGACCCTTAATTGCCAATTTTCTACTTAAGCTAGCTTCAAATGGAATCATTCTTCCTATAGGTTTCACTCTTTAAACCAAATTGTTGCAAAACAAAAGGATTAGACCTCAAAGCAAGAGACTGTTTTAGCAACAATGCATTAACAATCTCATATTACAGTCTAGCAGATCAAACCCATTACTGGGGGATGATAGTTATCATTAAAATAGGGATTAATGGAATAATTCATCAGCGATCCAACCACAGGTAACTTTATCTTCTCAAGTATTCTATTCCTATTTAAAAATAAAATTCCATTTCAGTTGCAATACACATGAACCCAAATACACCAGAATTAGCAATAGGCCCATGGTCATGACACATATGGACGTGTGTTACCAATCATAGGCATGCAATCATGAAACAATAGCGAGGATTCACTAATGGGGAAAATTGTGAGGATTCACCAATGGGAGATTGAAGGTCAAGAGGGGAGCTATTGTGGACCACTATTATTTTAAAAATAAATTTAGAGTACCCAATTCATTTTTTCCAATTAAGGGGCAATTTAGCATGTTCAATCCACCTACTTTGCACATCTTTGGGTTGTGGGGGCGAAACCCACGCAAACACGGGAAGAATGTGCAAACTCCACACGGACAGTGACCCAGAGCTGGGATCGAACCTGGGACCTCGGTGCTGTGAGACTGCAGTGCTACCACTGCGCCACCGTGCTGTCCTGTGGACCACTATTATGGTCATGTTTGACAACTTGATTCAGTTGCTCGCACTCTCGCCTCTTGTCAAACAGTTTTTGGGTTCAAACCTCAGTCCAGGACTCAAGCACATAATCTAAGCTGATATTCCGTGCCATCCTCAGGTTAAACAGAGGCCCACCAATTGTCCTGTTGGTCGAGACGATGTTAAAGATACAGTGGCATTTGTTAACAAACAGAAAGATCTCAAGATCTCCAAGTACAAAGCAATATATTCCTTTTTCAAGCAGGACCACCAAAAAATATTAACTGATCTTTCATCCACTGGCTGCTTGTGAGATCTTGCTGCATGCAAAATGGCTTCCACCTTGGCCAGCATAACATGAATTAATTGCTCTTCAAAAGAACGTAAATCAGTGTATGCACAGGGTCTTGAGATGTTGGAGGCACATGATAGGATGGTAGATAAAAACAATGTTGCCTTCCTTTAAGGTTCACTTTGTACTGACACAGATATGAATGACGGCACCCCAAAAAAAGAATAGAGAACAGGGCACATATTTCCACCTCTTTCCCCCCCTCAGTGGAAATCAAAGTGTGTCCATAGTCCACTCACAATCTGTGGCAGCACTTCTCCTAAACACACGCAAATAGTCTCAATTACTTTAACAAGCACACATCAAATTAAAACAAAGATGACAGCACATACACTAAGAAGGGATTAGTGACCTAACACAGAGTCTGCTTTTGTTCTTTCTCTACTAGGCATCAAGAAAATGAATAAACCCCAGCTGCAAAGTTGTATCATGTTCTCCCTGATATCGCAATAAAAAACAAAATAATGGTGCTTCATAAACATAAAATACTGGAAACACTTAGAAGGTCAGCGGCCATCTGTGGGGAGTGAGCGAGCCACTGCCCCAGATTTTCGGTAAGTTGGTTGAATCTGGAGCCCTTTAAAAATGGCAAGCAGAACCAAAACCAAAGCGGTCATCCAATACTGCCCATGTATGTGCTCTTAGCCTTCTGGGTAACTCCAGCTCAGGGTTTATGAGCTGGATTCTGAACTTCGGACGCTGAAACACATCAGGGAGGGGGAAGAGGTACCTGGACACTGTGTTTCAGGAGGCAGTCACACCCCTTAGAATAACTAACTTAAATTCAGCCAGTGGTCAGGGACAGGAGTGTGTGGCTGTGAGTGTGGCAGTAGAAGGATCCAGGAGGTAGGGTCGAAGGAACCTCAGCCCTTGTCCCTATCCAACAGGTTTGAGATTCTTGTTCCCTGTGTGGACGGGAATGGAGACTGCAGGGAGAATGAGCAACCTGACCACAGCACCATGGTAAAGGAAGTTGTTCAAGTCAGGAAGGATAAAAGAAATATGGTCGTAATTGGGGATATTATAGTTCGGGGCATTCACACTGCTCTCTGTGACCAGGCACGAGAATCCCGAAAGTTGTGTTGGCTGCCTGGTGCCCGGGACAGGCAGTGGCAGGGTAAAGATTCAGTTGTTGTGGTCCACATAGGTACCAACGACATAGGTAGAACAAGGACAGAGGATCTGCTAAGGGAGTATGAACAGCTAGGAGTCAAATTAAATAGAAGAACCAAAAAGATTATTACCTGAGCCATGAATTAATTGGCGTGGGGTCCATAAGATTAAGGAGGTAAATGCGTGGGTCAAAGTTTGATGTGGGAAAAATAGATTTGAATTCATGGGAAATTTACACCAGTACTTGGGAAGAGGGGACCTGTTCCGATGGGACGGTCTTCATCTGAATCATGCTGGGACCAGAGTCCTAGCAAATCCCTTAACTAGAGCTGTAGATGGGCCTTTAAATTAAATAGTGGGGGGGAGAGGGTTCAGTAATATGGAGAATTAGAAAATCAAAATTAAAGGAGACGGTAGAAGTGCAGGTTAATGACGAGGACTTTAAACTAGTTAAAGGGGCTGAGGGCTCAGGAGAGGTTAGTATAGTTTCCAGAACATGTAGTAGCACAGAAAGTACAGAAAGTAAAGCAAAAAAGGGGGCAAATATGAGAAGGGGGGCAGTCAATGCAGGACTAAGCGTGTTGTACCTAAACGCACGCAGTATATAAACAAGGTAAATGAGCTTTTGCGCACATTGAAATTGGCCGGTACGATGCTGTGGGCATCACAGAGACGTGGCTGCAAAGAGCTCAGGGCTGGGATCTAAATATCCAAGGATATGTGTCCTATCGAAAAGACAGACAGATGGTCAGAGGGGGCGGGTTTGCATTGTTAGTAAGGAATGAAGTTAAATTGATAGCAGATAGCGATATAAGATCGGAAGGCATAGAGTCTGTGTGGATAGAGTTCAGGAATCACAAAGGTAAAAAGACCCTGATGCCCCCTAGCAGTAATTAGCATATGGGACAGAAAACAAATCAGGAGATAAAAAAGGCACATGGGAAAGGCAATATTACAATAATCATGAGGGACTTCAATATGCAGGTGGACCGGAAATATCAGGTTGGTAGCGGATCCCAAGAAAAGGAATTTGTAGAATGTCTATGAGAAGGTTTTTTGGAGCAGGTGTGGTAGTGCCCACTAGGGAACAGGCAATTCTGGACTTTGTGATCTGTAATGAGGCATTCCTTTTTAAAATAAATTTAGAGTACCCAATTATTTTTTCCAAATAAGGGGAAATTTAGCATGGCCAATCCACCTAACCTGCATATCTTTGGGTTGTGGGGGGTGAAACCCACGCAGACACAGGGAGAATGTGCAAAGTCCACACAGTGACCCGGGGCTGGGATCAAACCTGTGTCCTCAGTGCCATAGGCAGCAGTGCTAACCACTGCACCAATGTGCCACCCTTAATGAGGCAGACCTGATTTGGGAACTTAACGTGAAGGAACCCTGAGGGGGCAGTGACCACAATATGATTGAATTTATCCTGCAGTTTGAAAGGGAGAAGCTGGAATCAAATGTAACTGTATTACAATTGAAAAAAGGTAACGACAAAGATATGAGAGAGGAGCTGACAGAGTTGATTGGAAGGCAATCCTATTCTTTCTGACCCAATTCCCCGGCTATCTGGACTGTAACTTGTACTTTAGGAAGCCTGCCTCTTTGTACCTCCCGTCCTGTCCAGTTATTCTTCTGGCAGAGTTAGCGATGTTCACTCCCCGAGGTCCTTTCTCCAACTGCCAACAAATTTAACAGAAACTAAAAACTTTCAAGCTTTTTTATCCTTACAAGGGCCTCCAGTTGCAAAGCAACCCTTGCTAATGCTACTTATTCTTCATGCTGTAACCCTATCTAAGCAAAATAGAAACACAGTTGGAATTGAAATCAACCCCCACACATACAAACTCCTTTGTCCTGCCTGAATCTAACTATAGGCTTTACCCGTCCAGGCACAAAACATTAAATTAAACACACTTGGATGCAGGCCATTTGGTCCTGGGGATGTGTCAGCCTTTTAGGTCTAATACTTTTCAGTCTAACTGTTTTCCCAGCACAAGTCAAGATTGTGATGGGATACCCTCCCATTGCCTGGATGAGGGCAGTTCCAATAACACACAAGAAGCTTGACACCATCTAGGACTAAGCAGCCCGCATGATTGACACTCCATCCACAATCATTCACTCCTTACACCACCGACGTACAGTATCAGCAGTGCGCACCATCCACAAGTTGCACTGCAGGTAATCACCGAGGTTCCCTAGACAGCACCTTCCAAAACTAATACCAGTACCATCTAGAAGGACAAGGGCAGCAGATATATGGGAATACCTCCACCTGGAAGTTCCCCTCCAAGCCATGTAGCACTCTGATTTGGAAATATAATCACAATTTTCTGTTTTCTACAGTGAAGAGACACAAAATACCTGTGCAAGCCTCCACCATTTCCTTGTTTTCCATTATCAATTCCACAGATTCTTACTCTCTAAAGGACCTACAATAGCTTTAGTTACTATTTCCCTATTTAAATAATTGTAGAAACTCTTACTATCTGTATTTATATTACTTGCTAGCTTTTCTGTCATACTCTACTTTCTCCCTCTATTTTTTTTTTCGACATTTTTTGCTAGTTCCTAAAATTTGTCCAATCCTCTGGCCCACCACTAATCTTTGCAGATTTGTACAGCGTTTCTTTCAATTTGATACTATCCTTAACTTCCTTCTGTAGCCTCCGATGATGCATCCTTCTCAAATAGACTTTCTTCCTCACTGTGATAAATCTTTGTTGAGATTATCAAATATCGCCTTAAACGTCTGCACCTGCATCTCTACTATACTACCTTTTAACGTAGTTTCCCAGTTCACGTTAGCTATCTCAGATGGAAATAAATATGTATGGCCCAATAGCCATTAGAGAGACATGGATGGAAGGTGATCAAGGCTCGGACCTGAATATTGATGGTTATTTGAAAAAGCAGGAAGTTAGGAAAAGCTGGTGGAGTTGTTTAAGGATGTCATTCGTACAGTTGTGAGGGATGACCTTAGCTTGAAAGAGCAAAATGTAGAATCAGTTTGGAGCAAGGTAAGAACTAGAAAAGGAAAGAGGTAATTTGTAGTTGGTTTACAGGTGCAACAGGTGATTAAGAAGGCAAATGGAATTTTGTCCTTCATTGCTAGAGGGATGGAGTTTAAGACTAGGGAGGTTATGCTGCAATTGTATAAGGTGTTAGTGAGGCCACACCTGGAGTATTGTGTTCAGTTTTGGTCTCCTTACTTGAGAAAGGACGTACTGGTGCTGGAGGGTGTGCAGAGGAGATTCACTAGGTTAATCCCAGAGCTGAAGGGATTGGATTACGAGGAGAGGTTGAGTAGACTGGGACTGTACTCATTGGAATTTAGAAGGATGAGGGGGGATCTTATAGAAACATATAAGATTATGAAGGGAATAGATAGGATAGATGCGGGCAGGTTGTTTCCACTGGCGGGTGAATACAGAACTAGGGGGCATAGCCTCAAAATAAGGGGAAGTAGATTTAGGACTGAGTTTAGGAGGAACTTCTTCACCCAAAGAGTTGTGAATCTATGGAATTCCTTGCCCAGTGAAGCAGTAGAGGCTCCTTCATTAAATGTTTTTAAGATAAAGATAGATAGTTTTTTGAAGAATAAAGGGATTAAGGGTCATGGTGTTCGGGCCGGAAAGTGGAGCTGAGTCCACAAAAGATCAGCCATGATCTCATTGAATGGTGGAGCAGGCTCGAGGGGCCAGATGGCCTACTCCTGCTCCTAGTTCTTATGTTCTTATACAGGCAGTAGTTACACTGTAGGACAGAATATACAGGAAGAAACAAATGGGGCGTGTAAGAAAGGTACTGTAATAATGATGGGTGACTTTAATCTACATGTCGATTGGGTGAATCAGATAGGCAAAGGTAGCCTAGAACACGGTTCATAAAGGTAATCAGAACAAATTCTCAGAGCGTATATTCTAGAGTTAATCAGGGAGCAGGTTATTTTCGACTAGTAATGAGCAATGAGACAGGATTAATCAATGAACTCATGGCAAAGGAGTCTCTAGGTGATGGTGATCATAGTAAGATGGAATTTCACGTTCAGTTTGAAGGAGGCAAGTGTGGGCCGAAGACTAGTGTAGCAGACCCAATTTCCATCCATACAAGCTGCAGGAATCCTAAACCTGTGGAACAGTTGCAAGTACTGAGACTCTCCCACTGCTCAATCCCTTAACTTCCTCAATCGCAGTCACACTCTCCTGTCCCTGATCACGAACCAAATCGGACAATCATAGCGTTGGGGTGCGATTGCCTCTGGAACAAAGGGTCCAGATAATGGCGGCGATTCTCCCAGCCCCGCGCCGGAGAATCGGCGCAACCGCGCCACGCCGCCAGCGCGCGATTCTCCGAGGTGCGGAGAATCGCCGCCATTTGCACCGACGCATTTGGCACGGCGCCGGTCGCGGGCAGCTGTACGAGGCCGGCCAGCCGATTCTCCGGCCCGGATGGGCCAAGCAGCAGCGCGGAAAAAGCAGAGCCCCGCCGGCGCCGTCCACACATGGTCGCTGCCAGCGGGAACTCTGCGCGAAGGGTCGGGGGGGCGGCCTGTTGGGGAGGGGGGTGGGAGGGGGAGGGGGGCTCATTCCCTGGTGGGGGCCTCCGATGGGGTCTGGCCCACGATCGGGGCCCACCGATTGGCGGGCCGGCCTCTCCCCTCCCGGGGCCTACTTTTGTTGCGCGTCCGACCCCAGAATTCCCGCGCCATGTTGCGTGGGGCCGACTTGTTCCGCAAAGCCACTGCGCATGCGCGGGTTGGCGCCGCCCCAATGCGCGCGAAGTGAGGCTGGAGCGGCGTGAGCCACTCCAGCGCGGTGCTGGCCCCCCGTTGCAGCCAGAATCGCTAGTGCCCATGCCGCTGTGATCCACGACGGCGTTCACGACGGCGCGGACACTTTGTCCCGCGATCAGAGAATCGCGCCCAATATTCCCCCTCCCTGATACATTGCAGTGTCTGTAGCTCGGTCTCCCACTCACTGACACTGAGCCAAAGTTCCTTGAGCTGTAGACAGTTAATGCAATTGTGGTTGCCTTGGATCGCACGACCATGCAACATCCCCACATACTGCAGCAATAAGACATCCCACATACTGACATGCACGTTTCGTTTTAATTTTTCCTTTATTTATTTTAATTAATAAACCCTACCTCTCCTAATATGCTTTACTGCTGCTAGTAAAGTTTATTACTACTCATAAAGCCATACAATTACTTATAAACTTTCTGTTTCAAAAGACAAATGAGTAAAATACTCGCCAATCTATCACCGACTGGTTTCCATGTAATGTCACACATTCAGGATGGAATTCTCTGTTTTTGAGACTACGTTCGGTGATGGCTAGTGCCACCTTTCCCGCTGGCCAGATCAGCAGGGTCCAGCATCAGGGGCAAAATTCTCCCATCGGGAGACCAAGTGCCGACACCGGAGTGAAAACCAGAGTGTTTCACTCCGGCGTCGGAGGCCCTTCCCAGCCCACTATTCTCCCGTCCCCGGGGGGCAAGGAGCAGCGCCACGTCATTTACGCGCGCTGGGCCTTGGCACCGTGTAAAAGCGGCGCCACGTAAATGACACGGCCGGCGCCGCGTAAATGACGTCATCCGCGCATGCGCAGGTTGACCGGCGCCAACCCGCGCAAGCGCGATTGCCGTCCTCCCCACGGCCGCCCCGCAAGAAGATGTCGGATGGATCTTGCGGGGCAGCGGAGGAAAGGAGGTCCTCCTTCAGAGAGGCCGGCCCGTTCGGTGGGCATCGATCGCGAGCCAGACCCCTTTTGAGTCCCCGCCCGGTGCAAGAACCCCCCCCCCCCCCGCCCCAGCGTTCCTGCGCTGTTCCCGCCGACCAGGTGTGGACGGCGCCGGTGGGAACCTGTCATGTTGGGCAGGCCGCTCGGCCCATCCGGGCAGGAGAATCGCCGCTCGCCCACTATAAACAGCGTGCGGCGATTCTCCGAGCGGCCAGCCGAGATTCTCGCCGCGCCGGTTTGGGGGGGGAGCATCGCATGTGGGTGCCGGGGCGGCGTGGTGGGACTCATGCGGTGCCCGGCGATGCCCCCACCTGGCATGGGGGGGAGAATTCCACCCCAGATGCTGCACTTGGAACTTCATTAATTATGGACAGATGAGTTCCACTCTGAATCTACTGGCTGATTCAACCACCTTCCATCAGTTGGCAGGTTAGAATAGAAGAATAGAATCACTATAGTGCAAGAGGAGGCCATTCGGTCCATCGAGTCTGCACTGACCCTCTCAAAGATTACCCTGCCTAGGGTCAGGCCCCGACCCTATCCCCTCAATCCAGTAACCCTCCTAACCTAACCTCTAACCTTTTGAGCACTATGGGGCAATTTAGCATGGCCAATCCACCTAATCCGCACATCTTTGGACCGCAGCAACCGGAGGAAACCGACGCAGACACGGGGAGAAAGTGCAAACTCCACACAGATGGTCACCCAGGGTCGGAATCGAACCCAGGTCCAGCACACTCATATAACTCTCTCCAACCACCTGTCTTCACCAGGCTGTGCAGCTGAGTGAAATGGTTAGCAGTCTCGGGAAGAAGTCCTCAGTTCAACCATCCTCTTCACCAGCCCATGTTACACTTGGACCTCTGCCCACAGCATCTGGAGTTTTCATGCATCTCCTTCCAGTAAACAATCTGGTACCCTTTGACGTCCTTGATTCTGAGTTTTTCATGCAGCTTTATCGGGATCCAGTTTCCCTCCCTCGGTCTTCCCTCCCCTCGGTTTTTTCTCTGACTTCCATTGTTCACCTTCTTCGTCCACCTATTTGCCCACAAGCCTGCCATCAGGAGACCGTGTCCTATCACCACTCTTTACACAGCTCTCCTTCCACATTGCCCCCCTTGTCTTCCTCAGGTCACTTCCCCCCCCAAACCCATGGCCTCACCTTCCACTGCACCCCCAGTCGAACTTAAACCTTTGTTACGGTGGCTGCATGACTCCGGGAGCACAGCGCTATCCAGATGGACACACCAGCACCAGGTTCTGTACGGATCTGACTCAGTGACAAAGGAGGGTCCATGGGCTGCCCATGTCCATGTAGACCAGCTCAGCATGAAGGTGTAGTGCAGGAAATAGTCTACCTCAGCAGACTGGCATAGAGCGCACTACAGCAGAAAAGCTTTGTTGCATTCACCTCAAAGTCTCTTGCTAGCGGAGGACTGCCGTGTGCGCACCACTCTTCAACATGTTTCAGGCTGATGTAATTTCATGATGCCATGAAGTAAGACTGGAAGGCCGAATGGGCGACATGGTGGGCATGTGTTTTAATGCACATTCATGAGATGCAAATGATTGCAAATTGTATTCATGCCATTAGCCAGTGGGAAGACCAATCCGCCATGAACCTGCAATTGGGAGAACTGCAACATAATTTTACGCCGGCAAGTGTTGACTTATTGGCTCCTGTTGGATTCTCGCTCCTGCTCGACACCAACCCTGCCAGGCAGGGATGTCAAGTGTATACTTGGGAATGCAGGGGAACAGAATCTCAGGAGATGAGTGAGGCACGATCAATTTAGCTGGAGACGAAGTTGAATTCAAACTGAGGCTTTGGCCGAAATTCTCCGTAATCGGCGCGATGTCCGCCGACCGGCGCCAAAAACGGCGCAAATCAGTCCGGCATCACGCCGCCCCAAAGTTGCGGAATTCTCTGCATCTTGAGGGGCCGAGCCCTAGCCTTGAGGGGCTAGGCCCGCGCCGGACTGATTTCCTCCCCGCCAGCTGGCGGGAAAGGCCTTTGGTGCCCCGCCAGCTGGCGCGGAAATGACATTGCCGGGCGGCGCATGCGCGTGAGCGTCAGCTCACGGCATCCCCGCGCATGCGCAGTGGAGGGGGTCTAATCCACGCCGGCGGGACAGGCATTCTAGCAGCGGGACTTCGGCCCATCCAGGCCGGAGAATCGCTGGGGGGGGGGGGGGGCGCCAACCGGCGCGGCGTGATTCCTGCCCCCGCCGAATCTCCGGTGCCAGAGAATTCGGCAACCGGCGGGGGCGGGATTCACGCCAGCCCCCGGCGATTCTCCGACCCGGCGGGGGTTCGGAGAATCTTGCCCCTGATTAGTATCAGATGTGTGGCCTCCTGCAGCAGCTGACGAAATGGCTGCGAGCTGGAGGCCACGCATATTTATAACCCGGCTCCTGGGCGGAGCTAGCATGCAGGGGCCCAGGTGAACCTGTAGTGCAAGTTCTGCCGTACCACCCTTAATATAAGAACACAGTGGTTTACCTCATTCACCCCCTGTTAAAATTGAGTCCGGCGGGGGTGGTGGATAACTATATACAATTAGCAATCTTTAATATTTACAGAACAGTAAAAAAATGTCTCTGGTCATCCGGTGGGCCGGTCAAAGGTTCAGCCGGTCCGGCAGCTCGATCGTCCTGGAGATCGACGAAGTGGAGCCGGCGATGTTGGCGCTGTCGTGGTCGAAGTTGACTCCGGGCGCGTGCTGAAATCCTCTTCATCAACGGGTGTGGGCAAGGGGAGGACTGACAGTCCTAGGGGGGGTGATGGTGGCGGCGGGGGAGGGAGGGTGGCGCCGGGGGCGGCAGGGGTGGTGTGGGGGTGGAACCTGCTGGTGCCAGGTCCCTGAGGGAGACGGTATCCTGGCGGCCATCGGGGAACGCCACGTAGGCGTACTGTGGGTTTGCGTGGAGCAGGCGCACCCTTTCCACCAACAGATCCACCTCGTGGAGCCACACAAGTTTACGGAGAAGCACGGTTCCCGGAGCTGTGAGCCAAGTTGGGAGCGATACCCCGGATGTGGACTTCCTGGGGAAGGCAAAAAGGCATTCATGCGATGCACTGTTAGTAGCAGTGCAAAGTAATGAGCGAATGGAATGTAGTGCATCAGGGAGGACCTCTTGCCAACGGGAGGCCGGGAGATTTCTGGACCGTAGGGCCAGCTGGACGGCCCTCCATACCACCCCATTCTCCCTTTCTACCTGTCCGTTTCCCTGGGGGTTGTGGCTCGTCGTTCTGCTGGAGGCGATACCCCTGCTGAGCAGGAACTGATGTAGCTCATCACTCATGAATGAGGATCCCCTGTCACTGTGGATGTAGACGGGGAAGCCGAACAGAGTGGAGATAGAATTAAGGGCTTTAATGATGGTGGCATATGTCATGTCGGGGCATGGGATGGCGAAGGGAAAACGGGAATATTCATCGATCACACTGAGGAAATATGTGTGCCGATCGGAGGAGGGGAGGGGGCCTTTGAAATCCACGCTGAGGCGTTCAAAGGGGCGGAAGGCCTTCACCAGGTACGCGCGGTCCGGCCGGTAGAAGTGCGGCTTGCACTCCGCACAGACCTGGCAGTCCTTGGTGATCATCCTTACTTCCTCGACGGAGTAGGGCAAATTTTGTGCCTTAATGAAGTGGTACAACCGAGTGACTCCTGGGTGACAAAGGCTGTCGTGCAGGGTCCGGAGTTGGTCTACCTGTGCGCTGGCACATGTACCTCGGGATAGGGCGTCTGGGGGCTCGTTGAGTTTGCCAGGGCGATACTTAATCTCGTAGTTATAGGTAGAGAGCTTGATTCTCCACCGCAAGATTTTATCATTTTTGATCTTGCCCCGCTGTGTGTTGTTGAACATGAAGGCTACCGACCGTTGGTCAGTGAGGAGAGTGAATCTCCTGCCGGCCAAGTAATGCCTCCAATGTCGCACAGCCGCAATGATAGCCTGGGCTTCCTTTTCGACGGATGAGTGCCAAATTTCGGAGGCATGGAGGATGCGGGAAAAGAATGCCACGGACCTGCCTGCCTGGTTGAGGGTGGCGGCAAGGGCGACGTCCGATGCGTCGCTTTCTACTTGGAAAGGAAGTGTTTCGTCTACAGCGTGCATTCCAGCTTTGGCAATATCAGCTCTGATCCGGGCGAAAGCCTGTTGGGCCTCCGCCGTCAGGGGGAAATGAGTGGACTGTATGAGTGGGGGGGGGCCTTGTCCGCATAGTTTGGGACCCACTGTGCGTATTACGAGAAGAAACCCAGGCAGCGTTTGAGGACCTTGGTGCAGTGGGGGAGAGGGCGCTCCATGAGGGTTTGCATGCGGTCGGGATCGGGCCCTAGAACTCCGTTCTGGACCACGTAGCAGAGGATGGCTAAGCAGTTCGTACGGAATACACACTTCTCCTTGTTATACGTGAGGTTGAGGAGAGTGGCGGTGCGGAGAAATTTAGCGAGGTTGGCGTCGTGGTCCTGCTGATCATGGCCGCAGATGGTCACATTGTCTAGGTACGGAAACGTGGCCCGCAAGCCGTACCAGTCGACCATTCGGTCCATCTCCCTTTGGAAGACCGAAACCCCATTGGTGACGCCGAAGGGGACCCTAAGGAAGTGATATAGCCGGCCGTCTGCCTCGAAGGCGGTGTATGGCCAGTCCGATTTACGGATGGGGAGCTGGTGGTAAGTGGATTTCAGGTCCACCGTTGAGAAGACCTGGTACTGTGCAATCTGGTTAACCATGTCAGATATGCGTGGGAGGGGGTACGCGTCGAGCTGCGTGTACCTGTTGATGGTCTGGCTGTAGTCCTCGACCATTTGTTTTTTCTCCCCAGACTTAACCACTACCACTTGAGCTCTCCTGGGGCTGGTACTGGCCTCGATGACTCCCTCCCGAAGCAACCGCTGGACCTCGGACCTGATGAAGGCCTTATCTTGGGTGCTGTACCGTCTGTTCCTGGTGGCGACGGGTTTGCAATCTGGAGTTAGATTGGCAAAGAGGGAAGGAGGATCGACCTTTAGGGTCGCGAGGCTGCACACAGTGAGGGGTGGTAAGGGTACACCGAATTTAAGGGTCAGGTTCTGGAGGTTGCACTGAAAATCCAGGCCGAGGATAAGTGCAGCGCAGAAGTTAGGGAGGACGTAGAGGCGAAAACCGTGGAACTTTATGCCTTGGGCTGTGAGCGTGACTGTGCAGTACCCCCGGATCTCTATGTGATGGGATCCAGAGGCCAGGGAGACACTTTGATTGGTAGGGTGTACCTTAAGGGAGCAGCGCCTTACCGTATTTGGATGTACAAAGCTCTCGGTGCTCCCGGAGTCCAGTAGGCAGGAGGTCACATGGCCGTCGACTTTCACGCTGGTGGATGCGTTGGTCAGAGTATGTGGTCGGGACTGGTCGATTGCCATGGATGCGAGTCATGGTTGATCGTCGGGTAGTGAGGTGGCCGCTGACTCGGGGTCCGGAAACGCCGTTGGTCTCCATGTGCTGCGGGGTGGACAAGATGGCGGCACCCAGAGGTCCTGGGGATCACAAAATGGCGGCGCCCATGGAACGCACACTGTGGGGGTGGAGCAAGTTGGCGGCGCCCATGAAACGCACGTGTTTAGCGGGGGAGAAGATGGCAGCGGCCATTGCTCCACTTGGCCTGGGGAGGAGGGGAGGATAGCGGCGCCCATTGTCCGTGACCCGGGGGGGGGGGGGGGGGGGGCGACCGCTGACGCTGAGCGGGCCTGGCACACCGCTGCGTAGTGGCCCTTCTTCCCGCAGGCCTTACAAAGGGCAGTGCGGGCCGGGCAGCATTGGCAGGGGTGTCTTTGTTGGCCGCAAAAATAGCATCGGGGCCCCCCGGAGGTCACTGGCTGGCGCGTAGCGCAGACGTATTGGATGGGTAGCGCCCCCTTCTAGGAGCCACTGCCTGATAACTTTGGACCCAATCCCAGTTACAAAAGCGTCCCTCATAAGGAGATCTGAGTGCTCCATAGCTGTAACGTTCTGGCAGTCACAGTCCCGCACTCATGGGATCAGGACCCTCCAGAAGTCCTCGATTGACTCACCAGGTAGTTGAGTATGCGTTGCGAGCGCGTGTCTGGCGAGGAGCGTGGTCGTCTTCTGCTCATAATTTTTTTTCAGTCGATTCATAGCATCAGCGTAATTGGGCGCATCCTGGATCAGCGGGAAGACTTTAGAGTACAAAATTTGAATCTTCTGAGCCGCTGGAACAGGGGTCGGCGCCGCGTTGACATACGCTTCAAAACAAGCTAGCCAGTGCTGAAAGTCCTTTCTGGCGTCGCTTGCGGATCCAGCTGCAGTCGGTCTGGTTTAATCCGGAGGTCCATCTTCTGAATCTGATACTAATAAATTGAGGCACGATCAATTTGGCTGGAGACGAAGTTGAATTCAAACTGAGGCTTTATTGGTATCAGATGTGTGGCCTCCTACAGCAGCTGATGAAATGGCTGCGAGCTGGTGGCCACGCATATTTATAACCCGGCTCCTGGGCGGAGCTAGCATGCAGGGGCCCAGGTGAACCTGTGGTGCAGGTTCTACCATACAACCCTTAATATAACACAGTGGTTTAACACAATGAGGTTCAAACGTTGTGAGGTCAGCCATGTTGATGCCGTCTGAGTTGGAGCAACATTTGGAGACAACTCCAAGGTTAGATCTTCGACGGTGAAAACTGGAATTTCTCAGGAGGGAAGAGAGCTTTCATAAGGTTGCTTGACTCAATATTTGAAATGAAATGAAATGAAAATCGCTTATTGTCTCAAGTAGGCTTCAATGAAGTAACTGTGAAAAGCCCCTAGTCGCCACATTCCGGCACCTGTTCAGGGAGGCTGTTACGGGAATTGAACCGTGCTGCTGGCCTGCCTTGGTCTGCTTTCAAAGCCAGCGATTTAGCCCTGTGCTAAACAGCCCCTAATATTTACTGACACATCGGTGCGCAATCAATGGAGTCTGTCTTGGTTGCATCTGCCGTTTACTTTTTAGCTTGACCACAGTTGGCTTGCTAATTCACTCTACCGCATACCAAAATTTTAGAGTAAAAGACATATCTTTCTAACTTTGTAAAGTTTATTTCTATTTGTTCAAAGCCTGGGAAGTCTTGTGGCTTTATTCACAGGGAATTCAAAATTTTTCTGCTGTAAACAAAACGTTAATGGTTCCTAACCGGATCTGACCAACAACTTGGGGGTCTGCCTAGGATCATAGCAATCCTAATTCCCATTCCCTAACCACCCCTGTACTTGCTGATCGACTTTGGCTCCCAAGGGAGCAACGCCTTCATTTTAAAATTTTCCTCTTTGCCTTCAGATCTCTGTGACCTCACCCCTCACTATATCTGTACTGTCCTCCAGCCCCTTAATCCTCAGTGATATCGGCACTGCTCGAATTCTGACCCCGTGTGCGTGCTTTTCCTAAAGCTCTGGAATTCCCTCTTTGAAACTTCTCCACCTCACACCCTCCCTTTCCTCTAAGGCACACCTTCAAATCTACAACTTTGAGCCAATTTTTGGTCGTTTGTCCTAACATTGTCTGGTGTGGCTCAGTATCACATTTTAGTTTACAATGTCCTGTGATGCATCTTGGGTAGTTAAAGGTGCCATATAAATGCAAGTTGCTGTTTCTATATTCCACCTTGATTATATTTCTAAAGCAATTAATTGACTGTCAAGCACTTAGGATCTTGAGGTGTGTGAGACGAGATAAAATGCAAGTATTTCCTTATTCCCCTTTCATTCTGTATTTATCTGGGAAGATATGCGATTTCCAAATCCACTGACGTTTTTAATCGTTTCAAAAGTAAAAGGAAAGATTTCCCTGACAATTCTTTCATTGCAAAAATAGTGGATAATTCCAATGGCATGGATTATTTGCAATATAACTTTTACATTTCTGCTCTTTTTTTTTTGCACTGCTGAGTTTTTGGAAGACAGTGTAACCCATCAGTAATCAATGCAGCAGCAGCAGAACTTGTCAACTTTCCACTGCATTAAGTGGAATTGACAATCCTACAATGAGAAATCCTATTTTTAATCTAAACGCCCACACTCCCACTGTGTGCACTGACTATGGTTTACACCACATGACAGCTCAGCAGGAGTTACGACTACTCAATGCACATGAAGTTAAATAAACGGCGGTGAGTATTAGAGCTTAATTCAAACATATGATAAAGGTAACTCCAGAGCATTTTAAGTTACCAAACATTGTTGATAATTTGCACAAAGCAAGTCCAAAACCATAACCGATTTTTAAATGTTTTTGTAAAATGCAAGGCGACCTATGCTTGGAAAGCTCTTGATTGAGGCTTAAAGAACCATAATAGCTGGGACAGCAGGAGATCATTTTTGCCGTCATGCCATCATATGTGTACTTTATGTACATATCTACGCATAAGGATCTATCGATTTCAGTGAAAAAGTGTATTGCAGAAAAGTTGGCAAACACTTCTCGTTATGACAGAGCGTTCCTGCTCGTCACCTCCCAGGAAGAGTTTCAAACCAGGCAAAGTTATGAGCCTTACCTGGGCCTCGTCTGGCTAGTCAGCTCCTACTGCCCTCTTACTACCACCAAAAACGTTGGTCTTCCCTGTGGTCAGGTGATAAATAAGTCCTGACACCAGCAACATGACTAGGTTGTGAATTCTGTATGTTAAATAGGATCCGACCTGTTTTTAAACCGTATCACCCCAATAAATGCACCTCGGAATTGAGTTCTTAAACTCCCAAGTTTTTTTAAAAACTATGCAGGCAATAATAAACCACAATTTGATGTTGTGGGGCATCTAGCAGTGGATGTTATTAGTTAGATTTCCCCTTGCATCCTAGATTTATAAAAATAATTTTAAATCTTACATTTTAAAAGCTCCTGCAATTAAAACCCAAATAAATGAGACTCCAACTTGCAATAGCTAATTATCAGTGCCAGAGAGATCAATTGGCAGTAATTTACATTGCTAAAAAGCTCCTCAGGCTTGAAATGACTTGATTTAACTTCCTGCAACGTGGTTAGTTGGTATCCAATCCACAAATAAAGCAAATCTATGCCGTCCAATGCATTTTATGGGCAAGGTAGATAGCCTGATGCTGATTTTGTTAAGTTATCTCCTGAACAACGCATTTGGGGCTGTAACTTATGAATTTCATGCTTAATCCAACAGCTGCCCTTATTTGAAGATGCTGCAGCATAAACAATGGAAAGTGTCATTAAACTCACCATTGTTTTGGCGGCAAATGTTTCCCTGAACTGAACACAGGCCATGTACTTAAAACTACCAAACCGCAAATTCAAACAAAATAGCTGGAATAATATTCAACCGTTTGAAGTTATAAAGTCAAGTTTCAAAACACCTTTACATTATTGCCATACACCTCAAAATAAAATATTACCATTGTTATTGTTTTACTGCGCTTATACCTTTTCAAAATAAAGACCAATATTCACGACAATTGTGGGGTGTCGAAGAAACATGTAAAATGTCCTCTATCATTGGCCCGACGGAATGAGGTCAGTCTCCGGAGGAAACAAGAAATTACACACAAACTTCCAAACATATTTTACAAAATTAATTCCTTATCCCAAGAATATTCCAGTGAAACTTCAATCCATCAAACTAATGCTTGAATCGACATTATTCAGTATGAACCAGCTAAGATTACAGATGATATTTCTAAGATTTCAGTAACAGAGAAATCATTCGTTTCCATATATTTCATCAGTTATCGCTGTTTGCTCTTATATACTTAATGTCTATCCTCGGCAGGTATTTATCCAGCCCTATTTTAAAGATTGACATGCCATTAGTTGCTTTCTGCTGGAAGCCTGGCTCACATTTCCAATGGAGGAAAGAAGCCTTCTAAACTCAAGTGTTGCTCAAGGCTTGTCAATTTTGTATGCAACCTCTGCAGTCAGGTTCCAAGTTAAATCATGTTTTTACATCTCCATTATCCATGCCTCTCAGCATTTTAGCAATCAGGTCATACCCCTTCCTTTTGCAACAAAGAAAAATTCAGTTCTGTGTTCTTTTTTATGCAATTTGAAGTCCTACGTTTAGAATTAGCCTTCCTAACCCCTCTGATTTTTTTTTCAATGATTGAATGTGGTTTAGGAAGAGAAAACATATTTATTTCCCTAAAGGTGGAATTTTATGATTTTGTTTCAAAATGTTGTTTCAGATGGGAAAAGCCAAATTTCCGAGCACTTTGGAAAAAAGGGGTCGGGCCCATGGTGGTATGCTGGCGGGACGGGCTCATGTACCAGCAAGACAAATTGGGTGTTGTTTTCAATAGATAGATAGGCGCCCCTATCTGGAAAAAATAAAAAGGGAACCCCTCCCCCACAGAAACACGCTCCCACCTCCCTCAGACACTGCTCCCAATCTGAATCTCCCCAATGGACGTCCCCCTGGTACTGCTGGGGCAGTGCCAGGGTACTGCTCAGAAATGGCTCTCTCCCCTCCCCAGGGGCTGTACTTACCTGTGCTCCCTTGATGCGGATCGTTTGCCAGGTTCCCATTTATCAGGACCTGTTGTAAACCCCGCTGATGTGATGTGGTGGGAGGGATCCTTATGTGGGAGGATGATACAGCGGGGAAACCCGAAAAAGATATTTAAATGTAAGGAAATGGGGTTCAAACCTTCCATGGCAGGAACCCTATAATGTCATCGGCAGGTGGCGGGGCAATCGAGTAGGGAAATCCCACTGCAGTGAAAGCCGTTTTGGGACTCCTCCTCAATTCTCCGCCCCCACTGTCATTCCTATCCGTCATAATAATAATCTTTATTGTCACAAGTAGGCTTAGATTAACACTGCAGTAAAGTTACTGTGAAAATCCCCTAGTAGCCACACTGCGGCGTCTGTTCAAGTGCATTGAGGGGGAATTCAGAATGTCCAATTCACCCAACAGCACGTCTTTCGGGGCTTGTGGGAGGAAACCGGAGCACCCGGAGGAAACCCACACAGACACAGGGAGAACGTGTAGTCTCCGCACAGACAGTGACCCAAGCCGGGAATCGAACCTGGGACCCTGGCACTGTGAAGCAACTGTGCTAACCGGTGTGCTACCGTGCCGCCCAAGCAAAAACAGGGATGGAAAATCACCCACCGCAAAAAGTAAAAGATCATTCTTCTGCTTCCACCCCGAAGACTCCTACTGTATCAACACACTTTGAAGATAGAGTGCTCACTATTACTTATGAAGTGGGGTAACATTTCATACTAAGATTGATATTAAGATGTACATTCATAGCTTTAGAATAAAAAATGCAGTAATGAGAGCTCATTCTCAGAATGAAGAGAAATGTAGCCAACACTGTAGGCATATGTAGCTGGCACTGTGGAAACTAACTGTAAATCACAAGCCATAAATCTCAAATGGCCTTCACAGTTTAGGTGAACAAGATATTAAGGAGCTCAGGAGTCACAAGACCCAAGATGCTAACAAACGTCATCTGGCCAAATGCTGAGATAACAGGGAACATCTGCAGCACAAACTATCTCACCCATTGATCAAGTTATGTGATGTATGTGTCAAAGCAACATTAGTGATGAGGGCTGTACCAGTGTTTTGCTGTGTGAGAACCAAGGACTATAAAATTGTCTTGCATATGCCTGAATAAAGCCTTTGCTTTTTACTACAGCATTAAGGTAGTTGCTACTATTTACACCAACCAAATTCGAACATGTTTGGGGAGCTCATGAGCCCACAGGATTTTCCATCCTCGACATACATTTTGTTTCAAAATGTTTTTGATATTTCCCAAGGAACGAGTCATGGAAAGCTAAAATAATGGTTTGATTTCTACTTATATGTTAGATGTGACTCCGCACTTTATTATCCTTCCTTGATAATTAATTGGAACTCGCCAATGCTTTCCATAGGTTAATGGTCACACCAGAATGTTCCTCCTTTTGTCATGTAGATTTGCTTTATTTAGATATTAGTCTCGGTCTAAACCCCGCTCATTGAATTTTCAATGACGCAGAAGTCCTTGATCATTTATCTGTATCACCAATTCATTTAAATTTAAATCTTCCTTCAATTGCGTTGTTCCATTGTCCACTACCTCCAATAACATGAATCATTTTTAGTCCATCCACTTTGTTTGACAAATTGCTCAGTTAGTCACAGAGCTTCTTACCATCCGCCGGTTTAGAGTAACTGTAGATATATATCCCGGTGTGTCATATATGAATGTAAATGTTGTCATAGTCCCAGATGACCGTAGGCTGTGTGATAAATGAAGGGTTTTAGGAATACTGGCTTCTAAATATTGGGGCAATTTAAGGGTTAAAAGCCTGGGGTTATAGTGTGTTTGACTGCAGCGGACACGTTTTAAAAAAGGATTTTGTTTTGCAAGGCCTGGGGGCTTTTAAGAGCCAGATGGTGAAATTGACCAGAGGAATATGGTTTCTATCTGGGCTAATGCACTGTGGTTTGAGTGGGGAAGGTCCCTGGGGAGTTTAATGTGTTTTCAGCCTGGAGAGTTATGTTGTGTTGCAGCTTGGGGAGATGGCATCTATGCTGGGTGGAGCCAAGGGAAAGAGAGAGACATTTTGGAAAAGCTTTGGAGAGAAGTTGAAGTCTGATCTGTCTGACACTGAGTCCACAATTCTTTCACAGTAGGATAGTTAGCACAAGAGTAATAATACTTAAAGCAGAGCAGCCTTGTCTGAGGACAAGGAAACAAACTTAAACACACCAGGTGAACCAACCTTTTGAAGATATTCAGCCAGAGTCTGAAGGGATTCTAACAGGAGCCAAATTTGTTCTGTAAAGCAAGTATTACTCCATGCCCTGCTGATTTTAAGATAGATTGAGAGCTGTATGTTTCTTTTTGTGTTGTTTGATGGGGAATTGAGTAGCGATGTTTAAGGGGTCATTGTAAGCTGTCCTTTTCGGGTGTGAAGTTAAAGAGTTTAATATTGTATTAAAATATTGTTTTAAAAATAATATTGAAATATTGTTTTAAAAATACCAAAACACTATTTCTTCATGCAATCAGTCCTGGAGCGAATCATTATTTCCGCACAGTCTTACAAATAAACTAAAATATTGGAGTTTCGGTCCAATATCCTAGCCACTGTTGGAGTCTGACCTGGGATCGCATTAGCCGCAATCACCTTTTTTGAGAACGGATTGGTGGTGATTTAATCCGAGGGTCACCACACCTCAGGCAAGGGGCAAGGGTGAGAAGGCGGGGCTTTCATGAATTACTTCAGCCGGTACAGGAATTGAACCCACGCTTTTGGCATCGCTCCGCATCACGAACCAACCATCCAGCCGACAAAGGGGTCCTTTGGGGCTGTGGTGACATTTACAGAACTTTAAAAACTGCAAAGGATTCAGATAACCCTCTCCTGAAACTCATCATCCACTTCCATGCAAATAAAAGTCATCCCATAAATCACTCGTAAATCACATTTTGATCTAGTAATTCAATTTATCCAATCCGTGAGCCATACCCAGAGTGATAAGGTTCCTTCTGGAAAGGAACAGTAAGCCAATATCAAAAATCAATTTTAAACTGATCTTTGGCTATCACTTCATGGAATACAGGTGTCCCTTTGCAGGCAGTCAGATGAAGTCAAAGTTGCCAGACAGCAGAACACTCAGTTTTCACAGAATTTGAGTCACTGCCAGCAGATGACCCGTGCTATCATCTGGATGCATTTTCAGAATGACCCTGCATTTTATTGCACAAAGTTAATTTGCATTACACATGTGAAGTGGGTAATTTGTCACAGCAACCCTGCTCATGTGCAACCACTCTGGGAAGCATTTCATTGCCAGTTCAATGGGGCTGACCATGAAAGCCTGATGCAAATTCAGCTACGCTCCCAAGAGACAGCCTGTTGCATACAAATGCCTCAATAAAGAGCGGGAATTATTTTATTTCTACCACCGATGATGTGATCATATAAAGTAGAAAGCAGAATTTCACAAGCAGTGTTTCACATTTCATGAATTACTTAATGAGCTAGTTAAATTAGCTCAAGTCCCACAAATTACATTTTACAAAATGTTCTGACTGCAACAGTCAAGTAGCCGGTACTCTTTATGAAGAGGCCTGATAGTTACCAGCCTTTCAAAAAATTCAACAAGGCTCAAGGTCAACGCATTGGGAAGGATTCTCCTTCCGGAGTCAGGAAACTAACATCAGGACCGTTTCCAGGTGCTGGTGCTCTGGTTTCCTCCCAAAGTCCAATGACGTGCAGGTTAGGTGGATTGGCCATGATTAATTGCCCCTAGCTGGAATTACAGGGATAGGGTGGGAGATTGGGCCTTTCAGAGGGTTAGTGCAGACTCGATGGCCCACATGGCCTCCTGCTGCACCGTTTGGATTATATGAATGCTGCCCAGTGGGAAGCAATCACAGAAATCCCCCTCTACAATTTTCACAGAGACAACCTAATTGATTGGAAGGATGACTGGGAAGGCCTATTATCAGCTGTGCGGGCATGAATGGAGGCAGGACTCAACGAGCACAAGCCCGATATAAATAGACCATGGCAAACATGACTGTGGCTGCTGTTCTACTGAAGAAATTGAAGCAGCAGTGATAGAAGGGGAAAGGCAGGGGGCTGGTAATTGGGGCAGATACTGCCCCAGACGTCCTCCTTGAGGCAGTGAGGTAGAGGAGCAATATGGGCGATAGCAAATCAAACCAAGATGGTATGGATCAAGGTTGCTGAGGATGTGGGCAGCCAAAGTGTGGTCAGCAGGAACTCCAGCACAGGAAGAAGTACAATGGGCATATCCGTTCTGGAAAATCAAGTGCCACACTGAAACCTCATAACCAGGCCTTTGGGTATTCACCCTCCAGCAGTCACATCAGTTGAGGAGCCTATTCGGGTACACGCTGCTTCTGAAAATCGGAATAATATGTATCCAGGGTACTTGCTGACACCTCAGCAAGGTGCAGAGCCCAAGTGCTGTTGAGGTCAGTTCGCTGGCAGCAGAAACAGTGGCAGGAAGCTGGCATGCCAGCCAGATTCCCTAGCTTCAGCCCGTGCCTGCCTCTGGTGGGACCCCAAAACTCTGCCCTTTACTTTGTTCCCACTGCGGTGTTGACTTTAGATTCTCGGCTTAGACAGCAAATGTTATCAAAAGCACTAACGTGAACTGGACGCTGAAGCTACAGAATCAAAGAGCTGAATTCACAAGTAGAGATAATCATTAATTAAAAAGGTGCTTCAGCAATAACCACATTTATATCAATTTAGCTAGCTCACAAACTGCAATGCCAAGAGCACTCACAGCGAGCTCAAAACTAGTCCACGCATTGATAGAACAAAATCATTTTACAATTAATTCCAATTCATCGCACAAGCTCGATTTCCAATCGGGATCATGGAGGTGAAACCCATCACCTGATCCGATACTCACTGGTGTGCTGAAATACATGCACACACATGACTGGATTGCAAGAGCGTCCGGATTTTCACTCACGTACGCAAAGTTAATTTCAAAACAGATCCAAGTAATTTCAGAGTTATATTAGTAACAAAGTCAATGTCACATTCAGTTCATTCCTATGAATGAGAATGTTGACCATTTTCATTGTTCAACTTGTTATTTGAAAAGTGCGTCAGCAACAGAGATCTATCCCCGTGTTGGAATGGAGTTTTGCATCTCGAGAGAATCAATGAGTGACACGAGGAGAAGGGTACGACCAACAGTTGCCAAGTTCAGTGAACCAAAGCATCACTCCTTGCCTGTGATTCAGAAGGTTGTCCGTTCAAGTCCCACAGCTGCGACTTAAGCACATAATCTAGGCCGACATTCCAGTTCAGTTTTGAAGAAGTGCTTTGGGACACCCTGGGGTCATCAGTGATGCTACATAAATACATGCCTCTTGCACTCAAATAGAACTGCCGATCAAAAATGTAAGCCCCACGCGATTTGCATTTCATGATTTAGCTCCTGCTGCAGAGGAAATAAATCAGAGCCAAAAGCTTGAGACAAACATTTGATACATTTTCCTGTCTGCAAATGGTAGACACTAACTAGCTGCTGGAGCAATCAAATTGCCACCCATTAGAAACAACAGTTTGAATAGAATTTACCTGAGTGTGAAGCATTGACTTCTCACTTCACTCCACAGACGCAGTGTGTGTGTGTGTGTGTGTGTGACTGGCTGAACATTTCCAGCACTTTCTGTTTTTAGTTCAGATTTCCAGCATGCGCAATATTTTGATTTCTGTTACGTAAATACTTGTCCTCGAGATATCATTTGTTCGCAGTTTGGTGCACAGTTTGGCCTATTTTCTGAGAGTACATCTGGTTTTAATCCAAATGTGCTGGTTTAACAAAGAAAGAAGTCGACAGAACAATAAATCACAGGGGAAAAAAACGCTTCTTTTTTCTCAAAGCAGGCTCCCCCAACTCATAACAGTCAGCCTGATATCTACCACTTTGCTGCCCGCAGTTAGAAGAAGTGTTACTCACTGAAATCTTATCTGATTTTCTGGTATTTAGTTCTATATTGTAGAAGGCTCCAGACGAACATAGAATAATCATAGTTGTGTCCATAAATGAGCTAGAACCTATTTAATGTGATGTGGAGATGCCGGCGTTGGACTGGGGTGAGCACAGTACGAAGTCTTACAACACCAGGTTAAAGTCCAACAGGTTTGTTTCGATGTCACTAGCTTTCGGAGCGCTGCTCCTTCCTCAGGTCTATGAAGAGGTATGCTCCAGAAACATATATATAGACAAATTCAAAGACGCCAGACAATGCTTGGAATGTGAGCATTAGCAGGTGATTAAATCTTTACAGATCCAGAGATGGGATAACCCCAGGTTAAAGAGGTGTGAATTGTGTCAAGCCAGGACAGTTGGTAGGATTTTGCAGGCCAGATGGTGGGGGATGAATGTAATGCGACATGAATCCCAGGTCCCGGTTGAGGCCGCACTCATGTGTGCGGAACTTGGCTATCAGCTTCTGCTCTGCGATTCTGCGTTGTCGCGCGTCCTGAAGGCCGCCTTGGAGAACGCTTACCCGGAGATCAGAGGCTGAATGCTCTTGACTGCTGAAGTGTTCCCCGACTGGAAGGGAACATTCCTGCCTGGTGATTGTCGCGCGATGTCCGTTCATTCGTTGTCGCAGCATGTGCATGGTCTCGCCAATGTGCCACGCTTAGGGACATCCTTTCCTGCAGCGTAGGAGGTAGACAACATTGGCCGAGTCGCACGAGTATGTACCGCGTACCTGATGGGTGGTGTTCTCACGTATAATGGTGGTATCCATGTCGATGATCTGGCACGTCTTGCAGAGATTGCCATGGCAGGGTTGTGTGGTGTCGTGGTCACTGTTCTGAAGGCTGGGTAGTTTGAACAAAGAACAAAGAAAAGTACAGCACAGGAACAGGCCCTTCGGTCCTCCAAGCCCGTGCCGACCATGCTGCCCGACTAAACTACAATCTTTTACACTTCCTGGGTCCGTATCCCTCTATTCCCATCCTATTCATGTATTTATCAAGATGCCCCTTAAATGTCACTATCGTCCCTGCTTCCACCACCTCCTCCGGTAGCGAGTTCCAGGCACCCACTACCCTCTGTGTAAAAAACTTGCCTCGTACATCTCCTCTAAACCTTGCCCCTCGCACCTTAAACCTATGCCCCCTAATAATTGACTCCTCTACCCTGGGGAAAAGCCTCTGACTATCCACTCTGTCTGTGCCCCTCATAATTTTGTAGACCTCTATCAGGTCGCCCCTCAACCTCCTTCGTTCCAGTGAGAACAAACCGAGTTTATTCAACCGCTCCTCATAGCTAATGCCCTCCATACCAGGCAACATTCTGGCAAATCTCTTCTGCACCCTCTCTAAAGCCTCCACATCCTTCTGGTAGTGTGGCGACCAGAATTGAACACTATACTCCAAGTGTGGCCTAACTAAGGTTCTATACAGCTGCAACGTGACTTGCCAATTCTTATACTCAATGCCCCGGCCAATGAAGGCAAGCATGCCGTATGCCTTCTTGACTACCTTCTCCACCTGTGTTGCCCCTTTCAGTGACCTGTAGACCTGTACACCTAGATCTCTCTGACTTTCAATACTCTTGAGGGTTCTACCATTCACTATATATTCCCAACCTGCATTAGACCTTCCAAAATGCATTACCTCACATTTGTCCGGATTAAACTCCATCTGCCATCTCTCCGCCCAAGTCTCCAAACAATCTAAATCCTGCTGTATCCTCTGACAGTCCTCATCGGTATCCGCAATTCCACCAACTTTTGTGTCGTCTGCAAACTTACTAATCAGACCAGTTACATTTTCCTCCAAATCATTTATATATACTACAAACAGCAAAGGTCCCAGCACTGATCCCTGTTGCCCTTAGTGTTGGGTGGGGTTACTGGGTTATGGGGATAGGGTGGAGGTGTTGACCTTGGGTAGGGTGCTCTTTCCAAGAGCCGGTGCAGACTCGATGGGCCAAATGGCCTCCTTCTGCACTGTAAATTCTATGATAATCTATGAAACACCACTGGTCACAGCCCTCCAATTAGAAAAGCATCCTTCCATTGCTACTCTCTGCCTTCTGTGGCCTAGCCAGTTCTGTATCCACCTTGCCAGCTCACCCCTGATCCCGTGTGACTTCACCTTTTGTACTAATCTACCATGAGGGACCTTGTCAAAGGCCTTACTGAAGTCCATATAGACACCATCCACTGCCCTACCTGCATCAATCATCTTAGTGACCTCCTCGAAAAACTCTATCAAGTTACTGAGACACGACCTGAGGGAGTGCCGCACTGTCAGAGGGTCAGTACTGAGAGAGTGCTGCACTGTCAGAGGGTCAGTACGGAGGGAGTGCTGCACTGTCAGAGGGTCAGTACTGAGGGAGTGCCGCACTGTCAGAGGATCATTACTGAGGGAGTGCTGCACTGTCAGAGGGTCAGTACTGAGGGAGTTCCGCACTGTCAGATTGTCAGTACGGAGGGAGTGCTGCACTGTCAGATTGTCAGTACTGAGGGAGTGCTGCACTGTCAGAGGGTCAGTACTGAGGGAGTGCTGCATTGTCAGAGGGTCAGTACTGAGGGAGTGTCGCACTGTCAGAAGGTCAGTACTGAGGGAGTGCTGCACTGTCAGATTGTCAGTACTGAGGGAGTGCTGCACTGTCAGAATGTCAGTACTGAGGGAGTGCTGCACTGTCAGAGGGTCAGTACTGAGGGAGCGCCGCACTGTCAGAGGGACAGTAATGAGGGAGCGCTGCACTGTCAGAGGGTCAGTACTGAGGGAGTGCTGCACTGTCAGAGAGTCAGTACTGAGTGAGTGCCACACTGTCAGAGGGTCAGTACTGAGGGAGTGCCGCACTGTCAGAGGGTGAGTACTGAGGGAGTGCTGCATTGTCAGAGGGTCAGTACTGAGGGAGTGCTGCACTGTCAGAGGGTCAGTGCTGAGGGAGTGCTGCACTGTCAGAGGGTCAGTACTGAGGGAGTGCTGCACTGTCAGAGGGTCTGTACTGAGGGAGTGCTGCCCTGTCAGAGGGTCAGTACTGAGGGAGTGCCGCACTGTCAGAGGGTCAGTACTGAGGGAGTGCCGCACTGTCAGAGGGTCAGTATTGAGGGAATGCCGTACTGTCAGAGGGTCAGTACTGAGGGAGTGCTGCACTGTCAGAGGGTCTGTACTGAGGGAGTGCTGCACTGTAAGAGGGTCAGTACTGAGGGAGTGCTACACTGTCAGAGGGTTAGTACTGAGGGAGTGCCGCACTGTCAGAGGGTCAGTACTGAGGGAGTGCCGCATTGTCAGAGGGTCAGTACTGAGGGAGTGCTGCACTGTCAGAGGGTCAGTACTGAGGGATTGCTGCACTGTCAGAGGGTCATAGAACATAGAACGATACAGCGCAGTACAGGCCCTTCGGCCCACGATGTTGCACCGAAACAAAAGCCATCTAACCTATACTATGCCATTATCATCCATATGCTTATCCAATAAACTTTTAAATGCCCTCAATGTTGGCGAGTTCACTACTGTTGCAGGTAGGGCATTCCACGGCCTCACCACTCTTTGCGTAAAGAACCTACCTCTGACAATGGTTTGTTTGAGGTTGCGCGGTTGTTTAAAGGCAAGTAGTGGGGGTGTGGGGATGACCTTGGCAAGATGTTCATCTTCATCGATGACGTGTTGAAGGCTGTGAAGAAGATGTCGTAGTTTCTCCACTCCGGGAAAGTACTGGACAACGAAGGGTATTCTGTCGGTTGTGTCCCATGTTTGTCTTCTGAGGAGGTTGGTGCGGTTTTTTGCTGTAGCACGTTGGAACTGTCGATCGATGAGACGAGCGCCATATCCCGTTCGTACGAGGGAATCTTTCAACGTCTGTAGATGTCTGTTACGCTCCTCCTCGTCTGAGCAGATCCTGTGTATACAGAGAGCTTGTCCATAGGGAATGGCTTCTTTAATGTGTTTAGGATGGAAACTGGAGAAGTGGAGCATCGTGAGGTTATCCGTGGGTTTGCAGTAAAGCAAAGTGCTGAGGTGACGGTCCTTGATGGAGACGAGTGTGTCCAAGAATGCAACTGATTTTGGAGAATAGTCCATGGTGACTCTGATGGTTGGATGGAACGTATTGATGTCATCGTGTAGTCGTTTCAGTGATTCTTCGCCGTGGGTCCAAAGGAGAAAAATGTCATCGATGTATCTGGTGTATAACGTCGGTTGAAGGACCTGTGTGGTGAGTAGGTCTTGTTCAAACTTGTGCATGAAGATGTTGGCGTATTGGGGTGCGAATTTGGTCCCCATGGCTGTTCTGTGCGTCTGGATGAAGAACTTGTTGTCGAAGGTGAAGACGTTGTGATCCAGAATGAAGCGGATGAGTTGCAGAATTGCGTCTGGAGATTGGCAGTTGTCGGTGTTGAGTACTGAGGCTGTTGCAGCAATGCCGTCGTCATGGGGGATGCTGGTATAGAGTGCCGAGATGTCCATTGTGACGAGGAATGTTCCTGGTTCAACTGGTCCATGGGTGCTGAGTTTCTGTAGGGAATCTGCCGTGTCGCGACAGAAGCTGGGCGTACCTTGTACAATGGGTTTCAAGATGCCCTCGATGTAGCCAGAGAGGTTCTCACTGAGGGTCCCATTGCCTGAAACGATAGGACGGCCTGGTGTGTTGGCCTTGTGTATTTTCGGGAGGCAGTAGAGATCTCCAATGCGGGGAATACGTGGGATGAGAGCACGTATGGACATATGTGGACATATAATATGGATGCCGAAAAGACGTTCCCCCTTGATGGAGAGATTAGAACTCGGCGACATAGCTTAAAAATTAGGAGCCTCATTTAAGACAGAGATGAGAAGAATTTTTCTCTTAACGGGGCGTGAATCTTTGAATCACTCTTTCCCAGAGAGAGTAGAAGCTGGGTCGTTAAGGCAGGGATAGATAGATTCTTCTTGGCCAACAAGGGAGGCAAAGGTTATCGAGAGTAGGCAGACTGTGGAGTTGAGGCCAGAGTCAGATGAGCCATGATCTTACTGAATGGTGGGGCAGGCCCGAGGGGCCAAATGGTCTACTGCTCCTTCGCATGTTTGTATGTTGAGCTGAGATAGTGTCTCAGATTCTCGGACAGTCCAAAGATGTGCAGGTTAGGTGAATTGACTAAATTGCCCCAAGTGGGGTTACGGGGATAGGGCAGGGGTTGGGTCTAGGTCAGGTGCCCTTCAGAGAGCTGGTGCAGACTTGATAGGTCGAATGGCCTCCTTCTGCACTGTAGGTTCTAGGATTCTATGAGTTCACTCTTTTAAGGTGCCAGTAGAACATATTCATATTTCTTTCAATAATTTCACATTCATATTTCTTTCAATAATTTCACAAGCAGTTTTACATGGGCTTGAATGTCTTTCATCGACATAAATGAATTTATAAGTTAAGCATGTGACTCAACTTCTTAACATTCAAATTTAGGAGGGGGCAGTGGCATAGTGATATTGTCACTGGTATTGTCACTGGACGAGTAATCCAGAGAGCCAGGGTAATGCTCTGGGGGCCCGGGTTCGAATCCCAGCTTGGCCGATCGTCCCATTTTAATCCAATAAAAATCTGGAACTAAATGTGCAATGATGACCATGAAACCATTGCCGATGTAAAAACCCATCTGGTTCATTAATGTCCCTCGGGGAAGGAAATCTGCAGTCCTCACCCGGTCTGGCCTACATGTGGCTCCAGACCCACAGCAATGTGGTTGACTCTTAACTGCCGCCCTCTGAAATGGCCTAGCAAGGCCACTCAGTTCAAGGGCAATTAGGGACGGGCAACAAATGCTGACCCAGCCAGCAATGCCCACATCACAAGAACAATTTTTTTTTCCATTGAAATTTTGTTTCTTTCTTTCACCCTTGTCACATGATTATATTAACTGGGTAGTGAAAATGTTCACAATACATGGCATGAAGGCAGACAGAAAAAAAAAGTCTGCATATATTTTTTTCAGGCCGTCACCTCCCAATAATCAAGTTCTTTTTTTGGTTTCATATTCTGCAAGGTTTTATTTTTCATCACATAATCCGGCTTACTATCGGTAACTGCAGATGTTAGCACAAATGTCAGGTTTGTCCAAATTCTTTTTAACATGTGCACCTTTTGATCCAGTCTGCTCTTCCACATATTTCTGCATCATTTATAAATTGAGGTGAGTGGCTTTTTACAACCTCATTGTATGTGAACAGGCCTGCTAAATATTCTGAGAAATCACCAAGTCTTTGATCCCCAATCTTTATTTATACTTGTCTTTCTTCAGTGTATATTTTCTTGATGGGATCCTATGCTTGACCAAATTTACTGTCATAGAAATTTAGATACAAAAAAAACAGGCAAACACGTAGGTATCTTGTTTGTGAACTAGCCTAACCATAGACATTGGGCTGGATTCTCCGTTTCAGCGACTAAGTGTTGACGCCAACTGAGCATGTGTGGTCTTTTACTACCAAACATTCTACATGAAACCCTCACCGATTCCGGGACCGGTGAGGGGCTAGCAGCAGCGCCGGGTGAAACTCCCGGCTCCCGCGCCAAAAACGGACAGAGAATGGCCGGATCCCTGGCCGCGCATGCGGACAGCTGGCGAGCTGCAGCAGTCGCACCATACTACATGGCGCCGGCTGTGCGCGGACCCGACCCGCCATCCGCGACCCCACAGGCAGTCCTCCCAGCCCTCGCGCAAGCCCCCCACCACCCCCGGCCAGCGGCATGTATCTCAGCTGAGGTGGCGGCACTGCACAATCAGCAGCCGTCATGTCAGATTCCCGACCCCTGAGACCACACGTTTCCCGCGCTGTTGGGAACTTGGCCCATTGGGGGCAGAACATCGTGGGAGGGCCGGCCATTGACGCGCCAAAAGCACATGACGCGATGATGTAATTTCCTAGGGGACGGAGCATGGTTGACTGGTGTCAAACTGGCCCCAACCTAGACGTCGGTGCGATTCACTGCCTGATCGCTGATTACGATATCGGCACCGGCATCGGCCAAAGGTGAATCCCGCCCATTATCTGAAAACCAGCTGAGTTACATTATAAGGCTGAATTTTCCAAAGCTGTTATTGTAGAGACTACGGAACTGAAACTTGAGCGCTCACCAATGTTACACTCGGCTAAACTCAAAGGATTTCTGGACTCTATGGTGAACATAGTTGAATTAGAATGAGGAATGCGGCTAAACCGGGGCACCAAACAGAATATGACAGCCAAACCACATGATGGTCAGGGGAATAGATATATTCCCACATGAGAAGAAGTTTCCCACCTTGGCCTTCCAGGACATCCTCCCAAAAGAAAGCTGGACACAGTGGCCAAGGTGCTGTGCAGGGTATGCAACAGAGTTGGGAATAGATGCAGAAGATGCCACACACTAAGGAAACTGCCATGGTACGATTATATCACTGGATCACTCAAGTATGCATGGCACAAAATCTTACCCTGTTTCACGTTAATTGCAGGCTGATCCCATGCCCTTAGATCACTAATTGCTCATGCTGCATGTTCAAACTTCAGCAAGTCATGCTTTCAAACTGCAGTGACAAGCTTGGCATATCTTCATCTTCCATGGTTGCAAACACAAAATCATTAACATTCAATAGCATGACACACAGTCACATACATACAACAAGGTCAGGCTGCAGGATACCATCTATCTGCCAGTCACCTTTTTGGTGTCAATGTGTGCATAAGAGTGCCTGATTTGCAGATGATCCAGATAATTTTGGAAAGATGCAGAGGCAAAATCTTCAAGTGAGGCAGTGACCTTGACTGCAGGTGGCTCTGCCATCCTTCTGGTCCAGGTTGGCTCCAAGTATCATGGAAGCTGATGGCTTCAATATCTTCAAAAGATTTCTTCAGCCAGCTCCAAGGAGCCATCAGCTCCCCCAATCCCTCCTGGCTGGGCCTGTCAATTTCTGTAGATGAGAACAGTTTGGTTCCAATGCCTGGGGATCTCCTTAGCAATGCACCTTTCACCTTGTACCACCTCAACCTCAAAACAATGTTTCTGGGGAACAAAAAAACCAATCCTCGTCACTAAATCCAAATCCAAAATTGCAGAGTGGAATTTTTACTTGGCTACCCCGTCACTTTTCAAATTTCCCAAAAAAGAAATTACTACAGCATCTATTTCCACATCTTTGATCATAATTAACAAAAAAATGATTATGTATTATAAAATGCTAGCCAAACCCTGATGGCACATGGCTAGGGACTTTCTTCTTGTGGGTTATTGTTTAATAGTCACCTTCTTTTTTGTTATGTACAGAAAACTGACAATATACTTGAACTGCAAATCTATGAATGTTTAATGCATTCATCTGAAATTCATCTCAACACAATTAGAGCACTACTGTTAACACGTTTAGTTTATACAGGCTAGCTGTGGAGAGAAGAATATAAGGTGAGTCAGCTGGGCAATTCGACCTCGTATCCCATAGCATCATTGTGTAGCCTTGGGTGCGGATTTTCTTGTTGGGACTGGAAACCACAAGGTGGACCTTTTTATACCTTCCAAAACCCAAACCCATCTCCAAACACTATTCCCGCCATATTTTGGGCAGGGACTAGTCGGGTTCTGTGAGTAGCAAAGCAGTGCAGGAGTACGGGTGGCAAGGAGGCCTGGTTAGTATATGCCAAACTCAGTTCCTAAGGACAAACCTCACCTCGCATTCTGCTCCCCGCCCCCCGCCACCCACGTCAACTGCCTCCTCCATGACCCTCAAACTTCCCATATCCCATCCACACCCCCCTCATGCTCCCTGTGCCAAGGGGTAGTTTCATATTTTGGAGGATGGGAATATGGATGAGATCTCACTGCTGATTGGCCCGGTTATTCTGTTTGTAATAGGTCAGTTCATGTTTACAATCTTGTCTCTGATTGGATATTTTGTTTATTGCCACGTGCACCAAGGTACAGCGAAAAGTATTTTTCTGCGAGCAACTCAGCAGATCATTACGTACATGAAATGAAAAGAAAATGAAAAATTGGTCAGTTCAACAATCCTGCTGCGAATCAGTCGACTGTGAAGGACGGATGAGCCGTGTGTTTCTTGAACAACGGTAGCCAGAGGTAACCGAGGAGAAGGCTGCCAAGACAGCCCATATCCCAATCCTTCACTCTACACAATTGTCTTCTTCAACTGTTTCTGTCATTCTTCTAGATGGTGGGCAGAGAACACAATGCCCAGGACGCTGAGGTCTATCAGTTCTTCCAAGGGACTCTCAAGGTAATAACTGCTGATCTTTTCAGAGCAAAATGTTGCATGGTCTAACCGTAAATTACTTTTCCTCAAACAAATATTCTTTTTAACAACTGTCAGCAGATCCTTGGACCAATAAAACGTTCTCCTGATGATTCAACTTGTCTGGCACTCTTGCTTGGACAGAGGTCTTGTAGTTATCCCAATTAAAATTGTTTTCCACTTGATTAAAACCCCCTCAAACATCTCCCCCAAATTGTAATTTTCTACCACCACTTTAACCTGCAATTCAACTTCCTATTCAGTTATCTTCAGTATAGAATAAGAAATGCAGTTTTTCCAGATATCGACTTTTTTCTTATCAAAAATAAATATTTAAATTCTTCTATCTTATGCCTCAGATCTAACCATAATTTAAATCAAATATCATGAGCACCTGTGTATAAATACATCTACTGTACTTATAGACTAATCATTTATTCACAGGCCATTACGTCTGAGCTCAAATTAAATGTGTGATGGTGTGATCTGTATAGTTTAAATGAATGATGTGGTGCTAAGTCCTACACTTGCTCAGTAAAGGATTGTTTCCCCGTGGAGATCCACTCATTCATTAATTTACAGCAGTACAGTTAAAAGTAAACTATTTTTTCAAGTATTTTTATTGGAATTTTAACACTTAAATTGTTTTTTTAAATTTAGAGTGCCAATTCATTTTTTCCAATTAAGGGGCAATTTAGCGTGGCCAATCCACCCAGCCAGCACATCTTATTTGGGTTGTGGGGCGAAACCCAAGCAAATACTGGGAGAACGTGCAAACTCCACACGGACAGTGACCCAGATCCAGGATCGAACTTGGGACCTTGGCGCCGTGAGGCAACAGGGCTAACCCACTTTGCCACCGTACTGCCCTAACACTTAAATTTACACAACAGGTAAGTTTAAAAAAAAACAGCAAGAACAACAACGACATCAACAACATATATCACAAGTTGTCACAGCGTCTGTGACCATAGTCTACATTATAGGTTTCCTTATTTAAAATGGTGTACATAGAGAACATTTTATTTACATTAATCATGATGGGAAGAGTCATGTCGAACCACTGATTTCAGAGGATGAGTAGGAAGTTCTGCTTCCCTGGTTCTTTATATGTGGGAGGGGCCTGTGCCCCTCCAGGCGTAGGGCCTTCTAACCCATCCCTCCACTGTGTCGTGCATGTGTTTCCCTTCTCCCCGGAGCCTCGATCCCGAAAAATATGCTATATAAGCTTTGTTGATTGCCTTATTAGTTAAAATATTTCTGCTTGTTTAATTTGTGTGGGTTATGATTTTGGTTTCTTTAAAGCAGTGTCATAATTTGGGAAAGATTTCAGGTGACATAGCTCCTAATAATCATTACAGTGCAGAAGGAGGCCATTTGGCCCATTGAGTCTGCACCAACCCTCTGAAAGAGTAACCACGCAGGCCCACACCACCACCACCCTATCCCCAGAATCCCACCTAACCTTTTGGACACTAAGGGGCAACATAGCATGGCCAATCCACTTAACCTGCACATCTTTGGACTGTGGGAGGAGACCGGAGCACCCGGAGGAAATCTATGCAGACCGTGACCCAAGGCTGGAATTGAACCCAGGTCCCTGGCGTGTGTAGCCTGAAGTCTCGGGGCCACGCACATCCCAGTACATTTGATAACATCCCATGTTTTGAATATCAACAGATGTTTGTATTCCAATTCAGGAATTATCTGTAATTAGGCAACTGCGCTAAAATCAGCCCTTTGGCAAAACGCCAGGCCTACAAATTCCAGGTCAACCTCGGAGTGAAAAATACAAGCACGATTGGTATTGTGTTGCTCAGGCTTTGAGGTCCAATTGCTAAGATGGAGGGATTGTAGGTTGTGCATCTTTATCCTGTCCTGTACTCAGGATCCTTTATCCCTCTGAACAGATTGCAGCCCACTGTTTTTGTTTCTTTAACAAGTCTTGGTTTTGTCTAAATATTTCATCAACATATCCATTATTTTCTATCCGAACAAGCTTCTAGTGCTTGCATCCTTTTTTTATGCTCCAAGGACAGGCTAAATATTTATTTCTGTACTATCAATAAATGATGCTTGACGGTAACATACGAGAATTTGAAGCCTGTGCAAACAGAAGAATGTACACAATTGGTCATGTTTGTCCTTCCCTCTTTTATAAAATAAACTAATTTATGGTTCATTTCAATCACTGAAGGCTAATTAAAGGGCTGTGCTCTCCTTAATCTGACAAACACACAACACACCATTCCCACAGCTACACAATTAACTTTAACAGTAGCAATGGCAGCATTAAATTGCCAACACTCACTTTTGATTTATTTCCTTAGTGGCCCCCACATTGAACGGTTTGCTTCCTATCTGAAAACAGACCAAGGTGCTGCCAACAAATAAACACAGAACTAGGCAATAAGCAGGTGAATAATATGCTGTCTTCTTCAGCAAAGGGATCATCAAATCAATAATCCTGTGGAGAAAGATTGACTCCTCACTGTTTGCAACTACTTGTGCTCTGCAAGGATACAAAGCCCTTCCGTTCTAACCATTCAGCACCATGGCTTTGTAACCACAGCCAAGTTGTATGTTGTAAACAAGTTGCAGGTTACTTTAGTGAACTATCGAAGGCAGTGATGTCTAAGGTATGCTCTTGTGTCAAATTGCAGTCCGCAAGGTTAATTGAACCAGCTCTTGAAGCCAGAGCAGATGTTCTGTTGATTTGCATTGGTGAATAACAGCTCACATAAACACCATTAATTAGCTAAAGTTTCCAAGCCTGGAAGAATGGGACACGGACGACTCTCGGACTGGTGGATTTTTGATCTGTCAGAGAACTGCCTTTACCAGTTGTGACATTATGGGAAATGTTCAGAACACCAAGGGTTAATATCATATCATAATTAACCACTAGATGGAGCTAGATGCAGAACTATATAAAGCGCTGACTCACAGACTTCTGGGAGAAGGCTGGAAAGGAGAACAGAGGAGCAGTTAGAGAGATCAAGAGTACAGTTCTAGATAGAGTGTAGAGACTAGTGTTAGTAGAGTGTAGATTGTAGATTACTAGATGATTGTTTACTATAGGAGTAAGTGGTCAAGCTTTAATAAGTAGTGTAAATAAATGTTAGCTTTGTTAATGAACTTAGCTTCCGTTGTCTGAGGAAACCCATGCAAACACGGGGAGAACACGCAACTCCACGCAGTCACCCAAGGCCACAATCGAACCCGAGATCCATCATGCCGCCAATGCTTCGAACATGAACCACAGTGCAAGGTTCACCTTTTGTGACTCTGATCTTCTATTCAGTTCCTTAAGTTTTATGTTAACTTTGTCTCATTGCTCATTGCTGATGCTAGCTCTGAACTGATGACTATCATACTGGTTTTTCAGTGTTCATTTTCAGATTGTAAAAGCACTCATCTGGCTGAATTTCTCCACTGCTTCTGGATCTTTGTAACCTCCAGCTTCATCACCATTTTTCCTGCCCTGTAGCTGATTCTGCATGCTGCTGGGCTCGTCATTCGCATGGGAATATTTCCAGCAAAGTGTCCTCCAATAGCTTCTGGAAACGCACTCATCTTCTACATCTGATCTAGGAAATCAATTTGTCGATACGCCAAGCTGATTCTACCCTATCTTCGTCAACTTTACTTGACAATAGGACCACTGACCTGAACTTTGGACTTGCACCTGTCCCCTCCTCTAATCCTCAGATTGCCAGGATACATCGATTTTAATCTTGCTATGTAACCTTACCTAAGTAATGTGTTTCCCCCTGCGTAAATTTGTGTGCCTATTTTAGCTGCCTCTTCAGACCCATTTTCCCCCTTTCATTCCTTTCTCCTTAATCCACATTTTCCTTTTTCCTGTTCTTTTGCCTCCTTTCATTTCTCCAGTCTCAGGTACTCTACCTCAATCAATTCTTAGTTTTCCCCCTTCCTTGCACCCCGACCCCCCTGCTTGGACCTTGCACACCCTTCCCTGTCCTTCCAGTAAAGAAAATCTCCTGCAAATCACTGACAGTCACTTTTAACTTTCCAACAGTCTAACCGTTGGCTGTCCATTCACCATGACTACCACTTTCCACGGCTCCCAATCTGCTCAATCAAACCTTCACCCCCACCTTAGATGCTGTTACAATCCTCACGAAGATCACGGGGGACATCGCAGATCGATCTCCCCATGGGCATTGTGGAATACGAGTCCCCGCGGTGAGCGGGCAGAGGCCTTCCCAAAAGGGGCTCGCTGGTGGGAGCTTAAATAAAGACCCCTTGATCGGACTGGCAGTTTACGGCAGTCCCGGGGTGGGACATTTGTTTTGTACGCCACGGCCATGGCTTTATTTTGTGTTTGAATTAACCGGCTTTGTCTTTTCGCCGACACCTCCTGGAATTATTCCAGATGCCCTGATCCCTGTTAAAAATCTTTAGTCTCACTCACCCAGTTGTTTCTCCAGTCTGACACTCATCCACAGTGCCTCAAGGGTATGGGACTTAGCTATAAGGTTTTGGATGATGCAGAATAAACATGAGAAAAGCCTTATTATGCGGAGAGTAGTATCGAACTGGAACTTGCTTGTCATGAAGCAGAGATGATCACTTATTTCAAAAGAAAATTGGATGGGCGTTTCAAGCAAATACACCTCCAGGGCTACAGAGATAAGAGTGTGGGAAAGGGACTCCTTTCATGTTTAGCTGGCACAGATTTGATGGACGGAAGGGCTTCCTTAATGGCCATAAATGGCGATGACTCCAAGTCCATGGGATGCAGACTTGAATGTTTATAGCAAATAATGTTTTTTAAATTATTTCACGAGATGTGAGCATCGTTGGCCAGGCCAGCAATTATTGCCCATCTCTAATTTCCCATGAGAAGGTGATGGTGAGCTCTCTTCTTGACTCGCTGCAGTTCATACAGCATAGGTGTATCCACAGTGCTGTTCTGGAGGGGGTTACAGGAGTTTGACCAGCGACAGTAAAGGAACACGGATATATTTCTAAATCAGATTGGTGAGTTGCTTCATCATAGAATCAGAATTTACAGTTGTTATGGGCCAGGGTTTAGAGAACCCCAAAGTGTATCATGGAGTTCACCTGGCCCACAACTTTTAATAGATTGTGGTATGGGGAGCACACGGCCCACTCTACAGGTGTGGTACAGCAGAAATGGAAAAGTATTTTTTAAAGCAAAACAATGTTTATTCTATGAACTCAAGTTAACCTTTTTAAAACATACAATGAACATCTTAGCAACCATTAATTCAAATACAACCCCCAAAGACTACAACACTAAGTAATCCTTTAAGCTTTCCTTTTAACATCCATAAGATATAAAAACACATTTTTACAGAAAGACATCAGGCTTAACTTTATTACTGAGAACAGTTACCACGTTGAAATTAGCAAATGGGCATTCATAAGCTTGCAGAGATTCACACACATCCTGTTGTGATTGCAGCTTCTCCAAAACCAACATCAATCCAAACCCACCCTGCAGCAAAAAGCCTAAAGCGAAAGTAAAACGCTGACCAGGCAGCCCAGCTCCACCTCCTGAAGTCGATCGAATAACTCCATCAGATATTTTAAATATTCTTTCCATGTCTGGCTGAAAATTACCAGATCGTCGATGTTTACCGCACAATTGGGTAATCCTGAAACAACTTTGTTAGTTAACCATTGAAATGTGGCTGGGGTATTTTTCATGCCAAATGGCATAACTTTGAATTGGTATATACCATCTGGAGTCACAAAAGCTGAAATCTCCTTCGCCGTTTCAGATAAAGGTACCTTCCAGTAACCTTTAAGTAAATCCAGTTTGGAAATAAAAGCCGATTGTCCCACTTTCTCAATGCAATCCTCCAAATGTGGGATAGGATAAGAGTCCCTTCTTGTAACTGCTTTAACCTTTCTATAGTCCACACACAACCGTTGGGTACCGTCTGGTTTTGGTACCATCACTATGGGTGAGCTCCATTGGCTGCAACCCACTTCAATTATGCCATTTTTAAGCATACTTTCAATCTCTTTGTTAACCTGTGCCAATTTTAAAGGGTTAAGTCTATATGGATGTTGTTTGATTGGAACAGCATTTTCCACATCTACATCATGTGTAGCCATTTTAGTACTTCCCAATTTATCTCTACAAACTTGCCCATGTGATATCAATAACTCTTTCAGGTCAGTTCGTTTTTCCTCTGGAATGTAACTCAACAATTTATCCCAATTTTTAAGAACATCCTCATTTTCCAATTTAATTTGAGGTATGTCAAATTCACAGTCATCTGGATTTGGTGCGTCACTTTGCGTTAGAATCATTAAATCTTCCTTTTTATCTCCTTCCCTTTCAAAGTACCTTTTAGGCATATTTATATGACACACTCGGTGAGACTTCCTTCTATCTGGCGTTTTTACCACATAATTCACCTCACTTAATTTCCTTTCAATCTGATACGGTCCACAAAACCTTGCTTTCAAAGGCTCACCTACCACTGGTAACAATACTAAAACTTTATCTCCACTGGCAAAACTACAAACTTTGGATTTCTTGTCCACTACCCATTTCATCACATTTCGTGCAACTTTTAAATGTTATCGAGCCAATTCACCTGCTCTATTTAATCGTTCCCTAAAATTTGACACGTAATCCAATAATGTAATTTCCGATTTCTCACTCACCAATTTTTCCTTAATCAATTGAAGTGGTCCTCTTACCTCATGACCAAAAATTGGTTCAAAAGGACTGAATTTGTTTGACTCATTTGGTGCATCCCAAATTGCAAACAGTACGAATGGAATTCCTTTATCCCAATCCTCTGGATAATCGTGACAATAATCCCTCAACATTGTCTTTAATGTCTGCTGCCACCTTCCTAACACTCCCTGCGATTCTGGATGATACGCAGTTGATTTAAATTGTTTTATTCCTAAGCTATCCATAACTTCTTTGAATAACCTTGAGGTAAAATTTGATCTTTGATCCGATTGTATTTCTGTGGGTAGTCCATATCTGGTAAAGAATTTAAGTAACTCCTCCACAATCTTTTTAGCTGTAATATTACGTACTGGAATGGCCTCTGGAAACCTAGTAGACACATCCATTATTGTCAAAAGATTTTGATTCCCACTTTTTGTTTTAGGAAGCGTTCCTGCGCAATCAATGCTGGAATGGGTATTAAGGGCGCTGGTTTTATCACTGCTTAAGGTTTCCCTATCACTTGACATGTGTGACACGATTGACAAAATTTAACTACATCTTTATGTAGTCCAGGCCAATAAAAATGTTTCTGTATTTTAGCTCGAGTTTTCCTTATTCCCAAATGACCTCCCATATGTACCTCATGTGCAACTCGCAACACCTCCTTTCTATACCCTACCGGCAATACTATTTGATGAACTTCTGCCCACTTTTCATCCGCCTGCGTATGTAAAAGTCTCCATTTTCTCATCAAGACATCACTTTTACGGTAATAACACACTGGTATACTCTCAGATTCCTCGTCCGTATATGCTTTCTGATGCATCCGTTTCATTTCTATATCTTTCTGTTGTAACTCCGCCAATTTTCCTGAACTAAAAATATCCGCCTCATCCTCCACCTGTTCTTGTTCTTTTTCAACCATCCGATCAAAATTCATTTCTGATAATTGCACTTCAACTTCTACTTCACTCTTTGATTTCTCCTCTTGTCTTAACCTGTGACTTTACGACCTTGTTACTACACAATCCGGAAACCCCCTAGGATATTCGTCCTTCAACACTTCAGTTGTCTGATTTTCCGCTGGCTTATCCACCAGAGTAGGCATCACTTCCACCTGCGATCCAGCTATATCATTACCCAAGATAAACTGTATTCCTGGACAAGATAGTTTCTCTATTACTCCTGCTACCACACTTCACTGGATTTTCCAACCTTACCTTATATAATGGAACACTACTCCTCTCACGCTGAATTCCACATATTACCCCCTTTTCTGGCAATACTCTTCCCAAACTACATAACTCCTCATCTCTTACCATGAAAGATTGACTAGCTCCGGTATCTCTTAAAATTGTGACTTCTTTACCTGCTTCTCCTGATACACGAGTAAACTTTACCCACACAAGTAAATTCTTTCAAGAGATCTGGCACCGTCTTATCAATCACCTCTTGATCAGGCTGTACAATCTTTTGCCCCTCCTTCGCTTCACTTGGGCTTTCCTGACCACTTTAACAAACCCCATTGTCTTATCCTGTTTTATCACATCAACCTACCCAGCGCTTTTCTTCAACCACCAACACTGTGACTTTACATGGCCTAGTTTATTACAGTGAAAACATTTGAAACTTTTCATGTCTCTTCCACCCTCCTGGATTTCTTTTTTAATCTGAGGTACACTCTCCTTATTATCTCCCATCGGATCACCTTTACCTTTACCACTTGAATATTTCTCATGTTCCCAGTTTCTATCCCTCACAGGCTGAAAATGGTCTCGGAAACCAAGCTTTGATTTATGAACTAATTCATAATCATCTGCCATTTCTGCTGCTAATCTTGCAGTTTTAACCCTCTGTTCTTCCACAGGAGTTCTCACTACATCAGGAATTGAATTTTTAAACTCCTCCAAAAGCATAATTTCTCTGAGAACTTCATACGTTTGGTCTATTTTCAAATCCCTTATCCACCTATCAAAATTACTCTGAGCCTTTCAAACTCCATGTATGTTTGACCAAATTCTTTCCTTAAATTTCTAAACCTTTGTCTGCAAGCTTCAGGCACTAGTTCATATGCACCTAAGATGGATTTTTTCACCTCCTCATACATCCCAGATACCTCCTCCGGTAGTGATGCAAACACTTCACTAGCCCTACATACCTGCTTTGTTTAAATCAGTAATACCCACATGTCCTGTGGCCATTTCATTTGTTTCGCTACCTTCTCAAATGAAATGAAAAAGGCTTCCACCTCCTTCTCGTCAAACCTTGGCAATGCATGGACATATTTAAATAGATCCCCACCAACCCTTCGACTATGACGCTCTTTCTCACTATCCTCATCACTATCCTCCAACTGTACGTTTCCCTTTACGTCTGCCAATTTTAACTGACTGTACGTTTCATAGCCATTTTCTGAAATTCATGCTCTCTCTCTTTTTCCCTTTCCTCTCTCTCTCTTTCCTTTTCCTCTTTATCTCTTTCTTTGTTTCTTCCTTCTCTCTCCTTTTCTTTTTCCCTGATCTGTATCTCCCTTTCCCTTTCTTTTTCTTTCATTGCATATTCAAGCTGCTTTAATTCTTTTTCATGTTCAAGTTGCTTAATCTGCAACTGGATCTTTGCCATTTCTAATGAGTCAGACTGTATCTCAGGCAACTTTAAATGCTTAGCCACTGCCATAATTACCTTATCTTTTCGCATTCTCAGAGGTAATGTTAACTGCAATGTTTTTGCAAATCTAACAGTCTGCTTTTAGTCTCCATCCGTAAGGTACTGCGTGTGGCCGTCTCCACCCCCAAAAACTTCAGAGCCGCAGAAAGAGCCATTGTCCACAACACACTCCCTACTTAAACTAAAATACCACACATGAAAAGCAACCACAATATGCTCCCCCCCACTGTCTTTAAGTTCACTAAGCCAATCCAATAGATAGACTTTTATTCCCCTCGAGCCTCCTATTTGTTGTGGGCCAGGGTTTAGATGGAGTATCATGGAGTTCACCTGGCCCACATATTTTAATAGATTGTGGTATGGGGAGCACACGACCCACTCTACAGGTGTGGTACAGCAGAAATGGAAAAGTATTTTCTAAAGCAAAACAATGTTTATTCTATGAATGCAAGTTAACCTTTTTAAAAAATACAGTGAACATCTTAGCAACCATTAATTCAAATACAACCCCCAAAGACTACAACACTAAGTAATCCTTTAAGCTTTCCTTTTAACATCCATAAGACTTAAAAACACATTTTTACAGAAAGACATCAGGTTTAACTTCACTACTGAGAACAGTTACCATGTTGAAATCAGCAAATGGACACTCCTAAGCGTGCAGAGATTCACACACATCCTGCTGTGATTGCAGCTTCTCCAAAACTAAAATGAAACCAAACCCACCCTGCAGCAAAAAGCCTAAAGCGAAAGTAAAAAGCTGACAGGCAGCCCAGCTCCACCCACTCTCTGACATCACTGCAGTAATAAACATCCATTTCTTAAAGGTACTCTCACTACAGATATTTATATACACACCCATTTATAAACACCCATTTCTTAAAGGTACTCTCACCTGGCACAGAGCAGAAGGAGGGCATTTAGGCCATCGAGTCTGCACCGACTCTTGGAAAGAGCACCCTATTTAAGCCCACGCCTCCATCCTATCGTCGTAACCCAGTAACCCAACCTAACCTTTTGAACACTAAAGGGCAATTTAGCATGGCCAATCCACCTAACCGGCACATCTTTGGACTGTGGGAGGAAACCCACGCAGACACAGGAAAAGTGCAAACTCTACACAGACAGTCACCTGAGACCAGATTGAACCTGGGACCCTGGAGCTGTGAGGCAGCAGTGCCACCCACTGTGCCACTGTGCTTGGAAGGGAACTTGTAGGTGGTGATGTTCTCATGCATTTGCTATCCTTTCCCTTCTTAATAGAGGGTGCAGGTTTGGGAGGTGCGGTCAAAGCAGCCTTGGTGAGTTGCTGCAATGCATTTTGTAAGTGGTACACACACTTTTGTTACTGTGCATCAGTGATGGAGGGAGTGAATGTTGAAGGTGGTGTATTGGGTGCCAATCAAACAGGCTGCATTGTCCCAGATAGTGTTGAGCTTCTGGAGTGTTGGCAGAGTTGCACTCACCCAGGCAAGTGGAGAATGTTCCATTACACTCTTGATTTGTGCCTTGCAGATGGTGGACAAGCTGTTTTAGCCGTTCATTGCCAGATCTGACTGTCCTCTTCTGCCAAGCCTGCTGACTATTTCGGGATTAATTTGGAATCTAAAAATAATCCCTGGCTTCTCTTCTCCATTAGAAACTATCTTTTTAAACCCCTCTCTCCTCCATTATCACCTTCAACAGGTTTAAGGAGCTCATAGACCTCTTTGCCAGAAGACTGAGATCATCCATTAAGGAGCCTCTGCCGCTTAGTTCCCTTCCCCTAGCCCACCAAGCCAACCCCCCCACCCCCCACTGCCTCCCTTCCACCCCCACCTCCCTATCCCAACAAGTCACCCTAACCCTGAACTCGTACCTTCCTCTGGTTTCTTTCCTGTCTCAGGAAATGCTGAAAATATTCCACGGATCCGGCAGCATCTGTGTAAAGGAAAGGGGCAACGGGGCAAAGAATGCTTCGGGTCAAAGACAGCTCGACAACTCAAAGCAATGGACATTCCTCTATCATCAGAGATTAGGCTGGGCTATCATTTATTTATAGGGTCACAACTGCAGCAGGACCACAACGACCTGTTAAGCATTTGCGCCAGACATCCAAACTTACACCAGAAACATAAATTTGGCTGCACATTGGTATTTTGTATCAATCCAAACCATCTGTACACCGTAACAGCAACAGTGATTCACACACTGCTTTTCCAGCCACTCAAACACATTCTTGTAATACAGCCCTTCAAAATGTCCTGGGCAGAGTCAACGATTCAACTGCTAAACTATGTTTACCCGAGGATTTGACAGACTAAGGAATCGGTGGTGACTTGCTCATTGTTAGAACGCCTTATTTCTCGAGTTAGTCCACAACCCAACAATCAGAACAGCCAAATTGAAGAAGGACTGGACCCGGTGGTTATGCCAGCTAATAGTTTAAAAACGCAATGTAGGATTCCAAGTGTAATCGATAAAATTGCAATTGTATAAAATACATTAATTCTAAGTGGTAAGTTCGTGAGAGATATTTTTCCAAAATGAATCTTAGAAGTATGTCCAATACTATGATTTTATTTACCTTTTATTTACATTGCAAAAGCTTACTACAGTCCTTAACATGGAAATATCTATTATATTCTGCACGAACATATAATTTTCTAAATAAAGGAATTAGAAGCATTTATAGTCATGTGCACATTAGTTGTTCAATTTGGACCAACGAAAAATTGTTTCTCAATGCAAGGAAAAGTAACAATAAACAGCAGAGCTGTAAGTCAGAAATAAAACACTTGAAGAGACTTGGAGAATATTCAATGTTTGTTTTTTTACATGCTCTGCCAGCAAGAAAATAGCCACCTTATGCTTTGTATTAGCTACATAGTGCTTGGAATGTTAGCTGCTCATAAACAGGTGCTGGACGAGACTACACATGGCTCCGTCAGCTGCTAGAATGGGAAAATGGGGCACTTCACCAGACCAAATGGTTTGGCTCTTCAAAGAAAAGAGGCACCAAACATGCGTCCACGCATTATCACAAATTACTGGGGTCACACGTACGCACACATACCATCTGAGCACTTAAATAAACATCTTTGTCTGCGCAACTGTAATATATGGCCAATGTCATTCTTTGTCTATTTATTCAAACTGTGTTTATTAAAACATCAAGAGATTTGAATGTCTCCTGTATTTTATTCATAAGCAATCAGAATGCGAATGACCAAAATCATAGTTTTAAGGAAATGCTTTTATGGATTTTTTAAAAATATATTCTTTCACCGGACGTGGTGTGTTGCTGGCAAGGTCACCATTTGTTGTCCAATCCTAATGGCCTAGAGCTGACTTTTTGGGCCATTTCAGGGAGGTCATTTAAGAATCAACCACATTGTTGTGGATCTGGAGCCACATGCAGACCAGATCAGGTGGTAATAATAATCTTTACTATTGTCACAAGTAGGCTTACATTAACACTGCGATTAAGTTACTGTGAAAATCCCCTAGTTGCCACATTCCGGCACCTGCTCAGGTACACACGAGGCAGAATTCAGAATGTCCAAATGACCTAACAGCACATCTTTCGGGACTTGTGGGAGGAAACCAGAGCACCCGGAGGAAACCCACGCAGATACAGGGAGAACGTGCAGACTCCACACAGGCAGTGACCCAAGCTGGGAATTGAACCTGGGACCCAGTGCTAACCACTGTGCTACCGTGCCGCCCATTTGCTCAGGTCATTCGTGAATCAGATGGGTTTTTATGACAATCAACGATTGCAATGGTGACCATTATCGAGACTAGCTTTCAATTCCAGAATATTTTTTTTTATTAATTGAATTTGGATTCCACCAGCTGTCTTGGTGGGATGTGAACCCACGTCCCCAGATTATTAGCCTGGGCCTCTGGCTCACAAGCCTAGATGACTAGCTTCTTCAGCAATCTGTTTGCACAGCATTATGGATGTGAATCCACATTTAACTCTATAAAATCAATTGCCTAAATCATCTGAGGTATCTATTCCTCTGGAATTCTTCTCCCCCTCTCAATGAGAATAAAATGCAGAACGTAAATATATGAAAACAAATGAATTTTGTGGGATGACTATGCCCCAGAGGACAATGAGGTTCACACAAGAAGGGGTCTCATTCCACATCAACTCTGATGAAAGTTTATCCGACAGCAGGTTCCCCAGGATTATGGGTAAATTACTTCAATGTGTAGTTCCACTTTTGAAGGTGCCAAAGCTGATACTACAAAGGTGGTAGAGTAAAACTGAACCGATCAAAGAAAGAAAATACAGGCAGAAGCAATGTGTAAATCCTGTATCCACTAGTTTCCATTTGCCTAACACCTTATGCTCCATGCAGATGTCTCACTTGCATTTTGTCGAATTCCATTTTCTGTGCTTCACTCCATTGTATCTGTCTCTTTGGCTCCATGATGCTCATTCTGCTCCACTCCACATGATACTCAGTGCCGGGGGGGGGGGGGGGGGGGGGGAGGGGAGGGGACAGTGTCTGGAGTGGGGATAGTGCCAGGGGACAGTGCCTAGGTAGTGCCCAGACATGTTTCAGAGTGAACTAGTTTTCTCGTTGTGCACTGGGGGTTCCAGGGTGAACATGTTTTTTTCTTCTCTGTGCGCTGGGGCAACCTTTAAAATGGAGCCTTGATCCCCACGTGTCTAAGTACCTGGCAGAGTGGGCGAATCAGAGGCCAGCTATAACCCCTGGCTTGAATTTGTTTTTCAAAGTGGTGCACTATATGGCAGAGAAAGCCGCCAATGCCACTTTCCCCATCTGACATTGGCCTTTGCCGAGATCGGGGAAATTCCTGGCCAATAACTTTGAGATCTCCATTGGAGAGCAGTTTCTAATAATAATAATAATCTTTATTGTCACAAGTAGGCTTACATTAACACCGCAATGAAGTTACCATGAAAAGCCTCTGTTTGCCACATTCCGGCATCTGTTCGGGTACACGGAGGGAGAATTCAGAATGTCCAAATTACCTAACAGCACATCTTTCAGGACTTGTGAGAGGAAACCGGAGCACCCGGAGGAAACCCACGCAGATACGGGGAGAACGTGCAGACTCCGCACAGTCAGTGGCCCAAGCTGGGAATTGAACCTGGGACCCTGGCGCTGTGAAGCAACAATGCTAACCACTGTTTTCTAAATACAAAGAAGGACATTTACATTCCCAACAATCTTTTTTCCTTAATCATCTGCTAAACAAATCAAATCTCCACCGAAAAATTTATCATCCATACCAGTGCATATTTATCGATGCCTTAAAAAGGGCATGTTTAATGAATTATACCAAAATGGTTACTTCAAATATAATGGGTATCAAAATTGTTGTTCTTGATGCCTTGCAGATATGCAGAGATGATTGAACCTGGTGTGTGTGTGTAGGCGTTTTATACAATGCTTTTAAAAAGTCAGCTCTCAAGCTTACAGCTTCTTCTTGCTTCAGGAACCAAACCCAGGTTTAATCAAACAGGCACAGAGAACAGATAATAATACAGCAAATAATTGAACATTACAACCAGATCAAATGCACTTCAACTATCAGTCTTAACCAATGACTGTATTAAGGTCACAGTGATTGAGAGTACAGAAAATGAGGCCGGGATTTTCCAGTCCTGTCCACCAGCGCAGGGATCTTCCAGTCACACCGGAAGTCAATGGACTTATGGCTGGCCTGCCACATTCCGCATGGCAGGTCCTACCACTGGAAAATCGCAACCTTGAATTCATTCAATCTTATTTTGATACGAGAAATTCTTGAGTTTCAAATTTAAGAAATGCCATGCCCCTTACCACATTAAAAATTGCTTGTCTTTAACAGTTAAGGCCCCACATCTCACATACAAAGGAAATCAGTTAGTCAAATTGTGAACCCTTTAAAAATTGTACTGTGTCTAAATTGACAAATGCCAATATGACAATCCAACACCAGTCTGCATTTTGTGAAAAAAAACTACATCTTATATATGCAGATCATTTTACTTCCTCATCATGGTGCAATGATGCTTTATTTCATCTGTCCTGGTAGCATTCTCAGTAACAGATTGGAGAGGTGCAAACTAGAAAAATTAACTCTGGGGAGATGAATGCAAATTATAAACTTTTTTAAATCAACTATTTAACGGAAAGGGGAAATAACAAAGTAAAATATATTGCTATTTCAAATCAATTCCACCATTTCAGAATTTTTCTTGGGTTATTCGTTCTTGACTTGATTGCTGATATCTATTTCTTCCCCATTTTTGCGGCCATCCCAAATTCTGATCATGGCTCCTGTATTTCTCATCCCTGTGTGCTGGAGGCCTTCCTATCTTGTCTGCAATTGCTCTATTGCGACACCCCTGGTGGGTCATAAAACTGCAGCTAAACTGTTGAGTTTTACCCTTGCTTGCGACCATGCTAGAGCTGGGGATTCACGACTGACGAAGAGCAGAATTCTCCCAGTGCAGCAATGCAACCACCACCACAGCAGCTGAAAAAACAGGAGTAATTCTAAGGGGGGAAAGAAACCTAAGACGTCAATAACATTAATCAGCAAGTTTTCTGAAAGGGATGGTCAGTCGTTAACTCAATGGATACATGCCAGGGAGTGCAAGAGGCAGAGACAACAATATTTAGGAAGGAACGTAATGGCAGGATGCATCCTCAGGACTTTATGCTCTCTTCCATATTATCCACCCAATTTTCTGTGAGATAATGGAAGAAAATCCAATGTTGGACAAGAATTTCCTTTTGAAATTGAGAGGATGGGGGATCTATTTATAGATGGGAGCTTCCCCTGTTGGAAGGATTTAGAGGAGAAATTTGAATAGCCAGCAGGAAATGGATTCAGATTTCAGCAGATACGGGATATTTTGCGAAGGCAGATTTCGACCTTTCTGCTTCTACCGCCACGGGGAATACAGGACAGGGTAGTTTCCAGAATGGGGGTGGAGAGGGGGAGGTTTCGGATATTTATAAAGAACTCATGGAGTCGGAGGAAACGCCGACAGAGGACAAAGTGCAAATGGGAACACGAGCTCCGGGGGGGTGGGGGGGGGGGTGGGGAGATAGAGGCAGGTCTTTGGGCGGATGCGTTAAGCAGAGTCAACACGTCCTCATCATGTGCCAGGCTCAGCCTGATTCAGTTTAAGATCGTTCACCGGGCACACATGACGGTGGCCCGGATGAGCAAGTTTTTTGGGATAGAGGACAGGTGTGCGAGATGTGCGAGAGGGCCAGCATACCATGTCCATATGTTTTGGACATGTCCGAAGCTTAGCGGTTTTTGGCAGGATTTTATAGATGCCATGTCCATGGTGTTAAAAACAAGGGTAGTGCCGAGTCCGGAGGTGGTGATTTTCGGAGTGTCAGAAGATCCGCCGAGTCCAGGGGGTGAGAGAGGCTGACGTCTTGGCCTTTGCCTCCTTGGTAGCCCGGAGACGGACATTGTTAGACCAAAGAAAATAAAGTTTGCCCTAAGAGGGTCAATGGTAGGGTTCGTCCAGAGGTGGCAGCCGTTTGGTGACTTCTTTGGAGAAAACTAACTGTCAGCAGAGGTTGGTTGGGGGGGGGGGAATTAGATTATTGTTTAGAAGAGGTGAGACTTGTGAGGGAGGGAGATAGTCTTTGCACTATGTTTATATTTGCATTGTTATTATTATAAAATTATAAATGTCTTAATAAAATGTTTTTCAAAAAAGAATTTTCTTTTGAAAACACATCTTGAATTGATTGTTAAGCTCTTTGACATGCCCTGAGAACATGAAAGAGGTCAGAAAAATGTAAGTGCTTTCTTCAATGTTCATTTTTCTCCCTTATTTTCCTTAGAAGGAATTTCCTTATTTTACATAATCCTGTCAAGAACGCATTCTACAAGCAAGGAATTCCAGATCTATGAGACTGCAGATATCACCCAATTGGCAATGGTAAAAAGATAAGACATGGCAATCCAGGAATTCGCAAAGCAAAGTTTAGGTTTTAAACATCTTGGGACTGGTAGGAGGAGGATAGGCTGAGGGAGAAAAGTGGTTGAGACAGATTGGAGATCAGTCTCAATCTCAGTCTATTTCATGGACAAACTTGTTTTCCTCTTTTTTATTGATAAGTCCATGTTTCAGTTACTGCCTTGACACAGCACATGTTTACTAGTTGGAATGTCCACGGAGTGATATGAAAAGGGTGACTGAGTTCACTTTCCCCCCTCATGATAATTTTTGTTGCACTTCAGGGAATCATACAAGATTCACAGGCAACAGATGGGGGAATGGAAGCATTCTCATCGTACTGTAGACAAATTCTCATCTGTTTGTCTGGCCTGACAGCTAATTAGTTAAGTAGATTGAGGATTAACCAATCATTTTGAGATGTTCACAATCCAGAAAAACGCAGTTGTTCAAAAGCTTGATCACTAGCCTGTACGAAGGACACTAAGCCATTTGTTTCGGTGATGCGTGACTGTAAGAAATAATTTAATGCTGGGCGGTGGTATGTCACCAGTACCCAGGCTTTTATTGCTGCATAATGTAAATAGAATCGTTGTAAACTCTAACTTATCTGGATTGCATCATTGTCAAGGTAATATGAATAAATAAAAATAGAAGAAACCTTTTTTAGGAATATTCCAGGTTATTCTAAATGTATCTATTCCGAGCGCAGATGTAAAAATCCATGATCCATAAGAATGCAGAAAGAGGCCATTCGGCCCATCGAGTTTGCACCAACCCTGCAAAGGATCACCCTAACGAGGCCCACTCCCCCACCCTATCCTCGCAGCCCCATAACCCCACCGAATCTCCACACTAAGGGGCAATTTAGCATGGCCAGTCCACCTGACCGCCACTTCTTTGGACTGTGGGAGGAAACACGAGCACCCGGAGGAAACCCACACGGACACGGGGAGAAAGTGCAGACTCTACACAGGCAGTCACCCAAGGGCAGAATTGAACCCGGGTCCCTTGTGCTTTGAGGCAGCAGTGCAAACAACTGTGCCGCCCATACCATAAAGTATTAAAATAAACTGGATTTTAGATTGCAGCACAGGAAGTAGTTATTTCCCTTGCAATTTGATTTTTAAATTAATTCAGGGGATGTGGGCGTCGCTGGCTAGGCCAGCGTTTATTGCCCATCCCTACTTGGCCTCGAGAAGGTGGTGGTGGTGGGATGCCTTCTTGAACTGCTGCAGTCCATGTGGCGAGAGCGCCTAATGTGTCCAGAATGCTGAACAAAAGCAGATTGGCAGGAGGCAGGCTATTAACCTTGTTGTATCTGCCTTGTTAATACAGCCACACCAGAGTTTGAAAGGCATCCATTTCAGCAGCAGCTGCGAGAACCATCACATTTATATCTTACAGCTGGAACAAAGCAAAAGGCAGTGGAAGTTAGAAATCCGATTGTTTATCCATAAAGCGCATTTTTGTTTGAACTGAATTGCTGAAAAGTTAAATGGGTTGTGGCCCAACGATTCGCAAATTTGTCCCTTTTGTTTCACGATTTGCAAACAAAAATCCAATTTTATTGCCAAATTAGTTGTGTTCATCAGAAATCAGCGCAATCGGTATTTTAATGTGTTCCTCATCTTCCATTTATGATTATTTCAAATTGACAGACACAACAATGCTCAGGGAAAACTGCACATTCCCAAATCAAAAAATGCTTGACTCAAATTATGGCCCATATTTCTAAATGAAAGTAATACAGTTATTCCTTCCAGCAACAAATGTTTTTAGCTCCATTGTTAACAAGGCTCCATTAATCCACACGTGCAGTAACTGCTTTAAAAATAAAATTCAATCCAGTTCATCCACTTCAATCTAAAAAACAGCATAAATTGAGACAGATGTATGTGCGCTTTATTGACTGGATGTAGTGCCCACAGAGACTTCCGATATGTCGGGGGAAGATGTGCACGAGGTGGGTCCGGCTATGGTACTGCACTTTTACCCTTTTTGCTTAGTTTCAGGGGGTATTTTCATTTAAAAAACACACATATTTAATGGGATAAGGAACCTGCATAGGTGAAAGGCCAGAAACCCCAGGGGAAAATAGCCTGAAAGTAGAAGTTCGTCAACAGTTAAAAGCCTCTCAGGGATCACCCGTGGAAAAAATGGCGCAGGCAGTCTCTGAGACTCCGGCCACTAATTTGTTTGGTCACCTGGAATGTCAGGGGGTTAAGTGGCCCAGTGAAACGGTCAAGGATATTTATTTGCTCACCTTAGGAGTTTAAATTCCCATGTGGTGTTTCTGCAAGAGACTCACTTGCGGGTCAGGGACCAGACAAGGTTGCGGAGGGGCAGGGTGGGACAAATTTTTCATTCAGGCTTTGATGGTAGGACCCGGGGTGTGGCAATATTAATCAGTTAATGGCTTCAGCTTTCTGCCGCTAAGGTCTTGGCTGACCCCCAATGGCAGTCATGTTATTGGATCTTTGGCAGGCAATCAATTGTTCTGGTTCATATTTTGCTCCAAACTGGGACGATTCAGATTTTATTAAGCTGAACTCCATGTCTGATTTGTATTTGCATATTTGTACTGTGTTTTGGACCCCAGACTGGATTGGTGCAGGCCCAAATCTCTAACTCCATCAGGATTGGCCAGGGTGTTGTTGTTTTTCATCAAACAGACAGGGGTGGGGGGGGGGGGGGATCTGTGGTGCTTTTTGTACCCAGGTGGTAAAGATTTTTATTTTTCCTCCCATGTGCACCAGGTATACTCGCGTATTGACTTTTCTGCGGTGGATAAGTCTCTCCTTCCTTTGTGGAGGCGGCAGGTTACACAGCGATTGTGATTTCAGATCATGGCCCACACTTTGTTGATTTGGCACGAGAATCAGGTTCCTCTCAGCGGACGCCATGGGGATTGGATACAGCATTATTAGCGGACAAGAGATTTTGTCAACGTATTGGGGAATATATTAAATTTAATAAACGTGAGTCTACCTCACCTTTTACGCTGTGGGAAGTTCTTAAGGTGGTTATCAGGGGGGAGATAATTTCCTACATGGCAGAGCGGCAGAGGCTGGTCGACTCCATTCTTGATATGGAACAACATTACTCACTTGCCCCAACCCCGGAGTTGTTGGCAAGTAGGAAAACGCTGCAGACACAATTTGAATTAGCATCAATGTATAAGGCAGTGGACCAGCTGCGCCGGTTCGAGGGGTGTGTTTTATGAGAAGACCAGTTGCCTCTTAACTCACCAGCTGAAACGGCAGGCAGCTTCCCGGGAGATTGTGCAGGTACGGGACTCGAGTGGCAGCCTGCTTTCCGCCCCACTGCAGGTCATAGCAGGCTTTGAATAATTTTATCGGGATCTGTATTGATTGGAGTCCCTGCGGGGAGGGTCGGCCGTGCCTAACTTTTTGGATGGATCATCCATGCCAGCTGTGGAGGGGGAGAGTCGTGAAGAGTTGGAATCCTCGTTGGGCCCAGAGGAAATTATGAAATGCATTGGGATGATGCAGATGGATAAAGCTCCTGGCCCTGATGGCTTCCCCATTGAGGTTTATAAGAAGTTTGCGGAGCAATCGGTACCTGAAATGTTAGATTTGTTCAACAACTCCTTATCCCGGGGTTCGTTGCCCCACTTGTGCTGGCCTCCATTCCCTTGATCCTGAAGAAAGTGTTATGGGCCAGAGTTTAGAGAACCCCAAAATGTATCATGGAGTTCACCTGACCCGCAACTTTTAATAGATTGTGGTATAGGGAGCACACGGCCCACTCTACAGGTGTGGTACAGCAGAAATGGAAAAGTATTTTTTAAAGCTAAACAATGTTTATTCTGTGAACTCAAGTTAACCTTTTTAAAACATAGTGAACATCTTAGCAACCATTAATTCAAATACAACCCCCAAAGACTACAACACTAAGTAATCCTTTAAGCTTTCCTTTTAACATCCATACGACTTAAAACACCTTTTACCAGAAGCACATCAGGTTAAAGTCACTCCTGTTATTAGTTTTAAGTCACCAGGATCGATTTACAGTCTTTAGATTACAGAGAGAGGTGCATACACCTTCTGGCTGTGACTGCAGCTATCCAGCTCTGAAAACAAAACTAAAACACACCCTGCAGCAAACAGCCTAAAACAAAAGAAAAAAGCTGACAGACAGCCCAGCTCCACCCACTCTCTGACATCACTGCAGTAGTAAACACCCATTTCTTAAAGGTACTCTCACTACAGATATTTATATACACACCCATTTATAAACACCCATTTCTTAAAGGTACTCTCACATGCCAAAAGACAAGGACCCAACAGAGTGTGGGTCGTACCAACCTATTTCACTTTTAAATGCAGATGTTAAGTTACTTGCTAATGTGCTGACACTGCGGTTGGAACCCTGCCTCCCCAAGGTGATCTCGGAAGACCAGACAGGCTTTGTCAAGTGTCGGCAATTGTCAGCCAATTTGTGTTATCTGTTAAATGTTGTCCTCTCCCCCTCCTCGATACCCAAACCAGAGGTAATTGTTTCCCTCAACGCTGAAAAGGCTTTTGATAGAGTGGAGTGGGAATATCTCTGAGATTCTAAAGAGAATTGGATTTGAAGAAAAGATTACATCCTGGATTTGCTTGTTGTATAGGGCTCCCACTGCTCATGTTTACACGAATGCTTTGAATTCTGGTTACTTTCTGCTGAATAGGGGCACGAGGCAGCGATGTCCGTCTCCTCTCTTGTTTGCTTTTGAAATAGAACCGCTGGCCATAGCGCTGAGATCTTCTAGTAAGTGGAGGGGAATAAGACGAGAATGGGTGGAGCATAGGGTATCCTTGTTCGTGGATGACCTGCTTCTTTATATTACATACCCAGTAACCACTATGAATGAGATAATGAAGCTGCTTGGGAGTTTTGGCTCCTTCTCTGGGTATAAGTTGAATTTGAATAAGAGCAAATACTTCTCAGTTAAACCGCGGGGAAGGGGAGCCTATCTGGGGATATTACCTTTTCGCCTGTCCAGATCTAACTTTCATTATCTGGGAATCCGGGTGGCCCACAATTGGGCCTTGCATCAAAAAGTAAATTATATTAGTCTGGTTAACGGTGTCAAATCTGACTTACAGGAGTGGGACAACCACCTTCTGACCTTGGCGGGCAGGGTTCAGACTCTTAAAATGAATGTGCTCATGAGATTTTTCTTTCTTTCAATGTCTCCCCACTTTTCTCCCCAAGTTCTTCTTTGTCAAAGTTAATCAATTAGTGCCCTCATTTATTGGGTGGGTAAGACCCCAAGGATCCATGGGGTATTCCCGTAGCAGCCTCCCCGAACAGGCGCCGGAACGTGGCGACTAGGGGCTTTTCACTTGACGCCTACTTGTGACAATAAGCGATTTTCATTTCATTTTTCATTTCATTCCTCCAGAGAGATAGGCAATCAGGAGGCTTGGCTTACCCAATTTATTATTTTACTATTGGCCAGCCAATATTCAGAAGGTACTGTTGTGGTTCTGTGATCTGGGTTCCATATGGGGGCAAATGGATGCGAGGTCCTGTCAGTGTTCTAGCCTTGGTTCAATAGCAACCACATCGCTGCTGTTCTCTCCAGTAAGATTAGCCCTGAATCTAGTAGTGGTGCCACCCTGAGTACCTGGAAGCAGTCCAGACAGCACTTTAAACTTAGTTCCAAGTCTTTGCTGGCCCCTATCTGCAACAGTCACCTTTTTTTGCCAGTGGGTTTGGACTTGACATTTAGGTCATGGGAGGGCAAGGGTTTGGAGAAATTTGGGAACCTGTTTGTGGAAGGAAGGTTTGCCAGCTTTAAGGAGCTGTCGGAGAAATTTCAACTCAAGAGTTCCAGCCTTTTCAGATTTTTCGCACAAGGCTTTTCCTTCTTTCCCCTTGGCACTACCCGCCACTCACCAGGGTTCGATTCCCAGTTTGGGTCCCTGTCTGTGCAGAGTCCGCACGTTCTCCCCGTGCCTGCGTGGGTTTCCTCCGGGCGCTCTGGTTTCCTCCCATAAGTCCCGAAAGACGTGCTTGTTAGATGAATTGGACATTCAGAATTCTCACTCAGTGTACCTGAACAGATGCCGGAGTGTGGTGACTAGGGGATTCTCACAGTAACTTAATTGCAGTGCTAATGTAAGCCTACTTGTGACACTAATAAAGGTTATTATTCCCTGTTGAAGAGGATTTTGTCTTTTGTCAGCTCTGGTCTTGAGATAAACAGCATTGAGACATTTAAGCATGTTCAGTATGTGAGGGAGAAAGAAATAGAAGGGTATGCTAATGGCGTGAGACATACGCGGGAGGAGGCAATTCGCATGGAGCATAAACATTGTCACAGCCTGTTCCTATGCTGTTGGTGCAGACTCGCTGGGCCAAATGGCCTCGTTCTGTACTGTAGGTATTCTATGTAAATCAATGCAAAATGATCAATTTGGCAGTTGCTCAGAAACTCACATCTCACCAGTTAAGAATTTAAGCAAGATAATTAAATAAAGTTACATATTTTACCATGATGCTTATTATTTCAACTGTCAATGAAGCACAAGATAATTAGCTTCAGAATGCAATTAAGTTTGAAAATTAAACGTTGGTATGAGGTGAAATATACTTCCCTCCCTCAGCTTACTGCGCTTTCGAAGTTTGAGGGCAAAAGTGCATGATCAGTCTATTGCTTTCTTTCTCTTTAACTGTTCATGTGTGCAATTAAGCACACTCAACACCACAATGTTTTTTTAAAAAAACAGATCGATTCAAACTTCATCTGAATAAAGCGTCCAAACATTCCCCTCAGCCTTTTTCAAATTACTTTAAAAAATCAGCCGAGCAGGAATTGCTGGAAGCTGAAAAAACACAGATGCACCTTGGGAAATTAGGTAAACTGCAAATGTTCCGACTGCAGCCAGCTCCTAAAGTCACAGATCTGGTCTCGGGAGAAGATGAGTCATTGAAGAAACACTTTAATGAAAGCATTATGGTATAATTCAATGGTTAAAATTTAATCAGTTCGAAAAATACGCAATTTTGTGACATGATTTGGGGCACTGGAAATTTAGTTACCAGGAAAAAGTAGCAGAGAAAAAGAAGTCTGAAAACAATTCCCTGCATTTCAGCCAAATTGTGAAATTGGATTATGATTGGTTCGCAGAAGTAGTGTCCATCATATCTGTAGAGATATCAATTTATGGTAGAATAGGTGAGAGCAAAGCGTTGATAATAATAATAATCTTTATTATTGTCACAAGTAGGCTTACATTAACACTGCAATGAAGTTACTGCGAAAAGCCCCTAGTCGCTGCATTCTGGCACCTGTTTGGTTACACAGAGGGAGAATTCAGAATGTCCAAATTACCTAACAGCACGTCTTTCAGGATAAAATGGTGAAAGCAGGAGGTGGGATACAACAAAAATTGAAAGAATGAAACCAGAAACAGCGCAGGGACCAGATTTTGTAGAAGGTCCGGCAGTGAAAGCAACTCAAGAAAAATTCCAAAACGGTGAGGTCACGACGGGCGGGTGGAGGAGGAGCTCCAAGGGTGAGTAAATCAAGTGAGTAAATAGTTAGCAACTTGATTTTTGTATCAAAACCTTTCAATCTCATTTTAATTCAGACTACCAATAAAAAACTAAAAATAACGAGCAAGAGCAAGGTAGACTGCATGTCAGGGATGCAGTATGTGGATGTTTATGGACAGCAAGACAGTCCCAGATTCCCATCTCGGTCACAAGAGGTCAGTCATTCTGAAACATACCACAACATGAGGGAAGCGGGGTGGGGGGGGGGACTTCCTACACAGTTTTATCCAGAACATAGCCATTCCTTAGAAGAAAGCAGATGTGCTGGAAGGGGAGTATGATGATTATGGATTGGGAACATAGGAAAGTTTGAGACCAGATCCTATAGACACTGCACCTGTTCAATAAGTGCAATGTGCTTACTGCATGTGAAGGGGAGTTCAATCACAAAACAGAGCAAGGCACAGATAGTTCAGAAGGTTGTACAAGGGCATGGAAGTAGATTTCAAATGTCATTGTGATAAGGGATTCTATTAATTAGGAGTATAGATTGTGTTATGTCGAGAGCAGAATATGACTTCTTCCAAGTTCTAAAGCAGCCATCTTTGACTCGAAACGTTAACTCGGTTTCTCTGTTCACAGACGCTTCCAGATCTGCTGAGTATTTCCAGCATTTTGGTTTTTATTTCACATTCCCAGCATCTTCAGCATTTTGCTTTAATCTTACAATAGTGTCCTCTTCAATCATGAACAGAAGTCTCAACAGGTATGTTACCTACCCACAGCCAGAGAGGGTAAGGGTTATCTTGAGATGACGAGAAAGAAATTTAGAGAAGGAGGGGATGAATTAATTTCTAACGATCAGGTTGGAACAGGCAACACAGTTAGGAACAGGCAACACAGTTAGCAACAGGCATCACAGATAGCAACAGGCATCACAGATAGCAACAGGCATCACAGATAGCAACAGGCATCACAGATAGCAACAGGCATCACAGATAGCAACAGGCAACACAGTTAGCAACAAGGACACGGTCATGTTGAGCGAATACCAGAAGTTAAGAACCAAATTAAAAATCAAGACATCAAGAGTAGTAATCTCTAGATTATTGCCCGAGTCACTTGCACATTGCCATAGAAACAGGCAGATCAGATGAATTAATAGAAGGTCATATAAGAGCAGGTGCAGCACCAGACATGGGTTAGAAACGAGCTGTAGTGATGGAGCTACTGTGAAAAGCCTCTAGTCGCCACCGTCCGGCACCTGTTTGGGTACACAGAGGGAGAATTCAGAATGTCCAAATTACCTAACTGTATGTCTATCGGGACTTGTGGGAGGAAATCGGAGTACACGAAGAAAATCCACGCAAACACGGGGAGAATGTGCAGACCCCGCACCGACAGTGACCCAAGCCGGGATTTGAACCTGGGATCTTGGTGCTGTGAAGCAACAGTGCTAACCACTGTGCTACCATGCCACTTGCAGGTGCAGCAATTGATTAAGGCGGCAAATGGAATGTTCACTTTTAGTGCAAGGGAATGGAATATAAAAATATGGAAGTCTTGATAGAACTGTACAGGCGTTGATGAGACCTCATCTTACGTACTGTGTGCAGTTTTGGGGCGGGATTCTCGACCCTCCCGCCGGGTCGGAGAATCGGCGGGGGGCGGCGTGAATTCCGCCACTCCAACGCTGACTGCCAAATTCTCCGGCGCCGGTTTTCGGGCGGGGATCGCGCCGTGTCAGTCGGGGGCCGTTGGCAGCGGCGCCCCCGGCAATTCTCCGGGCCCCGATGGACCGAGCGGCCGCCTGTTTCCTGCCAGTCCCGCCGGTGTGAAATGGACATGGTCCATCCCGGCGGGACCTAGCTTGGAGGGCGGTTAGCGGGGTCCTTGGGGGGGGGGTGGGGGGATCCGGCCCCAGGAGGGAGTCCCCACAGTGGCCTGGCCCGCGATCGGGGCCCACCGATCTGTGGGTGGGCCTGTGCCGTGGGGGCACTCTTTCCTTCCGCGCCGGCCTCTGTAAGGCTCCGCCATGGCCAGCGTGGAGAAGAAACACACCCTGCGCATGCGCAGGAAACACGCCGGCAGTCCTGCGCATGCGCCAACTCGCGCCGGCCGGCGGAGGCCCTTCGGCGCCTGTTGGCGCGGCGCCAACCCCTCCAGTGCTGGCCTAGCCCCTGGAAGTGTGGAGGATTCCGCAACTTCTAGGCGGCCCGACGTCGGAGTGGTTCATGCTGCTCTTGGCACCGATACGGGCCGCCCCGCCAATTGCAGGATAATCCCACCCTTGATCTCTTTATTTAAGGAGAGGCTGAGTCCCATTAGAGGCAGTTCAGAGAATGCGCTTCAGGTTATTTCCTGGGATGAAGGGAATTGCTGATGAGGAAAGGTTGAGCACGTTGGGTCCATACTAGACTCATTGGAGTTTAGAAGAATAGCAGGTGACCTTACTGAAACATTTTCCGGTCCTTCCTGTTGGCAGGATCTTCTGAGAGTGCCTGACAGGGTGGATGACAAGAGGATGTTTCCACTTTTGGGAGAATCTAGAACATTCATTTCCAAATAAAGGGTCAGACATCCATTCAAGATGGCGACGAGGAGGAATTCCTTCCGTGAAGATCATTAATCTTTGGAATTCTCTGCTCCAGAAATCACGCAGAGTCTGCGCCATTGAATATATTCAACATTGAGATAGACAGATTCTTGAACTACAGATGAGTCAAGAGTTATGGGGAATGGGCAGGGAAGGAAAGTCAAGGCCAAGATCACAGCAGCCACAATCTTGGACTTAACATGTTCAAGAGGCATTATTGGCTACATCTGCTCCTTTCTCCATGTTCATGTGTACTTCTCAGAGATAACATTGTGGTAGAAAAAAATGCAGTCACCAGTAAGACAGAAATAGAATCCACATGGTTAGAAAATCATAGGGGATTTCAACTGCCTCAAAATTAATTGGGAAGAGATAGGTAAAGCTTGGTACAAGAAATATGTTATCAAGGAACATAAAACAAAATAGCAAAATATTCTATAGGCAAATAGAATCATAGAATTTACAGTGCAGAAGGAGGCCATTCAGCCCATCGAGTCTGCACCAGCCCTTAGAAAGAGCACCCTACCCAAGCCCACACTTCCACCCTATCCCCGTAATCCAGTAACCCCACTCAACCTTTGGACACCAAGGGCAATTTAGCATGGCTAATCCACCGAAACTGCACATCTTTGGACTGTGGGAGGAAACCGGAGCACCCGGAGGAAACCCACGCAGACACAGGGAGAACATGCAGACTCCGCACAGATAGTGACCCAAGCCGGGAATTGAACCTGGGATTATGGAGCTGTGAAGCAACAGTGCTCACCACTGTGCTTCCGTGCCGCCCTATAAATAAAGTTGTGATTGGAATAAGGCGACAAAGGGGCGGTCAGGATAAAAATCACAGGCAATGATAGAGAGATGACAGAAATAATGATGAATTATTTTATTTCCATGTTTACCAGGGAGACAGATCAAGTAGACATGACTTTGGAAGATGAGATTAGGAGCGATATAACCCCATTTAAAATAAATACAGGAGAAGTATTCTATAAGCTAATCAAAACTGATAAAACCTCCAGTCAGGACAAATTTAATTATAAAAGATTCTAGCGAATAGACAACAGAGCCTCTACTACACATTGTAAAAAGTTACAATGTCAAAAGAGCAGCAGATTGCAAAGGTTACACCTATATCCAAGAAGGGTGATAAAACATGCCCCGGTAACATGTCCAGACTACTCATTTCCCAGGGTTTCAATCTCATTTCCTGAGACTACGTTCCTTTGGATTCCAGAGTCTGCATTCCAGCACCAACCCGCAGCTCAGTTTCAACTCTTCAGCCACATGAGGCAGAATCCCACTGCTCCAAAAGGTTACCTTTGCCCCAACAGCCTGCAGCACCAACCTGCTGCCGTCTTTTCACTCTCCTGGGCTTCTCCCAAGCCCTCACTACTTTGAACCTGCCAACTGCAACACTTTTGCTGCCTGGAGCCTCTTTCTTTGCTCCTCCTCCAGAGGACGGTGTCATAATATACACACAGGTATATGATGGTGCACAGACAGGCAGTGATTGACACACAGGATGATCAGTGAACACACAGAACACAGCAGCCAATCACCAGACAGGACACGGCCACTATATAACCAGGGGGCGCTAGTTTTCCCGCTCTCTTGGGATCCAGTCTCTGAGACAGTCAGAGCCTGTGAGCAGCAACTAGAACATACACCATGTGGTAATAAGATAGTCTGGTTGGGTTAGCCTCAGGTCTCCAGTCAAGTCAGCATAGTGTCAACCCACAGTTAAAGTATGTATGATAGTTAAGAGTTCAATAAAATCGAGTTGCATGAATCAAGTGTTGGAAGCCTGTCTCTCTCACAGCTGCAGTAAACGCAGTCCTCGCAGACCCGGCATACCCAATCAGCCAGCTCCTTCACTGGTTTTAAAAGTTTTTAGAGCACTGAACGCAATTTTCTTATTGCAAGCAACTTGTATTTAAACAATAGAAAGTGGCATTCTTCTTGTATATTTATCATCCATCGTACCCTCCAAGCAATGACAGTTTTCTAAGCAAACATGCGACAGCTGCTCTAATGGGTTCTGAATCCCCACTTCACTGAGTAGTAATTCTCAGTGACCACCTCCAGATGTTTTCCTCAGTTTTCAGAAAGTTTCTTAAATCCACCACCAATATTAAAGCCTGTTCCGATGATCCTTCTTTCCCTTGGCTTCCAGACCAAATCTCCTAGAATGCATGGAAGGCTGCAAGATGATCTCTTTGGCTAGTTAGTCCCCATCTTTTCCCACATCCAGCTGTGATAGCTCGCAAAGTAAAGCAGCCTTTCCTCTCTGCTTTCTGCCTGTTAAATTCATTAATTGCAGGGAAGACTGTGACTCGTTCATGGCTTCCTCTTTCCTCTTCCCCATGGCGAAATGCTAATTATATCTGGGTAGAAATGCTAATTAGCTTGTCCTCAACTCCCTTTACCTTAGAAGTAGATTGATAATTTAAAGCACAGCTGTTTGCACCCTGGTGCCTATCACATCTTCCTGGGACTTTGGGAGAATCGGGGTCTACTCAGTATAAACTCCGAGACTGCTGCCAATGTCTCCAAGTGTAAACACCTTGCATTTTCTTCCCAGAAAAAACAACCCAAACCTTTTATTGACCTTGAACAATAAAACAATCCAGGCTTTATTGTCAGGCAGATTGCAATCAGAAATCAGAAATCCCATTGGCTGCCGGCGGGAATGGAGAATCCTGTGCGCAGCCAAGGAACACGAGGCTGGGGGGCAGAGAATTCATCCACTATTACTTCTACCATGCTGTCTCTCTGATGCCCAGGCTGTCCACAGCCTAGGTCCTGGCTGGAGCAATGACTTGACCCGCTCGGCCACCTCCAACCCCTCATGACGAGCATCGAGAACAGAACAATATAGAACCAGTGATTGGTGGGTCCTTCTGACCCCAGGTCTCTCAGACATGATATGTTGTGCTCCATCACACCCAGCCTCCAAATCAAGATTACCAAAGCATGGCAGACAATTCTCAAACTCAATTGCAAATTCATCTCTCGCCAAGGACCAGGCTCAGAGGTCATCTCACCCAGCATATTATCTCGGCTCTATCTCGTAAAAAGACCAATCAATAAATTCCTGGGACATGGCGTAAGTCATGTAGCCCAAGAAGAAACAAGTAAGGAATGCGCATCAGGATGAAACGACAAATTTTAAAATGACCAGGTCCGGAACTCGCATCATGTGACACCCCATCCTTCCCATAACTTACGGGCCATATTGAGTAGAGAAATTTCTGGAACTGTCTTTTCTTTTAAAAATGGATGTTAAACCGCAGTTAAGATGGTGACTGAGGGTCAGGTGACTTTTGCAATATCTGCACAGACTCAAAAGTTCAGGTCTCTGGAAAGTCCCCAATTGAATCACTATGGGTGGAATGTCCCCCTTGAATGAAATTACTAGTACAAAACCACCTGTGGAATTCACGCTACCTATTGCTAATGGACACACCAAAAATTCAAATTTATGGACTCTTAAACCCACCGTTTCTGAACTTGACACTAACCAGAAGAGACCTTCAGAAACAAGTTAATCATAAGTTGGTGTAAATGACACCATCCAACTCCTGACAATGGCTTTGAAGTTCAAATCATTCTGGGTAGCCAATAGAAGTATGAATCTTATGACCACAACATCCAGGGAGAAACCAGTCAGTCTGAAATCATTAAGCAACAAAAGCAGCAGCATCTATGCCTTAAGATTGGAGACCACAACTTTGTAAGATCTCCCAGCCTGTTTCCTTTCAAATCCAGCAGTAGAGAAACCTGACCTCCTTGTAAGAATCCTACAAGTAAACAACTTTGTGTCCTGCTGAAAATCCATGTCTTTGAGGGAATCTGGCTATTGAACCCACCCAGACTACCCATCAAGAGTGCAAATGCCTTTTTCAGTGGGACTGTAACATATGAAGATGAGCCAAACACAGGAATTACAAACTATTCTTTTGTTTACAACTTGTAAAAGTGCATTATTCTCTTTAACTGTATTTTTCTCGAGTGTGTGTGCACATAAGTGTACATGTGCCAAATAAGCGACCTAGTATTAGATTTAGGGACAGAGGACTGAAGAGCACCAGTCGGCCATTTAGCTCTTTGATCCTGCTCAGCCATTTGATAAGATCATGGCTGATCTGGCTGTGATCTCAACCCTACTTTCCGGTTTTCTCCCCACAAACCTCGACTCCCTTTTCCATCAAAAATCTAACACAGCTTTGAATAAATTTAATGACCCAGCGTCCACTGCGTTCTGGGCAAGGGAGCTCCACAGATTAGCGACCCTCTTAAAATGAAGACAATTATTCTTAAACTGGGTCCCCTAGTTCTAATCTCCTCTACAAGGGAAAACATCTTCCCGGTATTCACCCTATCAAATCCTCTCAGGATCTTGGAAATTTCCATAAGTTCACCTCCCATTCTCTAAATTTCATTGGGTATAGGCCCAACCTCTCTTCATAAGATAACTCTTCACCCCAGGAATGAGTCCTGTGAACCTTCTCTGAACTGCATCTAATACAATTATACCTTTTGTCAAATAAGGAGTCCAAAACTCTACACAGTACTCCAGATGTGGTCTCACCAATGCCTTGTGTCTAGCTGCAGTAAAACCTCCAGGATGAAACTATCAGGTGAATTGATGAATGAATAATCTCCTTCAAACTCACAAAAGCTTGCTGCTGATTATTCAAATTGACTATGCACTCAGGGGCTAAGGAACAGACATCTTCATTTTCAAAAGCATATTGAGTATGGAGAGTGAAAGAAGGGAATTGGGGGTTTGGTTCTCTCTCATCCCTGTCCATTGGAGTCACCATGAAATCAAATAAGGAATGCAGAGGAAACGTTTTCACCCAGGGAATGAAGTGGTCACCGTGAAACGTTTTCACCCAGGGAATGAAGTGGTCACCATGTGGAAGCCACCACCAGAGGGAGTAGCTGTGGTGAATAGTAGAGATGCATTTAAGGGAAAGCTAGATAAACCTATGAGAATAGAGGGTTGTGGTCACCCCAAAATAGGACGAAGAACGGCAACAGGAGGTAATGTTTTAGAGAGGAATTGCATGGCAACATAGGATTTGTTTCAGCAATAAGATGAATACATACGATGTGCAAGTCATAATAGCAAAATAGCCAAAAATAACTTTGCTATAGCTCACCTAAAATGGGAATAACAAACTGAATGATGTTATTACAGGTTAATGTGGCTACACCCACACAAATGTAGAGGATGCAAAAGCCCATGTCATGGGTATATCTTCCTGTCCAAAGTAATATTTTAAGGAGGAATAATTGATCTTTCATACTGCTAAGAAGTTTTGAAAAATCCTAGAAATCATCTTGGCTTAGCAGGACAAGAATAGTACCATTCTGCATCCAGTTCCTTCCTCAGAGATGTCCTGTCTCATTTAGTATCAATTATAAGTCGTTTTTACTTTGCGCCGCTCCAAACTTGTGGAATCTAATCAATTTGGAGTCCAAACTGACTCTGAAAAACCAAAATGTGGATTACGAATTAGAGTGTTATTCGAATTAAGAGTATCGTCCTACTTGTGTCGGTCTGGACTCAGTGGTTCCACTCTTACCTTTGGGGCCACAGCTTCAAACCCCACCCAGAACCTTAAGCACATTGGGCTGGATTTTGTACTCAGCAGCAAAAGGATCGGCAATCGACACAGACCTCAAAAACAGCTCTGGACAAAGGTTTAGCTGGTTCTGAGCATCAATTTCTTCAATTGAGCCGAGGGTTCGAATGAAATGCAATCTGAGGCATCTAACAGAAGTCTACCCTGCTACCCAAACTGATCAGTCAGTTGAAGACTTTTTTCCCCCACAGACAGCAAAGTAGTAAAATATAGGTTTATAATTGGCATTTTACCCATGTCAAATCAAGCAAAATAACGATGGAGAAATACACATGGGGTGAGGGTAGAAGCTGAAACAATAGAAACTTCAAAGAATAAATCAAAACACAATTTTTACAATTTGTTTTAAATAATGCAATTTGTAAATGTTTTTCTGAGGGAATGACATTCCACATTCGTAGAAGTAGATTTTCCGGGCCAGAGAGGATATTGTTCAGTAACTAAGATTTAGTATATCATTAAAAACTCAGTCAGCAAGGCATATTTTCAATGGTTTTTACAGGATAGTACGTAAGAATCTGAAGTTCGAGTCAATCCACGAATACTTTATTGATTGCATCTAAACAGACTGCAATATCACATCTTGTGGCTTCATAGAGTAACAAACAAATCTCCGCATATATCTGCGCATGTGTGGACCAGAAGCTCCTCCCAGTTGTGAAAGTTTTCCTTGCGTTGTCCCAGCCTCAAATTTGACTGTATTTCTGTATTCCTGCCACACTTACTGCAGTGCTGGTGCAGGTGTGGTTGTAGTGTATAAGTATACCAAGGTCCACCTGTGTTCATATTGTTTTGGAGTTCTCAAATTCACCATCGGGCATTCCCCAGTTTCACTTTCTGCTGACTTCCACCTCTGAAATATTCCCCAGATTTCCCACAGGTCCATCCGGCCACTTTCTCTTTGCCTCAACCATTTTTACCCTGCCTAGTTCGCAACTTGGAATCAAATGCAAAATGAAGAACCTGCATTCACACAGCACCTTCCACAATCTCTTAACTCCATTTCGCGTGTAACCACTGTTGAAATGTAGGGCACAATTTACTGGCCACGTCCCGCCAGAATCAAGACGAATGGCCAGCAGATCGCAGGATCCCATATTGCGTGGAACCCAGACTTGCAGAATTAAAACTCACTTAACTCTGCCAACGTGTCTTTTGGTAACGGGGATGTGTTGAGCAGTCGCACATCAGGTGGCTCTCCTCCGAAAGTCAGAATAATCGGCATGAGTGAAAGGGGGGGGGACCAAGGTTGAACATGGCCCTCCAGGCCGACAAGGTCTTCTGCCAGAAAACATTACAGGCCATGGACGAGTACATTACTAACAACTGGAACAGGGAGGTCGCACACTCCACATTCTGGGAGGGAATGAAGGTTGTGATTAGAGGAGAAATTATCGCCTATAAGGCACGCAGGGACAGGGAAGAGAGGGTGGCTAGGCTGTGACTGATAGACTCCAAATGGAGTCTACAGAAGATACTCCGAGGCCCCAACCGTACGGCTTCTGGCGGACAGGAAAAAGTTACAAATGGACTTTAACCTGCTATCCAGCAGGAAAGCAGTGCACAAACTCCGCCAGACATGGGGGATCTTCTACGAACATTGAGACAAGGCTAGCTGCCTGCTGGCCCACCAACCAAGAAAGCAGGCAGCCACGAGGAAGATAACGCTGGTGAACGATAGCGGGGTCGGACTGGTAGCCGAACCAAAAAAGGTCAACAAAGCCTTCTACCGGGGCTGTACACCTCCGAGCCCCCCAATAGGGACTTGGGAATTAAATGGATCCTCGATGGACTGGACATGCTAGTCGTTGGGGATGATAGAAGGAGGGGGCTGGAAGCACCACTAGGACTGGGAGAGGTCATAGAGAGCATCAGCTCCATGCAGGCGGGGAAGGTGCCAGTACCCAATGGGTTCCGGGCAGATTTCTATAAATCATTTGCGACAGCACTGGCCCTGCACAAACAGGAAATGTTCACAGACTCACTAGCGTCGGGCACCTTGCCTCCAAAGCTAACACAAGCCACCATATCGCTGTCACCCAAGAAAGACAAAGACCCCACGGAATGCGGATCATACAGACCCATTTCGCTGCTCAGTGTGGATGCGAAAGAACTCACAAAAGCCCTGGCTAAGCGGCTGGAGAACTCCAAACCAGAGGTGATTGCAGAGGACCAGGGAGGCTTTGTTAAGGGTAGACAGCTAACAGCGAACATCAGGCAACTGCTAAATATGATAATGACCCCATCCTGGGGGGAGAATAGCAGAGTGATCATCTCCCTGGATGCAGAGAAGGCCTTCGACAGAGTCGAGTGGAAGTGCATCACTGAGGTACCGGAGCAGTTTGGGCTGGGGCCAGGGTTCACCTCATGGATGAAACTCCTTACAACGACCCCAAGGCAAGCTCACAGTCCAACACCACCAGTTCTGAATACTTCCAGCTGCACAGAGGCACAAGGCAGGAAAAAGCTACAAATGGACTTTAACCTGCTATCCACCAGGAATGTGCACCAACTCCGCCAGACAAGACTTTCCCCGCTCCTATTCGCCCCGGCAATCGAGCCGTTGGCGATCACCCTCAGAGAGGTGAGAAGCTGGAAGGGAATCTAATGAGGAGAGAGAACACAAAGTCTCATTCTATGCGGGTGACCTGCTCCTCTACATCTCGGACCCACAAAGCGGCATGGAAGGGATCAGGAAGCTCCTGAGAGAGTTTGGAGCCTTCTTGGGCTATAAGCTCAACCTGAGCAAGAGTGAAGTCTTCCCGGTGAACCCGAAAGGGGAAGGGCAGAGCTGGAGGGATTACCATTCAAACTTCCCCAAAGCACGTTTTAGGGAACCTAAACTGGACCTGGATTCACAAATGGAACCTGCCCAGTCTGGCAGTGGAAGTAAAAAAGGACCTTCAGAGATGGGACAGACTCCCACTCTCCCTAGCGGGGAGGGCACAGGTGAGCAAGATGAACGTATTATCCAGGTTCCACTTCCTGTTCAGATCCATACTGATCTACATCCCCAAGGCCTTCTTCAATGCGGTCAACAAAATGAAGTCTTACAACACCAGGTTAAAGTCCAACAGGTTTGTTTCGATGTCACTAGCTTTCGGAGCGCTGCTCCTTCCTCAGGTGAATGAAGAGGTCTGTTCCAGAAACACATATATAGACAAATTCAAAGATGCCAAACAATGCTAGAAATGCGAGCATTAGCAGGTGATTAAATCTTTACAGATCCAGAGATGGGGTAACCCCAGGTTAAAGAGGTGTGAATTGTCTCAAGCCAGGACAGTTGGTAGGATGATTCACACCTCTTTAACCTGGGGTTACCCCATCTCTGGATCTGTAAAGATTTAATCACCTGCTAATGCTCGCATTCCTAGCATTGTTTGGCATCTTTGAATTTGTCTATATATGTGTTTCTGGAACAGACCTCTTCATTCACCTGAGGAAGGAGCAGCGCTCCGAAAGCTAGTGACATCGAAACAAACCTGTTGGACTTTAACCTGGTGTTGTAAGACTTCGTACTGTGCTCACCCCAGTCCAACACCGGCATCTCCACATCATGTCAACAAAATGATCATGGCGTTTGTGTGGAAGAGGAGGGGGGTAGGTAAAGAACCCAAGGAACCCCAAAAAGGTCCTACAATGAAGTAGAAACATGGGGGCCTGGCCATCCCAACTTACAATACTACTAATGGGCAGCCTCAGCAGAAAGAGTGGGGGATGGGTGAAAGAATGAGAAATGGAATGGGTGAGGACGGAGGAGAGCTCCGGGCCCTGGCCATGGTAGTAGTCCCATCCCCACCAGCCAAACACTCAACAGGCCCAGTGGTGGTGACCACACTCTGAACCTGGAACCAAATGGGGCAGCACTTTTGGTTTAACCAAAATGTCCACTATGGCCCCCATCTGTGGCAACCACAAGTTCATGCCAGCCATGTTAGATGCCACTTTCTGGAGATGGAGACAGGACAGGGAAATACTGACCGTTAAGGATTTCTACACAGAGGACAGGCTAGCAACCTGAGAAGAACTGACAGAGAGACTACAGCTACCCAACAGGAACCACTCCGACACCTACAGGTTAAGAACTTTCTCTGCAAGGAGACGACAACATACCCACAGACCTCGAGCTGCACAATGTTTTTTTAAAATAAATTTAGAGTACCCAAATCATTTTTTTTCCAATTAAGGGGCAATTTAGGGTGGCCAATCCACCTACCCTGCACATCTTTGGGTTGTGGGGGAGAAACCCTCGCAAACACGGGGAGAATGTGCAAACTCCAAAGGAACAGTGGCCCAGAGCCGGGATCGAACCTGAGACTTCGACGCCGTGAGGCAACAGGGCTAATCCACTGCACCATCGTGCTGCCCTAGCTGCACACTTTTAGAGGAACCACTGGGAGGAGGGAACTGCGGGGACCTGTATGGATTAGAAAGAGCACGCTCCCCACTGGACAAAACACGGGAAAAATGGGAGGAAGAGCTCGGGAAAGAAATAAGGTGGGGACTCTGGAGCAAAGCACTAAACAGGGCCAACTCCATCTCCACTTGTGCAAGGCTAAGCCTCATGCAATTGAAAATGGTGCACAGAGCGCACCTGACAAGAACCAAACAGCCTTCTTTGAGGCAATGTCTAAGGTTTTGGGGGTGAGAGTGGCAGTCTTTGGGGTATCGGAGTAGCCAGAACTATTCATGGGGAAGAGGGCCGGCGCCTTTGCCTTCGCTTCCCTAATCACCCGCCGGAGAATCCTGCTCGGCTGACGATCAGCAGCACCACCCACAGCTGCAGACTGGCTGTCAGACGTGTCGGAATTTCTCCACCTGGGGAAAATCAAATTCACCATCCGAAGGTCAGAGATGGGGCTGCACAAAACGCCAAGGTCATTCACCAACTCGTTCCAGGATCTTTTCGAAGCCAACAGCCAACAGGGCAAAGAAATGGGGGGAGGGCGAGTACACAGGGGCCAACAAGCCAGAAGGGAACAGATAGGGAGAGGAAGCCAGGGAGAGAGGAGGCGGCGGTTGGAGAACAGCCGGAATGGATAATAGTGTGCCTAGAGCAAGGCCACAAAGAATAGAACCCCCAAAGACACACCAAAAACAGAGGGGGCATTTGACAAACTGGGGGGAGGGAAAGTGGAAAGAGCTGCACATCTGTCAATAGATGACAATCACCTACCGTAAAATATGTGATCTAATAAAGTTTCCTAAAACAACAAAAAGGGGGAGAAACCAAGGAGTGGGGGAGGGGGAGGGGAAGAGGAGGGAGGGTGGGCCGATGTCAATGGAAAGTTCCTGCGTATTGTAATCGATCCACATACCTTTGTCTATTGTATGGTGTATAAAATGAAAAACTTCAATACAAACATTTTCAAAAAAAACTTGCCGACACCAGATTGAACCATCGCCCAGGATCTACCTGCCTCACCGAGGAGACCCCAGCTGGGTGCCGTTCAGTGCTGGTCCCACGAACGTGGACCAGACGGAACGGCATTTGGGGAGGCCCCCATGACTGATATCTGGGCAGGGTGGCACCTTGGCACTGCTGATGCCACCTGGCAGTGCCACACAGGTGCCAACTTGGCACTGCCAGGGTGTTCAGGTGTCACTACCAGGGTGCCAAACTGGTAGTGCCAAAGTGTTTGGGAAACATGCCAGGGATCGGGCCTGGGAGTGCTCTGTCTGTGCGGGTTGGGGTGGAGGGGGCTCAAGGACCTCTCCCCCCCCCCCCCCCCACCCCGGCCCAACAGGTGAGTTGGGCATTGGGGGATCCAGGACTTACATCGGAGGGTCGGGAGATCGAGAAGTACTGCTCATCGGAGCTCCTCAGTGCAGGAAATGCGGCTGAGTGCAGCCTCGGAGGGGTGTTCCCTGTTGAGGCCCAAACAAAAAGAGTGCCATTTGATAGCAGTGTCATTCCTGGTACTACAAGCGCCAGAAACAACCCCTCTAATTTTGCCAGAACAGACTCTGCTTCGTTTGTTTTGGATTTGCACCCGTAGAGAATATAGTGGCCAATTTGTGCACAGAAATGTTTCACAAGCAAGGAGATAATGAGCAGATAATCTGACTTTAATGGTGCTGGAGGACTTTTGATGAGTGCCATGGGATATTTTACATCCATCTAAGATGGTAACCATGGAACAACTCATCCAGAAATCATTAGGGTCTGTTTTTTTGCTGGATTTAACCTTTTATTTAAAGCAACGCCAAAAATAATAACAGCTGTGCAAGACTTTTGGGACCAACTTGGGAGTTGTAACATAATCTCTTGGAAGGACTTTTAAAAAGAATTCCTGAGAAGTAGAAATTTTAAAAACACTCTGTTCTCTTGGACTTTCCTTTGAAGTTTCTTGGAAGGAGTGTCGAAAGAAGGTAAATCTATGTAAAAAGATAAACATGCATAGCAAGATATGGACGACAGGGAGATCAAAATAACCTAAATGCCAAATCAAAAGAGGTACATCAGCAAACACCAGGAGTCACACAAATGCAAGCTGACGTTGACTGCATCACTACTAGGAATAGTTAAGGGATCAATAGTAAAAGATGTGCTATCAGCTTTTGGATCAGGAAATATGTGGAACAGACTTGCTGTTAAAACGGTTATTAACATATGGTGCAGACAAGAAGATATCAACATTTTAAAGTTATATTTTTAGGAGGGGACAACAGAAGCTGCTATGATGGCTGCAATGTACCATGTGAGTTTCAACATTTGAACTGTAGACAGTCGACTCTGCGGCCTATCATTGATTAACTATGAAACTGAGTGAAGAACCTCACAGCCACTTGCGAGATTCAGACGGGTGTTTAAGGATGGACCAAAATCTGCAGGAAATGCAGCTTGAAGATAACTCGTCTCCATGTTTTAAAAAAAACAAAAGGCATTGAAACACCATGGGTGTTAGGAGAATGTGAGTTGGATCCCATTGACCTTTCATTGTATTGTGATGACTCCTCATCCAAACACAACTTCCCTGTCTCAAACTCTCAGTACGAAAAGACACAACATTTTTTTTTCTAATTAGCCTAACACATTACCTTATTGGGAAATAAACTTTGGACTTACAACAGGTTCCATCGGTGAGATAATCATGTTTGTTGCCTGCTTTTTAAAGTAATAGCAGACTGAAGCAGAGACAGCAGAGTCATTGAACCAGCTGAATCAACAAAGCTGCCAAAGTTATAAATAGCCATACCTTGAAAGTGGGTGACAGACTCTCTTCAACCTGCTCCAACTTCAAATTCACCTGACAACACACCTCCTGGTAAATCAACTATAAGTAACCTCATAGCTTCTTAGAGGGAATCATCTGCTTTTCAAAACCTTCAATCCAGCCAAATCATAAGCTTAACTAAGAAACTACTGTAGCCAGGTAAAATGGCTAACTCCCGATTTAAAATGGCGAACAGCAAAGGCTGATGGTAAAGTCAGCCAACAGGACACAAACGAGCAGCTGCAGGCTGAGTGTGTATTTACCTCTGGAAAGGCCAGACAAGATCGATACCGGCAACCATCAGCGTAACAAAACACCAGCCATCTGCATATTAATGAGCAATCCCCTGGAACAATGAGCAACATTTAGACATATAAAGCAAAACCAGACTCTTTGGCGCCAGCAGAAGCCTACACAATGGGAGGTGAATGACCACCTCAGGACCGCCCATTGATCAGGGAACCGCTCCAGCATTGGAGAAAATCGAACCAAGTGATTGGGACGAAGTCCAATCACTTGGAACCAGGTACAGGATCCGCCCCGAAAGACGGGAAGCCCCTGGGGACTATAAGAATCAAGCCCAAGTTCAAATCGTCCTTCTCTTCTTGACTGGGTCACTCAGCAACGCGAACCAACCCTTGACAGTGACCGGTCCAGCCGCCGCTGATATCCAGTAAGTCTTACTTCAACTCTCGCTACGAGATAGGCGCTCCTAGCTACCAATCTGTACCAACTTCGAATCCCGCAGGCTCAGAACCCGAACGAAAGGCCATTCGTTTCCCTGACCTGATGGGCCAGTTCCAAGTTAAGTATTGGCCTGTTAGTCGTAGAAGTAGCTTAGACGTAGAATTTATGCATGAGTAGCGATTACTGTGTATAATAAATGTGCTTTGATTTAAATCTTACTAAGCGGTGTATTGGATTATTGATCATTACTCGGACTTGAACCACTTGGCGGTATCAGAAAGATACCTGGCGACTCAAGAGCAAAGGCAATAAAACAGAGCAATTAAAGTAACTACAAGCCTGTTATTTTTTTTAAAAAGTGAAATAATCCCAAATTGTAACTATAGCTCTTTTCGGCACCTGTATCTAACATTTGTGTGAGTGATACTGTGTGGAACTTTGCATTTTTAACCCTCCGGGGCAAGTGTGGGATAATAAACACCTCTTTTGTTTTTTAAATTCACAAGTGGCATGCTGCTGGAATTATTTAAATTGAGACATCGACTGAGGATAAGAAATACACAGATTACACATGCAAAACTCTTTGATTATGGACAATAAGAAAATACACAAATTCTGTCTGTTACGTACTCTTAAAAAGTCACACAAGTTTCCTCTCTGGCTTAGTAATAAATGCAATACCAAACGTGGTACAGAGCCACATGAGCAGGGTGGTTCCAGGTTGTACCCGTGAGTTCTCTTGAACAGGTTTATCTCAGCTAGATAGCAGTAGACGTTCTAATGGACCTCACCATTACCAAATAGAAGAACTATGACTACCTGTCAGACGCACACAAACCAAGCAATGAGAAATCTAAACAGGTAGTGTTTAACTTTACACATTATGAAACACGCACTCTCTCATACCACTCCCACCTTATATCTAAGTTCAGGGAATTTTGGCACAGGTTGACTTCAGCAAAGACTTAAGGATGCTTCAATTTTGTACTGCTTTAATTTAACCAGCACAAAATGTGCTTCTGACCATTTTGTGCCTCATGGAATACATACAAAAGTCCTCCTTGCAGGTCAACAACGACCTGGACTTATAGAGTGCTTCCAACAAAATAGAATATCCAAGGCACTTTACAGGAGTGTTATAATGCAATTTAAGAAACAACAAATACATTAAGTGGAAATAAATCTCAAGTGATGTGTACAATGAAGAGATATCTCTGAGGAAGGACAACGAAAAAGAAAATAATTTTAATTCAAATAGTGACATCCATAGAGAGAGGATGTGCTTAATGACACCAACAAGGTTAATCATACATGGGGATGCAATGCAAATGCATTTGAAAATAAGTCAAAATAAATCCTTCTAAAATGGTATGGGCCACAATAGGGGCATTACACCTCCAAAGGGCATGGAGGCAGTGGAGAGAGTTCAGAAAATGTGCCATACAGAGCAGAATCTGTCTTCATTTGAAAGCTAAATGACCAGGGGGATAATTCAGGTGGGGATCAGGGACACTGTACACAGTGTCTGCATGAGTTTCCATAAAATATTTATTTAATTCTGACAGTAGTTTACTGATGCAAAAAGGTTAATGTTGTGTTAGGTACACTGGTCTAACACTGGCTACAACTGGATGAAGTTTAGATCAGAAAGAAACTCCAGACCTTGAAGTTAGTTCAATCAGGCTTATTGAACTAATAGCACAGTTCTCTGTGAGTTCGACTCTCTGCTAACTTAAGTGAGGTTACTTTGTCTGACTGAACCCAGACTAGCTCTTAGCCATGTGGTGGAGGTGTGAGATTGTAACAACACCCTTGACTGACTCTCTAGATGTTCATCAGTGGAACAAGGTGGAGTGTGAGTGCCTCGTGTCTTTTATAGCCAGATCCCACCCCTGAGTGTCCTGCCTGCTTATTGGTCATGTCCTGTTCTCTGTGTCCATTCGCTGCTTGTCTGTATATCATTATGTGCGTGTCTGCATACCATGACAGTTACGTCGGGGTTACTGGGTTACATAGATAGGGTAGAGACATGGGATTGAGTAGGGTGCTCTTTGTAAGGGTCGGTGCAAACTCAATGGGCTGAATGGCCTCCTTCTGCACTATAAATTCTATGACATGATTTTGTCCTCTTCAGCCTCTCCATAGCATGCAATACTTTCAATCACTCCACCTATTCTCTGCCTTAAACCCTGCCCTCTGCTCTTCCAATTCTGAACTTTTCATGTTCTATTTCACTGGTTGCAGAGTCGTTTTTTTATTCGTTCTTTGGATGCGGGCGTCGCTGGCAGGGCCATCATTGGTTGCCCATCCCTAATTGTCCTTGAACTGAGTGGCTTACCAGGCCATTTCAGTGGGGGGCAGCTAAGAATCAACCACATTGCTGTGTGGGTCTGGAGTCACAAGAAGGCCAGACTGGATAAGGACGGCAGATTTCCTGCCCTGAAGGACATCAGTGAACCAGATGGGTTTTTACGACAATCAACAATGGTTACATGGTCATCACTAGACTTTTAATTCCAAATTTCTATTTAATTCAAATTTCACCATCTGCCATGGTGGGATTTGAGCCTAGGACCCCAGAGCTTTACCCTGCACCTCTGGATTACTAGTCCAGTGACAATACCACTGTGCCATTGCCTGCCCTCTTCAGCTGACCTTTGACCCAAAATCCAGCATTCTCTCACTAAGCTCTTCATCTTCACATCCGCAAACTTCTCTTGTCAACCGGGTTTGAGGATACTTGACTTCCGGTGGCGGCCATGGAGGGGTAGGTTGCACATTTGATAGCTCCCGCCTGTAATGGACTTTTGGACCTTTTTCCCCCGTTTTTCTTTGGATTTTATGGGATAAAGCAGTGAAGAGTGAAACAGTAAGGAGAAATCCCCCTCCGGTGTATGGAGAATTGGACCAGAAGTGGCCGTGGGAGACGCAAGCAGAGTTGGTAACACGGGACAGCATGGCGGAGGGCAAGGGCCGCGGGGAGACAGCACAGCGGTCGACAGAGCACCTGGTGAAGTTTTTCAAGGATTGCTTCGCCAAGTTGAAGAAGGACATGCTGGACCTGATTAAGGCTTCGATTGATCAAGTGGTTCAGAATCAGGAAACCCACGGGAGAGCGATCCAGGAGGTTGAACAATAGTTATCCGAGCACGAGGAGTATATAACTGTGCTGGAAAGCAAGGTGGGGATGATGAACCACCGCCAGAAAAGAATGAGGAAAAGCTGGAGGACCTGGAGAATAGATCCAGGAGGCAGAATCTCAGAATTGTTGGCCTCCCTAAAGGCAGTGAGGGATCGGATGCGAGGGCCTATGTGACGGACATGTTGGAGAAGTTGATGGGGGCTGGGGTGTTCCCTCGGCCCCTGGAATTGGACAGAGCGCACAGAGCCCTCGCGAGGAAGCCCAGAGCGAACGAACCGCCGAGGGCCATGGTGATACGTTTTCACCGTTTCATGGACAGGGAACACGTTTTGCGGTGGGCCAAGAAAGAACGGAGCAGCAAGTGGGAGAACTGTGAGTTGCGCATTTGTCAGGACCTGGGAGCGGATTTGGCTAAGAGGCGAGCTGGGTTCACCCTTTTGAAGAAGAGGGTGAAGTTCGGGATGCTGTACCCAGCCCGCATGTGGGTCTCACATGAGGAACGGGGCTTCTACTTTGAAACGCCAGACGAAGTATGGACCTTTATTAAAGAAATGAAGCTGGAGGTGAATTAAAAGACACTTAAGTCTTGGAGAAGTACTGTGGCTGCGATTTGTGGTGCTGGATTGTAAAAATGTAAGTAGCTCTATATGAAATAATGGGCTGTGTGGATGGTTAAAGGTTGATTTGTCTTGCAGCGACCTTGTTAGAGTTGGAATGGCGTTTGAATTTAGTTCTGCTTTTTGGGTGACTATTTTTCTAAAGTGATTGTTTCTTCACTTTTTTTTTCTGTTGCTGTTTACTGGGGAGTGTGATGCTTTTAAAATGTTTATTCATGTGGGGGGGGGGGGAAGAGAGCAGAGTACAATAGGGAGACAGACTGCTTGGTGCCAGGGGCGGGAGGTATCGAGTCAGCATGGGTCAGCTGACTCTCGGAAGCGCAGTGGGGGGTGGACAAGTGTTAAGCTGGAGCTTGACTTGGGGGATTGGGTTTTTAGTGTTGTTGCTGGGGGGGGAGAACTGCTTTGCTGACAGGGGCGGAACTGTTACTAGGGGACAAATGGGAGGTCGGGAATAGCGACAGCCCGAGTGGGGACTCGAGGAAGTGGAGGGCGCGAGCTTGAGGCTGGCCTAAAAAGGGCGATGGCTAGTCGGCGGGGCGGGGGGGGGGGGGGGGGGGTAGAAGCCCCCCCCCCCGTCCAGGCTGATCACATGGAACGTGAGAGGACCGGATGGGCTGGTCAAGAGGGCTCACGTGTTCGCGCATTTGAGAAAACTGAAGGCGGACGTGGCAATGCTACAAGAGACACACCTAAAGGTTACAGACCAGACGAGATTGAGGAAGGGGTGGGTTAGCCAAGTGTTCCACTCAGGACTGGACTCAAAGACCAGGGGGGTAGCGATCTTGATCAACAAACGAGTGGCATTCGAGGCAGGGAGAATCGTGTCAGACAAGGGGGGTAGGTACATAATGGTGAGTGGGAAGCTGGAGGGGGTGTGAGTGGTACTTGTGAACATATATGCTCCGAATTGGGATGACGTGGAATTTATGAGGCGGGTGTTAGGTAAGATCCAAGGCTTAGAGAGTCACATAACCTGATCAGGGGAGGGAACTTCAACATAGTCATTGATCGGAATTGGACCGGTCAAAATCCAGGACAGGGAGGAGGCCGGCTGCGGCAAAGGAATTGAAGGGTTTTATGGAACAGATGGGGGGGGGGGGGGGGGGGGGGGGGGGGGGGCGTAGACCCATGGAGGTTTGCACGGCTGAGGACGAAGGAGTTTTCCTTTTTTTCACATGGCCACAAGGTATACTCTCGCATCGACTTTTTTGTTCTGAGCAGGGTGCTAATACCGAAGGTCGTGGATGCTGAGTACTCAGCAATTGCAGTGTCGGATCATGCCCCGCACTGGGTGGATCTACGGGTTAGTGTGGAGAGAGGGCAACGCCCGCTGTGGAGACTGGATGTGGGGTTGCTGGCGGACGAGGCGGTCTGTGGGTGGGTTAACAAGTCATCCTGAACTACCTGGAAAAAAATGATACGGGGGAGGTCTCTGCAGCGACGGTCTGGGAAGCTTTGAAGGCAGTGGTCTGAGGGGAATTAATCTCGATACGGGCCCACAGAGAAAAGGTGGAACGGGCTGAGAGGGATAGATTAGTGGAGGAGATACTCCAGGTGGACAGGAGATACTCGGAGGTCCCGGACGGGGGGCTACGAGGGAGCGGCGGAGGTGACAGGTGGAGTTTGGACTGTTGACCACGGGGAAAACAATGGAACAGTTGAGGAAGGCAAGGGGGGGCGATCTATGAATACGGGTAAAAGTCAAGCAGAATGTTGGCGCACCAGCTGAGGAAAAGAGAGGCGGCCAGGGAGATAGGTAAAGTAAAGAGTAGGGACGGTAATACTGTCCTGGACCCAGAGGGGGTGAATGAAGTGTTTAAGGACTTTTATAGTAAATTATATGAGTTGGAATCCCCAGCTGGGGTGGAGGGGATGAGGCAATTTCTGGATCAGTTGATGTTCCCGAAGGTGGAGGAGGACCTGGTGGAGGGGTTGGGAGCCCCAATTGTGAATGAGGAAATAATCAACGGGCTGGAGGGCATGCAGTCGGGCAAGGCCCAGGGGCCTGACGGCTACCCAGTGGAATTCTATAAGAAGTTTTCAGAGATATTGAGCCCACTGCTGGTGAGAACATTAATGAAGCAAGAGAGAAGGGAGACCTCCCCCAACAATGTCCCAGGCCTCGATTTCATTGATCCTGAAACGGGAGAAGGATCCGGAGCAATGTGGGTCATACAGGCAATTTCTCCATTGAATGTGGATGCCAAACTGCTGGCTACGATACTGGCCACGAGGATAGAGGGCTGTGTCCCGGGGGTGATAGGGGAAGACCAGACGGGATTTGTTCAGGGCAGGCAACTCAAGGCCAATGTTTGAAGACTTTTAAATGTTATTATGATGCCCTCTGAAGAAGAGGAGGCGGAGGTGGTGGTAGCGATGGATGCGGAGAAGGCTTTTGATCGGCTGGAGTGGAATTACCTGTGGGAGGCGCTGGGAAGGTTTGGGTTTGGTGAGGGCTTTATTGACTGGGTGCAGTTGCTCTATCAGGCACCAGTAGCGAGTGTGCGTACAAACCGGCTGAGGTCAGGGTATTTTGAACTACACCGAGGGACGAAGCAAGGGTGCCCCCTCTCCCCGTTACTGTTTGCTCTGGCCATAGAGCCATTGGCCATGGCATTAAGAGCCTCTAGGAACTGGAAAGGGCTGGTTCGGGGTGGGGGTGGGGGGTGGGGGGGTGGAGCATCGGGTCTCGCTCTATGCAGTTGACCTGCTCTTGTACATTTTGGACCCGTTGGAGGAGGTGGGGGAAGTAATGCAAATCTTGGGGGAATTTGGCAATTTCTCGGGGTATAAATTGAACATGGGGAAAAGCGAGATGTTTGGGATCCAGGCAACAGAACAAGAGAAGAGACTGAGAGAGCTGCTGCTTAGAACGGTAGGGAAGAGCTTTCGATATCTGGGAATCCAGGTGGCCCGGAAATGGGAGGTACTACACAAGTTAAACCTATCCCGGTTGGTAGATCAAATGGAAGGGGACTTTAAGAGATGGGACATGCTCCCGCTATCACTGGCAGGGAGGGTACAGACCGTGAAAATGACGGTCCTCCCCAGATTTCTGTTTGTCTTTCAGTGCCTCCCCATCTTCATCCCCAAGGCCTTTGTTGTTGTGTGGTTGAGGTGGGCGAAGGTTGGGCTGGGGGGGAAATGTTCATTTTACCATGTTGATGTCATTGTTTTTGTTACTGTTATAAACATTTTCAAATACCTTAATAAAATATTAATTTTTTAAAAAGGTTGAGGATACTTTCCTCAACTCTTCACTGTTCTTGATACCTCTGAAATTCTTTGCAATGTTTGCCCGTATTAAGGCCATTGTAAAAATGCAAATTGTTATCGACTACATAATAGTGCAATCAGACCACAAGCCTCTATCACACACAGTACTATTGAAGCTGACTCTAAAGTGTTATATATTGGTGGTAATTTCAATTAGAAACATTTTAATACCTTGTTTCCTTTATTGATTCATTTATCTTGCTGCCTCGCTCAATGGCATGACCTTATTAAAATTCAAAGTGCATACTGATGGCCCTTCGTTGCAAAGTACATGTGCAATGTTCATCTCCGTTTACTATTCTCAGAGAGCTTTCCAATAACATTTGAAGAGGTGTGGGGGGGGGGGGAGGAGTGGTTTGGAGAGATGAGAAAGAGGAGGGGGGGTTTAGGGAAGCAGAAATGTGAACTCTGCCAATATAGACAGCAAATTACCATTTCATGTAGCAGGCACTGTGAAGGGGATTTGGGGTCAGTTCAAATTGTTCATTTCCAGTAGAAGTGAAAACTCAAAACTTTGCAAATAAAGACATCTCCAGAACTAGAAATACAAGGAATCCTATGCAAAAGTTACGTGCCTGATCCTTTGGGTCTGACACTTCACTCAAATTCCATTTGCAGAAAAATAAATCCATCAGTATCAATAGATTATAAGGTCACAGTTGTTCAAACACAAGGAAACAATAATGATACATTTGGTACACAGCAGGTCTGGTGCTCTTCTTGACAGCTCTCTAGATATGAAAGGACCCAATTCCAGCTCAGCAGCTACGATTCACCCCTGAAGGGCCTTTTGTGGTACACAGATCCAGAATATTGTGCTGAGCTCATTATGACTCCAATTTTTATGTGGATGAAGAACCGGTCTCTATCATATAACTGGAACACCTGAGCAGCATTTTGGTCAGTCTGTTAGGAACAAGTGCTTCAGGACACTTCACCAGCAAAAGGACTTTTAGCTTGCAGGATGGCCCTCTCCTTCCAATACATGTCATTATATAGATGGCTATTAAGTCTTCCATTGCTGCTGGCAATGACATTCTCACCACCACCCCCCAGGGCAGGGCTCAAAATTCACAGGTGGTGGGAGCCTGCCTCCAAAGCTCTAATATAGCCTGTGGAAAATCAAAGACAGGGGGCAAAAAAAATCAAAACACCAAGAGAAAAGTAACCCTTGTACACATTAACTTGCATTGATTGGTGGAGCAGCAAAGCGAGGGGAAGACAGAATCTGAGAAAAATTGCTCCTCTAATCACAGATTCTGTCTCTCCCATGCGCTGCTCGTGCTCCTCCAGTTTCAGGTTCCCTTCCTCCTGCTCTTGCTGCACCACCAGAGACAGAACCCGTTTGAAAGAGGCTGACAAAAATAGGCAGAGAAAAAAAAAAGGAGGGAGAAAGCAGCTAGAAATCCAGAGCAGACGCCAGGGGTGCAGCCACATTGGCCGCTGTTGTCGTCGTCTCCAACACAGTCAAATCTACAGAACACTTTCTTAGAAAACCCAGAAAATCCCCACCAGTATCGAGGCTGGGAGCAGGCCAGGGGGAGCCAACTATACAGAAGATGTTTTTATACAGGCAGCAAGAGGAGATCCCATGGCCTGTAAGTCTGCAGTACTGTGCAGGGAAGGGCATTTATAAAATCCCCAGTTTGTGTTTAAGAATATGTGCTCTGCAAACCTTGGGCTGTGATGGGGAACAGGGTACATGTCAATTCAATTTTATTCTGTTTTCAAAGATGTCTTGGCTGGATCAGCAAGGAGCACGAACGTAGCTCAGGGTTTAAGAGTCCTTGAAGAAAATAGTTTTGATCCTGCCTCAGGGCGTAGCACAGTCTCAGTAGAAATCAAGGAGCAGCAGCCCCCATGACTATGCAAGAGGATCACATTATTTGTCCCATTATCTTATTAAAATTTCACAACCATAAAGCTTTTTCGCTTTCATGCGTGTCCCAGGATGGTGACTAACTACTGCCATCTAATTTAACAAAAGGGATTTTCCTCCACAATATGAAATGTCTGGGCTGCAAACCATGAGCATAACAGCTTGCGTACAGTAGTGCTTTAATCAAACCACTGGCAAACCTCACAGAGTGTTTCATACAATGAGTGATACACGATCAATAACACACGACGAGTGATGAACGTAACTGAGGCTTTAATACACTAAACAGCAAGCCTCCTGTCTCTGGACCCGAACTGGGTCAGAGGAGGAGACCTGCCACCTTTAGGCATAAGCCCGAGGGGAGGAGCCACAGGGGAGCCAGCCTGGACAAGCCCAGGCATGCACAGTACAATACAATGCCATACAATGCAATACCATGGTTTACCACATTCACCCCCTGTTTAAGAAAAAGTCCGTCGGAGGTGAAGTTGGTCTTAAAAGTCAAGTCTGTCGGGGGCCTTGACCTTCCACCGTGATCGCCTCAGTCCCGGCAGTGGTGTGGGCGCCGGTGTCGAGACCTGTGCGTCCAGGAGTGTGTTGATTTCTTCTTCTTCACCCAGGTGTTGGGTCAGCGAAGGGGGGAGGTGTATGGGCGGAGGTGTTGGTGCTTGTCGCCGGTGGGCCTGTGGGCGTTAGTTTGTGAGGTGGGCAGGGGTGGGGGAAGACGGTGTATGGTCGGGGGTGGTGGTGATGGTCGCTGGGGAACCTGCAGGTGCCAAATCTCGAAGGGAGACCGTGTCCTGCCGCCCGTCCTGGTGTGTCACATAGGCATATTGTGGATTTGAATGGAGGAGCAGGACCTTCTCGACGAGGAGGTCGGTTTTATGGCTCCTCGCATGCTTCCGGAGAAGGACGGGCCCTGGGACTGTCAGCCAGGACAGAAGCGAGACCCCGGAGGTGGATCTCCTGGGGAAGGCAAACATACGTTCATGAGGAGTCTCGTTGGTGGCCGTACACAGGAGCGACAGAATGGAGTGGAGCGTGTCGGAGAGGACCTCCTGGGTTACGGGGATAGGGTAGAGATGTGGGCTTAGATATGGTGATCTTTCCATGGGCCGGTGCAGACTCCTTGGGCCGAATGGCCTCCTTCTGCACTTGAAATTCTATGAAAAATTCATATGAAATTGTCAAGCCCCCTTGGAAACCTGTACGTTTCAATAAGGTTGTCTCTTATTCTTCTAAATTCCACGGACTATAGGCCCGACCTACCCAAAGTTTCCTCACAAGACAATCCAGGCTATTTTAATATTATTTCACATTCCTATTTATCATCTTTTTCCCTTTAAATGCCACTAGTTTTGGTGCTGTTTGCTGAGGCAGGAATATTGCTCGGCTAACCGGAAAAGCTATTTCCTCTTCTTCAAACAGTGACATGGAACCAAAGGGGCAGGCAGATGTGCAACCTGACAACTCAGCTGTCGGACAAAATCTCAATTCGTTTTTAGCACTGTGTGGAGCGCTGAAATGCAAATGTGTGGTTCCAGCCCACAGCTTCCTGATTCAGAGGGTAAAGTACCACCAATTCTGAGCATCCAAAGTTCTCTTCATTACGGAATTGCTTTAGATAGGATAATTGCATGGCACACCACCAACCAAGAAAGGTGTGAGAGGGAACCAGCGAATTACAGGCCAGTTGTGGTAACGGCGATTGTCAAGAAATTCCTGGAGTGCATAATTAAGGATCTGGTGACTGAACTTGTTGAAAATTTTCAGCTGATCAGAGAGAGGCAGCATGGATTTGTAATGGGCAAATGAAGCCGGAGGGACCTGATTTTAAGTGGACAGTGGAATGTCTTTGAGTGGCCTTCCAGAAGGCATTAAATTCCTTGGAATTTAGAAGATTAAGACTTGATTGGATTGAAATATTCAGGATAGTAAGAGGAACTGATAGGATAGATAGAGAGAACCATCTCCACTAGCTGGAGACTCTAGGACTAGGGGATTAAACTGATAACCAGGCCTTTCAGGAGTGAAGATAATTTTCCATGTGCAAATGGTAGCAGAAGTTTGGGAGAAATTGTCACTTAAATCTCAGGCACCACAAAGATCAAGTAATCTTCCTTCTTGGGCCTTACTCTTTTGATCAACTTATACTAATCTATTTATAATGCGTTTTAAGACATACAAGTAAACTAACTGCACCAAAATTCCTTCTGTATGGAAAACTATCCCCAATGGAATCATCTCCTAGTAATTATGTAGTAGTAACATCAAGGTCATTGTTCAGACTGTTTATCTGCTGCATCTAGGCCTGCACCCTGCAAAGCACACTTTTATTTTGCTGTCACAAACCAACGATCGTGAGTGGCCTTTCCACTTTAGAACATTTATCGTTAACTGGCCTGGGTGGATGGCTGGTCCGTGATTCACAGTGAGGTCAGTAGTGCGGGTTCAATTCTCGTACCGGCTGAGGCTATTCATGAAGGCCTCGTCTTCGCAACCTTGCCCTTTGCCTGAGGTATGGTGGCCCTCATGTTTAATCACCACCAGTCAGCTCTCAAAGGGGAAAGCAACCTATGGTCCTCTGGAATTCATAGGTGGACATACAATGAAATACGCAGTGCTGCAGCATGGAGCCCTGGCCAATGGGGGGGGGGGGGGGGGGAAAGAGGGGGGGACATATTGAGAGGTGGCTATGTGGGCCCTCAAAAGTGTAAGTCTGCATCAGCTGTTAAGCCTTAATCGAGGCGAGGAGGAGCCTCTAGCCAATGGCTGTCGAAGGGAGCAGCAGGGCAATTCCCGGCCTCCAGGCCAGTGCTGAAGGCAGGCGGCAACCAACCAAAAGGAACAGAGGCCAGCACGCCAGATAGCCAGCAGCAGCAGAAAGCCAGGAGCACAGGCAGTCATCGAGGCCTGGCCACCTGAACGAGAGCTGAGAGGTGAGCAGAGCAGAAGTCGGGAGATGCGAAGAAGGCCAGGCAATCAGGGAACAGTGGCCACTGGGACTAGGGCAACCCAACCAGATTCAGAGGCCAGCCAGGTAGTAGGGCTGAGTGAGGGGGCTGGGCAGCAACCGGACTGGGCAGCGAGGGTGAGATTTGGGGTTTCTGTGCCTTGTATTGTCGGAGCGGAGGATGGGCAGGGTCATGAGGGCATTGATATCATTCGGGGTGGGCTGGGCATCACTGTGGGCAGGGCTCAATGTCAATGGGTCGAGACTCAGCGTCACTGGGGGTGGGTCACCAGGTCACCATGGGAGAGGGTGTGACATGGGGTCCCCGCAAAAGTGTTAGTTCGTCTCTGCGAGGACTGTGGTGTCATTTACCAATTTATTTTTATTTTCCAAAACAGCTCTTATTTTGACACTACATTATAACTAGTCTATCCAATGTACACATTAGAGCCTTCTCGCATTGTTCCCTCTTATTTGAATTCACAACTTTTTCAAGTTGTGCGAAGCCAGAAATCATGGGCTGGATTCTTCGATTCTGCGGCTATGTCCGGAGGATATGTCTGGTCTTACGGTCAAAAGATCGGTGCCGAAGCCGCACCAATACTCCGTCTGGTGGGGGGCTAGCAGCCCGGCTTTACCTGCCGATACGGACGCAGAATGACTCGGTCCGTGGCCGCGCATGTGCATGGTGGCAGTCTGCGGCGGCTGTGCTGTACACCATGGCGATGGCCGCGCGCGGACACGGCCTGCCAGATAGTGCCCCCTGTAACACCCCTCGCCACCCCCGGACCACCCCCAACCAGTCCCTCCCACCCCGCCGAAGCCCCCCCCCCCCCCCCCCCCCCCGCCAGCGGAACGGCTCCCCCTCCCCTCCCAAATGTTGCGCCGCTGGACACAGTCCACAGCCGCCATGTCAACTTTACAAAAATTGAGAGGACACACGTCCGACGCCGTCAGGAAGTTGGCCCATCGGGGGCAAAGCAGTGGCGGCCTGAGGCCTTTCCAACATCGTGCGGCGTGCTCCTCGAATACACTGGTTTTGAAGGGGCAGGAGCATCGGAAAAATAGCGCCGCCCCCAGATTTCGGCATGAAATGGATTCTCCGACCGATCGCCAAACGCGATTTTGGCATCAGCAATCGGAGAATCCCGCCCCATGTTCAGAAGGATAAGGGGCGATCTTATTGAAACTTTCAGGATACTGAGAGGCCTAGATAGAATGGATGTAGAGAGGATGTTTCAACTAGTAGGAAAGAACCTGAGGTCACAGCCCCAGACTGAAGGGACGATCCTTGAAAACTGAGGTGAGGAAGAATTTCTTCAGCCAGAGGGTGGTGAATCTGTGGAACGGTTTGCCGCAGAAGGCTGTGGCTGTGCTGGCCAAATCACTAAGTGTCTTTAAGTCAGAGATAAGAAGGTTCTCAATTAATAAGGGGATCAGGCGTTATGGGGAGAAGGCAGGAGAATGGGAATGAGAAACATATCAGCCATGACTGGACAGCAGAGCAGACTCAATAGGCCGAGTGGTCTAATTCTTCTCCTAGGTCTTATGGTCTTATGTTAAAAAATCTCATTTTAATATAAATTCAGTTCCCAAATTCAACTTGATGCAAACTTTCCATTGTGGCAAATTTGGTATTATTACTGCTCATCTTCACAGCACAACACTTGGGAAGGAGGGTATTCATGTGACTGCTTGCTTGAAAAACAGGGCCTACTTGTGGTCTGTGAATTGTAAATAATTTGAGCAATTTTATACTTTGAATGCAAGCTGTTAGCATTACATCTTCTCAGTACAGGTGATTTATAACTGTTGTTTCAAGGTAGAAGCTGTCCATGATTCCATAATGTTCAGCACCATCCATGACTCCTCAGGTACTGAAGCAGTGCTGTCCAAAGGCAACAAAGACCTGGACAATATCCAGGCTTGGGCTGACAAGTGGAAAGTAACATTCGCACCACACAAGTGCCAGTCAAAGACCATCATCAACAGGCGAGGGAATTTGACCATCGTCACTTGACATTAAATGGCATTACCATAGCTGACTCCCCCACGATCAACATTCTGTGATTAACCATTAATAAGAAACTGAACTGGACTAGCCCCCTAAGTACTGTGGCTACAAGAGCAGTTCAGATGCTGGGAATTCTGCAGAGAGAATTCACCTCCTGACACCCCAAAGGCTGTCAACCATCTATAAGGTACAAATCAGGAGTGTGATGGAATGCTCTCCCTTTTCCTGGATGAGTGCAGCTCTAACAACACTCAAGAAGCTTGACACCATCCAGGGCAAAGCAGCCTGCTTGATTGGCACCCCATCCACAAACATTCACTCATTCCATCACTGACATACAGTGACAGTAGTATGTACCATCTACAAGATGTGCTGCAGGAACTCATCAAGGCTCCTTAGGCAGCTCTTTCCAAACCCACAGCCGCTACCATCAAGAAGGTCAAGGGAAGCAGACATGTGGGAACGCCGCCACCTGTAAGAGTCCCTCCAACCCTCTCAGCATCCTGACTTAGGAATATATTGACATTCCTTCACTTTCATCGAGTGGAAATCCTGGAACTCCCTCCCTAACAGCACTCTGGTGTACCTACACCACATGGACTGTAGTGGTTCAAGAAGGCAGCTCACCACCACTTTTCAAGGGGCAATTAGGGATGAGCAATAATTGCTCGCCTAGCCAGCGAAGCCCACATCACATGAATGAACTAAAGAAATTACACGGGTGTGGTGTTGGGTGTTCTGACACACAGATGAGCCAACACGGTTGTATATGGTACAACGCTATTTTATTTAAACTTACTTTGTACAGTTTTGTCTTTGCACTCTGCACGTGGGGGTTCCCTGCTTGTGATGTTTTAACAGCTCTTTCTTGTTTCTTTGTCCCCAGACCTACTGACCACCAGGTGTCATGCTCGTGCTTTTTATGTGGTTGGTGTTCTTGTCTGTGATTGGTTGTGGTGTTGTGTGCTCTGATTTGCCTGTTGGTGTGTCCATCATGATGTGTGTGTTTGAATATCATGACATCCCCCCTTTTTACAAAGATATGTGCCTACGTGGTAATAAATATGATCGTGTCGTGAGTGCATCTAAGAGTGTGTGTGTGTCGTGTGCAGCATGTGCATATGACGGAACTATGTACATGGGGCGATGTCGGGTGCGTCACATGAACCAAGTTGTACCATAACATAACATAAATGCGAGCGAGAGAAGAAGGAAAAAAAAAAAACTTGAACAGTTGTCCAGTCAGACGACATCTGGAACGATAAACAACAACAGGTTATCATGTAAAATTGTGCAACTTGTTAAACATATGAACGGTATTATAAGTCCAGTCTAATGGGCTTGCGACGAGTTCGGGTTGATCGCCTCAAGGGTGGATCAAGAACCACCGGCTGCTGTGCAGGCATGGCCATGGGTGGCGATGGAAAGGGCGTGATGTGTGGCAGCTCCACAAAGTCATCCTCGGAAGCCTGTTGAGGATCTGGCGTGTGCGTACTGTGTGGCTGTGAGCGTGGAAGTCGGCGAAGGGCGCGCCGATTGCGGCGACGCACGGAACCATCCGGCATGCGAACCAGGAACGAGCGGGGAGCCACTTGTCGGAGGACTTCGGCCGGTGCTGACCAGCCACCATACGGTTGATGGACGCGTACTTTGTCTCCGGAGGACAGGGGGGGCAGGTCCGTCGCTCGTGTGTCGTACCGACTTTTCTGGCGATCACGCTGCAGTTGCATGTTCCGAAGAACCGCCTCATGGTCTGTTGTTGGTGCCAGGATGGAAGGTACCGTCGTCCTGAGGGAGAGACCCATTAGTAGCTGCGCTGGCGAGAGACCCGTGGATAGCGGGGCCGATCGATAGGCCAGCAAGGCAAGGTTAAAGTCCGATCCGGCAGCAGCCGCCTTGCACAGGAGCCGCTTGGCGATGTGGACACCCTTTTCAGCCTTCCCGTTCGATTGTGGATGCAGAGGGCTGGATGTCACATGAGTGAAACCATATGCTGCGGCAAAGGACGACCATTCACGGCTGGCGAAACAGGGTCCATTGTCTGACATGACAGTCCTTGGAATGCCATAGCGAGCAAATGTTTCCTTGCAGGCCCCAATGACTGCGGACGACGTCAGATCATGGAGAGGCATGACTTCCGGGTAGTTTGAGAAGTAGTCTATAATAACGATGTAATCTCTGCCGAGCGCGTGAAATAGGTCAACACCCACCTTCGCCCAGGGGGACGTCACCATCTCGTGTGGTAGAAGTGTTTCCGGAGGTTGCGCCGGCTGAAACCTCTGACAGGTTGTGCAGTTGAGCACCATGTTGGCTATGTCTTCATTAATACCCGGCCAATATACCGCCTCCCGGGCCCTTCGTCTGCATTTTTCGACGCCCAAGTGGCCTTCGTGTAGTTGATGAAGAATCATCTGGCGCACGCTGTGCGGAATAACGATCCTGTGTGATTTCATAAGGACCCCGTCTATGTTGGTAAGATCATCTCGCACATTATAAAACTGGGGGCACTGCCCTTTGAGCCACCCTTCCGTCATGTGGCGCATCACTCGCTGCAGAAGGGGGTCAGTCGCCGTCTCTGCGCGTATGTGGGCCAGACTAGGATCATCAGATGGCAGATTTGCTGCTGTCAGAGTTACGTGTGCCTCAATTTGACGCACGAACCCCTCCGCATCTGGTGGTGTGCTCACTGCTCGGGAAAGAGTGTCCGCCACGATGAGCTCCTTCCCCGGAGTGTAGATCAGTTCGAAATCGTACCTCCTGAGTTTAAGTAAGATGCGCTGGAGGCGAGGAGTCATGTCGTTCAGGTCTTTGTTAATGATGTTGACCAGGGGGCGGTGGTCAGTTTCGACCGTAAATCGTGGCAGGCCATACACATAGTCGTGGAACTTGTCCAGTCCAGTTAACAAGCCCAGGCATTCTTTTTCGATTTGCGCGTAGCGCTGTTCGGTAGGGGTCATGGCTCGTGAGGCATATGCAACCGGGGCCCATGACGACGTGCTGTCTTTTTGCAGGAGTACCGCTCCAATACCAGATTGGCTGGCGTCTGTTGAGATCTTTGTAGGGCGAGTCGTGTCAAAGAAGGCCAGCACTGGTGCCGTGACCAGTTTGTGCTTGAGCTCCTCCCATTCCCGCTGATGCGATTGGTGCCAGTTGAATTCTGTCGATTTTTTTACGAGATGGCGCATATTTGTTGTATGAGAAGCCAGGTTGGGAATGAACTTCCCAAGGAAGTTGACCATGCCCAGGAATCTTAAGACAGCCTTCTTGTCAGCCGGCCGTGGCATGGCTGTGATGGCGCTAACCTTGTCTGCATCGGGACGGACCCCTGACCTTGAGATGTGGTTCCCGAGGAATTTCAGCTCCGTCTGGCCGAAGGCACACTTCGCACGGTTGAGACGCAGGCCATTTTGTCGTATGCGGGTGAAGACACGTCGTAGACGATGTATGTGTTCCTGCGGAGTGGTGGACCAAATGATGATATCGTCCACATATACACGTACCCCTTCGATGCCTTCCATCATCTGCTCCATAATGCGGTGGAAAACTTCAGATGCTGAAATGATGCCGAATGGCATCCGGTTGTAGCAGAATCTGCCAAAAGGGGTGTTGAATGTGCATAGTCTTCGGCTGGCCGGGTCCAGTTGGATCTGCCAGAATCCTTTGGACGCATCCAATTTAGTGAATATCTTGGCTCGCGCCATCTCGCTGGTGAGGTCCTCTCGTTTCGGGATGGGATAGTGTTCCCACATGATGTTGTTATTCAGATCTTTAGGATCTATACATATACGGAGCTCGCCAGAGGGCTTCTTTACACAGACCATGGAGCTGACCCATGGCGTGGGCTCCGTGACCCTGGATAGGACCCCTTGGTCCTGAAGAATCTGCAGTTGTGCCTTGAGGCGGTCTTTGAGTGGCGCAGGAACCCTGCGAGGTGCGTGAACGACAGGGATGGCGTCCGGTCTGAGTCGAATCTTGTACGTGTATGGCAATGTCCCCATGCCTTCAAAAACCTCCTGGTTGTGAGCAAGGAGGGAATGGAGATTTGCGTGGAACTCAGCATCCGGGAAGTCGGATATCTCATCTGGAGAGAGAGACATAATGCGCTGTACCAGGTGAAGGACCTTACACGCCTGTGCGCCCAGTAACGAGTCCTTTGATGAGCCGACAACTTCGAAGGGGAGTGTGGCCGTGTACATCTTGTGGGTCACCTGTAGCTGGCAAGATCCTATGGACGGGATGACGTTCCCGTTATAGTCAACCATCTTGAGCCGGGATGGCGTGATGGGTGGTTTGACCTTCATGGCCTGGACTGCAGAATATGCAATCAGGTTGGCGGATGCGCCGGTGTCCAGACGGAAGGCGACGCGCGATCGGTTGACCGTCAGGGTTGCACACCACTCATCGGCTGGATTGATGGCATTGACCTTGTTGACATCGATGACGGAAACGCGGAAGGCATCCTGGTCATCTGCATCACTTAACTGGAAGTCTTGATGCGTGGGCTGGACGGTCCTGACTTGTCTGCGAGATTGTCGAGGATGCGCCGGATCCATGGGTTGAGCCGAACGACAGTGGGCTGCGTAGTGGCCCATCTTGCCACATCTGAGGCACTGTCGGTTTTTTGCAGGACATTGCCCTTTTAAATGTAGAGCTCCACAATTGCCGCACGTCATGACGTCACGGCGTTCGTTGCGCCACTGCGCATGCGCAGTGCGATCTTGCGGTGGGCGCGCCTGCGCAGTGCGTCTCTCGTTGTGGCCGTTATTTTTGGCGCGCACCTGCGCGGGAGACCGCGAAAAGCGCGGGAAGCGGCCGCTGTCGTCCGGGCCGTGGGTCGGGAAGTAATCGACGGCCTGGATGCGTTCGACGTCGTGGGTGGCCTGGCTTGCCGATTCGACGGCTGGGGACCCCCTCCGTGCCAACTCGGACGCCTGAAATTGGGCAAAACGGCAGGTAGCATTTTCGTGGAGGACACAGGCTTCCACAGCAGACGCTAAGGTGAGGCTTTTTATTTTAAGAAGCTGCTGGCGTAGGCCACTAGAGGCAACGCCAAAAACAATCTGGTCCCTGATCATGGACTCTGTGATGGTGCCGTAACCGCAGGACTGCGCTAGAATCCGGAGGTGCGTCAAGAAGGGTTGAAAAAGCTCCTCCTTACCTTGCAGGCGTTGCTGAAAGAGGTATCTTTCAAAACTTTCATTTACTTCAACTTGAAAGTGCTGGTCCAGCTTGAGGATGACCGTGTCATATTTGGATTGGTTTTCGCCTTCTTCGAACACCAGTGAGTTGAAGACGTTGGTGGCGTGCTGACCTGCGTAGAAGAGGAGCATTGCAATCTTCGTGTCATCCGAGGCACTCTGTTTTTCGGTGGCACGGATGTACAGGTCAAATCGCTGCCTGTAGAGCTTCCAATTGGTGCCTAGGTTCCCCGCGACTTGCATCGGCTGCGGTCCGTCGGTGTGGTCCATGTCCAGAATGGCAGGTTAGTAGGCAGGTATCGATCCACTCCTGTACCATGTGGTGTTGGGTGTTCTGACACACAGATGAGCCAACACGGTTGTATATGGTACAACGCTATTTTATTTAAACTTACTTTGTACAGTTTTGTCTTTGCACTCTGCACGTGGGGGTTCCCTGCTTGTGATGTTTTAACAGCTCTTTCTTGTTTCTTTGTCCCCAGACCTACTGACCACCAGGTGTCGTGCTCGTGCTTTTTATGTGGTTGGTGTTCTTGTCTGTGATTGGTTGTGGTGTTGTGTGCTCTGATTTACCTGTTGGTGTGTCCATCATGATGTGTGTGTTTGAATATCATGACAACGGGTTTCCAAAAACAAGATCGATTACAACATTTTTAATATTCCCTTTAAACAAGCACTTCATATGCAGTAATGGTGTAATAATCCACCGACAAAAATCCAGAATGCCATGATATTTTGTCTGTTTAACATGCAAACTGCCAGTCTTCCACCTAATTAATCTAACTTATTTGTGCAAATTGAATTATTTCATTAGTATTCTTGAAGATGTTTTTTTATTTTAACATTGTAGTTTGATAAGTGAAACAGTTCCCTATTTAAAATGCATGCCAAAATCAATCTTTTAATTAAACCAATTTGTCATATCCTGCAAGGGTCTTACGGGGTGGGATTGATTATCTTTCCCATGGTTCTCGCGGAGTACGAGCTCCCCCACTGAGGGGCAGGGGAACTCCATTCAGCTATGTATAAAAGGTCAGCCAGTAAGACACTGACCGAGGAGAGACTCCATATGGATCTACAGGGAGTTGGATGTAACTTAACTGTAAATAAATGAAGGTTCTTTCAATCTTTTTCGGCGTGGACTCCCTGTGGCCTTATAAAACTATTTTCATATGACAATTGGATATTCATTCAACCCAACAAATGCTGTTAAAATTCAAGGTGTATAGGATTGTTCTGTTTTAGGGGAAAATAGAGCAATGAAGGGGAGCATGAGACATACTCTGAATTCTGTTGACAAGCCTGGGTGATTTAACTGGCAAAGGGTAAAAGGAGGAGCGCGGGCCATTATTTTACTGCAAAGGTGCGAGATATTCAGACCTGTAGACAATGATCAAGCTATGTTGCCGATGAATAGACTGTCTGTTTCCAAGTCATAGGAAGGTGCTCAAAATGAAATGTTTTAAAAATGGTTATACTTTACACTGGCCATTTAATTCCACGCTAAAATCTGGCAGTCCAGAGGGTTGATAATTAGCATTTCTACCTGGATATAAGGCCCATGTGATTTACATTGCTGTGGGAAGACGGGGTGGGGGGGGTGGGGGGAGCGAGAGAGAAAGCGTGCAAGCCAGCCCTCAGAGCTTTGAATCACCGAGGACTGGTTACTGAAGAATGAAGGGCCAACTTAAGGTACAGAGAAGCACAAGAGAAAATGCTGGAACATCTCAGCAGGTCTGGCAGCACCTGTAGGGAGAGAAAAGAGCTAACGTTTCGAGTCCAGATGACCGTGTGTCAGTAAAGCACAACCATGAAGGGAGGTTTTCAGTCATTTTTAAGTTAATGAGAAACTTATACATTGCCTACTGAAAGGGTGTTCAGGCAATGTTCCTCATAGCTTGCTGTAGTAAAAGTTTTAAAATTTGATAACATGTGAGATCGCTTTGCCAGACAGTCCCTGGCAGCTTTCAGTCTCTATGCAGATCCTAATAATGTACGTCAAAGTTTTTATTATAATGATATTGGAACTCTAGGAGAAGGAAATTAAGGGAAGACCTGCAACCTCAATGCTACCTTTTGCTCGATTGAGTTCTAAGACTATTTTGAATAGAACCTGTACAAACAGCACTCTTTCGAGGAGAGAGTCATCAACACAATGAAAAGGACTAAGACCTCATGGTGTATATTTTTATAAAATATATACAGTGTATATATAGGTATGCTCATTGTTATTTTTAAACGTTAAAACTGAACAAAGACCGTTAAAAAGACTGAACCTTGCTTGGTCCCCAAACGAAAGAAGCTACCTGGACGTTTGGGCAAAACTCGCACATCACTACATCTGAGGAGTCACTACAAATACCCTGTGGACTGTACAGCCCAACCTCAAAGAGAGTTATATAATCTGCATTCAATAACTGAGGCTGGCCAGAAGGAGATTTATCATCTTCGAAGATAAAGGTCCTGAAACCTTCCTTTCAATTCCTAATGGCTGAGACATTTAACAGTTTTTGGCATTCAGACGATGGATGCACATCCTTTGTCAAAGATGGTGGAGAGGTGAGACTCATGTGGCATGGGCCTCCGGTGTGGAACAAGCAATATTACTTTACTGAACTGAATAGCTCAGTCTCCTGATTACCATCCGACCAGCAGTCTCTAAGAAAAGGAGTTCTGCCCAGGTTGAATACCAGCCTGCCATCCACCCTGCTTCTGCTGGAATTCTGACCCATCACCTGTAAAACAGATTAATCTCTGCACGTGAAGTCAACACCCACTGGAAAAGTGAATTGTCCAGCAACAGTTTTCAATCGACCGGCCTCTGTGAGGAAATAACTCATTGGGCTTTAATGCTGATTTCTAAAACTCAAGTGAATCAAATATTGTGTTTCTCTGTGGTCTCGGTAGAATAAAATGTTTTTTTCTCTATCCCTCTCTGTACGGTCTAAATGTGGAGGCAATTCAGGCCACGTGTGGACGTATACCTCTGACTCGGTGCTAGCAGTTTTACCCTCAGGCTGTTAACCCTGAAATTACATCTTCGATCCCATTTCCGGATCCAATTTCCAAACATCTCCCTATCGTAACACAAGAAGGTTTCAAGTACACCATTGAGTACTGGGTGATCGCTATGCTTCGCCACCCAGATGTCTATCACCCAGATGTCTATCAGGTCTCAGAAGCAGCTGATGTGATCTCCATGCTGAAGGTACTGGTTGAATGTTATGTTCAAAACCAAAATGCTTCCAGGTTTAAATCCCAGCAAGATGCGCTTTCATGTTTTGGAGACAAATAAAATTACTCCTTTATTTTCAGGCCAAGACGACATGAAATAAAATATATATCTATATCATCCTGGATACTTTATAACATTATTTTAAAATATATATAATGGTTAAAAGTTTTACATTGACTGAAGTCTTGACTGGCTATGACTCACACAAAAGGAATCTAGTTTTCAGAAAATCACAGCAACCTCATTATCTCTAAAGATGTGCTTTATGATAATCGAAATCAATTTCCAAGGAAATTCACAATGGCCCTTTTACATTTCTGAGACTGCGTCCTGGCCAAAGGAGACAGTCTGTCTGCGACGACAATGGGCCTCGAGACCTCAGGTAAATGTATTAATGGACAAAGAATTAACCATCTCCAGAATCCAGACCAGGAATATACATCCTTTTGTCCAAATCAAAGTGAAGAAGTGGAAGAGGGAGTCATGCCACACCCCTCAGCTCAAGCTGCTGGATCTTGTAGTGTTGTCCTGCGAAGCTACAGGGGGCGCTCTGCCATCTTCCACCAACAAAACAGCAGCAGAGCCAGAACTCTTGTGGGGGTTTAAACTGCCTGGCGCTCATCTGAGCTTTGTGTTCTGGAATGCCTGAATGTACCAGCTCCCACCAAAGTAATTCATCTCTGTGTGTTTCTCCCATTGTGGAAGTCATCTCTACAAGAAAAGTGCATTACCTGCATCAGCTTCAGCCTGCACCGCTCTGAAGGAAAACACCATTTTTGATTCTGGACTCACTGAAACAAGCAGTCTTTATGGTTTTTGACCTGTACCCCATTAATTCCCTTCTTCCTCTTTTACTGTGTGAACACAGAAAGGGAGAGGGTGGTCTTTGCAAACCATCTTCCTCTGTTTTGAGTGTGTGTAAAAGATACAAACCCTCTGATTTTATCCTATCTGGAGTTTGCCCTTGGGTTATTAATAGAGGATTGGATCACTCTAATACTGAAGAGTTGGGGGAAATATATCGGCACTTCGAAAGGGGGAATCAAAAATCAAAAACCCTTCTCTATTTCTGGACAGGTGGTACAGGGAGAAATCAGGCCCGTTTTAAATTAACCCCCCACTTGTCCGCAACATTTATCTTTGGCTGTGGGGAGAAAGCAGAAGACTGAATGACCTTGATGGCACACTTTCTTTTTACACAATTCTAGTTGCTTGCCTGTAGCAATGAGCATCAGTTTTCTATTCTAACAAAACCAATGTGTGTATATCCAAATTAAACCCCTCTCTCTTTAATATCCCATATGCTTCTTTTCTTCAATCTTTACTGCACCTTTGATGCCAAGGTTGGTAGAAAAACGGCTCATCTCTTCTGGCTTGCAATCTTGACCCTTAGAACTGATCAAAATGTATATCCGACGCAGGCACACACAAACTCTGGGTACACAGCTTTCCTCCCACTTTCTCCCCCACCTCCCCCCAAAAAACAATAAATTCACTCCCTGCATCATCGAAGTGAGAAATGTGCATCAATATTTAAATAATACTGAAAATGGATCAATATCCAGGTTACCTCACGGTTCCAAAAATTAATATTTCCAATCAGAAACAAAATGTACAAAATAATGTTTTATGTATTGAATACATATGATATAAAGTTGTGAGATGATAAATTTATGCTTCCTCCCATCTTCGAGGAAGCGAAAGAGAGAATTGCCTGTACATCGGCAAAACACAGGACAAGGTGGGAAGGAATGATGCAGCTGCTGATTTATATCATTGGCATTGCGTTTAAAATACATTCCTCTCCAACTTGGAGGGCAAGTTTAATATCAGAATTCCTTTCCTTATCACCTCCTTAACTATATCTCTCCCACCTTCACCATGAAAACCATCGATTAGACCATGGGTAACCATCAAGGTTGACCTTACCTGTGACTCTGCTGCATTCTCCCCTTCCTCTTGCTCCCAACAATCCGTCAACCCACTTCGCCAGCCCGGAGCCTCCATTTCTCTGCCTTTGTCACTCCCTGTGCCAACTTCATGCTCATCCAACCCATCAGACCTTCCCACTCAAAGTCTGATAATAAAACTTCACTTATCTTCATGTTAACTGACCCCCCTCTTCAAAATGACTATCTTGGTTTTGAAAAGTGTTAAATACTTTTTCTGGTTCTGTTCTCAAGAATCTGCAATACCACCTTATTACCGCCTCATGTCATAGAGCTTTACAGCACAGAAAGAGACCCTTCGGCCCATCGTGTCTTCACCAGCTATCAAGCACCTATCTGTTCTAAACCCATTGTCCAGCACCTGGTCCGTAGCCTTGTATGTTATGTTTCAAGTGCTCATCTAATGTGTGAGGGTTCCCCCTCTACTACCCTTTCAGGCAGTGAGTTCCAGATACCCACCACCCTCTGAGTGAAGAGATTTTTTCTCAGATCCCTTCTAAATCTATGGCCCCTGGTTACTGGTCCTTGACTGAGGGGAAGCGTTTCTTCCTTTCCGTCCTTTCTGTGTCCCTCATAAGTTTGTACACCCCAATCAGGTCCCCCATCAGCCTTCTCTGCTTATTTGATCCTCACAAATTGTTACCCAACCTTTTTCATAACCATATTGAAATCCCTGAAGCTTCCATCAATAACACAAAATAGCCTCTAACCAAAGTTAGGAATAGCATTCGCTTTGGCTGCAACCTTGTCCATGATGCATTATTTCTCCTCATCCTCCCTGCAGCCTGCTACACAATTGGCCACGTTAATCTCCTCCATCAGACCATCTTGTGGAGCGCTAGAAGGAGCTCGGTCAGCAGCAGCAACCCGGGAGGGGGGGGGGGGATATCTGGGTGGGTGGGGGAGGTTTTTTTCCCCCGGTGGTACTTGTAAAAGCATACGGGAGGGTTAATATGTGCGGGAGAAACCCATTGTATAAGTTCTGTATTATGTTTGATTGATATGTTTCTGCTTTTTTCTTTTTTTTTCTGTTACCGGGGGGGGGGGGGGGGGTTTAACTGGTTGAAATTTTTTGTTGGAAAAACTTTGAATAAACATTTTTTTAAAATTAAAAATCTCCTCCACCAGGCTTCCTGTTGTCCAGTTTCATGGACTGCTCGGATATATGTGAGAATGAAACAATCTGACCAAAGCTGCCAGGGCCAATCATACGGCCTTGTCGTGCCCAACTTGGTAACATGACGTGAGGCAGAGGTGGGCAATATTGCTGAATAGGCGGTAAGAAACCGGAGTATTGGGAAGATAAGTGGTCTGAAACTCAGTGTTGGGGCGAACAGGCCATCGCTGTTGAGTACAATTTGCATTTGCAACTGTAACAAGGCCGTTAAATCTCACAAGAGGTCTCTCGCGAGATTTACGAAGTTTGAGACGCCTCACAAGATCTGACAAGATCTCGTGAGATGTTGTGAGATGTCGCAATCTGGGTCTCGCCCTCACTGGGTGGGATCCAGGTTTGTATAGTGAGCAGTTACCTTCACTTAAATATGTCTGCGCCGGCATACCCAAGGCCTGGGATCAAATGTCCGCTCTTGGGAGACCTCACCATGGTGCCGTTTAGCACTGGTGTCCACAGATGTGGACCAGGCGTAACGGCACCTGAGCAGGGTCTCCCAGGTGATCAGAGGCCCTGGGGGTGGTCGGGCTCTGGGCAGGGTGGTACCCTTGCACCCCCAATGCCACCTTTGCACGACCATCCAGGCACCCTGGCACAGTGCATGGGTGCCAGATTGCTTGTGCCGGGGATCGAGCCCAGCGGTGACCTGCCCTTGGTGGGGGCTCAGAGATCAGGGCAGCTTTTAAAAATGGTCCCAGCCTCAGTGGGGCGTTCCCTGCAGAGGCCCCCCCCCCCCCCCAAAAAAGCCCAAAGTCCCGTTTGATAACGCGTTCGTTCTCGGTGCTGCAGGCTCTGAGAAACACACTGCTATTCGTGCCAAAAATGGAACTTTCATTAAATCACACCCACAGTGTATCTGGGAACAGTTTCTCTTCCTATTCCAACGCCATCGCCTTCAGAGCGTCTCCACTTCCTCATTTATTTTCTGTCCCTCAGTAACATGACCGGTTTTCATAATTACAAGGATAGCTATTTCTCCGCCTTTCTTCATCCCTTGAATGCTTATTCGATCTTCCTCCAGCCCAACAATGGTAGGATGATGCCCCTTTATTCAGTCTCAAATTCTGTTTTCAAACCACTGACTTCATCACTCTCCCCACTACCCAAGGCAAATGCAAACTGTACTCAACAGGGATGGCCTGTTCGCCCCAACACTTGCGTTTCAGACCACTTATCTTCCCAATATTCCGGTTTCTTACCTCCTATTCCGCATTATTGCCCACCTCTGCCTCACGTCAGTCTCCCGCCACCTAAACGCACCACCTCCAGCCTCAACTACACAAAAGTTCTACTTGCTCGGCCTCCAACCTACACCATGCACAAGTTTGTGCATGTCCCATTTGTTCATCGGCACTCCCATCAACAAACTGCCAAGTGTCGGGATGTTTTTAGTTGAAGGTGCTATACAAATGCAACTTGCTCTTGTTGCTGTTGCACATGCATCAACAAGCTTTGGAGTTGTCTCTGGAAAAAACTGTAGCTGACTTGCCCAAAGTTCACATGGGACTCCACAATGTAAAAGAGATATTGAATATTCAGTACTCAAAAGAAAGTACACTAAATACCAAGTGATCTTATCTTCAGTTACAGATTTATATCTAACACAAAATTCTACTCCACCTTTAAGTGCTGCCAAAAAATAAACACAGTACTGCTCTTCTACAAATACATTATCCAAGCACACTGTACAGTCTTAATTTTTGCCGGACTTCTGTATTTGAAAGAATTCATAACACACACTGGAAGGCCCAAGTTTTTATTTTATTTTCAACCATTTTCAACACCCCAAAAATGTTCAACCATTTTCTTCTCGAAATCCTTTCAGTCTCCTGCATCCGTAGAAACCCAAAAACCTAATTTCGCTTGCGAATGCTGGTAACAGCATTTTTTTAAATAATGGATTTATTTAATGAAAAACTTGAAGCAATTCAAATATCAATTATTTGCACACTTATTATCTGAAGACCACCCAACCATGCCAGATTGTCTTTCTTTTTTAACTGGAAAGGCAATGCTGAGCACTTTCCTTCTTTTAGGTTTGACTTCTGGTGAAAATGTTTTCTTAAAAACAAGAGGTTGATAGCAGCAGTGCACAGTGTGTTTTGCAGTGTTTACTGTCACCATTCATGACCTGTAGCCTGTCTGTTCAGCATCAGCTGGAATAAATGGGAGATGAGGTCTGATGTTACAGATGCTGACATGTTGAAATCAAATTTGTTTTAATTCCACTGACTAAGTAATTAGATTAACCTCAAATTGCCTCGCTGTAACACAAAGCATTTTCAGGAAACAGTACGGTATGCATGAAATTGCAATCATTTAGCAATCTCCAAGAAAATGAACCTACTGTTTACCTAAACTACTTCATGCTTTATGTTATCGTTCCATTGTATTTTGCTTTGTAATTTGTAATGGTAAAGACAAAGAAACTTTTCCAAAGTGAAAATAATACAAACCAATGCAAACTAAAAATTTACCATCCGCTTTGTGATGAAATCTAACCCCCATTTACATTAAAAACTGCCAAAGGTACATGACATGTCTGGTACTTTCCCACAAGATCTACGGATGGGAATGCTGCTGGAATTTCAGCCTATCCCATTCTTCGTCATCAGTTTCTGTGGGCTTAGTTTAGAGTAGAAACTCCTCTTACCACAAACAAGGCACTAGGGGAATAGAGAGCTCCCAAGTCAAGTGTTTCCTCTGCCCTGATCTGGGTACCTACTGGATGATTGATGCAAGGTAAAATGTCATTGGCAGATGGATGCAGAATTGGCACTTCGGACCAAGCCTCCACTTCATCCAACTCTACTGGAACTACCAGAGCCAAACCTCAGTTTCAGCCAACCCTACTGGAATTATCAGCCAATGAACAACAACCAACTATTTGGTTATCACCAAATATCAATAACAATGCAGTTTGGATAGAAAGCGAGATTCCAGTAGATGTGTGGATTTTCAAAAGTGACTGATAAGATGTCTTTGAGGCATGTTGGAAAATTTCAGATATCTGGGTCGAATTTTCTCATGGACTCTGGAAACGGGACCAAATTGGGATCCTGAGTCTGCACTTGCCGGAGCCATATCAACTTTGTTATTTTCCCCAGAGGCAGCTTCCTAATTAGCCAACCCTGTGCTTGCCGGCCAATTAAGAATGATGGGTGGGCTCTCAAGTCTGGGGAGTCAATAGGAGGTCATTCAGCATTGAAAGATGGGCAGCCCCACCGTCAGAGATGGAGGTACGTAGGGAGGGGTACGGATTCTTCCATTCCCTGTCATCATCCACAAAGGAAAAATAAAAGGTGGCCAAAAGGGTTACTGGTATTGGATGGGGCAGGGAAGCCCCACAGTATTGGACACAGCCATGGTTCTGGTCCTTACTCAGCATGGCACCTTACCCATTAAATAGAGAGTCTGGCTCCAATGGCCACAACGGAGACCACTTCCATTGAGTTGGTGGCCTTCACACACTATGTCACTGACAAAATGTTAGTGACCTCACAAAATCACCCCTAATCGTGGATTTTACTTTGTAAATAGATTGTCCACATCTGTGGTGACTGGTGTAAGAGTCCTTTCTGTTTATTTCCTTTGTTCCCATTTCTTTTCTTTTCTTTATTTATTTATGGTCTGTGGACCCATAATCAGAATGTACCTTGAAGCAGATGAATGCTAGCCAGGACAGTGTGTTACAACCAACTTTGGAGCAAATTGGTTTGACTGGGTGGCTGGCAACCCGTGGGTTGGCCAGGGACAGTGTTCTGCCTGACCACAGTCAGTGATTGTTTCCTGTGTGATGCTTTCTGAGAGAGCTGGGCAAAAGTGATGAGACCTTGGAAGGAGAAGGAACAGTCTCTCTCGTTGCTGAAAGGTTTGCTTTATTGCACTAAAACCAGTGAGTGCTGGTGCATCTATGCCAAAGAAAACCATCTGAAGCCATTATACCTTCAAAGGAAGAGGAGCTGTGTTTCTCCCTCTCTCTGCTACTTGTTGCCTACTGTCTCCATGAGTCTGCAGCAGAGATCGTTACAAGCTGAAGGAAAAAAAAGTACCTAACCTGAAAGCCTAACCTTGAGAAAGAAACTAACTGGAAGACATCCATCTGAAGCCAAGATCCTTTAATTTTATTAATATATTCTTCACCTCTCAACCACCCTTTTCCCTCTGTGTTGTTTGTCTGCGTGTGTATGTATAGAAAGTGGGGGTGAGTTAGAACGGGAAGGATTGGGAATCAGATAGTGGATAGCCAGTTAATAAGTATTGTTAATAATAAAACGTTACTTGTGTTTAAATGTTACAAACCTGGTCACTGTCGTCAATTTAACTCAACCTAAGCCACAGGTATTAATCTAAAATCTAATTCCACCTATGTTGCGACTCCGGGTCAAGTAGAGCTGGAATTGACAGTGCACTATAATAATAATAATCTTTATTAGTGTCACAAGCAGGCTTACATTAACACTGAATGAAGTTATTGTGAAAATCTCCGAGTCGCCACACTCCACCGTCTGTTCGGCTACACTGAGGGAGAATTCAGAATGTCCAATTCACCGAACAAGCACATCTTTCGGGACTAGCCCAGGGTTCTATAACACTGCAAAAAAGTGGAGAGAATGCATCTGGGGGCCACCGATTTCCTCACCTCCAAGCTCAACACCACAGAAGAAGAATTCTGTCCATAGTTTCAAACAGCAACAGATTTAAAGTTGATTCATGGATAAAAAGAAAAGAATGAGGGTGAACCACTCTTCTCTTGCTCAATCTGGAACAGGATGAAAAGAGGCTTACCAAAGGACTCACATTCATTCATTCATGTGTGCCCTGCCCAAGGGCAGGTTCTTGGCCAATTGTTTGTTGATGTTACATTCTGAGTCATAGTTCTTGGTAGTGTTTGTCAGTGGTGGTCTGCCAGTAGCTTCTCAGGGGCAGGATGAGGATGCAGATTCCATAGTCTACCTCAGCCAGGACAGGAATTGAGTCCACACTGCTGGCATCATTCTGAACCACATGCTAGCCAGCCAGCCAACTGAGCCATTTGTTCAGCGTATAAATAGATGAGTTGCAATTCAGTACAGGGAATTGAGGTTTTCAAAATTGACTGACCACACAAAAATGGGGAGTATGGCAATGAGGACTGGGATAGTTAGAAACATTTTGTCAGAATGGGCAGACAAGTGGAAGATGCAACTTAATGTGGTAAATGTGTGAGCCAATATATTTTTGGAGCAAAAATGGAACGGAAAGGCACCGAAGGGTATTGTGGTTAGTGTGATTTGTGGACTCAATACATAATTCTTTGAAATTAAAGTATGGGGAGAGAAAGCCACAAAAGGCCAGGAAACTGAGTTTTATGTAAACAAGGACATGAGTTAGATCACAGTTAAGAGTACACTGCAGATTGGGACACCCCAAAAAATATTCAAGCCATAGAGAGCATACATTATGGATTCACTTAGATGCCATTGTTTAAACATACATGCTTCTTTTCAGTACTTGTGAATTTGGTTACATTTTTTAAAATTGCTGTTTGAGATGGTTTTGGCTGGCTGCCATAGCCGAGCACACCAGGACAGAAACTGGAAATTGCTGAGCATTTAAATCACTGGGGTACTGATTGCTCATCCCCATCAGTCCTCTTGAGCAACGTTCACTGTACAGTACTGTAGCCACCTGGGTTGGCCACTTCCCGACTTTAAAATGGAGATCCGCTAAGAATGCAGGGAAATTCAGCCAACGCAGGAAAAACAAGCAGGTGCAAAGTTTCCTGTATATCAGAACTTGCAGGAACCCAGACAGCACTGAAACTAACAACCATCTACATATTGATGAGCGATCCCCGGGAACAATTGGAAACAGTTAAGATAAACAAGGCCAAGCCAGACTCCTCGGCGCCAGCAGGAGCCAAGACAAAGGAAGGTCACCGGACACTTAGGAACCGCCCAGCGATCAGGGAACAGCTCCAATATTGGAGAAATCGATCCAAGTGATCAGAACTTAGTCCAATCACTTGGAACCAGGTACGGGGTGCGCCCAAAAGGGCACGCAGCCCCTGGGGACTATAAAATAGAGTCCCCAAGTTCAATTCGTCCTTCTTGGCAGGGCCTCTCAGCAGCTTGAAACAACCCTTGACCATGACCTGCCTAGTAGCTGCACCAACCAAGTAAGTCTCCAGTCAATGCACACTACGAGATAGGCGCTCCTAGCTACCAGTCTATACCAGCTTTGAAGTCTGCAGACTCAGAATCGAACAAAAGGCCATTTGTTCCCCTGACCTGGTGGGCCAGTTCCAAAGCAAAGTATAGGCCTTTTAGTGTTAGAGATAGTCTAGTAAGTAGAGTTTTATGCATGAGTAGTGATTGACTGTGTATAATAAATGTGTTTTGATTTGAAACTTACTAACTGGTGTATTGAGTTATTGATCAGTACTTGAACTTGAACCTCGTGGAGGTATCATAAAGATACCTGGCGACTCTAGAGTAAAGGTTATAAAACAGTGCAAATTAAGTAAAGACACAATGCGCAACAGTTACTGGCGACTCCGCCGGGACAACCAAAAGTTAGCAACAGTACCCACCTCCCCAACTCTCCACCATTGCTCCACCAGCAAAGCGAGCTGGTGTTGCAACTCGTGATCAATCAGACCTTCTGCAACTCCTGCCCAACCACAAATCTCCAGAGCTACCACCAACCCAAGATAGCCAGGCAGACGTTTTGCTCCAACACAATTTTCACAGTAATTCATTGCAGTGTTAATGTAAGCCTACTTGTGACACCAGTAAAGATTATTATTATTAATAATCGGCCGTATGCTACAGTGAGGGATGCCAGAAAAAGCATTCACTTCTTGAAATCCTGTCAATTTTCATGCACTGATGTCTCTGCTCATGTTGAGTTTAAGCAGCAAGGTGGCACAGTGGTTAACACTGCTACCTCACCATTTTAAACTGAGGGCCGAGTATGGGAGGATGCTGATTAGGGGAAATCATGGGTTTGAGCCAGGGAGGATGGATGCGAGGTTTCTGGGATGGGACTAGAGGGGGAAATGAAGCATTTGTTCCTTGGGGGGTTATTCACGAGCATAGACGAGCTGGAAGAGAAGTATGGGATGATGCAAGGGGAAGGGTTTAGGTACATGCAGATACAGGATTTTGTGAGGAATGCTTTCCCAACCTTCCTGATAGCGCTGGTTCCTCTTTGCTGGAAGCGGTGCTGACAGCGGGGGAGGTGGAGAGGGGGGGTCATCTCAGCGATCTACAGGAGGATTCTGGAGGAGGATAGGGTGTCCATGGAGGGGATTAAGGTGAAGTGGGAGGAAGAGCTGAGGGAGGCGCTGGAAGAGGGACTGTGGTGTGAGGTGTTGCAGAGAATGAAAGCCTCGGCTTTGTGTGCGAGGTTGGGGCTGATACTGCTAAAGGTAGCGTACAGGATGCACCTCACAAAATCAAGGATGAGCCAGCTGTTAGAGGGGCTGGAGGAAATCTGTGAGCGATGTGGGAATGGCCTCGCGAACCATGATATGTGTTTTGTTCCTGTCCGAAGCTGGAAAGGTTTTGGAGGGCGGTGTTCAGTACAATCTCGATGGGCTTTTATTTGGATGTGAAGCCCGATCCCCTAGAAGCCATATTCAGGGTATCAGACCGGCCCAAGCAGCAGGCGGGTGCGGGGGCAGGTGTCTTAGCCTTCGCCTCGCTGATCACTAGTAGGCAGGTATGGTTGGTGTGGAGGTCAGCTTCTCCACCCTGTGCCTCGGTGTGGCATGGAGAGCTACTGGGGATTTCGACCCAGGAGAAAGTGAAGTTCAAGCTGAGGGGGTTGAAGGAGGGGTTCTACCATTGTTGGGGCTTCTTTATTATGCTTGGTTACCGTTGATTGTTGCAGGGATGCAATTAGGGGGAGGGGTTTGTTCGTTTGAGGTTGTTTTTGTATTATGAAAATGCTGAAAATCTGTCGAATAAAAATGCTTTTAAAGAAAACACTGCTGCCTCACAGAACTTGGGACCCGGGTTCGATTCCGACCTTGGGTGACTGTCTGTGTGGAGATTGCACATTCTCCCTGTTTCTGCGTGTGTTTCCTCCGGGTGCTCCGGTTTCCTCCACAGTCCAAAGATGTGTAGGTTAGGTGGATTGGCCATGCCAAAGGTTCGGTGGGGTTACGAGGGAGTGGGCCTAGGTAGGGTGCTCTTTCAAAGGGCCAGTGAAGACTTTATGGGCCAAATGGCCTCCTTTTGCACTGTGGGGATTCTATAATTCTATATTAAGTCAAGGCAGATTGTACATACTTAATTCCGATTGTTTGTAATTCGTGAAGATGAGATAACAAGAAAACAATAAGTCAAATGTTGTGAAATGACAAATCCCAACAGCATCTTTGTAACTTGATTCCGATAGCTTATTTGTATCTTATCCAGAAATACAAACGGTTCTTGACAAAGAGAAACATACTTAAATGGTACGAGTCTACAAAATGTTATGGGTGAATACATAAAATATGAGATAGTCAACAAAATTAAGTAATTGAAGAGCAGAATACTGCGGATGCTGGAAATCTAAAATAAAAACAGTAAAATGCTCGAAATATTCAGCAGGTTATGGCAACACCTGTGGAAAGAGAAACAGAGTTAACATTTCAGACCTGTGACCTTTCATCAAAACTGGGGAAAGTTAGAGATGCAACGGGCTTTGAGCAAGGGGCGAGTGGGACAAGGACAAAGGGAAGGTTTCTGACACAGTGAAATTCAGCAGAGATTGAATGGCACAACAGATAGACTTACAGCACCAAAGGAAATGGCAATGGGGCAAGCACAGAAACAATAGATGTGCCTAGGGCAGGTCTGCTGCTGACTGAAAAAAACCAAAACAAGTAAAGAAAAGGAAACAAAAGGCAGCACCGATTATGGTCTGAAATTGTCAAACTCAATGTCGGGTCCAGAAGGCTATAAAGCACCTCATCGAAAGATGAGGTGCTGTTCCTCAAATTTATGTTGGGCTACACCAGAGCAGTGCAGCAGGCCAAGGTCAGAGATGTCAAGAACAAGGTGGAGAATTTAACTGACAGGCCACAGGACATTGGGGCCATGTTTGCAGACTGAATGGAAGTGTTCTGCAGGAAAGTTTAAGAAAGCTGAAAAAGTGAACATTGGTTACAATGTACAAATTTACACACTTATAACTCCACATCGTCAAAACTGTGAGGGATTGATGAGTACAGAACATATGCATACAGATACCCAGGATCTCCTGTGATCTCCATGCGCCACATGGTGAGTAGGAGGTTATGCTGACACAATGGCATAAGGAATACCTTAAGAGGTAGATGACTACGATAAGGAACTGGTGTAGGGTAGAGAGGCCAAACGCAGTCTTGGCAAGAGCACGACATGTGGGGGAGGGGAATCAACTGCTGCTTTTTTGGAGGAAAGGATTTAAACATGCATGTTTTATCTAAAGTTGCCAATAACTTTAAATGTAAAGAGTAATTTGTGGTTAAAAGTATTGGTATTTGAGTTCCGGTTGCAGCTTTGCGGAGCTAAGTCGCACATTCGGCAGCTCCCGCAACAAATTGACTTTTGGGTTCTTTTCAGGCCCCCAACGGCATTTTTTCGATGTTTCCCGCAGTGGGAAGGAGAGTACAATAGTTCCCCGACAGTATATGGCTTTTACCAGGAGCGGGGCGACTAAAAAAGTGGTGGTGGACCCGAAGAAGGAGCGAGGGAAGAAGAACAAAATGGCGGCGGGCGGGGACCAGGCAGCGTGGATGCAGTGGGCGGAGGAGCAACAGGAGGTTATCCAGCGCTGCTTTAGGGAGATTAAAGCGGACCTGCTTGAGCCGATGACAGCTTCTATCGATAAGCTGCTGGAGACACAGACGGCCCAGGGGGTGGCGATCCGCGAGGCCTGACAAAAGATCTCCGACAACGAGAGTGAGGACGAGATTTTAGGCCTGGCGGTAAAGGTGGAGGCGCACGAGGCGTTCCACAAGAAATGGCAAGAGCGGTTCGAGGAGATGGAGAATCGGTCGAGGCGGAAGAACTTGCGGATTCTGGGCCTCCCGGAGGGGCCGGATGTGGGGGCCTATGTGGTTACCATGTTAAACTCGCTGATGGGAGCGGGGTCCTTCCAGGGGCCCCTGGAGCTGGAAGGGGCCCATAGAGTGCTGGCGAGGAGGCCCAAAGCTAACGAGCCTCCGCGGGTGGTGCTGGTGCAATTTCATTGGTTCGCTGATCGGGAGTGTGTGCTCAGGTGGGCCAAGAAGGAGAGGAACAGCAGGTGGGAGAACGCGGAGGTTCGTATATACCAGGACTGGAGTGCGGAGGTGGCGAAGAGGAGGGCCGGGTACAATCGAGCGAAGGCGGTGCTGCACAGGAAGGGGGTGAAGTTTGGCATGTTGCAGCAGGCGCGACTGTGTGTCACCTACAAGGACCGGCACCATTATTTTGAGTCTCCGGAGGAGACGTGGACCTTTGTTCAGGCCGAGAAGATGGACACAGATTGAGGGTCGGGATGGGCGTTTGGGGATTGCGGTTGATATGTTACTTTTTGAGGGGGGGTCCTTTGCTCTTGTTTTTTTCTTTCTGGTTGGGAGAGGGTGGTTAGGGCGGGTTGGGCACTGTTTTGGTTGGGTTGGTCGGGGGGGGGGGCTCTTAGAGGGGGGGTAAGCAAATGGAACAGGGGTGGATGGCCGGCAGTGTGATGGGGACCCGTGGGGGAGGGCGAGGCCCGAGTCGGGGGTGAGGGGACTCGGCCTGTAAAAGGAGCTGCGTCAGAGGTGGCGGTCCCGGGTAGGTGGTAAGCGCGGGCTTTTTCCCCGCGCTGAACACTGGAGGGGCCGGGGCAGGGAAGAGAGGGTTGTTTCCTGTGCTTGGGATGGAAGGGGGAGGTGGAGAGCCTGCGGGTGGGGAATGGAAGAGGAGGGTGTGTCACACAATGGGAGGAGTTGAAGGAGAGGCGGGAGTGGCCGTGGTCAGCAGGAGTCAGCTGACTTGCGGAAGTGCAATGGGGGGAGTAAAGCAGCTAGGAGGTGGCCTAGCCCGGGGGTGGGGGGGGGGATCGAGTTGCTGCTGCTATTGTCAAGGGGGAGCTGGAGCGAGTGGGGGGGGTCGAGACTGAGGTGCGGGCGCGTGGCTGGCCGAGGAGGGGTTATGGCTAGTCGGCTGTTGTATGAGGTCCCGATGGCGAGTGTGGCCATGAACAGGAGGAGGTCTGAGTACTTTCGGTTGCACTGAGGGACGAGGCATGGGTGTCCCCTGTCCCACCCCTGCTCTTCGCACTGGCGATTGAACCCCTGGCTATGGCACTGAGGGACTGGAGGGGCTTGGTGTGGGGTGGGGAGGAGCATAGGGTGGCGCTCTATGCGGACGACTTGCTGTTATATGTGGCGGATCCGGTGGGGGAATGCCGGAGGTCATGAGGATCCTCAGGGAATTCGGGGATTTCTCGGGGTACAAGCGAGTTGCTCGTGGTTCACCCAGGGGACCAGGAGAGGGGGATTGGCGAGCTCCCACCTAAAAGGGCGGAGAGCAGCTTCAGGTATTTGGGGATCCAGGTGGCCAGGAGCTGGGGGGCCCTGCATAGGCTTAATTTCACAAGGCTGGTGGAGCAAATGGAGAAGTTCAAGAGGTGGGACGCGTTGCCGCTGTCCTTGGCGGGTAGGGTGCAGTCAATCAAAATGACGGTGCTCACAAGGTTTTTGTTCCTGTTCCAGTGCCTCCCCGTGTTTATTCCGAAGGCCTTTTTTAGGCGGGTCAACAGGAGCAGAATGGGGTTTGTGTGGGCGCGAGCGACTCCGAGGGTGAGAAGGGTGTTCCTGGAGCGGAGTAGAGATAGGGGGGGCTGGCGCTACCCAACCTCTGTGGGTACTACTGGGCCGCCAAGGCGACAATGGTGCGCAAGTGGGTGATGGAGGGGGAGGGGGCTGCATGGAAGAGGCTGGAGACGGCATCCTGTGTGGGTACGAGTCTGGGGGCGCTGGTAATGGCGCCGCTGCCGCTCCCTCCAAGGAGGTATACCACGAGCCCGGTAGAGGCGGCTGCCCTCAAAATCTGGGGGCAGTGGAGGCGGCACAGGGGGGAAGTTGGGGCCTCGGTGTGGACCCCAATACGGGGTAACCACCGGTTCGCCCCAGGGAGAATAGCTGGAGGGTTTTCGGGGTGGTACAGAGCAGGGGTACAAAGGTTGGGAGACCTGTTTGTGGACGGGAAGTTCACGAGCCTGGGTGAGTTGGAGGAGAAGTATGGGCTCCCCCCGGGGAACACCTTCAGGTACTTACAGGTAAGGGCGTTTGCCAGGCGGCAAGTCGTGGAATTCCCGCGGCTGCTGCCACACACAGTATAGGACAGGGTGCTCTCGGAGGGGGTGGGCGAGAGTGGGGAAGATCTCGGAAACTTACCAAGTGATGCAGGAGGAGGAGGAGGCCTCGGTGGTGGAGGTGAAAGGTAAGTGGGAGGAGGAGTTGGGAGAGGAGATCGAGGAAGGGACGTGGGCAGATGCCCTAGGGAGGGTGAACTCTTCATCTTTGTGCACGAGGCTCAGCCTTATACAGTTTAAGGTGCTGCACAGGGCACACATGACCGGGACAAGGATGAGCCGTTTTTATGGGGGGTCAGGACAGGTATGTTAGGTGCTCAGGGAGCCCAGCAAACTACACCCATATGTTCTGGGCATGCCCAGCGCTGGAGGAATTTTGGAGGGGCGTGTCGAGGACGGTGTCGAGGGTGGTAGGATCCAGGGTCAAACCGGGCTGGGGGCTCACAATATTTGGGGTGGCAGAGGAGCCGGGACTGCAGGATGCGAAAGAGGCCGGTATTCTGGCCTTTGCGTACCTGGTAGCCCAGCGGAGGATTCTTCTTCAGTGGAAGGACGTGAGGCCCCCAAGCGTGGAATCCTGGATCAACGATATGGCGGGGTTTATTAAGTTGGAGAGGGTAAAATTCGCCTTTAGAGGATCGGTACAAGGGTTCTTCAGGAGGTGGCAACCGTTCTTAGACTTCCTGGCAGAGCTTCCTGGTAGACATTGGTCAATGGCAGCAGCAACTCGGGGAGGCGGGGTTACTTTATTTATGTTTATTTACACTGGGGGATCTGAGGGGGTGTATATATTTACTATGCTGGCTCTGTGTTAAGTTGGGGTGTTAATTTATCATTTTTGTACAGGGGGGAGGGGGGTATGGAGGGTTCTTTTTTGACTGTGTTTTGTATTTAACCCTGTTGGGTTCCTTTTTCATTTTGTTATTGATATTCTGTGAAAACCTTAATAGAATTTTTTTTTTTTTAAAGTATTGGTATTTAAATGTGATGGGTTTTCCAATGTCCTCATGGCAGTTAGTTCAAATACACAGTTACAGTGTATGCTGGAGAGCTCACATTAATACTGTGGCTACCAGGGCAGGTCAAAGGCTAGGAATCCTATGGCAAGTAACTCACCTCTTGATCTCCCAAAGCCTGTCCACCATCTACAAGGCACAAGTCAGGAGTGTAATGGAATACTCTCCACTTGCCTGGATGTGTGCAGCTCCAACAACACTCAAGAAGCTCGACACCATCCAGGGCAAAACAGCCCACTTGATTTCTCGCCCTTCCACAAACATTCAAACCCTCCACCACCGATGAACAGTGGCAGCCAAGTGTACCATCTACACGATGCACTACAGGAACTCACCAAGGTTCCTTAGACAGCACCTTCCAAACCCACGACCACTACCATCTAGAAGGACAGATACCTGGGAACCCTACCAACTGGAGGTTCCCCTCCAAGTCACTCACCACACTGACTTGGAAATATATTGCCGCTCCTGCACTGTCGTTGGGGCAACATACTGGAACTCCCTCCCTAACAGCACAGTGGATGTACCTACACCTCAAGGACTGCAGCAGTTCAAGAAGGCAGCTCTCCAGCACCTTCTGAAGGGCAATAAATGCTGGCTTAACCAGCGATGCCCACGTCCCATAGATTAATTTTAAAAGAAGCTCTTCTGAGATAGTACAGAACAGAAGACTGAGGCTGTTGGAAGGTACTACACAGGTGTGAATGAAGGGGTGCATATGCGCGCAGCAACTATCAGGGCTGAAAGATAGCCTTTCTCCAGCTCAAAGCTGAGAAACCCATTATTCACTTCTAATATTGTCAGTTTTCGGTAACACTATACAGACCTCAAAACAAAAGCCAGTTATCCAGCCCAGCATTCGGGAACCGGTTTTCGATCAGGTTGGTTGTGAAAAGGGGCAAGGAGAATAAATTGGAGAGAGTGAGGGGGGTAGTAACAGATGGCCTGAGGGACACTAGATGACAGAAAGGCTGATGAAGGGAAGGACTCTGTAGGGAAGGGGTGAATTATAAGGTGAGATGGAGAAATGAGGTGGCACCAAAATGAAGGGATGAAGATGTAGGTTGCATGGAGATCATGAGAATGGGTCAGAAAGATGTTGGGGGAAGCCTTTTTAAAGGGCGTCCCGATCTCAAAGTTAAGTAGTTGAAGGTCCTCCACGCCCCACACCCATGGATAATAATAATAATAAAAATCTTTATTAGCATCACAAGTCGGCTTACATTAGCAATGAGGTTACTGTGAAAATGCTCTAGTTGCCATATTCCGCCGCCTGTTCAGGTACACTGATGGAGAATTCAGAATGTCCAATTCAGCTAACAAGCACGTCTTTCGGGACTTGTGGGAGGAAACTGGAGCACCCAGAGGAAACCCTCGCAGACACGGGGAGAACGTGCAGACTTCGCACAGACAGTGACCGAAGCGGGAATTGAGCCCGGGACCCTGGCACTGTGAAGCAACAATGCTAACCACTGTGCTGCCATGCCACACACCGTGCTGCCATGTCAGTCACAGATATCGCGACCTCCGCAGACATGGGCAACACCCCAATGCTTGACCGCAGTAGAACAACCTAACCCCCCCCCCCCCCATCACTAAATGTCCACATCACCCACTCCCCCCAACACCACACAGGCACGAGGGTGACCCGCACGCCCCCATCCATTCTCACTAGCATCGGGCATGGCACCGTCCTCCCCAGAGAGCAGTATCCCACCATGGGGTCACCGAGAGACCCTGTCTAAGGGCCCCCCTCCTTTCAGGACCCCCCTTAAGCCACTCTGTTCAGGTTGCCCCCCCCCCATGTGACCCTTCAAGTCTCCCCTTTCATCACAATGACCCCGCTCAGGACCCCCCCCCCCACCTCCCCAAGGTCCTGACACTGTCCCCTGACACCCTGGCAGTGCCAACCTAGCACCGTGGCTGCCCTGGGATCAGGGACAGTGCCAAGGCTCCAATGGCCTCCAGGTTCCCCAGAATGGCCATCACACCTGGTTTCCGTTTTTCAAAATCAGCAGTGAATTCCGCCGGCCTCACGCTGCACCTGTGAGACAGTGAATCCCAGAAACCGGCAGACTCTGGCCTCGAATGGGCTGCACATATTCAAATGAGTTTAAAGCCTCATTTAACGATGCTCATCTGGTTGCCCTCCATTTAAAGCCTCATTTAACGATGCCCTCCAGATCGCGGCGGATGCCAAGGGCTGGGAGCATCGTGCTCCACTCTATGCTTGGTGCCAACCTTGTGTACGGGCCCTCCATCTATTCTCGGGAATAGCGTGAGGTACAATGAGTGCAACAGGGCATTAGAATATGTTCCCCATATGTTCTCAGCTACTAAGAATAAAGCCACTGGAGAACAATTGATATTTCACTCTGAAAGGTGTATCAAATGAAGTGTCAGAAATGTTCTTTACATGCAGGGAAATCCCAGAATCCCCTAGAGGAGACATATTGTTCAAGATGTACAACATAACCATTTGACAATTTTTAGTGCAGTACTAACCTCAATATATATTCACAGGCCCCAGGTACCCAGTCCAAACAGGCATAGTGACATTTCATTCAATTCACATGAGGTTTTATTTCAAAAGCCTGTATGCCTGATCTAATAAGGTAAAATATTTAGTTTCCCTGTTCAAATAAGAGCAAGCAGTTCACCCAGCCTCCTGGCCGATATTTATCTTCAACCAAGAATATCAAAATTGATTAGCCTGTCATTCAGCTCTAAGCCATACACATAGCAGCGCCCACATTTACCTACAAAACAATGTAACTGAACTTCCAAAGTAATCCATTGACTGTAAAGCACTTTGGGGATTCCTGAAGGCATGAAAAGTACTATGCATTTCTTCCTCTATAACACAGAAGTGACAATGAATGAAAACTTTTGTCACTGAGGTAATTTAATACCTTGTGCCGAAAGATCTCAACCCATGGACACAGTACAGTCCTGAGAAATCTATCTGGTTTCGGTTAAAGGCCCTTGGTTACAGGGCTCCCGAATGCTTTCAACTTCAGAAAAATGGAGAGATTAAAAACCTCGAACAAGCCGGTCACCTGATACTATGTGGATACTCTTGAATAGAATGGTCTGCCCAACGCCCTGTTCAACCACCCTCTTTAACATGGAAGCAGCCTTGAGTTTATACATGGGTGATAACAATGGCCTTCATATCTACAGATGGTCAAACTAAAAGGAGTTTAGTTACCAATAGTATAAATCAGGAAAGGCATTTCTGTGGAGGTGAAAATGACAGAAAAGGCTGTTTTGTCAATGCCGCGTTGTAGGTTCTGGGCCTCTGACTATTCTAAGAGCCATTTGCATCATGCAGTGCTCTTCCTTTCTGGTCTCTCATCGCGACATTAAGTCTGCTGTCATCAATCACTTCCTCACGAGAGATAACAGCTAATCAGCTCCTTGGTTAAAGGTGCTGTGTAGTTTTCACCTATTTGTCCGTAATACACTTCATTACAAAGCGGGATTTTTTTTGTAATGCCTAATTCGGTTTCTACAAGCAACCATAAATTGGAATAATGTGTTGTTTGTGTGGTAGTCACCACTGTTGTATTATATTGTATATATGGGTATTACGGTAAGGCCCCTGTACTACAGATACGGGTGTAGATCCTTGCCTGCTGGCTCCGCCCAGGAGGCGGAGTATAAATGTGTGTGCTCTCCGAACAGCAGCCATTTCGTAAGCTGCTGCAGGAGGCCACACATCTCTGCATAATAAAGCCTCGATTACATTCTACTCTCGTTGCGTCATAATTGATAGTGCATTAATTTGCATGATAACTTTAAATACTCAAATCATTTCTGACTCTTCTGCTTGCATTCCTACTGAACAACAATTCCCCAATAACTGTTTTTGTAAACCACACATACTTCAATAAGTCAAAGTATAAACCTGACCCAATTTCCCTTCTCTTCAGCTATGACAAAGAGTCATCCAGACTTGAAACGTTGGCTCCCTTTTCTCTCCACAAATGCTGTCAGACCTGTGATTGTCCAGTATTTTCTGCTTTTACTTCAATAAGTCATTTTCATTTCATGATCACTGTATAATGTTAGTCACGTGCACATTGCATACAGAACAGTTTACTGTATAACATACACTGATCTATCTATGTTGAGGAAATGGTTGGAGCAAGATTTATTATCAATAAGAACTACAAATCTATTTCACTATTTCATACATGCCTGTAGAAGATTACAGCTCAAACAGTCCTTGTTTCAATAAGTCTTATGAGAAGTGAAGGCAGGAGGTTAGGCCAAAAGTGCACAGATTTGTAATTGAAACTTCAAGAATACCCATGTTAGAAATTGGAAATGTGTTTAGAATGAACGTATATTTAGCAAGTCAGCTTGAAATAGGTAAAGGAATAGGTTAGCGCTGCAAGTTCCATTTTACTGGTGAATGCTTAAGTTTTGCTCGTGGAGCGATTATGCTTAGACGTTGACAGCTATAGTTTGCCCCAAAAGGCGTCGTGCTCAGGCGAGGCCTCCGCTAATGGGAGAGCAAACGGACAGATACTTAAAACAAATAACTACAACAAAACAGTGTTGGTCTTTTCAGTTAATCAAGATGCTTTTTGAAATGTGACGGTTAATTAGTGGGAAGGTACTTTAGTAAACAATCCTATGTGGTTCAAAAATCTGATCAGCCATTTTGAACAACTCGCTAAGAGCCTTTACAAAAAGAATAACTAAATCATAATAGACTAATACAGAATATGAAACTTCTGAAAGTTAGCTTTCAAAGCTGGAAATGGAACTTGCTTGGAAACATCAAACTGGAAAAAGAGAACAGAATAAGACATGAATATTGAGTTGATCAAGGACAGAAGGCAAAACCCAAGGCTCAATGACAAAGGGATAACATTTTTTTAAAAAAATATTTTTATTCTCAATTTTCACATTTTCTTCAGAATTTGCACCCCACCAACAAACAGTAAACGGTAACGAATACAATGTCAATCCCCTTATCAACAACAACGATCCCATCCTCCCACCACCCCCCAAACAACGACCTGATTGACAATATAAGCATCAAATGAAACTAAACCTCCCAAGGAGGAAAAAAGGAAAAAAGAAAAAGGAATCAGGAATCGCCCCTGGTCACCGTTGACATATACAGTCCACCCCCCCCAACCTCCCCCTAATATTCAATGCCATCCAATCCCCGAAAGAGTACTGTGAATGGCACCCATGAATTGTAGACACCCCTCACCCCCCCTCCCAGACTCCTCCCCTCCCTCTTGTAAACTCCTCCCCCCAACCTCGGTTCCTTCCCCTAACTTTTCACCCCGGCTAGACTCACCGAAACCGGTTCTTCCAGGCTCCGATGGCCGAAGCCCTTCCCCCCACCTGACTCCCGTTCACTGGCCGGCTTAAACCGGCCAGCGTGGAGGCCCCCGCCTGGGTCTCCTTCCCCCTTGCCCGGTCCCAGGAAAACCAAGAAATCCCCTTTAGCGCACAACTCCAGCATACACACCCAAGCCCCAAAGAACCATCATTGCAAATGAAAGTTCCATCGTTTCCTTGTCCAAATATACAGCGTTGACTCATTTGGTAATATAACAACACGCAGTGAAAAAATAAAGTTACATGAGGCTACATAGGTACACGACCCGCTCTCAGTCCCATTTCTCAATTCTGCCACAGTCCTTCTGCCTTCGCAAACTCCTCCGCCGCTTCCACTGTCCCAAAATAAAAGTCCTTGGATTTGTAGGTCACCCTCAACTTAGCTGGATATAGTATGCCGCACTGCACCGTACTGATGTACAGTGCCTTCTTCACCCGCATGAAGTCAGCCTGCCTCCTCGCCAGCTCCACCGTAAAGTCCTGGTATATGCGTATACCAGCTCCAGCCCACTGCACCACCCACTTCTGCTTTGCCCAGCACAGGACCTTCTCCTTCACGCTGTACCTACGGACGCACAGAGTCACTACTCTTGGCGGCTCACTCGCCTTTGGTATAGGCCTCCACGACCGATGAGCCCGATCTAGTTCGTATCGAGAGGGATCGTCCCCCTCCACATAGCTCCGCCAACATTGTGGCAAAATACTCTGTCGGCCTCGGGCCTTCCACCCATTCGGGCAGACCCACGATCCTCAGATTCTGCCGCCTGGATCTGTTTTCCAGGTCTTCCATTTTGGCTCGCAGACCCTTGTTGGTCTCTGTCACCCTCCGCAACTCCTACCCCATCGAGGTGAGTTGATCATTGTGCTGCGATAATACCTCTTCCACTTCCTTCAGTGGGATCCGCCATTGCGCTTGATACCGCCACCCTCACCGGGGCAATCGCCTCGTCCACCAGCACTTTCAATACCGCCCCTATCTCCTCCTTCATCGCTTCCATGTGCTTTGTGAACTGTTTTCCAAGTTCCACAACCATCACTTTGGTCATTTCTTCTGCTGTGAGCGATGCGGCCTCCCCTGGTGCTCCAGCCTCCGCTTTCCTAACAGTTCCTGCGCTGACTTTTTCACTCACCGGCGGACTTTCATTAACTCCCTTTTTCACAGCCATTTTTTCCCCAAGCTTGGACATTTCTCCTCCCTGTGCCTTCTTACAGCTCTTTCAGCCTCCATTGCCCCTGGGACCGGGCGTTAAAACCACAAAATTTCTATTCCCGAGCGGGACCCCTCCAGTGTGCGGGAGCCCTCCAGTGTTCGGCTGCCCCCTGCCCGCCATCACCGGAAGTCGACAAAGGGATAACATTAAGGTGGGCTTTAACATTGTTTTTTGACAGAGTACCGGATATTGTATTCGGCATTTTGTAAGAAAAAGTCATATTCATTTAGGCCATTAAGCTCTGCTACTAATCTATTCAGATCCACTTCTGAAAATAGTAAAAAAATAAGAGAATTTGGGAGGCCTCAGTGTAGTTAGATGGTGGAGGGAAATTCCCATGGGTAGAGCCCTGATAACAATCTTGGGTATTTTGCGCATTTGCGAAGATATGAAGTACCAGGATAGACAGGAAGGACAGTTTGGGTTTGCCAGCCATCATGCCCAATCTAGACCAGCACTCACTACTCGTTCCAGTTGTTTGCTTTTGCCGTACAAATAATTCATTATATTCTGACTTAAACTCTGATTAAACTCGCCATATCCATTACATTATTTGCAGTTGATCCTGATTAATTTGATAATTGATAACAATAATAGATGATTGGAAAGCTTTAAATGTCACACTCAAACTCCATTCAATTTTTGTTTGGGAAATAAACCAACAATGTCACATTGTGCAGTAGTAATGAATTTAAGCTACAGTCGGTACGAGGGCTAATTCGTAAGAAAGGTTTTGTTTTTAAAATGGTACTATTAAAGGATTTTCCAACCTTTTGGAAACAACTACAATTGCACAATTCAAGCCATAAATAAGTCATTCAGAGAAGATCACAGGTAGATCAAACATAAATACAAAAAAATGCAGCTACTTTAACACAAATCTTCATGAAGTTAATTCCTGAACAAAAAACAATGTCAACGCACAACAGAAATTTGGCTAAGGTCAAGTGTAATGTAGATTGAGCCTTTGGCTCAGATCTGGTATGTCTCTCTTGTGGGGACCATGAATTGGATTCAATTTGAATTGGTTTTTGGAACAGGCGAGGAGCTGGATTAGGGGTTTGCCCCTGACCCACACTCTGAGCCCTGGCTTTGTAACTAAGAAAAAGTAATAACCTCAACCAGCAACACAACACACCAAAAATAATCTTAACCAGCAACAGGACACACAACAGTAACAATCTCAACCATCAACACAACAGTAATAATCTCAACCTGGCATATAGACCTCACTCAAGAAAAAAAAGGTCTCATTATCTCCATCTGTTCCCAAACCTGAACAGACTCTTACATGGGTCAGAATAAACAGAATTGACACAAGAGCAAAAGTACGGCATATACTGGAAGTTTAAAATAAAAGTAATTCTGACAAAAGGGTCTCTGATGTCAAATATTAATGATGTTTATCTCTACAAATGCTGCAAAACCAATGTTATGGATGCCTGATCAGCTCTCAACAGAGACTCAAAGACTGGAACAGATACCATAACTTTATAAAATTTAATGCAGTGCAGAAAGACTGATTCCAGGAAGTGATGATATAAGAAATAGGGCTTGGTTATTTTATAAACAAACTTTATTAAACAAAAGAGAAGAAAACAATATTTAAACTTTTACTTCAGCTTTAAGACTAACAGATTCCATGCAATTTCTTAACCTTAACACTCCAATTCCTATTAAACAACTGTGTGCATGAGCATGCTGCTCTTGGTCCACTTACACAAAAAGACAAAGGCAATACTTGCATTTACGAAGCACTTTTCTTCTCTTTGGAAAGTCTGCCTCAGTGGCAACTTTAACGGTCGATTTCCACAGCCTTCTGCCTGAAATGGTTCAGAACTGCATTTTTTTGCTCTCTCTCTAAGCCCCACCCACCCCCTCAAACAAAGGTTCTCCCCCCCCCGCCCCCCCCCCCCCCCCGAGGTGGCCAGACTTGAATCCATTATTGTTATTTTGGCTGTCTGATTTCCTACTCCCGTTTCTACAAAAGAACAAAGCCATGCCATTCATATGCATCTAACCTTCCACTGATGGACAAATTGGTCATCAGGCACTGTTGGGATAATAGCGGATCAAACAAAATTGTCCCGAATGACAATGGATCTTGAGTGCATCATCCTGGCTGAGCTGAACTGGGGCATCCTGTGTATTCCCACTAATGAGGTTAAATCTGAATGGGACACGGTAACTCAGTCTGTGGCGAATCCCTCGGCGCTGCTGTTGCCCGTTTCGATCCCAACAGCATCGCCAATACTGCTGCTAATATTAATTATGTTGTTGAACCACAAGCCTTCCCTTATATCGATCAAATGACCACACAACCAGTTAGTTAGTTCAAAAGATGGTTTATTTACATACACAAGAATTACCTCGACACGCACACACAATGTCTACTACGAATTAAACTACACCTATCAGTTACAATAACCTATACTTAACTTCAGGGCGACCGGCACTGTGCAAATGTATAAGGTCTTTATCTGGATTTCACTTGGCTGGTTCGAAGAAAGTGGCTCTGTCTCTCCTGGGCTCATCCATCAGGTACCGATCGTTGGTCTTGAACTTGGTTGGCTGTTCCTGCTGCAATTGGTTTGGCACAGGCCGGATCCAAAAGAGACAGAACACATAGCTGTGTCCTCTTTTATCCCTCTGGGATTTTGCGCTCTTTGGGGCGGTCCTTAACCTTGGACCCAATAGTTCGACAGAGCTCTGATCACGGTCTTCGATTTCGGCCAATAAAGGGGCGGGTACCTGGGTAGCTGGGCGGGTCCTTAGTGGTCAGTGACCTTGGCAGTTGGGCTTTCTGAATAAAGGGAGCGCCGCCAATCAGTCTGTGGCTATACCGGTTGCTTGATTGTTCTATTGTCCTGGAAAAATGGGCCATTAAAATGCAAACGAGCGGGGGGTTTCGATCAGGTCTGGTTACCTGTGTTTCAGACACACATAGGCTTTGTATCTGTCGGAGTCCTGGGTTGGCCATAATTCCCATGGTCCTTTGCAGGTGGCCATCTTAGATGGCTACATCGCTTTATTTTATAAAGTTTGTTTATATTATGATTAGCAGTCTTTTCCCTCAGTCTATTTAACCCCTAAATTGCCCGCTACATCTTGGACCCCATTTCTGAACCCACGTTCCTAATATCTCCTTAACATGACACCAATTGAGTATGGTCAGTATTTTCTGAAACTGGGCTTACTTGGATTGAGGTTAGACCAATTTAACTTATTAAACAAACCAGTCTTAATGAAGAATCATACAGAAATATTAGCGTTCTTTTTTCTCTTTCACAGTTGAATCGTAATCTGCCTGCTAAAATATTCAACCATTATCTGTCATTATAATCTTAAAATACATGAAGCTAGAAACTGTTGGTGATGGTGATAACAGCAAACAAATGCTTGATTTGTTCCCATCACACTCTGCTCTTGACTATTTTTAGACATTAACCTATTCGAAACAGACTATCATCTCCCTTAAAAAAGGCAAAGGAATACCAAAAAATGTGTTGAGTACTCATCCGCTCTTCCTTAACATAGAACGCCCTACAGTGCAGAAGGAGGCCATCTGGCCCATCGAGTCTGCCCCAACTTTCTGAAAAAGTACGCTATCTTGGTCCACACCCCCACCCTAACCCTGTGACCCAGTAACTCCACCTAACCTTTTGGACACTAAGGGGCAATGTAACACGACCAATCTACCTAACTTGCACATCAGGAGCCTCCAGAGGAAATCCACACAGACACGAGGAGAATGTGCATACTCCACACATGCAGTCATCCAAGGTTGGAATTGAACCCGGGTCCCAGGTGCTGTGAGGCAGCAGTGCTAACCACTGTGACACTGTGCTCCCCCTTTCGGATAGCAAGCCACAAAATGGCATTTAAGGCTGGTTTAGCACAGTGGGCTAAATAGCTGGCTTGCAGTGCAGAACAGTGCCAGCAGCGCGGGTTCAATTCCCGTACTGGCCTCACCGAACAGGCGCCGGAATGTGACTAGGGGCAGTTCACAGTAACTTCACTGAAGCCTACTTGTGACAATTGTCGTGTTAGGTACACTGGTATAACACTGGCTGCAACCGGGTGCAGCTTAGATCAAAAAGCTACTCCAGCCCTTGAAGTCAGTTCAATCAGGTTTACAGTTAGCACAGTTCCCTGTGAGTTCGAATATCTACTAACTTAAGTGTGGTTACTCTGTCTGACTGAACCAGACTAGCTCTTAGCCACGTGGTGGAGGTGTGAGATTGTAACAACACCATTGACTGACTCTCTAGATGTTCATCAGTGGAAAGAGGCAGAGTGTGAGTGCCTCGTGTCTTTTATAGTCAGATCCCACCCCCGAGTGTAATGCCTGCTTATTGGTCATGTCCTGTTCTCTGTGTCCATTAGCTGCTTGCCTGTGCCTGCCTGTATATCATTATGTGTGTCTGCATATCATGACATCTTCCCTTTTTTTGTTTGAATGACATATGTGAACATATTTACAAGAATAGGCCAATATTAACATATATACATGGAGTGGATGTGAACATATATACATGTGAAAACAGCTGTCTAATGCGAGAACACAGAACATAGCAAACAGAACAAATGTTCATAAGTCCAGTCTCTGTGGCTTGCGTCTGATCCTGGTCGACCGCCAGAGAGGTGGTGGTGGGGACAATAGGGCCTTGATGGGCGGGATTGAAGCCTGAGTGGTGGCCTCGTGAGTCGAGGTACCAGGAGGTGGCAAAACAACAGAAGGAAACGGGGAAGAATGTGGTTGCGGGCAGGCAACTTTGCGCAGTGCCCGTCTGTTTCGTCGCACAACAGAACCATCAGCCAGACGCACAACATACGAGTGGGGGCAGCCTGTCGAACAACGACAGCTGGAGCTGACCAGCCTTCATCAGGGATCTTGGCCCGAACAGTGTCTGACGGGGATAACACGGGCAAATCGGTGGCATGAGCATCATAGCCCTGTTTTTGCCGGTCTCGGAGTTGCTACACTTTCTGCAGCACCAGGAGGAGATCCAGGTTGGCAAGTGTATGGCTGGAAGTGTCGATCACAGGTCCCTATTCATCAGCAGTTGAGCCGGCGAATGCCAGTTGGTCACCCTCTACGCAAGCAGTGCAAGGCGAATGTCAGACGCAGAATCCGCGGCCTTGCAGATGAGCTGCTTCACTATGTGCACCCCTTTCTCAACTTTTCCGTTTGACTGCGGATAGTGTGGGCTGGAAGTGACGTGTTTGAACTGATACGACTGGGCAAACAGAGACCATTCATGGCTGCTGAAGCACGGGCTATTGTCACTCATGACAGTGAGTGGGATACCATGCCTGGAGAATGTCTCCTTGCAGGCCTTGATGACGGTCCGAGATGTGAGGTCTGAGAGCTTCACGACTTCAGGGTAATTGGAAATATAATCAATGATTAACACATAATCACAGCCATTTGCATGAAAGAGGTCGATGCCAACCTTGGACCACGGAGAGGTTTCGATTTCATGCTGCTGAAGTGTCTCCTTACTCTGCGCTGGCTGGAAGCGTTGACAGGTCGCACAGTTAAGGACCATGTTCGCGATGTCCTGGCTGATCCCAGGCCAGTTGACAGCCTGCCTGGCTCTGTGTCTGCACTTTTCCACACCCAGGTAGCCCTCATGGATTTGACGGAGCACCAAGCTCTGGAGACTGTGTGGAATTACAATCCGGTCCAGTTTAAGAAGGATACCATCAACCACCGTCAGGTCGTCCTTTACATTGAAAAATTGAGGGCACTGCCCTGTTTGCCAGCCATTGGCTAGGTGTTGCATAACACGCTGCAAGAGGGGGTCCTTGGCTGTCTCCTCACGGATACGAATCACCTTCTCATCAGATGCCGGGAGGGTGCGAGCACACAGCTGCACCTGTGACTCAACCTGTGATTCAATTTGCCGGAAGACGTTCAGTGGTTCACTAGGCACGGTGATGGGACGGGACAGTGTATCGGCAATGATGAGCTCCTTGCCAGGCGTGTAGACCATGTCAAAGTCATACCTTCTGAGTTTGAGGAGGATGCGCTGCAACCGAGGCATCATGTCATTAAGGTCCTTGTGGATAATGTGGACCAGGGGCCTGTGATCCGTCTCGACTGTGAATGTCGGCAGGCCGTAGACATAGTCGTGAAACTTGACAATGCCAGTGAGAAGGCCCAGGCATTCCTTCTCGAATTGTGCATACCTTTGTTCGGTGGGCGTCATTGCCCTTGATGAGTAAGCAACCAGTGCCCAGGATGAGGTGTCATCGGGTTGCAGCAGGACCGCACCAATGCCAGCCTGGCTCGCATCTGTCGAGATTTTCGTTTCCCTGTCTGGTCGAAAAATGCCAATACGGGTGCAGTGGTGAGCTTAGCATTCAGCTCCAACCACTCTGCCTGATGGGCTGCCTTCCATTCGAAGGCAGTGGACTTCTTCACTAGGTTTCGTAGAGCCGTGGTGTGTGAGGCCATGTTTGGGATGAACTTGCCCAGAAAATTGACCATACCCAGGAAGCGCAATACCGCCTTCTTGTCTTCCGGGACCTTCATGTCTGCGATGGCCTTGACCTGGTCTGTGTCGGGTCACACGCCCTGCTGAGAGATCTGGTCTCCTAGGAACTTGAGTGTCGACATGCCAAAGCAACATTTGGCCCTGTTCAGCTTCAGGCCATTGGCATGGACGCGGCGGAATACCTGCTGGAGACGGGAAACATGCTCCTCAGGGGCCGTGGACCATATGATGACGTCGTCCACATACACACGAACCCCTTCGATGCCTTCCATCATTTGCTCCATGATGCGATGAAATATCTCCGATGGCGAGACAATGCCGAACGGCATACGGTTATGGCAGTACCTGGCAAACGGTGTGTTGAAGGTGCAGAGCCTTCTGCTGGACTCATCCAGCTGGATTTGCCAGAATATAATGCGTGAACACTACCCCATCCCGAAGTGAGAGGAACTCACCAGTGAAATGGCACATGCAAGGTTTTTCACGATGCATCTAACTTTGTGAAAAACCTTGCATGTGCCATCTCATTGGCGAGTTCCTCCTGCTTCGGGATGGGGCAGTGTTCATGCATTATATTCTGGTTGAGATCCTTGGGATCAATGCAGATGTGCAGCTCTCCAGAGGGTTTTTTAAGCACACCATCGAGCTGACCCAGTCAGTCGGTTTGGTTACCCTGGAAATGATCCCTGCTGCTGCAGCTCCTTGAGCTGTTCCTTCAGGCGCTCCTTCAGGGGAGCCGGGACCCGGCATGGTGCATGGACCACTGGCTTGGCATCAGGTCGCAGTAGGATCTTGTACCGATATGGCAAAGTGCCCATCCCGTCAAACACATCTGGATACTGAGCGAGGATGTCGTCAATGCCAACTTGAAGATCCACGTTGGAGGATGTCGTTGAATAAACCCGCTGCACTAGGTTTAGCTTATTGCAGGCATGCGCGCCCAGTAGGGATGCCCTGTCCGGCTTGACAATTTCAAACTTTAGCCGTGCATGGGTGCTCCGGTTGGAGACGAGTAGATGGCAGGTCCCCAGTGCCTTGATGGCATTACCATTACAGTCCACGAGCTGGCAGGCTGCTGGGAGGAACTTGGGGGGCTTCTTGATACGTTTGAAGTCTGCCTGTGAGAGGAGGTTGGCAGAAGCATCTGTGTACAGCTTGAACTGGATGGAGCAGCAGTTGACCTGCATCACCACACGCCATTCGTCCTCCGAATCCACAGCGAGGATGGACTGAATGCGAGATGAGTTAGGTGTGGCACGTTCACGTGTGGTAATGATGCCCACTCGGTAGGCGGACTCCAGGCACTCGTCCTCTGGATCAGTTGTACTTCCAGAATCAGAATCCTGTAATCGTCGTTGCACATTCTGGATACGCCGTCGTCGGAATTGGGAGCGCTGGCCTCTGACTGGTGGTGCAGACCTGCACAAGGCTGCATAGTGTCCAGGCTTCCCGCAGTTTAAACATCGCCTGCCTCTTGGAGGGCAGTGTCCCTTTAAGTGGGCGTTGCCACAGTTCGGGCACGTCATGACGTCGGCGTCGTAACGCGGTGTACGTCGTCGCACATGCGCAGTGCGGTCAGCAGGCGTCTGCACCTTTGTTATCCCGTTCACATCGCGCATGCATGGGGCTCCGGGAAAAGCACGCGAAAAGCATCTTCAATGCTGAGGCGCTGTGACCGGGAGATGGCCTGCACACTATCTGCCTCGTGGGAGGCAAGTTTCTAATTTTCAGCCGATTTGTATTGGGAATACCGATTTTTTGCGTTCTCATGCACTGTACATGTTTCAATCGCGACTGGCAGGGCCATTTGCTTGATTTTTAAGAGCTGCTCTCTCAGAAGATCAGAGTGAATTCCAAACACGATTTGGTCTCTGATCATGGAGTCAGCAATATCACCAAAGTTGCAGGACAGCGCTAGCTGGCGGAGATTAGTTAAGAAGGCATTGAAAGATTCATCTTTACCTTGAAGACGTTGTTTGAATATGTAGCGCTCGAAGATTTCATTGGTGTCCACTTCACAGTGACTATCGAACTTGTCCAGGATGGTCTGAAACTTTGTCTTGTCCTGGCCTTCGGTGAAGTGAAACGAGTTGAAGAGTTCGATGGCTTGATCACCCGCTGTTGAGAGGAGAAGCGCAATCTTTCTTGCATCAGACGCACCCACGAGGTCTAAGGCTGCGATGTACAGCAGAAACTTTTGCTTGAATGTCCGCCATATGGCACTGAGATTGTCGGAGGTCCTGAGCTGGTGAGGAGCCTGAATCTTCTCCATGGTGCCGGGATACATTTGCTGGTCATCACGGAACGGACTGAGGTAAGCCACCTTAAATTAGTAGTCTCCTGGTATCATGTCGTGTTAGGTACACTGGTATAACACTGGCTGCAACTGGATGCAGCTTAGATCAAAAAGATACGCCAGACCTTGAAGTTAGTTCAATCAGGTTTATTGAACTAATAGCTCAGTTCTCTGTGAGGTCGACTCTCTGCTAACTTAAGTGTGGTTACTCTGTCTGACTGAACTAGACTCTTAGCTCTTAGCCACGTGGTGGAGGTGTGAGATTGTAACAACACCCTTGACTGACTCTCTAGATGTTCATCAGTGGAAAGAGGCAGAGTGTGAGTGCCTCGTGTCTTTTATAGTCAGATCCCACCCTTGAATGGCCTGCCTGCTTATTGGTCATGTCCTGGTCTGTGTGTCCATTAGATGCTTCTCTGTCCCTGCCTGTATATCATTATGCGTGCGTCTGCATATCATGACAACAAAAAGCTATGATTATTATTCAGGTGCGGTCCATATTCCAGCCTCAGAATGTTCCCAGAGATCTATCTTCATTTTCTGGATGTCCACCTTCTGTCCTTAACCGTGTGTCAGTGATGATGGGTGCCTTTTCATTGTTATGCCCAGACACAACAGCAGGCTAACTACCATCCAGGCCTGCCCTGCCACTTCACATGGCATAAAACACTTGGGGGCATAATTAATGAGATTGGGCCGGAAGATTTGATGTGTTTTCCCGTTGGTCGCCACAGCGGGAAATGCGTCACGTTCCCTCCCCCGCCACAGCACTGGGAGAATTCCGCCCAATTTGTTAAGCCACAAAAAAAACACTGCTAAATATTAAAGAGATACTAACACGTACAAAAACCTCAATCAATTCACAGCAGTAGCATTACAGTCCAATGCTAAATAAGCAAATCTCCTTGCCATTTTTAAATTGCTTGTCAGAATTTTCAATTCACTCCTTACTTAATCTTCAACCACTGCAACTACGAAAGTGCCGTGACAAAAATATTTAAATGCAACTATTTATCCATTTTCACACCAGAGCTCATCATTTTTATCTTCAAAATGTGGTTTGAAGACAATAAATTTTTAAATGTGGAAATAGCCAGAATGGCTGGTGAGGGAGAGGGGAATACAAAGATTTAAAAGCTGCGTTTTAGCTGCTAATTTGTTAACACCTAAAAATCAACTCAAGTTTCCATTTTTTTTAACCTTGAAATATCGACTACACTTCACAAGTTATCTGTTGATTGGTGAAACACTTTGGAGATGTTCTGAACTCCTGATAGATGCTCCATAGATAAATGCAAATTGGTATTTCTTTTGATTCCATTTGTGCACAATCAACTCATCTTGAAGTGTCTCCAGCTCATGAATAATGGGCTATCTTCAATTTGACCATTCATTTGTGGCAAACCCCCTTTGGGTATCATGATAACTAAGCGAGTCGACATCGGCCCAATCAGCACCCAGAGAGAAATACAAGTCAAATTTAGTTTGATTTATTTGGTCTGACAGGTCTCCGTCCATCCCTCCAACCGACCTGACTGCTTCCCACAAACTTCAGTCCCACTCTCCAGCTGATTGGAATTGTTTTGACAAGCTTCCGCTCCACGATTTAACTGATCTGATTGGTGTTAATGACCTCCAAGCACAATGAAAGAAGTTAACAAGTTTGGAAATGGGGACGGTCAGCTTAAATCACTGATGATTGATATGTGTAACACGGAGAGCAATGTGTTGTATTCCCCACAACTGTGACCAACAGACCAAAGCTCCAATTTCCAGCCTAAATAATGAGAAAAGGCAATAAACTGCCCACAACATCCCAGGCAAACACACCCAAAATGGGAATGAAAACAAACTAGCACTTATTGTTAAGGTAGCGGACCAGATCTCAATTTTTGTTAGGATACCGGACAAGAAACCCCGAACAATTTGCTTTGTAAAACTGTGGGGGAAGGATACTTCACACTAGGGGTGATTACACTGACCAGTAGGTGGCTTTTATATTCAAACTAATTTTAATTTAAACATATTCTCAAAGAAACAGCTTTATAATTAACAGTCAAACAGTTCTTAAATAAAAGGAAAATGTTTAACTTATGCCCTAACCATGCCCTAACCTTCACTATAAACATTCCAAACAAGTTAACAAAAAAAGTTTACTTGCTGTCCTCTGTGGACGTTTTGGAGAGAGACCCTTTCACGGACAGATCCAGTCCACTTCTGTCTTGTCAGACCCTTCTGTCAACCTGACAGCATTTGGCAAAACTGCAAACTACAGACCGACCTGGCTTTTCCCATTAATGACATTATCTGCATCCCACTCAGATGTGCCATGACCTGCTTAGCTAGGATTAAACGCAATCCCTCAAATTATCTGCACCACAGGAAACCATCCAAGGTATAAACACTATTCCATTAGCCCGTCATCTGTAACCAAGTAACTGGTCAGAATGAATGATTACCTCACTCTTACAACACCTTAATTACAGCTTTATTGACACACTGCCTGTATATATTTTAAACCAGGGTTTTTAATAACATTACTGCCACAGATATGAAAAATTATGTATATCAATTTTTACATTCATCACATTTTAAAGAAAATAGATTGAGAGTCACTGCCCACAGAATACCCAACCTCTGACCGGACACATTCATTACGTGGCTGATTCAAAAACGTAATTAACCTAATTGGACCAGCCACATAAATACTGCAGCTACATGAGTATGTCAGAGACTGGGTATTCTGGTTTTAATTCTTTCATGCATCTGGACACCACTAGCTAGGCCAGGATTGATTGGCCATCACTAATAGTCCTTGGGAGGGTGGTGGTGAGCCACTTTCTTAAACCTCTGCAGCACATAACTCATCTTCTGACTCCCAGATCCTTCCCACCACCTGCGAGGCACGTGATGGAAGACTCTCCAATGGTCCAGGTGACTGCAGTTCCAACAACATTCAAGAAGCTCAACACCATCCAGAACAAAGCTGGATTGGCATTCCATCCGTAAGCTTAAAACTGCTTCTCCTCCACCACAAGCTGCAAAGTATACCATCTACATAGCTTCTTCAATAGCACCTCCCAAACCACCTAGAGGTATAAGGGAAGCACGGGCATGGAAAACACCATCTGAAAGTTCCCGCCATCCAGACTTGGAATTATATCATCGTTCCTTCATAATTTCAGAGACAGAGGCTGGGATTCTCTGACCCCCCCGCCGAGTCGGAGAATCCCCGGCGGGAGGCGCGAATCCCGCCCCGCCGCCGGCTGCCCTATTCTCCGGCGCCGTTTGACAGTGGCCCCCCCGACGATTCTCCGGGCCCCGATGGGCCGAGCGGCCGTCCAGTTTTGACCAGTCCCGCCGGCGTGAATTACTCACCTCACACACGGCGGTGAGTGTGAGGGGGCAGTCCTCGGGGGGGGGGGGCTCGTGGAGACATCCGAGGGCCACCAAGGTGGCCTGGCCAGCGATCGGGGCCTACCGATCTGCAGGCAGGCTTGTTCCGTGGAGGGAATGCTTTCCTCCGTGCCGGGCCCCTGTAGGGCTCCGCCATATTGCCCAGGTGCCGGCGCGGAGAAGAGATCCCCCGCACATGCACGGAAATACACCGGCCAGTCTGCGCATGCGGGGAAATCCGCTGGCTGATCCTCGCATGCGCAAACTCGCGCCGGCCCTTCGCCGCCGGCTGGAGCGGCACCAACCCCTCCAGCGTCCACCTAGCCCCCGAAAATTTGGAGAATTTTGTGGAGTGATTGGCGCTGGTTTTCCCGCCGGCGTGGAGACTTAATCCCCAGAAGGGAGACTCCCGCCCAGAATCTTTGAACCCCTACGTAGCAGCAGTGGGAGTACCTTTGCAACACAGACTCAAACAATGCAAGAAGGCTGCTCACCACTACCTTCTCAAGAACAATAAAGAATGGACAATAAATGCTGGCCTAGCCAGTGAGGTTTATATTCTGCAAATATTTTAAAAAAGTTCACAACCTCTGGACATCTGAGACACTTAACAACCTCATAAGTACTTTCAACAGTAAAATCACAACGTATGGAATCTTGGCAGCCGACTTGAACTCTGGAACGAATAATAAAGAGCAATGAATCGTTGTTGAGGGATAAATATTGGCCACGATATCAGAAGAACCTCTGCCCGCTTCTGTGACTAGTTCAGTGAGGTTTTGCCCACCTGCGAGATCAAATGGTGCCTCAGTGTAATGTTCATCTGAATTCAATAATGCCTCCCAGAATTGATGAGTTTGTTTAGATTATGTGCATGTCACCGGAGAGGGACTTGATCCCACTCACTCTGATGAGATTTCTAAACCACTGGGCAAGGTTGTCATTAAGACCCAGAATCCCCTCAATGCGACCTTCTGCCAGGTATGCCAGCAAACAAAGAAAATCTGATCCATGAAGCACATAGAAACATTTCATGTTGAGCTATAATAGTGAAAACATATGATACAAAATTTTGTACTCTGTAAAATAATAAAAACAAGTTGAAGAGCCATACATTGAGCAGCGTCCCAGAACTAATAATAATCATCTTTATTGTCACAAGTAGGCTTCCATTAACACTGCAATGAAGTTACTGTGAAAATCCCCTAATCGCCACATTCCGGCACCAGTTCGGGTACACGGAGGGAAATTCAGAATGTCCAAATTACAACAGCACGTCTTTCGGGACTTGTGGGAGGAAACCGGAGCACCCAGAGGAAACCCACGCAGGCACAGGGAAAACGTGCAGACTCTGCACAGACAGTGACCAAGCTGGGCATCGAACTTGGGACCCTGGCGCTGTGAAGCAACAGTGCTAACCACTGTAGCCACGTAAAATGGCTGCTTCCCGATTAAATTGGTCAAATCCCGATCCAAAATGGCGAACGGCAGAGGCTGATGGGAAAATCTGCCAACAGGACTGAAACGGTCGGCTGCAGGTAAAACAGTGTATTCGCCTCTGGGGGAAGCCAGACTGATCAAATCATGCAGCCATTAACATCACAACAATCCAGCCATGTGCATAGTGAACAGCCATCCCCGGGAACAATTGCTATACATTAGCATTTGTAAAGCTACTCCAGACCTCTCGGCACCAAGAGAGGCTAACACAAAGGAAGGTGGGCAACCACCCCCCCATCAAGGAATGCCCCATTATTGGAACATATCGAACTGAGTGATTGGGACCAAGTCCAATCACTTGGAACCAGGGTCAAGGTCCGCCCCGAGAGGCGGGAAGACCCTAGCTAACTACAAGAGTAAGGGACCAAGTTCAGATCGACCCTTCTCTTCCTGCTCGCAACCTTCGCAAGAACCTTCGACAAAGAAACAAGTAAGCTTGACTCCAGCGATCGCTACCAGATAGAGACTCCTAGCCATCGACCTGTATCAGCCTTTGAATCCCGCAGGCCAGACCCAATTCGATAAACCATTTGTTTCCCTGACCTGGTGGGCCATTCCTAAAGTTAAGTATTGGCCAGTAGTGGTAGGTTTTGATATAGACAGTAGGATTATTGTATAAGTATTTATTGCTGCATATATAATAAATGATCGTTGTTTTAACTCTTACTAAGCAGTGTGCTGTATTATTAATCATAACTTGAGCTTGAACCACGTGGCGGTATCAGAAAGATACCTGGCGACTCGTGAGCAAAGGTGACAGAATTAGAGCTAATAAAACTAAGGCTAATAAGAGAAACACCACTGTGTTAATTAAGCATAAATCAATAAACTGCAGCAATCAGTCTAGTCAACGCTACACATCAAGGATCAACTTTAACCTTATGAAGATCTTCTTCATCACATAGATATTTAGAGGTAACCTCATTCCTAAGCATTAACAAATCACAAATGTAGCCAACTTCAACATAACGAGTAACTGCAAACCCACCAAGATATTGTCAATAATTATATTTAATAATTAAGCACTGTAGTATTCTGAATATATTGAATAATGCTATCAACACCATACCACCAATGTCTCAAAATGGTATATATAGTGGATCAAGCGAAAGCACAAACAGAACATTGGCATTATTCAGAGATTTCTCTCAGCCAAACTCTTAGCGTGACTTAAAGGTCACTAAAAGGAATACTTTTCTTTGCATGTGAACACAAATTAGATTTTTAAGTCTCAAGCATGAAGTTTGAGGTCAAAGAGAGTAAATGGAGGCCAGAAATTGCAGGCAGAATTTATTCATCCTGGATTTCACCTAGTTTCCAGTGCTCTTTGAAAGTATATTAAAGGGCAGTGGCTGGATCTTCATGTCAAAGGGCCAATGTCAGTGAGAGTTTGCAGGCAGGCTCAAGGAATTCTGCCCATTCCACCTTCACAACACTTCAGGGTAACTCACAGTTATATAACTGAAGTCCAGCCAGTCCTTCATTTTCTTCCGGAATACACAGTGCTTGTAAAAAAAAAAATCAGGCATGAAAATTCTTTTTTATTATTTAAAGAGATACGAGGGATATTTCTTCCTATTTCTAAACCATATGGAACTAAAGATGAAAATTTTCACTTCTGTGCAATTATATTTTAGAGCAATTTTGCCGAGAGGTTATACTAATGTGCAGGCCAACATTTATCCCTCAACCAACACCTAAAATAGATGGTCTGGTCATGTATTTCTTTGCTGTTTGTGGGGCCCGTGCTGTGTCACAAATGGTGGCAGCTCTTCCGATACTGTAACAGGCAACTGGACTTCAAAACTACAGAACTTAGCAGTAAAGAGCTTTTTGATATCCTGAGGTTGTGAAAAGCGCTGCATCGCTGTAAGTTCTTGCCTTCTTATTTTGATGCATTTCCTGCTTTGAATTCTGATACTAAGCAGTTTATTTCATAGAATATTGACACAAATAGTGGGTCTTCTCCTGGTTATACTACATATCAGAGATTGTACCAGTTTTGCACAGTTTTGTTTTTTTTTTTTTTTTTTTTATAAATGTTTTATTGAAATTTTTTTTCCCAAACAACAATTTTTCCCCTCTTACAAAGCAAACGCAACAATAACAATACAGAAATTTTAAACAATACACAAGTAACAAAACCCCTTTATCTTTGACCTAAACTAAACCCCCCCTCCCCCCCCCCCCCCCCCCCGCCCCCCTCCCCCTGGGTTGCTGCTGCTGGTCATCTGTCTTCCCTCTAACGTTCCCCTAGGTAGTCGAGAAATGGCTGCCACCGCCTGGTGAACCCTTGAGCCGATCCTCTCAGGGCAAACTTTATCTGCTCCAGTTTGATGAACCCCGCCATATCATTTACCCAGGCCTCCAGTCCGGGGGGTTTCGCCTCCTTCCACATGAGTAGGATCCTGCGCCGGGCTACTAGGGACGCAAAGGCCACAACGTCGGCCTCTTTCGCCTCCTGCACTCCCGGCTCTTCCGCAACTCCAAATAGAGCTAACCCCCAGCCTGGTTTGACCCGGGCCTTCACCACCCGCGAAATCACTCCCGTCACTCCCTTCCAATACCCTTCCAGTGCCGGGCATGCCCAAAACATATGTGCGTGGTTTGCCGGGCTCCCGCCACACCTCCCACATTTGTCCTCCACTCCAAAGAACCTGCTCAATCTTGCTCCCGTTATGTGTGCTCTATGTAGCACCTTAAATTGAATCAGGCAAAGCCTGGCGCATGAGGAAGAGGAATTTACCCTGCTTAGGGCATCAGCCCACATACCCGCCTCTATCTCCTCCCCTAGTTCTTCTTCCCACTTTCCTTTTAGTTCGCCCACCGACTCCTCCCCCTCTTCCCTCATCTCTCGGTAAATCTCTGACACCTTGCCCTCTCCGACCCACACCCCTGAAAGCACCCTGTCCTGTATCCCCTGTGTCGGGAGCAATGGAAATTCCCTCACCTGTTGTCTAGTAAATGCCCTCACCTGCATATATCTCAAGAAATTTCCCCGGGGCAACTTATACTTTTCCTCCAATGCTCCCAAGCTCGCAAAAGTCCCATCTATAAATAAATCTCCCACCCTCCTAATTCCCAACTGGAACCAGCTCTGAAATCCTCCATCCATTCTTCCTGGGGCGAACCTATGGTTGTTCCTGATTGGGGACCCCACCAGGGCTCCCCGCACCCCTCTCTGTCGCCTCCACTGTCCCCAGATATTCAATGTTGCCGCCACCACCGGGTTCGTGGTAAACTTTTTAGGTGAGATCGGTAGCGGCGCCGTCACCAGCGCCTCTAAACTCGTCCCTTTACAGGACTTTCTCTCCAGTCTTTCCCACGCCGCTCCCTCACCCTCCATCATCCATTTACGTATCATTGCCACATTGGCGGCCCAATAGTAATCGCCCAAGTTCGGTAGTGCCAATCCTCCTCTGTCCCTACTACGCTGAAGGAACCCCCTCCTTACTCTCGGAACTTTCCCTGCCCACACGAAGCTCGTGATGCTCCTGTCTATTTTATTAAAAAAGGTCTTAGTGATTAGTATAGGGAGACATTGAAATACAAATAAGAACCTCGGGAGGACCATCATCTTAATTGCTTGCACCCTGCCCGCCAGCGATAGAGGCTGCATGTCCCACCTCTTGAAGTCCTCCTCCATTTGTTCTACCAACCGTGTCAGATTAAGTCTGTGCAAGGTTCCCCAGCTCCTAGCGATCTGAATCCCCAGGTATCGGAAGTTTCTTTCCACTTTCCTTAGAGGCAAGCCTTCTATCTCTCTACTCTGGTCCCCTGGATGTATCACAAATAATTCACTCTTCCCCATGTTTAGCCTATACCCCGAGAAATCCCCGAACCCCCTCAAAATTCGCATAACCTCTATCATTCCCCCCGCTGGGTCCGACACGTATAACAATAGGTCATCCGCATATAACGAGACTCGGTGTTCTTCTCCCCCTCTAATCACCCCTCTCCATTTCCTGGAGTCTCTCAACGCCATGGCCAGAGGTTCAATTGCCAACGCGAACAACAATGGAGACAGCGGGCATCCCTGTCTTGTTCCCCTATATAGTCGGAAATACTCCGATCTATGTCGACCTGTAACTACGCTTGCCGTTGGAGCCCCATAAAGAAGTCTAACCCAGCTAATAAACCCGTTCCCAAACCCAACCCTCCTTAACACTTCCCATAAATACTCCCACTCCACCCTATCAAATGCCTTCTCTGCGTCCATTGCCGCCACTATCTCTGCCTCCCCCTCCACTGGGGGCATCATTATCACCCCTAATAGTCGTCGCACGTTAACATTCAGTTGTCTCCCTTTTACGAACCCTGTCTGGTCTTCGTGCACCACCCCCGGGACACAGTCCTCTATCCTCGATGCCAGTACCTTTGCCAACAATTTGGCGTCCACGTTCAACAATGAAATGGGTCTATAGGACCCGCACTGCAACGGATCTTTATCCCTCTTCAAAATTAACGATATCGTCGCCTCCGACATCGTCGGGGGTAGAGTCCCCCCTTTCCTGGCCTCATTGAACGTCCTCACCATCAACGGGGCCAACAAGTCCACATATTTTCTGTAATACTCCACCGGGAACCCGTCTGGTCCTGGGGCCTTCCCTGCTTGCATGCTTCCCAGTCCCTTAATAACCTCGTCCACCCCAATCGGTGCCCCCAGGCCTACCACCCCCCGCTCCTCCACTTTCGGGAACCTCAATTGGTCCAGGAACTGCCGCATCCCCTCCTCTCCCTCTGGGGGTTGAGACCTATACAGTTCCTCATAGAAGGTCTTGAACACCTCATTTATCTTTCCTGCCCTTCGCACCGTGTCTCCCCTTTCGTCTCTAATTCCTCCTATTTCCCTCGCTGCTGCCCTCTTTCGCAATTGATGAGCCAACAGGCGACTCGCCTTTTCCCCATATTCATACCTCCTCCCCTGTGCCTTCCTCCACAGTACCTCCGCCTTTCTGGTGGTCAGAAGGTCAAATTCCGTCTGGAGTCGTCTCCTCTCCCTGTACAATTCCTCCTCCGGGGTCTCTGCAAATTCCCTATCCACCCTTAAAATCTCCCCCAGTAATCTTTCCCTTTCCTTGGCCTCTGTTTTCCTTTTGTGGGCCCCAATGGAGATCAGCTCTCCTCTGACCACCGCTTTTAGTGCTTCCCATACCACTCCCACAGGGACCTCGCCGTCGTCATTGACCTCCAGGTATCTCTCAATACACCCCCGCACTCTTGCACACACTCCCTCATCCGCCATCAGTCCCACATCTAATCGCCAGAGTGTTCTCTGCTCCCTTTCCTCTCCTAATTCCAGGTCCACCCAATGTGGGGCATGATCCGAAACCGCTATGGCTGAGTACTCAGCTTCTTCCACCCTAGAGATCAACGACCTTCCCAAAACAAAAAAATCTATCCGGGAGTACACTTTATGGACATGGGAGAAGAAGGAATACTCCCTAGCCCTAGGTCTAAGAAATCGCCATGGATCCACTCCCCCCATTTGGTCCATAAACCCCTTAAGTACCTTGGCCGCTGCCGGCCTTCTTCCGGTCCTTGAGCTGGATCTATCTAGCCCCGGGTCCAGCACCGTATTAAAGTCCCCTCCTAAAATCAAGTTTCCTACCTCCAGGTCCGGTATACGCCCCAGCATCCGTCTCATAAATCCCGCATCGTCCCAGTTTGGGGCATACACGTTAACCAACACGACCTCCATTCCCTTCAGCCTGCCACTCACCATTACATATCTACCTCCGCTATCTGCTACGATGTTCTTTGCTTCAAATGCGACCTGTTTCCCCACCAAAATGGCCACCCCTCTATTCTTTGCGTCCAGTCCTGAGTGGAACACCTGTCCCACCCATCCTTTCCTTAGCCTAACTTGGTCCGCCACCTTTAGGTGCGTCTCTTGGAGCATAACCACGTCTGCCCTTAGTCCTTTCAAATGCGCGAGCACTCGGGCCCTTTTTATCGGTCCGTTCAGGCCTCTCACGTTCCACGTGATCAGCCTCACTAGGGGGCTACCTGCCCCCCTCCCGTGTCGACTAGCCATTACCTTCTCTAGGCCAGTCCCATATCCCGCCTCCGCGCTCCCGCTCGCTCCCCCAGCGTCGCACACCATCCCCGCCCACCCACTCTTTAGCCATTTCCTTTTGGATTTCCGCAGCAGCAACCCAGTTGTCCCCCCCCCCCTTCTCCCTCCCTCCTCCCCTCCCCGCTAGATCTCTTTCTAGCTTGATTGCTCCCCCCATATTACTTCCGTAAGTCAGCTAACTTCAACTGACCCCGGCTACTCCTGCTCACTCCTCGACCCCCCCCATGTGGGGAACTCCCATCCGCCTTGCGCCTGTCTTCCCGCCTTATTCTTTCTGGTGCGGGAACATCCCTTTACCTGACCCGCCTCTTATGGCGCAGCTCCCTTTCCCCTCCCCCTCCCCTTCCCCATTCTCCAACTATGTCCCGTCTTTCCCCCCTCACCGGCGCCCACATTTCCCCAATGTCTCCCCCCTTCCCTGTTTACTTCTCAATTAACTTCCACCGTAACATTAACAATAACATTTCCTGCAGCATCAGGCCCTCAGTTCCGATCCAATTTCTCTTCTTTGATGAAGGTCCATGCTTCCTCCGCCGTCTCGAAATAATGGTGTCTCTCCTGATACGTGACCCATAGTCTTGCCGGCTGCAGCATCCCGAACTTCACCTTCCTTTTATGCAACACCTCTTTGGCTTGGTTGAAGCTCGCCCTCCTTCTCGCCACCTCCGCACTCCAATCCTGGTATACCCGTACCACTGCATTCTCCCATCTGCTACTCCGCACCTTTTTAGCCCATCTCAGGACCTCTTCTCTATCCTTAAGGCGGTAAAATCGCACGATTATCGCCCTGGGTGGTTCTCCCGCTTTTGGTCTTCTCGCCGGAATCCGATTTGCCCACTCCACCTCCAAGGGGCCCGTAGGGGCCTCAGCACCCATCAGTGAGCTCAGCATCGTACTTGCGTACGCTCCACAGTCCACTCCTTCCACACCCTCAGGGAGACCCAGTATCCGAAGGTTCTTCCTTCGCGCTCCATTTTCTAGGGCTTCGATCCTTTCAGTACACTTTTTATGAAGTGCCTCGTGCGTCTGTGTCTTAACCGCCAGGCCCAGGATCTCGTCCTCAATATCTGTCACCTTCTGCTCCACCACACGGAGCTCTGTCTCCTGGGTCTTTAATGTCTCCTTGAGCCCCTCAATTGCCTGTAGCAACGGGGTCAGCACCTCCCTCTTCAGCAGCTCCACGCACCGTCTCACAATTTCATGCTCAGGCCCCCATGTCGCCTGCGCTTTCTCCGCCGCCATCTTGTACTTCTCTCTTTCTGACCCTTTGGTCGACGATTCCTCGCGCTGCAGCCGCCGCCGCCGGTTTTTTCCTCCTTCGTTTGGGGGGGACTCCCTTCTCACACGCCCCACACCGGGTTGCGTCGTCGAAAAATTCCCCGTTGGGGCTCTTAAAAGAGCCCGAAGGTCCGTCGGAGCTGGAGCCGCCGAAGCGTGCGGCTAGCTAGGCATCACCGCAACCGGAAGTCCCTTCAGTGGCCTTGATGAGGTCTTTTCACAGTTGTTCCCTCTGCTGCTAGAATTCACCTTTGATACAGGCCCTCAGGTCAGCTTGCAGCTTTAAGCTTGCCCTTCCCCCGCCTGCATGCTGGAAGAGGCCCTGTTTATCCTGTAGTTGCAGCCAAATCTTTCACTGTTTCTGCGTGTGTCTGGCAACCAAGAGACATACCCTTCCTAGGGGACACTGTCGGGGGAATATTGCCGCCTTCTTCCCACACCGGGAAATGTCAAACAAATGCCGTGGGGGCCCTGTAAAAGAGCCCAAAAGTCCGTTCCAAGCAGGAGCTGCCGAATATGCGACCTAGCTCTGCATAGCCGCACCCGGAAGTCAGTTTTGCACAGTTAACCAACAAATTGCATGTACTCATGTAAAAGAGAAAAATTGGTGGTTGGTTTCTTCCAAGCACTGAGAGTGGCACAGTGGCTAGCACTGCTGCCTCACAGCACCAGGGACCCGGGTTCAATTCCAACCTTGGGTAACTGTCTGTGTGGAGTTTGCACCTTCTCCTCGTGGCTGCGTGGGTTTACTCCAGGTGCTCCGGTTTCGTTCCACAGTCGAAACGTGTGGAGGTTAGATGGATTGGCCATGCTAAATTTCCCCCAAGTGTTCAAACGTTAGGCAGGGCTACAGGGGTAGGGTGAGGGATTGGGCCTACGTAGGGTGCTCTTTCAGAGATAAGTGCAGACACAATGGGCCGAATGGCCTCCTTCTGCACGGTAGAGATTCTATGATTTGTGAAGTGGACAGTATAACCATGTAGTGAGGTCCACTGTGAAATCACTTGCTTATTCCAGCTGCTCCTCTCCTATCCCACCCACACCCCTCTCTGGCACACTGGTGAACAGTGCAGTCCAATTGGTGTTTTACTGAAAAGAATGCCCATGGCAAAGAGGCAATACATGAGGGCATGAGTAACAAAGTACCAAGAGTTCAATGATGAGTGAACCTACTGAATCAGCCCCAAAGACATCCACCCTCAGAATTTCTATATATTAAACCTGATGATGCCATTGGGTCTGAGAATATTCAGGTTATAGTGACAGAACACTGTAAGAAAAGGAAGTGCCAATAAAATAATTTAAACACTGGCATTTGTTTAGGGCTGTACGTACTTTGTTGGTCAGTCAAATTGGAGTCAACATAAAAAAGTTGACTTTATTGTAAATCTTTATTGTAAATCTGGTGGTGCCACTCTACATGGGACCAGCAGAGTGATCACGCCACTCACTGCATTACCCCTTTACACAGGCCCAGACTCTCACGGAACTAAATATTTGACCTGAAGAATAGAACACAAACAGCCACTTTGTAAAATACTGCGCAGTGTCATGTAATCATCCTTATACACTCACTTATCTAATAGGAAGTTAAGACATGCCATACAAAAAGCATTACATCAGACCTTGCATCTCCACTTATAAGATATTAGGGTTAAGGTATCAAATCATTCCAATTAAAATCTCCAAGTTCTGAATACTTAATTTCGAACACTAGTGTCCTCTGTTGTGCCTGACATAGCAAGCTACGATTAAGTAGAATTTCTGAAACAAAGTTTACATATACTTGACAAAAAACAGTAGAGACAACATAGAAGCACCTCAGACCTCAGGCTCTTAGGATTCCTGGTGTGTTGTCAACATAGGCAATGTCTTTCTCCTCGTCTGTCTCTGAAGTGATGTTAAACTGTGTAAAAAATACCATAGAAGCCATGGACCAGAATCTTTCCCCATCCTTCCAGAAGAGGGGAAGGGGGGGGTTGTAAAATTGCATGGATGAGATTCCCTTCAGGGCCCCAACTTGATGCTAATTTATGGTGAGGTAGGCAGGGCCTTCGACAAGAAGCCTGCCTGTGCACCTATTAAGGCAATTAAGTGGCCACTCAAGGCCCTTTACCCTCCCAGCTTCAATATTTAAGCTGACAAATGTTGGTTGTAGCAGGGTGCCATACAGAAAAAGTCTTCACCCTGGATTTCAGGAGGGAAGAAGGGCCCTTCAGATTTGGGGCACTCTTCCCTCAAGGACTTGAGTGCTCTGGCCCTCACTCCCCCCTGGCATATTCTCTGACACAGATCACCCACTTCCTGACCCCTGCTATGGCATCTCCAACTCTCCTGCCCCTGGAACCCCTGGTACTTGCATGGAAGTGTGATCACGGGACTTTGGCTCAGGCATGGTGCTGCAGTACCTCTTCCAGCCACTGCAGCGCTGTGCCTGGAGGGGGTGGAGAGCTGTCAGCTAATTGGCTTGCCAACAGCTCTCCAATGTGGGACTTCCCCCAAGTGGAGATAGAAGTCCCATCTGCTGGCAATCAATGTTCAATTGATCGTAAAATAGCAGGGAGCCTGTCAGAGCTGGTGGACGTACATTCCTGAAAATTCCGGCTGTGGTAATGTCATGCCAACAAAGGTTCTGACTTTCCAACTTTTATCCCCATTTCTCATTATTCCAGAATCCCTTATTTGGAAGTTGTCCAAATTCACCATTCCATTGACATATGGTGCAAGTCATCTGATGTCACCCCACCTCCAACTGGAGTCATATAGACTAAAGATAAATATCACTTGCCCCCTGGGCCTCCAGAGTTTACATTCCTTTGCAAACACTACATCCTTGAGATAATTACCAATGTATAAACAATGCCACATCCTCTTGCCAATAGTACACCTATCATAAACATTCATATCAACGTATCCTAACCCATTCCCATAAACACTGAATGCATTAAGAGCAAATGTTAAAAACACATCCTATCATAATGCCAGAAAAGAAAGGTTTTCCTCTAATACAGATGTTCTACCCTGCAAATATAGTTCATCAATTCAACCCATTTTGGGGTTTTGGTTAAAGCCAATGTCATCCTAAATTCGAGCTACTTTCCAACCATTTCTTCAGAGTTGCTGAATCCAAACTCTCAGGCAACTTGAAAAGTCATAAAGCCATTAGTTTCTCACAGGCAACAGCTGCCCATTGTCCCACTAACAAACATTTAATCTGAACCATTTAAAAAGTAGTAGTCTTTTCATAATCCTACACACAGTGGGTCTTCCAAGGGAGATTGACTCCCCTCCTCTTGTACCATGAAGTTACATTGTACTTTATCATGGTGGGTAGGAGAAAACTATAGGGGGAATGAATTTTAACTTCCTCCACCCAGCTGAGGAGGAGGTCTTGTAACACAGTGGGTCGTGTCCCTGCCTCTGAGCCAGAAGCCCTGTGTTTGAGTCCCACCCCAGGATTGATGGCCAAGAAGGTGCGTTCATAATGCAGCCAAACAGATTTGAGTATTAACCTGCGAATCCTTCCAACATGCCACTGGCTAGCAGTAAGAGGAGGGACTTCTGATCAGCCACGCTTGGTTTGGAGTGGCGTCCCTCAAGCTAGAAGCCTCTGGCGACAGAATGCAACTTATTTCAGGAAAACCCTCGCACTTTAAACAGATAATTACTGCCTTGTGCATCATTAGGAAATGAAAAAAGCAAACTCAGCTGAAACTGGTCAGAGCAGGAGGTAAATCAAAGCCGTCAATTTACTGCCAACATGCTGCTATATTAAAGTTGGGGAGCGGAGAAGTCCCACTGATTCCAGCAGAGGCCTCGTGCATTAATTCAAAACCGGATCCCATTACTTAGAACATCAACACCATTTAAACTATCACTGTGGACACTATGCACAGTCGAAACTGCCAGACATCCAAAGAAGAAGGTGGGCAGCACGGTGGCACAGTGGTTAGCACTGCTGCCTCACAGTACCAAGCGCCTTGGGTGACTGTCTGCATTAAGTTTGCACATCCTCCCTGTTTCTGCGTGGGTTTCCTCTGGGTGCTCCGGTTTTCTCATAGTCCAAAGATGTACAGGTTAGGTGGATTGGCCATGCTAAATTTGCCCTTAGTGTCCAGGGATGTGCAGGTTAGGTAGTGTTTCAGGGATAGGGGGCAAGGGAGTGGGACTAGTTAGGATAATCTTTCAATTGATCAGTGCAGACTCGATGGGCTGAATGGCCTCCTTCTGCACTGTAGGAATGCTATGGTTTTAAGACACTAGTTCAAGTGCATTTTTCTGTGATCAGGATAGCCCCACAAAGAAAGTTTGGGCTATGACCACCCGAAGCTTCCCCCAGCTTCCCCCTACCCGCTTGCTCAGAGAATGATCCTGAACCATACCCCTCCCCGTTCCCCAACGACCTACCTTCCTGCCAGCCAGCTGGGCCCCCCCCCACCCAAAAAAAGAGCAGATTTTTTGCATTTGCACATACACTCCTGCATTTGCATAGCTTCCAATAATTGTCCAAAACATGGAAATCCATCACCCACAGCTACTCTAGAGTACTTACAAAAAACAACATTGAATGTTAACAACAGCTTGCAATTAAATTGTCATTCAGTGGAAGCAGATAACCTGCTCTGTTTTTTCTCAGGACCTTTGATAGATACATGATACTATATTATTGAATACAAAAGATCACATCCTATGCTACTTTATACTCTTTCATGGAGGTCACTTCAACTACCTTGCTTAATTGCTGCCATCTGATCTACAACTAAAGTAAAATAAAATAAAACCTATGTGTGTAATATGTTCTGCATTTTGGCTCTTCTGACCTTCATTCTGTTGGTGCATGCTGTAATTGGAACTGGTTCATCGAATTACAGTCGAAGTTACTGGCGAAAATGTATGATATACATACTTGCGATCTCCTGCGTAACCTCGGAAGTCTCACTACTTCCTTTTGTTCTCGTGCTCTGATTCTGTTCAGTTCACGAAAATTTACACCGTTGTACCTCCAGCCCAGCAATACCATGTACAAGTCACTTGTGTGTCCTTTACAGGAAATTTTGGTTCACAGCAAGGGATCAGAACGGAGTTGCAGCAAATGACATCAATTTATGATATTAAACAGAGAAAGAATGGTGTGAATTTATTCTGCTGCACTTATCCTGCAGCAATCTCCCTATTGACCTTCTAAAGAAGAAATGCAAATGAAATTAAATTGCATTCTCAGATTGCTACCTTACAACAATTGAAATTTGGAAACAACGCATGATAGAATGCCTAAGTTTAAATTGAGCTACGGGACAGGAATAAAGTAAGGGATTATATGTGTGATGGTGTGTTGAGGGCAAATTTATACAAGAAAAATAAATCTATAAAATGCTTTTTCTGAAATATTAAGAAGGAAAGCAAAAGCACATAGCTGGATTTTTTTAATGTCTACAATGGAAAGATTATTTACAATGTTTAACATTGTTCAAAGAACAATTAGTGGATCACCTACGAAATGAGTCCATCTGACTATGAAATGACCTTTTTTTATAATATGGAAATTTCAATTTATTTTAAAAGACGATAACCATTTTAGTACATGGAATCTTGCATTTTCTGCATCTCTTTTACACCATTAAATGTGTGCCATATATGTTGAATTTTAATTTACTCCCATGTGGAACAAACAGAGCCCAGGATGGACCCTGATGCTGAGGGCAAGCTGCAGTATTCATTTGTACTGTGGTTCTACCGAACATTTTGGGCTTTTAACTGTAAAAGCATTCAATCAGGTTGACCTCACAGTGTAATAGAGAAGTTTAAGGTAATGGAGTTCACTGAAGTATTTTGGCAGTAGAGCTGTTCGATACAAATTCCAGGTGAATTAAGCAAATGTACATCTTTGGCATGATTCAAAACAAACTATGGACTATGGATTAATGAATTTGAATCAGCATAATTTCTCCTGAGCTTTGACTAAAAACATGTCCACTTCCTTGAAGGAGAAAACCATGCTTCTCGTGGCAATATACGAGTTGACGAGGCAGCACACTGCTACTGCAGTGAAACCTCTTTCCTGCCAACAAACCCACTTTCAATCATTCGTATTATAGCAGCACAGGAAGCAATTTTGATTTTTAAGCTTCCCTGGAAATACTGATCCGAGTCACCTGCATCCAAATTTCTGAGGGTCGGCCATGCCAGAATGCATCATGAGGGATGGATTACAAGGTTCTGACACTTGGGGTGAATCAGTATTCTGTAGTTATTACGCCTGACACTCATAATGCAAAGCTATCTAATTTTAAAGAATTCAATCAGGTGCCAACAAAAAAATTAGCTTGTGTCAAGATCTTCAGAGGTACCCAGTGTGCACCTTACAACCACTCTTAGGGGAAACACCCTACCAGGTTCCGTGGCTGGATGATATCAGTGAACACAGAGTTGAAGGCCAAATGATTGAAGTGAAATGTAGTTGAATGACCAATAAATCACACACCTTCGCTGCCAGAATACACGGGTTTCAGAGGAAACTGCCCAAAGGACAAATAAGGCACAGCTTCAAGAAGAAATACTGCAAATCAATCATGCAGAGCACTGAAAATTGGCGAGGGAAACAAGACTTGGCTTGACTGGGGTAGTAGCATTGAGTTTCAATGATCAATGTGGAGACATGGAGCACAGTTTCGACAATGCTGACTTGCAGGCTTTTGTTCAATTTGGCAGAATCGGTGGGCTAAATGTTACCACCACTTTTCCATCACTTATACTTGTCGGTGTAATTCCTATGCTGCACTTTCAAGAAGTTTAATAGAGGTTGACTTCCTCATTCCCGAGCCTTTTGTAAACGATTGCCATTTTAATATTTGTATATGCTCACTTTTGGACAACTGCCAGTCAAGCCAAATCTTGTTCTCCGGTCCTTTAGAACACAATCTACAGCGCAGGCAGTGGGGGAAGAAAATCAGGTGTATTCAAAGACCTGTAAAAAAAAACAATGATTGAGATTTCCTTTTTTTTTTGCTTTTTGAAAAAACTGCAGGTTGTCCTGTTATTATCGCACTTCTCAAGCATTGTTAGGTTACCATACAGAGGCAATCATGCATACAAGTTACAGACACAACGGAGGAAAGCAAAAAACTGAGCAGCAACTCTTCATCTGAATCAGGTACTGACACAAGGCTGCAAAGCACAGAGACACAGACAGACCTTTTGTGAGTGCCAGGCAAATACTGCAAATGCTGAAAATCTGTTCAGCACGCTTAATTTGATTTTAATTGACTACAAAACGAGAAAATGTGCCAGACTTCCCCTTTGATTCAGTGAATGCTGTGATTGACAAAACCAATTATGCTTTCAGCCGAGTCGAAGCAATTTAAAATTCTGTTTGTGTAATGTCTGGCAGCTACTATAATGCAGCTGCTCCAGCAATCCTGAATCAACTATGATATGTTGTGGATAGGTCCGTCCTATCACTTTAGTCAGTGTACTACACTAAACAAGGAATAGCATCAATACAGATTGCGCTGCAATGTCACTTTGTTGGCTGGAGACGTGACCATTTCATGCTACCATTGTCCAAATGTAGGATGCAATAATCAATCACTTAATCAGGCCCTTGGAAATATATTAATCGCCAAACTTCTCTGCCACAGAAGGTAACCACAAGCCAATGAGATATAAAAGAGGCCCTTCAGATCTTTTCCAACCGTTATGAAGGTTAAATTGTTGGCCATTTTATTTATAGAGAAACATAACTGCTTTTTCACTGTTTGGGGAGACTGCTATAGAATTTGTTCACCTCAACTGGCGCACCTTGTGGACTCCACTGAACTCCATTCACCACAGTGAGTTTCTAGTCTCAAATATAGGCTGGGATTTTATTCCTATGTCCATTGGGGGTGTAAATGGTAACGTGGGCGTAAAATCCCACGGGAATAAAAAGACACGAGAATCTCACTGGCGAGATCTTGTGGCCCAATTGTCCCTGTGCCATACGCGCCGCCATTGACCAAACAAAGACAGTTGAGAACCTCATTTAAATAGATTAACCTCTAATTATAGAGTTTACCGCCATATCGTCCCCCCATATTGGGATGTCCCTTCGCCTTCCCCCCCTGTTGACATGACGGTACATCGGCAAGGTTTACAAGTTTTTAATACATTGGAACCAGACGTAAAGAGCATTGCCCGTTGGCACTGCCAGGGACAGTGTGAGGGAGCAGTGTCAAGGGGAGGGCCTCCTCTGGGGAATTCCATGTTGGGAAGGATGTGTGTGTGCATGGGGGGTCAGCGAGCTGCAATATGGCGAGACGGGCCAGCGAGCTGCAATATGGCAAAACGGGCCAGCGAGCTGCAATATGGCGAGACAGGCCAGCGAGCTGCAATATGGCGAGACAAGCCAGCGAGCTGCAATATGGCGAGACAAGCCAGCGAGCTGCAATATGGCAAGACGGGCCAGCGAGCTGCAATATGGCGAGACGGGCCAGCGAGCTGCAATATGGCGAGACGGGCCAGCGAGCTGCAATATGGTGAGACGGGCCAGTGAGCTGCAATATGGCGAGACAGGCCAGCGAGCTGCATTATGGCGAGACGGGCCAGTGAGCTGCAATATGGCGAGACGGGCCAGCGAGCTGCAATATGGCGAGACGGGCCAGCGAGCTGCAATATGGCGAGACGGGCCAGCGAGCTGCAATATGGCGAGACGGGCCAGCGAGCTGCATTATGGCGAGACGGGCCAGCGAGCTGCATTATGGCGAGACGGGCCAGCGAGCTGCAATATGGCGAGACGGGCCAGCGAGCTGCAATATGGCGAGACGGGCCAGCGAGCTGCAATATTGCGAGACCGGCCAGCGAGCTGCAATATGGCGAGACGGGCCAGCGAGCTGCATTATGGCGAGACGGGCCAGCGAGCTGCATTATGGCGAGACGGGCCAGCGAGCTGCAATATGGTGAGACGGGCCAGGGAGCTGCAATATGGCGAGACGGGCCTGCGAGCTGCATTGTGGCGAGACGGGCCAGCGAGCTGCAATATGGCGAGACGGGCCAGCGAGCTGCAATATGGCGAGACGGGCCAGCGAGCTGCAATATGGCGAGACGGGCCTGCGAGCTGCATTGTGGCGAGACGGGCCAGCGAGCTGCAATGTGGCGAGACGGGCCAGCGAGCTGCAATATGGCGAGACGGGCCAGTGAGCTGCATTATGGCAAGACGGGCCAGCGAGCTGCATTATGGCGAGGCGGGCCAGCGAGCTGCAATATGGCGAGACGGGCCAGCGAGCTGCAATATGGCGAGACGGGCCAGCGAGCTGCAATATGGCGAGACGGGCCAGTGAGCTGCAATATGGCGAGACGGGCCAGCGAGCTGCAATATGGCGAGACGGGCCAGTGAGCTGCAATATGGCGAGACGGGCCAGCGAGCTGCATTATGGCGAGACAGGCCAGCGAGCTGCAATATTGCGAGACGGGCCAGCGAGCTGCAATATTGCGTGACGGGCCAGCGAGCTGCAATATGGCAAGACGGGCCAGCGAGCTGCAATATGGCAAGACGGGCCAGCGAGCTGCAATATGGCGAGACGGGCCAGCGAGCTGCAATATGGCGAGACGGGCCAGCGAGCTGCAATATGGCGAGACGGGCCAGCAAGCTGCACGCCGCTTTTCTTGCCTGAGGCAGCATTTCCAAGAAATAAGTGAAAATTCTGCCCATAGTGTCTGCATCAGCAAGCAATGAAAAAAATGCACCGTCATGAACCTCATATATTTCAAAATGAAATGAGGAGGAAAACAAACCTGACCAGAGCAACGGCCCAACAATATCCTTGATTTCAAATTCCTCCATCTATTGGGAAGAGCAAAGTCATGGCCCAAGGCTCAAACTCCATTCCTTCACCACTGACTCTTGGAAGTGTCGAAGGTTGAATCAGATTATTCACCACCTTGCTATCATATTTGGACCCGAGATGAGCTTCAACCCACACATCTAAGACATCACTCAGACTGGCTTTTTCCAGCACCTCTACATCGCCCAACTCCACCCTTGATCCATGCCTTGATAACCTCTAGCCATGACAATTCCAATGCACTCCTATCCAGCCTCCCATCATTCATCTTCTAGAAACTTAATCTCATCTAAACTTCTGCTGTCTGCATCCTAACTCTGATCAAGTCCTATTCATTCATTAATCCTGTGTTTGATAACCGACGTTGGCTCTCAGTTAAGCAATGCTTCGATTTCAAAATGCTCATTCTCACTTCCAAATCCCACAGCGGGCTATTCTTTCCCTACATATGTAATCTCCCCCAGCCCTAAAACCTCTCCCAAGATGTCTGCATTGCCCCAACTCTGGACTCTTGCCAGGATATGCCTTCAGTCAGAGGCCCGATTCTCTGGAATTCATTTTCAAAATCTCTCTACCATCATATAAGAGGCTTCTTAAAACTGAACTTCATAATCAAGCAGTTATCTGCCCTAATATCTCGGAGGTGGCTCGGTGTCACATTTTGTTTGATAACACTTCTGTGAAGCGCTTTGGAATATTTTTCTGTGCTAAAAGCACGACATAACAATATTGTCATTATAATAGCAAATGAGAAGCAGGATCATAGTGGGTTTGCTCTAGTTCTTCACGAGCTCAACAGCACCATTGAGGCACTTGAAAACATATTAATCGGCAAGCATCTCTGCAATAGAAGGTAATCACAAGACAATGAAACACAGCAGATAACACTTGATTATGTTTTGCAAAACCAGTCCTTATAATCCTGAAGTCGTCTTTCTGTCAGCTTCAAATATGATCAATGTACTGTAACCAGTGCTCTACATGTGATGCTTCAACCAAACTCAAGCCAAATTGAATGTGCAGTGGGGCCTAAACAAGTTTTGTTCTTCAGCATGATGGGTTAAAAAAGTAGTAGAACCTATCTGTCAAAATGGATTAGGGCATCCATTCTTCCTTATGACCAGAACAGCGCTGAACATGTTTTTGCAGTCAAGCGGAGAAATAACATATGGTCAATAACTTGTTAAACACCTCTTGTATCCAAAGGAAACAGGAGTTACATTAGCTGGTATAAAACGTAAGCGGTTGTAAGAGTAAAGAGAGGGAAACACAGAATTCTGAAATTAAGAGTTGAAATTTAAGGTAGAATATTGTATTAAAGTACTCATAAAAGAAGATAGCCAACTTGCCACCCCGTTTTATAGCACATCCAGTACCCTTGCAGTCAGGGTGACAAAAGTACTTTTCCTGCCTGCTCTTTGGCAGTGCACTTTGTATAGCGAAGTTGTGCAGGACAACGCAAGCTACAATAGGCTGAGACTTTGTCCAGACTCTACTGCAGCATTCTGCTTAATGTATCCAGCATCTGAATTGCTTCTTGAGAATGCTAATACAATAGTATGCTCATCTAAGATGCTCGGCACAAGACCGCAAGAAACTTCAGAGAGTCGTGAGCACAACCCAGTCCATCACACAAGCCTGCCTCCCATCAATTGACTCTATCTACACCTCCCGCTGCCTTGGGAAAGTGGGCAGCATAATCAAAGACCCCTCCCACCCAGCTTACTCACTCTTTCAATTTCTTCCATCGGGCAGGAGATACGAAAGTCTGAGAACACGCACGAACAGAATCAAAAACAGCTTCTTCCCCGCTGTTACCAGACTCCTAAACGACCCTCTTATGGACTGCCCTGATTAATACTACACTCCTGTATGCTTCACCCGATACCATTGTCTACGTATTTACATTGTGTACCTTTGTGTTGCCCTATTATGTATTTTCTTTTTATTTTGTTTTCATGTACTAAATGATCTGTTTGAGCTGCTCGCAGAAAAATACTTCTCACTGTACCTCGGTACACGCGACAATAAACAAATCCAATCCAATCCAAGTGCACACCTCTCCTTATTACTTTTGGCAATAATGTTGTGATAAAGGTGCACCTTCTTAATCCTTCACATAATGTTGGCACTCTGGACTGCTGCTGTAGAATGAAGGAATTGTTGGAACGGCCAGAATACCAGGCGTCATCAGTTCCTCCAGTCACAAAGTAGGTCTAAATTCATGTTGTTACCCTTTCTGTTCATGAATGGATTAACATGGGGGTGCATCTGGTCACCAGTGGCTGCACTCTGGGAAATTCAAACATTCTTTCCTGCAACTGACTGTTTTTCAGAAGGAAACTGACAAATGAATTTATCCGGAGAAGCAATCCATTCCCATGAGGCCAGTCAACAATAAAAGGTCAGGAGATGTAATGCCCCTGCCGTCACCTGGAATTAACTTACGCTGCAAAATGAGTCTGCATCTGTTGCCTAGCCACCATAAGGATGTGTCTCAATAAAGTCTCTAAAGTCTCAACTCCTTTGCCTGGCATAAATCTCCGACTCTCCACCAAAGGCTGCAAATAGAGAGATCTGTTCAAAGCCCTCCTCAAATCAGCACAGGCATACGGTCAGATGAGCACCATCAGATACAATGAATCTTCAAGAAAGTTAAGAGAGGATTTCCACAATTTTCCTTATTCAAACAAGTGTCAAACAGGAGAGAAACAGCAGGTTGCAAACAGAAACATCCAAATCAACACTGCACATTTAACAGCAAGTTCTCACTGAAGGTAATGGGTCCACCATCAACTTAATATTTGGAGTACCTCACAGAGGTAGGATCACAAATGAACATAAAGCTACAGGAGGAGATATCATTTGGCATGACCAAAAGCTTTGTCAAAGCAATGGATCAGTAGCAGATGCTAGTGGTGGGCCCAGGCAGCTCAAGGTAAAGCCGCTAGTCGCAAGGAAAAAGCAACTGCAGATACACAAGAGGCGAGAGTTGGCATAATGGAGAATTCAGGGAGGTGTATGACTGCAGGAGGTTGCAGAGGTCTGGGCGGACAAGGCTCTGGACGGATTAAAACACAATGATGGGAATTTTAAATTTGACATGTTGGCAGATTTAGGGAGCCAATGCAGGTCAGCGAGGACAGGGGTGATGGAAAGCAGGAACTAGTGAGAGGTCAGTCACAGGCAGCATACTGTAAATGACAGGACGTTTACGCAGGAAGGGAGGTTGGCCATTGGAATAGTTGGTCTGGATCTTCCGTGGAGCAGCAATCCTCAGCGGATTGCCGCTCTGCTCAAACTTTTCCCCGCCTCATTGCTGCTCCACATATTTTGTCAGGTCTTCTGACCCGGCTTCTCCAGAATCGTGGAGTGCAGCACCCTTCGAAGAACTCCATCATGGTGCTGTAGAGCCGAGGGAAGAAAGGGGATCTTTTAACAGCACCAGTTGACATATGGTAAGTGTAAATGTCCAGTGTGAATGTTACTGCATGGGTGAGGGATGAAAGAGTGAATGGAAACAGTGGTAGGGTGGGTCCGGGGGCAGTTGAGGTATGGTTTTGGGGAAGGAGTATTTCCAAATTACGACCATGAGTTAGAGGTTGGGATAGACAGCGGATGGTGCGGGGGTGGTCACTGCTGTATTTACCCAGGAGGTAGACTAGGAGTTTTCTCCCCAACATTTCTGGTTAACTACTGAGGTAAGTAAATCCGAACTAGCTGAAATCTCTGACTCGAGTGCAGAGTCCGAGACTTTTGTGGAAGGTTCCAGGGAATCAGAAAATTGCCCGTCAAAAGTTCAAACTTCCCAGGCAATTCCAATGGAGGTAAGCATGTTGGGTCTTCCACAGGGTCCAGATGAGTACCTTGGGGCATACATGCAGTCTCTAATTATGCAGTAACATTTCCGCCACAAATGTGCCAGACAATGATGATCTTTAACAAGAGAGAATCTAATCATCTCCCCTTAACATTCAATTTCATTACCATCGCTGAATCCCCCACTATCAAAGGTCTGGGGGTTACCTTTGACCAGAAACTGAACTAGACTGGCCATATACATACTGTATGCACAAGAGCAGGTCAGAGGCTGGGAATGCTGTGGTGAGTAACTCACTTCCTGGCTCCCCAAAGCCTGTCCACCATCTACAAGGCTTACGCCTGGGGTGTGATGGAGAGGGCGGCATGTGACGCAGTGGATAGCACCATTGAGGACCCGGCCCTGGGTCACTGTCCATGTGGAGTTTGCACATTCTCCCCATGTCTGCGTGGGTTTCACCCCCACAGCCCAAAGATGAGGTTAGGTGGATTGGCCACGCTAAATTGCCCCTTTAAATTGGAAAAAATAAATAAATAAATAAAATAATTGGGTACTCTAAATTTATTTTAAAAAAGGAGTGTGATGGAATACTCTCCACTTGGCTGGATGAGTGCAGCGCCAACAACTCTCAGGAAAGTCAACACCATCCAGGAGACAGCTGCATGTTTGACTGGTCCCCATCTCCCACCTTAAAAACATTTACTCCCTCCATCTCTAACACACAGTACCAGAGTACCATCCACAAGGTGCACTGCAGAAACTCACCAAGGTTCGTTCTATGGTGCCTTCCAAATCCGTGACCTCTACCATTAAAAAGACAAGGACAGCAGATACATGGGAACACCACCACCTGGAAGATCATTCACCATCTTGACTTGGAACTATATCACCATTCCTTCACTATTGCTGGATTGATATTCTAGAGCTACTTCCCAAACATCACTGTGGGTGTATCTACACCACATGTGTTAGACCACATGGGGCAGCACGGTTGCACAAGTGGGGCAGCACAAGTGAATAGCACTGTGGCTTCACAACGGCAGGGTCCCAGATTCGATTCCCTGCTGGGCCACTATCTGTGCGGAGTCTGCACGTTCTCCCCGTGTCTGCGTGGGTTTCCTCCGGGTGCTCCGGTTTCCTCTGACAGTCCAAAGACGTGCAGGTTAGGCGGATTGGCCATGATCAATTGCCCTTCGTGACCAAAAAGGGTAGGAGGGGTTATTGGGTTACGGGGATCGGGTGGAAGTGAGGGCTTAAGTGGGTCGGTGCAGACTCGATGGCCCGAATGGCCTCCTTCTGCACTGTATGTTCCATGTTCTATGTGACTTGCCATCACCTTCTCAAGGGCAATTATTGATAGGCAGTAAATGCTGACCGAGCATCCCACGAACAACTTCTAAAAGGCTGTTGAGTCTGGAGATTACAAAGTTTTCAGCAGGAGGTGAATTGAGTTACAGCTGAAAGCAAATGAGTTATGAAGGTGGAGATGGGCAGTATTTATGAACGAGAGGTGAGATACTAATCTTGGGGTCAAATCTTGGTTCAGCCTGAGGGAGTAGCTGGGGAGCAAGGGGGTTGGGGGGAGTTGATGAAAACAATATAAATTTGTGACAGGGAAAAAAGGAGTGAAGAGTCACTTTTACCGAAGGCCAGAAAAGGCCCAGACAATGATTGTTTACTCGTGGACAATTCTGTTATATGTGGGGAGCATACAAGATTGGATTCTCATACAGTATACGATGTGTACACCTAGTGATCATGAACAAATGGTCCAGCTTATGGAGGAGCATTGCTGACTGAAACCTTAGTTTGAAAACAAATGCTGTAAAGTAAATTATTATATTATAATGAAATTTGCTGCCTGTGATTGTACTTCAGTTTAAAATCATTTCTTGACTTCCGGGTGCGGCGATGACCAGCTGAGTCGCACGTTTCGGCAGCTCCCTGTGAAACGGACTTTTGGGCTCTTGATAGGAGCCCCAACGGCAATTTTAACGGCTGAAAACACCGTGCGGTAAACCAGAAGGGTGTTCCCCCTGGACACGGATGGAAAAAGGAGAGGAAAGTGGCCGGATTGCAGCGGATCCTTTGGAACAACGGCAAGGAAGGCAAGCAGAAACCAAGATGGCGTCGGAAGGTGGCAGTTTCATATGGGGCCCTGAACAACACGAGTTTTTGAAACGCTGCGTGGAGGAGATAAAAAAGGAAATGAAGAAAGAGTTGTTGGCCCCGATATTACAGGCGATTGAAGGGCTGAAAGAGGAACAAAAGACCCAGGAGCAGGAGCTTCGGGTCGTGAAGGCGAAAGCAGCAGAGAATGAAAACGACATACAGGGCCTGGTGGTGAAGTCGGAGATACAGGAGGCACACCAGAAACGATCTGTGGAGAGGTTGGAGGCACTGGAAAATAACGCAAGGAGGAACAACTTGAGGATTCTTGGCCTTCCTGAAGGTGTGGAGGGGGCGGACGTCGGGGCATATGTGAGCACGATGCTGCACTCGTTAATGGGAGTGGAGGCCCCGACGGGTCCGTTGGAGGTGGAGGGAGCATACCGAGTTATGGTGCGAGGATTGAGAGCAGGAGAAGCTCCCAGAGCCATAGTGGTGAGATTTCTCCGTTTTAAGGATAGAGAAATGGTCCTTAGATGGGCGAAGAAAACTCGGTGTAGTAAATGGGAGAACGCGGTGATCCGCGTCTATCAAGATTGGAGTGCGGAGGTGGCGAGAAGGAGGGCGAGCTTTAATCGGGCCAAAGCGGTACTTCACAAAAAAAAGATAAAGTTTGGAATGCTGCAACCGGCAAGACTGTGGGTCACATATCAAGGGAGGCACCACTACTTTGAGACGGCGGATGAAGCGTGGACTTTTATTGTAGAAGAAAAATTGGAATGATTGGACTACGAAAATGAACGTTTGGACAAAGTGGTGGGACGAGTGGGGGGGGGGGCGAAGAGGGATTGTATGATTAATCCTGCGGTATGGTAACTTTTCTTTCTCCCACAGGTGGTGATGGGGGGAGGTGGGGAGGGAGAGGAGATGGGGCGTTGGCCATGGGAGGCGGGGCCGAGGGAGAGGCGCGGGCTTGGTTCCCGCGCTATGATAATTATGGCGGGAATAGAGAAGCAGGAAGGAGGGGGCGCCGCACGGGGCGAGCCGTGATCACGGGGGGAAGCCGAGGTCAGCCAGAGTTTGCTGACTTCTGGGAGCAACATGGGGGGAGTAATTACGCTAGCGGGGGGTCTAGCGGGGGGGGGGGGGGGAGGGGGGGATTACTGGGTTGCTGCTGCTGGGGAAAGGGGGAGTGGGTACGGGAAAGGATGGGCGGGGGGGCACCGTCTGGGAGAAATACAGCCGCGTGGGAACTGGGCGAGAAGCTGGAAAAAGATGATGGCTAACCGGCAAGGGGGGGGGGGGTGGGAAGCCCCCCAACTCGGCTGATCACGTGGAACGTGAGGGGGCTTAACGGGCCGATAAAGAGGGCACGAGTACTCGCACACCTTAAGAAACTTAAAGCAGATGTGGTCATGTTACAGGAAACGCACCTGAAACTGATAGATCAGGTTAGGTTGCGCAAAGGATGGGTAGGGCAGGTGTTCCATTCGGGGCTGGATGCGAAAAACAGGGGGGTGGCTATATTAGTGGGGAAGCGGGTAATGTTCGAGGCAAAGACTATAGTGGCGGATAACGGGGGCAGATACGTGATGGTGAGTGGCAAATTACAGGGAGAGATGGTGGTGTTGGTAAACGTGTATGCCCCGAATTGGGACGATGCCAATTTTATGAGGCGAATGCTAGGACGCATCCCAGACCTAGAGACCGGAAAGCTGATAATGGGGGGAGACTTTAACACGGTGTTGGAACCAAGGCTGGATAGGTCGAAGTCCAGGACTGGTAGGAGGCCGGCAGCAGCCAAGGTGCTTAAGGATTTTATGGAGCAGATGGGAGGGGTGGACCCGTGGAGATTCAGTAGACCTAGGAGTAAGGAGTTCTCGTTTTTCTCCTATGTCCATAAAGTCTATTCACGCATAGACTTTTTTGTGTTGGGTAGGGCATTGATCCCGAGGGTGAGGGGAACGGAATATACGGCTATAGCCATTTCGGATCATGCCCCACACTGGGTAGACTTGGAGATAGGAGAGGAAACAAGAGGGCGTCCACCCTGGAGAATGGACATGGGACTAATGGCGGATGAGGGGGTGTGCTTAAGGGTGAGGGGATGCATTGAAAAGTACTTGGAACTCAATGACAATGGGGAGGTTCAGGTGGGAGTGGTCTGGGAGGCGTTGAAGGCGGTGGTTAGGGGGGAGCTGATATCAATAAGGACACATAAAGGGAAGCAGGAGAGTAAGGAACGGGAGCGGTTGTTGCAAGAACTTTTGAGGGTGGACAGACAGTATGCGGAAGCACCGGAGGAGGGACTGTATAGGGAAAGGCAAAGGCTGCATGTGGAATTTGACTTGCTGACCACAGGCACTGCAGAGGCACAATGGAGGAAGGCGCAGGGTGTACAGTATGAATATGGAGAGAAGGCGAGCAGATTGCTGGCACACCAATTGAGGAAAAGGGGAGCAGCGAGGGAAATAGGGGGGGTGAGAGACGAAGATGGAGAGACGGAGCGGGGAGCGGAGAGAGTGAATGAAGTGTTTAAGACATTTTATAAAAAATTGTATGAAGCTCAACCCCCGGATGGGAGGGAGAGAATGATGGAGTTTTTGGATCGGCTGGAAATTCCCAAGGTGGAAGAGCAGGATAGGATGGGATTGGGAGCACAGATCACGGTAGAGGAAGTGGTGAAAGGAATTAGGAACATGCAGACGGGAAAGGCCCCGGGACCGGACGGATTCCCAGTTGAATTTTACAGAAAATATTTGGACTTGCTCGCCCCGCTACTGACGAGGACCTTCAACGAGGCAAAGGAAAGGGGACAACTGCCCCCGACTATGTCAGAAGCAACGATATCGCTTCTTTTAAAGAAGGAAAAGGATCCGCTACAATGCGGGTCCTACAGACCAATCTCCCTCCTCAATGTAGATGCCAAGGTCTTGGCCAAGGTAATGGCAATGAGAATAGAGGAATGTGTCCCGGGGGTGGTTCATGAGGACCAAACTGGGTTTGTGAAGGGGAGACAGCTGAACACGAACATACGGAGGTTGTTAGGGGTAATGATGATGGCCCCACCAGAGGGTGAAACGGAGATAGTAGTGGCGATGGATGCCGAGAAAGCATTTGATAGAGTGGAGTGGGATTATCTGTGGGAGGTGTTGAGGAGATTTGGGTTCGGAGAGGGGTATGTTAGATGGGTGCAGCTGTTGTATAGGGCCCCAGTGGCGAGTGTGGTCACGAATGGACGGGGATCGGCATATTTCCGGCTCCATAGAGGGACAAGGCAGGGATGTCCTCTGTCCCCATTACTGTTTGCACTGGCGATTGAGCCCCTGGCGATAGCGCTGAGAGGTTCCAAGGGATGGAGGGGAATACTTAGGGGAGGAGAAGAACACCGGGTATCTTTATATGCGGATGATCTGCTACTATATGTGGCGGATCCAGCGGAGGGGATGCCAGAAATAATGCGGATACTTGGGGAGTTTGGGGATTTTTCAGGGTATAAATTGAACATGGGGAAGAGTGAGCTGTTTGTGGTGCATCCAGGGGAGCAGAGTAGAGAAATAGAAGACCTACCGTTGAGGAAGGTAACAAGAGACTTTCGTTACCTGGGGATCCAGATAGCTAAGAATTGGGGCACATTGCACAGGCTAAATTTGACGCGGTTGGTGGAACAGATGGAGGAAGATTTCAAGAGATGGGATATGGTAGCATTGTCAATGGCAGGGAGGGTGCAGGCGGTTAAGATGGTGGTCCTCCCGAGATTCCTTTTCGTGTTTCAGTGTCTCCCGGTGGTGATCACGAAGGCTTTTTTCAAAAGGATAGAAAAGAGTATCATGGGTTTTGTTTGGGCCGGGAAGACTCCGAGAGTGAGGAAGGGATTCTTACAGCGTAGTAGGGATAGGGGGGGGCTGGCACTACCGAGCCTAAGTGAGTATTATTGGGCCGCTAATATTTCAATGGTGAGTAAGTGGATGGGAGAGGAGCAAGGAGCGGCGTGGAAGAGATTAGAGAGGGCGTCCTGTAGGGGGACCAGCCTGCAGGCTATGGTGACAGCCCCATTGCCGTTCTCACCAAGGAACTATACCACGAGTCCGGTGGTGGTAGCTACACTGAAGATTTGGGGACAGTGGAGACGACATAGGGGAAAGACCGGAGCACTGGGGGGGTCCCCGATAAGAAACAACCATAGGTTGGCCCCGGGGGGAATAGATGGGGGATATGGAATGTGGCAAAGAGCAGGTATAACGCAACTGAAAGATCTATTTGTGGATGGGAAGTTTGCGAGTCTGGGAGCGCTGACCGAGAAATATGGGTTGCCCCAAGGGAATGCATTCAGGTACATGCAATTGAGGGCTTTTGCGAGGCAACAGGTGAGGGAATTCCCGCAGCTCCCGACACAAGAGGTGCAGGACAGAGTCATCTCAAAGAAATGGGTGGGGGACGGTAAGGTGTCGGATATATATAGGGAAATGAGAGACGAAGGGGAGACTATGATGGACGAACTAAAAGGGAAATGGGAAGAAGAGCTAGGTGAGGAGATTGAGGAGGGGATGTGGGCAGATGCCCTAAACAGGGTAAACTCGTCGTCCTCGTGCGCCAGGCTAAGCCTGATTCAGTTTAAGGTATTACACAGGGCACATATGACTGGAACACGGCTCAGTAAATTTTTTGGGGTGGAGGATAGGTGTGCGAGGTGCTCGAGAAGCCCAGCGAATCATACCCATATGTTTTGGTCATGCCCGGCACTACAGGGGTTTTGGATGGGGGTGACAAAGGTGCTTTCGAAAGTAGTAGGAGTCCGGGTCGAACCAAGCTGGGGGTTGGCTATATTTGGGGTTGCACAAGAGCCGGGAGTGCAGGAGGCGAAAGAGGCCGATGTTTTGGCCTTTGCGTCCCTAGTAGCCCGGCGCAGAATACTGCTAATGTGGAAAGAAGCCAAGCCCCCGGGGGTGGAGACCTGGATAAATGATATGGCGGGGTTCATAAAGTTAGAGCGGATTAAGTTCGTCCTAAGGGGGTCGGCTCAAGGGTTTACTAGGCGGTGGCAACCGTTCGTCGAATATCTTGCGGAAAGATAGATGGGGGAGAACAAAGAAGGCAGCAGCAGCGGCCCAGGACTTGGGGGGGGGGGGGGGGGGGGGGATGGGGGGGATGGGGGGGGGGGGTGGCCTGAGACAAGGCAGTTGCCAATTAGGGCTAGTTTTTATTTTTTGTTATTTAATATTTATTTATTTGTTGTTGTTTTTGTTTAAATTTAAAAAGGTCATTATTATCTGTATTGTTACAATGTTGTGTAAAGGATGCACAATGTACTGTGTTGGTTGACCAAAAATTTTCAATAAAATATTATTTAAAAAAAAAAAATCATTTCTTAATAAAAATTGTTTTCATTCCAAAATCATGTATTCAGCAAGTGTGGTGTTTACCATAATTCAGAGCTCCAGAGTGTAGTGATAGTTTATTCTTCCCAATATATGCTTCAACGGTAAAAGGATTTATTGGTTTATTGTTCGCCTTATGGCCCTCTGTGTCAGTTACTTTATATGTAAGATAATGCTAGGTTGTTAAGGAGCAGAGTTATCTATATAAGTGGAGTTAGACATGAGTAAAACGTGCTTCTAAGTGGTCTGAAATGTTACAAGTACCTGTGGTAGCGCAGGATTTCCACAGTATTGTAGCAGAATGTCAGCTTAGATTGTGTATCGCAGAATCCCTAAAGTACAGAAGGGGGCCATTCAGCCCATCAAGTGTGCACCAACCCTCTGAAAGAGCACCCTATCTAGGCCCACTCCCCTGCCCTATCCCCATAAACCTGTAATCCCATCTAATCGATTTAATTTAGCATGGCCAATCTACCGAACCTGCACATCTTTGGTCTGTGAGAGGAAAGCAGAGCACCCGAAGGAAACCCATGCAGGCATGGGGAGAATGTGCCAACTCCACGGAAATGGAATTAAACCAGGATCCCAAGGCAGCAGTACTAACCACTGTGCCACCGTGCCGCCCCTCGGGTCCAGCTATGGGGCTCAAACCCACTATCTTCTGCCAACTAACCCAATTCAGAATAATTTTATTACTGTGCTAATTTATTCTCTCTCACTCTGGTTCTTCATTCTCGTCTTGTGTCTGTGCGAGTTGAGATATGGGTTGTGCAAGATTATTTCCACCGTTTATTTGGCAGTAATGTTTGGTACTCTCACATCTTTCTTAAATAGCAATGATATCGCAAACCCTGCCAACAATAAGCGGCTTCATAGAACCAGTCTGGATAACTCATTGAACACTCTCACCATGGGCGCGATTCTCCACTCCCGGTGCTCCATTTTTCCCCGCGACGCTGGTCCGACGCCCTCCCGCGATTCACCCAAGCGGCGAGAACGGCCCCGTCGGGTTCTGCGCGGCGCAGGCCAAAGAATCGCCCGGGACACCCAAAATGGCGATTCTCCGCTACACCCGCTATTCTCCGGCCCGGATGGGCCAAGCGGCCTGCCCAAAACGACGGCTTCCCGCCGGCGCCATCCACACCTGGTCGCTGCCGGCGGGAACAGCGAGGGAACGCTGGGGGGCGGCCTGTGGGGGGACGAGGGGGGTTCTTTCACCGGGGTAGGACTCAAAAGGGGTCTGGCCTGCGATCGGTGCCCATTTCTCGCGGCCCCGATCCTAGCCCATTTTCGGGCCCTGAATTGGTCGAGATCGGGGCCGTTTCGTGCCGTCGTGAGCCTCGACGCCGTTCACGACGGCGTGGGCACTTAGTCGCGGGAGCGGAGAATCGCGCCCCAAAGGTGAAAGATCCCCAACAATGAGTACTAACTGGCCGTCCCTGTTTTGCGGCATGCGTTATCGTTTCAGCTCAAAGCAAAAGTGTACCAAACTCTACACTAGACTTTTCTTCTATCCAACAGTTCATGACTGCTCTCTTACTTCTCTTCACACCTTAGAGGTTTTATTGCCTCAACTTCCCATTCTGCATTTCAATAATCCAGTGAAGCGCCATGGCCAAGTTTCACTTTGGTAAACTTTGAATTCCTCAACAGGTGAAGTGGAGACAACTAGCTAAAAGCAAACTCAGGTTTTGAAAATTAACCTCCAGGTTTTCTCGAGAATCCCCAGTAACCAAATTGCAGTCAGTGACCAGAAAAGTATTACCATCATAAAACAAAACGCAGGCAATGAGGTACTTCATGGGAGCTAAGAGCATGCCCTTCTCTTGTTTAGTTTCTATTGCTGTTTTAGACCACAATGGATTAGACCATCGCTTAAAGTGAAGCTGAACATAGGATTACTGCAATGACAATACTTGCAAAGTAAACATCAGGACACACAGAAGGATCCAGGCCGACTGATGCACTGCCGGAGGAATTAGTGCTAGATGTGGGCAAGAGCATCTTCATGGGGTGGGCAGGGGACTCTCAAAGTCCTGACTGAGCAGGAAGTGAGAGCTGGTGGCTAAGTTGGTCAACTCCCAAAGTCTGGACTGGAGGGCATAGCAGCAAATGCAATAAGAGGTCAGACAGTGCCACGCAAGTTATCAAGGGCAGTGAATTTATCTTCAAATTACATTCCCACCCACCACAACACCACCTTCTCAGGCTGCTCAACGCACCATGACCCACCACTCACCCAGTGGTATTCCATGGCACTCAGAATACATGCCTAACATCCAGGGGCTCCACCCCCCCCCCCCTCAATGCTGTCAGCCACACACCTGCTTCGCATTGCCTTGCTGTCCCCATACCTGGGCAACTTGTGTGTGTACAGACCACCCACTCCTCTGCCAGTCCTGTGAGGCTGCAGCAACATCCCCTGGCACATGCAGGAACTCATCAGAACAGTACTTTAAGACATTTTCCAATAGGAAACATGCTAAAAATTTAACTTACTTGCCTACAGTCAGGGTGCCTGTCCTTTAAATAACGTTATGGTAGTATTTCTGTTTAACTTCTTTTTAAAAGAGTGGACAGCAAAGGCGTTGCCAGAACCTGTGTTGTGCAAATCTGCAATTCAGGCATCACATCTGCCAGTTGGGCTGTGTGGTGTTAGAAAAGTACCAATTCTTGCTAATGTGGAAGGAGGCGAAGCCCCCCAGCGTGGAGGCCTGGACAAACGACATGGCTGGGTTCATAAAGTTGGAGAGGATTAAGTTTGCCTTAAGGGGGTCTGCGCAGGGGTTCTACAGGCGGTGGCAACCGTTCCTAGACTACCTCGCGGAGCGTTAGAGGAAGGTCGGTCAGCAGCAGCAGTAACCCTGGGGGAGGGGTGGGGGGGGACACACGAGAGATTGCTTTAGGGGACGGATGAGCGGGGGATAACATGGAGGGTGGGGGAAACTGGCACGAACGGGCGAGAGCCAGTGTACAAAGCTATGTAAATATATCATCTTACCATGTATATATCTTGCTCAGGGCGGATTTGTGTTATTTTGTTACGGGGGGGTTATTGTTTGTAAGAGGAAAACATTTTGTTAAAAAACTTTAATAAATATATATATATTTTTTTAAAGAAAAGTACCAATTCAATGTGTTTCGTCACACACAAGGCGCCAAGTGACCGGATCGTATCTCCCTTGTGTTCAAACATTACAAAGTTGAACTCAATTAGACCATAAGACCATAAGATGTTTAGAGTGTTTAAAGTGCTTGTAAATATGTCGTATGATGTCCCTTCAAAATGACCAGGTCAATTGATTGTTTTTCACTAAACGGGATATAATACTGCATGATCGGGCAATCTCTTAAAATTCAGAAATAGATCTGCATTCGCTTTCTTGGTCTGTGGCAAACCATTTTAATCTCTGGTAGAATGTGAAACAATATCCTGCAGTTATAGTTTTGCACGAGATCAGTCTCCTGTCATGTTAACCGTTCCCAACCACTGTAACTCATCCTTGGCACTCCAATGCTTTGCTGAAGGTATCCGCAGGACTGGTGCTGACAGCTGCTGCTACACTATGATCTTAAGCCAGTATCATCTTGATGGACTGCTGTTTCACCTTCTGCTTTCCAGTGTGAATTGTGCTCGAGCTTCGCGAGCTTTCATGAATCATTTGGCGAGCTCTGCAGTCATCCTGGAATTTTACAGCAAAATAGATCACCTTTCATTCACTGATAGCATCGTCATGGGAATTTTACAGCACCGAAAGAGGCCCTTCAGCCCATCGTGTCTGTGCTAGCCTTCAAGTACCTATCTTTATTCTAATCCCATTTTTCAACACCTGGTCCATAGATTTTAATGCTCTGGTGTTTAACGTGCTCATCTAAATGCTTCTTAAATGTTGTGAGGATCCCCGCATCTATCACCTTTTCAGGCAGTGAGTTCCAGTGCTGCTGTTTTGAGGCAGCTATCCACTTAGCCTCACTCAACTGCCTTTTTTCCCTTTCATTTTCAGTTCAGCAACAAAATCCATTTTCAACTCTGTTTCGATCCTATTTCAGACAGAACATTTCAAGCTCAAGAAACCCTCTACACAGAACATGCATCTCCTTCCTTCCTTCATTCCACTGACTGTAGCTTCAAATGTGTTACCCTCTAGTTTGTAACTCACTACTCAATAGAAATTGTTCTATTGCATTTACTTTATCAAAGCTTTTCATACTTTTGAGCATCTCTATTCAATCCCCTTTTCTTTGTTCTCTCATCACAACTAATGTCACCTCATGGCCTTCATGGTCTTCCTAAACCCAACTTGGATAACATATTCTAAAATGCAGCCGAAGCAATGGTTTGTACAAGTTACCAATACTTTTTGCTGTTTTATTCTCTGCCCCGTTTATAAATCCCCATGTTCCTACTTTTTTCTTTTTAAAAACTCAATAATATGACTTGTAGTATTTTATATTATTACGAATATCAGGCTTTATACAATGTTTTAAACTGTTTATTTTAATTCAAGGTAAAATGCAACAGGAGAGAGGAGGGAAGGGGAGGGGAAGAGAGGAGAGGGGGAGAGAGAGGGGGGGGAGGGGGAGAGAGGGGGGGAGGGGGAGAGAGAGCAGGAGGGGGAGAGAGAGCGGGAGGGGGGAAGAGAGAGGGGAAAGGGAAGAGAGAGGGGGAAAAGAGAGAGGGGAGGGGGAGAGAGAGACAGGGAGAAGAGAGCGAGAACAGGGAGAAGAGAGCGAGAGCAGGGGGAAGAGAGCGAGAGAAGAGAGAACGAGAGCGGGGGGGGAAGAGGGCGAGAGCGGGGGGGGGAAAGAGGGCGAGAGCGAGAGAAGAGAGAACGAGAGCGGGGGGGGGGAAAGAGGGCGAGAGCGGGAAAGAGGGCGAGAGCGGGAAAGAGGGCGAGAGCGGGAAAGAGGGCGAGAGCGGGAAAGAGGGCGAGAGCGGGAAAGAGGGCGAGAGCGGGAAAGAGGGCGAGAGCGGGAAAGAGGGCGAGAGCGGGAAAGAGAGCGAGAGCGGGAAAGAGAGCACGAGCGGGGGGGCAAGAGAGCGGGGGCAAGAGAGCGGGGGGAAGAGAGCGGGGGGAAGAGAGCGGGGGGAAGAGAGCGGGGGGAAGAGAGCGGGGGGAAGAGAGCGGGGGGAAGAGAGCGGGGGGAAGAGAGCGGGGGGAAGAGAGCGGGGGGAAGAGAGCGGGGGGAAGAGAGCGGGGGGAAGAGAGCGGGGGGAAGAGAGCGGGGGGAAGAGAGCGGGGGGAAGAGAGCGGGGGGAAGAGAGCGGGCGGAAGAGAGCGGGCGGAAGAGAGCGGGCGGAAGAGAGCGGGGGGAAGAGAGCGGGGGGAAGAGAGCGGGGGGAAGAGAGCGGGGGGAAGAGAGCGGGGGGAAGAGAGCGGGGGGAAGAGAGCGGGGGGAAGAGAGCGGGGGGAAGAGAGCGGGGGGAAGAGAGCGGGGGGAAGAGAGCGGGGGGGAAGAGAGCGGGGGGGAAGAGAGCGGGGGGAAGAGAGCGGGGGGAAGAGAGCGGGGGGAAGAGAGCGGGGGGAAGAGAGCGGGGGGAAGAGAGCGGGGGGAAGAGAGCGGGAGAAGAGAGCGGGGGGAAGAGAGCGGGGGGAAGAGGGCGGGGGGAAGAGGGCGGGGGAAGAGAGCGGGGGAAGAGAGCGGGGGGAAGAGAGCGGGGGGAAGAGAGCGGGGGGAAGAGAGCGGGGGGAAGAGAGCGGGGGGAAGAGAGCGGGGGGGAAGAGAGCGGGGGGAAGAGAGCGGGGGGAAGAGAGCGGGGGGAAGAGAGCGGGGGGAAGAGAGCGGGGGGAAGAGAGCGGGGGGAAGAGAGCGGGGGGAAGAGAGCGGGGGGAAGAGAGCGGGGGGAAGAGAGCGGGGGGAAGAGAGCGGGGGGAAGAGAGCGGGGGAAGAGAGCGGGGGGAAGAGAGCAGGGGAAGAGAGCAGGGGAAGAGAGCAGGGGAAGAGAGCAGGGGAAGAGTGCGGGGGGAAGAGTGCGGGGAGAAGAGTGCGGGGAGAAGAGTGCGGGGAGAAGAGTGCGGGGGGAAGAGTGCGGGTGGGAAAACAGCAGGGGTAAGAGAAGGGGAGGAAGAGAGCGGGGGGAAGAGAGCGGGGGAAGAGAGCGGGCGGAAGAGAGCGGGCGGAAGAGAGCGGGCGGAAGAGAGCGGGGGGAAGAGAGCGGGGGGAAGAGAGCGGGGGGAAGAGAGCGGGGGGAAGAGAGCGGGGGGAAGAGAGCGGGGGGAAGAGAGCGGGGGGAAGAGAGCGGGGGGAAGAGAGCGGGGGGAAGAGAGCGGGGGGAAGAGAGCGGGGGGGAAGAGAGCGGGGGGGAAGAGAGCGGGGGGGAAGAGAGCGGGGGGAAGAGAGCGGGGGGAAGAGAGCGGGGGGAAGAGAGCGGGGGGAAGAGAGCGGGGGGAAGAGAGCGGGGGGAAGAGAGCGGGAGAAGAGAGCGGGGGGAAGAGAGCGGGGGGAAGAGGGCGGGGGGAAGAGGGCGGGGGAAGAGAGCGGGGGAAGAGAGCGGGGGGAAGAGAGCGGGGGGAAGAGAGCGGGGGGAAGAGAGCGGGGGGAAGAGAGCGGGGGGAAGAGAGCGGGGGGGAAGAGAGCGGGGGGAAGAGAGCGGGGGGAAGAGAGCGGGGGGAAGAGAGCGGGGGGAAGAGAGCGGGGGGAAGAGAGCGGGGGGAAGAGAGCGGGGGGAAGAGAGCGGGGGGAAGAGAGCGGGGGGAAGAGAGCGGGGGGAAGAGAGCGGGGGGAAGAGAGCGGGGGAAGAGAGCGGGGGGAAGAGAGCAGGGGAAGAGAGCAGGGGAAGAGAGCAGGGGAAGAGAGCAGGGGAAGAGTGCGGGGGGAAGAGTGCGGGGAGAAGAGTGCGGGGAGAAGAGTGCGGGGAGAAGAGTGCGGGGAGAAGAGTGCGGGGGGAAGAGTGCGGGTGGGAAAACAGCAGGGGTAAGAGAAGGGGAGGAAGAGAGCGGAGGGAGAGAGGGGGAAGAGAACGAGGGGAAGAGAGCAGGGGAGAAAACAGCAGGGGAGAGAGAACGGGGGGAGAAAACAGCGGGGGGCGGAGAGAGCGGGGGGAAGAGAGCGGGGGGAAGAGAGCGGGGGGAAGAGAGCGGGGGGAAGAGAGCGGGGGGAAGAGAGCGGGGGGAAGAGAGCGGGGGGAAGAGAGCGGGGGGAAGAGAGCGGGGGGAAGAGAGCGGGGGGAAGAGAGCGGGGGGAAGAGAGCGGGGGGAAGAGAGCGGGGGGAAGAGAGCGGGGGGAAGAGAGCAGGGGAAGAGAGCAGGGGAAGAGAGCAGGGGAAGAGAGCAGGGGAAGAGAGCAGGGGAAGAGAGCGGGGGGAAGAGTGCGGGGGGAAGAGTTCGGGGGGAAGAGTTCGGGGGGAAGAGTGCGGGGAGAAGAGTGCGGGGGGAAGAGTGCGGGGGGAAGAGTGCGGGTGGGAAAACAGCAGGGGTAAGAGAAGGGGAGGAAGAGAGCGGAGGGAGAGAGGGGGAAGAGAACGAGGGGAAGAGAGCAGGGGAGAAAACAGCAGGGGAGAGAGAACGGGGGGAGAAAACAGCGGGGGGCGGAGAGAGCGGGGGGAAGAGAGCGGGGGGAAGAGAGCGGGGGGAAGAGAGCGGGGGGGAAGAGAGCGGGGGGGAAGAGAGCGGGGGGAAGAGAGCGGGGGGAAGAGAGCGGGGGGAAGAGAGCGGGGGGAAGAGAGCGGGGGGAAGAGAGCGGGGGAAAGAGAGCGGGGGGAAGAGAGCAGGGGAAGAGAGCAGGGGAAGAGAGCGGGGGGAAGAGAGCGGGGGGGGAAGAGTGCAGGGGGAAGAGAGCGGGGGGAAGAGAGCGGGGGGAAGAGAGCGGGGGGGAAGAGAGCGGGGGGAAGAGAGCGGGGGGAAGAGAGCGGGGGGAAGAGAGCGGGGGGAAGAGAGCGGGGGGAAGAGAGCGGGGGGAAGAGAGCGGGAGAAGAGAGCGGGGGGAAGAGAGCGGGGGGAAGAGGGCGGGGGGAAGAGGGCGGGGGAAGAGAGCGGGGGAAGAGAGCGGGGGGAAGAGAGCGGGGGGAAGAGAGCGGGGGGAAGAGAGCGGGGGGAAGAGAGCGGGGGGAAGAGAGCGGGGGGGAAGAGAGCGGGGGGAAGAGAGCGGGGGGAAGAGAGCGGGGGGAAGAGAGCGGGGGGAAGAGAGCGGGGGGAAGAGAGCGGGGGGAAGAGAGCGGGGGGAAGAGAGCGGGGGGAAGAGAGCGGGGGGAAGAGAGCGGGGGGAAGAGAGCGGGGGAAGAGAGCGGGGGGAAGAGAGCAGGGGAAGAGAGCAGGGGAAGAGAGCAGGGGAAGAGTGCGGGGGGAAGAGTTCGGGGGGAAGAGTGCGGGGAGAAGAGTGCGGGGAGAAGAGTGCGGGGGGAAGAGTGCGGGTGGGAAAACAGCAGGGGTAAGAGAAGGGGAGGAAGAGAGCGGAGGGAGAGAGGGGGAAGAGAACGAGGGGAAGAGAGCAGGGGAGAAAACAGCAGGGGAGAGAGAACGGGGGGAGAAAACAGCGGGGGGCGGAGAGAGCGGGGGGAAGAGAGCGGGGGGAAGAGAGCGGGGGGAAGAGAGCGGGGGGAAGAGAGCGGGGGGAAGAGAGCGGGGGGAAGAGAGCGGGGGGAAGAGAGCGGGGGGAAGAGAGCGGGGGGAAGAGAGCGGGGGGAAGAGAGCGGGGGGAAGAGAGCGGGGGGAAGAGAGCGGGGGGAAGAGAGCAGGGGAAGAGAGCAGGGGAAGAGAGCAGGGGAAGAGAGCAGGGGAAGAGAGCAGGGGAAGAGAGCGGGGGGAAGAGTGCGGGGGGAAGAGTTCGGGGGGAAGAGTGCGGGGAGAAGAGTGCGGGGGGAAGAGTGCGGGGGGAAGAGTGCGGGTGGGAAAACAGCAGGGGTAAGAGAAGGGGAGGAAGAGAGCGGAGGGAGAGAGGGGGAAGAGAACGAGGGGAAGAGAGCAGGGGAGAAAACAGCAGGGGAGAGAGAACGGGGGGAGAAAACAGCGGGGGGCGGAGAGAGCGGGGGGAAGAGAGCGGGGGGAAGAGAGCGGGGGGAAGAGAGCGGGGGGGAAGAGAGCGGGGGGGAAGAGAGCGGGGGGAAGAGAGCGGGGGGAAGAGAGCGGGGGGAAGAGAGCGGGGGGAAGAGAGCGGGGGGAAGAGAGCGGGGGAAAGAGAGCGGGGGGAAGAGAGCAGGGGAAGAGAGCAGGGGAAGAGAGCGGGGGGAAGAGAGCGGGGGGAAGAGTGCGGGGGGAAGAGTGCGGGGGGAAGAGTGCGATGGGAAGAGTGCGGGGGGAAGAGTGCGGGGGGAAGAGTGCGGGTGGGAAAACAGCAGGGGTAAGAGAAGGGGAGGAAGAGAGCGGAGGGAGAGAGGGGGAAGAGAACGAGGGGAAGAGAGCAGGGGAGAAAACAGCAGGGGAGAGAGAACGGGGGGAGAAAACAGCGGGGGGCGGAGAGAACGGGGGGAAGAGAGTGGGGGGGAAGAGAGTGGGGGGGAAGAGAGTGGGGGGGAAGAGAGTGGGGGGGAAGAGAGTGGGGGGGAAGAGAGTGGGGGGGAAGAGAGTGGGGGGGAAGAGAGTGGGGGGAAGAGAGTGGGGGGAAGAGAGTGGGGGGGAAGAGAGTGGGGGGGAAGAGAGTGGGGGGGGAAGAGAGTGGGGGGAAGAGAGTGGGGGGAAGAGAGTTGGGGGGAAGAGAGTTGGGGGGGAAGAGAGTTGGGGGGGGAAGAGGGGGGAAGGGAGCGGGGGACGAAAAGCGCAGAGTGGAATAGAGAATGTGGAAGAGAAAAAAAAAATCAATATGGGAATACACATGGTGGACATGTGGATAAAAAAGAGATGTCCCTATTGTTCGGGGGCAAAAAGCGACAAGGGTTTACTCCCCCTATCTGAGTTATAATAGAAGACAAAGCCTTGACCATCCTGGATGGAACGATTTAATCTCGGGTCCAAAGCACAGTTCAGGTCACCACTTAAACTAAGCTGATGTGAGCCGAGGTTGGGAAGCAAAGCTAACAGGGACTTAATAACATTTGTATCGTCCGAGTTGGAAGCATAAACGTTGCCCATGACTACCAGGCTTAACAGGGAGCCACAAACAAGAACATATATCGACCACTGGGGTCAGCTATAATCGGAGAGGAGGAAAACTAAACTCTTATTAATTAGAATCGCCGTAACACTGGCACTGCCATCGAAACCCAAATGATAAAGCTGCCCAACCCACCACTTGCGCAACCTGATTTGATTCCTGATACGCAAGTGGGTTTCCCACAAGAAAACATCATCGGAGTTTAAGATCTTCAGATGGGTAAATGCACTCGACCATTTCACTGGGCCATTCAAACCTCCATTTCACATGGCCAAATGGATTGGAGGTCGCCCACCATTCCCACCAGGAGAAATCAACCAAGGGACACTGAAAAGATGAAGCAAAAAGATCCACCTAAGATAGTCATGAATCCAAGTCAGAATACTGGACAAAGAAAAAGCAGCAGGCACTGTCAAGAGACCAACCCCAATCCCCACCACAGCCACCCCATCGCAAAAGTATCATCATTGAATGTAACCACACCCAAAACCAATAAAACTGTGGCAAAGACTTATCCCAAAACTAAAACCTACATATAACAGAACTACAACAAACAAAATTTCTACGCTCATTTTCTAAAAACTATTATAATGAACTGCATCAAAAACACTCCCGTCAACTAACTCTCTAGTTAGCAGGGAGACCCCCAACTGGAGAAGAATAAATATTTTAAAATATTCCATTTAACTTGCAATGCCCCACTAGCGACTGAATGTCATCAAAACAACATTAAAAAGAGAAAAGGAACAACATATTAATGAAAAAGACTCCCAAGTATTAAAGAACCTCAAATCTAATCAAAGGCATTAAGAACACAATCCAACCCAAAAACAAACAAAAAAAGAAATACAAACAATACAAAATGCCTGTCAACAGAGCCACCAACCAAATTACACAATGCACAACTTGAGCCTTTTAACAAAAGAGTCTGCATCTCCCGGCATGCCAAAAAATGTATTTTTCTTCAAATGTGACTCTTAGGCGAGCTGGATAGACCATCCCGAACTTGACTCCCCTCTTGTACAGGGCGGCCTTCACTCTATTAAACTCAGCACTTTTCTTTGCTAACTCTGTACTCATGTCCTGATACAGCCTAATGGAGTGACCTACCCACTTGAGATCATGGTGCCCCCTTGCCCATCAAAGAAACCTCACCTTTTCTTTAAAACTGTGGAATCTTACGATCACTGCATGCAGTAAGTAGATCTTCAGAACAAGTCTTTGGTTGAGGTGAACAATGGACCCGGTCTAATTCAGGCGGGGGTGTGAATCCACCCTCATCCATCATTTTGAGGAGCATGTCCGAGAAATATTTCATGCAGGCATGGCCCTCTATCTCCTCCGGTCACCCCACAATCCAGATGTTCTGTCACCTGGACCTGTTTTCCAGGTCATTCAGCTTGCTTCTTAATGATTTATTGGTTTCAACCACAGAAAGTCAGATCAGACTCCAGAGTGGCATTCCAATCAATACGATCTAATAATGCCGCCTGCATGCTCTTAATCGTGACTCCATGGACTTTGACGGTCCAACTAGTATATTTCCGGAACCACATCAATAGGCTAATGGCCTCTTCAGTTGACCCTTTAAGAACCTCTGATTCGTTTTGTCGGTGTTTCGTGAACTCCTTTGTCAAAATACTAGTGAGAGCTGCGTCTGTTATTGGAGTGGATGGAGAGAAAGAAGCTGACTCAGCCATCTTACCTCCCACTGAGCCTGGAGTGGCTTCCAACTCCGTCAAAGGGATTTTGCTCAAAACCTTCTTGCCGTTGTCTCCTCTGGGCATCTCAAGCATAGAGTGAACTCTACCCCATTAACTTTCATGATTTTCCGAGAAGCAAACAACCCATGGCGCCAAGAAAAAAGGCAAAATAGATTAGTTCTCCTGTGGGAGCAACCTCATGCACGTCTTCCCCTTACAGTGCACCATCGAAAGTCCCTTTGGGCTGGTTTCTGTACAGACTGCAGCTCAGTATTTCACAATGTATAAATATATCCTGGGGGTTAACAGTCATGTTTGAAAACCAAGAAGGAATATCTGTTCTGCAGTTCAGGTATTAGTTGATGTTAATTTTAGTTTGTTTGCTATATTTGTTGATGCACCACTGTCAATGTACTCTGTCGATTATTCTTTTGTCTACTATGTACGTACTGTGTACGTTCCCTTGGCCACAGAAAAATACTTTTCACTGTACATGTGACAATAAAAATCAATCAATCAATCAATCATTAAAGGTCTTAAAACCTGAAATTTTGTGCGATCCTTTGAAACAGACAGGGCAGCTCGGTAGCATTGTGATTAGCATCAATTGCTTCACAGCTCAAGGGTCCCAGGTTTGATTCCCGGCTTGGGCCACTGTCTGTGCGGAGTCTGCACGTTCTCCTCGTGTGGGCATGGGTTTTCTCCGGGTGCTCCGGTTTCCTCCCACAATCCAAAGATGTGCAGGTTAGGTGGATTGGCCATGCTAAATTGCCCTTAGTGTGTCCAAAATTGCCCTTAGTCTTGGGTGGGGTTACTGGGTTATGGGGATAAAGTGGAGGTGTGCGGTTGGGTAGGGTGCTCTTTCCAAGAGCCGGTGCAGACTCGATGGGCCGAATGGCCTCCTTCTGCGCTGTACATTCTATGAAAAAAGACAGTCACCGGGAATCCAAATCTTGTTCTTTGTTCTCAGTCTTGATGGATATTGTAACAATATTCTGTGTATTTTAATCCCCAAATCTGTTTCCTTTTTATTGAGCATATTTTCCCTTCTTATTCTTCTCTCAAACTGTATCATCTTGAATTTCTCCACATGAAATTTCATCTCGCTTAATAATTTGCTCATCCATCTCTGCCCTCTAAGCCCCTTACAATCTTTTTTCATTCCTATTGTCTGCAAATTTTGATAATGCGCACTTCCCAAACCCAAGTCGATATAATGTCTATTAACATCAGCAAGGGTTCAAACTCTGATCCCTGAGTGAGAGGGAGGGAGGGTGGTGAGGGAGACGCAACAACTGTTTCCATTTCTCCAAACACAATACAGTACAAAAATGTATCCATTAATCATTACCCTAGATTGCATCCTTTAACCAATACATACATTTCCTGTTCATAGTGTCACATTAATTTTAATGCCATGCACCTTAAGCACAACAAGCTTCCTTCCTGTGCAGCACACCTAACAAACATATTTTCAAATCCAAAGTATTTCCCTTTTCTCAGCACACATCACTATTTTCTTGAAGAACTGTATTTGTCAGACCTTTTCACAACAGTTGTACAAAATAAACATAAGTATTTTATTCTGTAACATAGTCTCTCGAAGTCTGCACACAAGACGTTGTGCTCCCTGGTCTGTAGTCACTTGCTTTATAATTTCCCCCATTTTGAACATTTTACAGCAGTAACCCTACAGGCCTCAAAGGCTAAAAATACATATCCAAGGATGTTTGAAAGACGGGTCACAGTCTAATTTCCCAAGGATAACATTGCTCATCAATGGATTTGTAGAGCTCTTTTATATTCTTGTTGTCTGCACTGTGAATTTCCATAAATCACTTGAAAAGTCTGCAAAAACACAGCCGCATATTTTGGGTCTGCACAAGGTATTCCCGTGTTCAGCAACCCTCATGAACTGGATTCCATAATCCTGCCTGCCCCCAAAAGAGCATTTTCCTGCTATTTTCAGGTCGGTAGGCTAAAATATTTTCGGAAATAAGGCCCACTTCAAACCGAGAAACTGATGATACATGATTGACCAGAATACAGTGAATTTCAAATAAATAATCTGATTCTTATTCACTTCATAATCTGGAAAAATAAATAAATTATGTAGATTTAGCTGGTAACAGGCATATCTTTACTTTCACAGGTCTGTATTCACTGAACTAACTGATTCTATCCTTAGGGGGAGATCTCATTAAAAGCCATTCCAATATCATAAATGTTAAAATCACTGGTCAGTAGGATCAAATACAATTGTCTTAAACTGATTCAGCATAGTAGCAGAACAATTTTACCAGCTACTTGATCTAGCCGAACTGCTGACTTGAATACATTTTCTGAGATAGCTTCTTGTGTCGATTTAACCCTTGTGTATTGAATTTAACTTGACCAAGTCAATTTGTGAAATCTAAAAACTCGGCACACTCGCTGTACAATATAATGTAGCATATTTTTGGTATCTGCTAAAAAATCAGGAACAACGGAGTGAGAAATACAAAAGAAAACCTGCTCCACAGGCTGTACATGGTTAACGTCATTTGTGCATATTTATGCCAAAATGCATATTGTCAGGAATGAAGAACAATGAAACATCCATCATGCATTTAAAATTATTCGTCCAAATGAAACTGGGAAAAGTGCCAGAGTTTTTTTGCCCACATCAGTTGCAAGCTGTTAGACATTCCAATGTCACCAGCTACAAGTGTTAAAACCCTTAGTTATTGGGGACAGGTAATGTGGCAATCTCGTCTGAGGACACAATAGCTATCCTGCAATAATATACAAGATAAATATGCCCAAAGTTAATCTAATGTAGTATTTGAGCACTCAAAGTAAATTTGGTACTGAAAAACATACTAGTCGTGCCTCCATGGGATTTCAAGTCAAAACAATGTAAATGTGACCTTGTGATGTAGAGAGCATTGCTTCTCGCACAGCTTGAATGTGAGGCCTTTTTGAGCTCATCTGAGAAGCCTAGCATTGCATATTCAACCTGGGAATGGATCAAGTTGTCTGTCTGCTTCACAAAATAAATATATCATCGGGAGAGAGAACATTCTCTTCACTTTGAAATCTCCACTTTGTTTTCTCCCATATGTCACAAAGTTGGATAACACTGTCAGAAGCTGGAAAAATATCAACAAGATGCATTTCCCACTGTCTTGAGCAAACAAACTGGCTGCAGGATCCTTCCTCCAATGTGTGTGACAATTATTCATTCAGTACAACCACACAGTTTTCTGAATACCACCTACATATTTCTGTAAAGTGCTACTCGAGAAAGATTTGCAGTTCAAAACATTTTGTCCAAAATGCATTTTGTAAATGTCATTACATTTGTAAAATATATTTTTCCGGGTGATGCAGCCATTGTGTATTGAAATATGCTTCGATAACATAATAAGCAGCTGCTTTGAAACTTGTTGTTGCGTACATTACAATCAATTCCATAATATTTGAAGTTGCTTTTATCTTATCCTACACATACATACACACACACACACACACGGAAAAGCTTGTATCTGCAAGTATCTACTGTAGTGTTCTCTTTAAGAATGGAATATTTCTGACAGCAAGGTAGACTAGCAACTGACCAAAAAAAAAAAAACATGTAACCTTGGACACAATTTTTCGGACTCCTTCGACACAGGTGTAAATCTCGTTATGGCCGCTAACACCTGTCAGAGGACCATAATGGATTTGCACCGCTGAGATCTCAGAATGCTGGCTGGCATGATTCACTACTGGTTTTCGATTCCAGATAAACCTGTTGGGCTTTAACCTGGTGTTGTAAGACTTCTTACTGTGCCCACCCCAATCCAACGCCGGCATCCCCACATGAAAAATATTGAAATATCTGCTTCCACCACCTTTTCAGGAAGAGAGTTCCAATGATTCAAAACCCTACGAGAGAGTCGCCATTTTAAATGGGCAACGCCTTATTTTTAAACTGTGACCACAATTCTGGATTCCCCCACAAGATCCTCTCCACATCCACCCTGTCAAGTCCCCGCAGGATCTTGTATATTTCAATCAAGTCGCCTCCTCATTCTTCTGAACTCCAACAGATACAAGCCCAGCACGTCCACCCTTCCCATTCCATGCAGCTGCCCATCCGCACAGACATAGATAAAAGAAATGGATAGGACTATCTGCAGTAAAACAATCTCATTCTCAGGTACTCTGGTAACAGACTGCTTGAACTTTGCTCTTGCAATTTATGAAATGAGATGTTCTCAACAATAGATATCTAGGTATGATTACATGCTTGATCAACTCGGAAAACTAGAGTTTTTATCTTTTTGTTTCATAACACGCTTTTCAATTTCAACACACACCTACATGGAAATTGTACACGTTAAAAACAGAATTTTTCAGAACGTTCAAGTGCTTCACCCTTAAAAGATAGAAACAGAATTATTTTGTCCACCAGCTTTTATCCTGAAAACAAATGTTTCAGGGTATTACAATTGTCAGAAAATACTATTTGCTCAACTGCTCATTAAAGATCACCAAACTGTGATAATTGACGTATTCTCATGTATTTACACTTTCCTCTCTCTTTAAACAGTGCAGTGTTAAATAATTTAGATATCCTAAGTTAGTACATGTAATAATTCTATAATATTTTAAACAAGACCAAAAATGTAATTAACTTTGACACGACAGCAGCACCAATTTTAATCAAAGCACCAACTTAACCTAAATGTCAAAGTCAGTTGCAATAACTTTCTTCTGGTTTTTTTTGCTATTAATTCAAAATCATGTTGGAGATTTTAGAACTTAATCTGGAGCGACTGATCAAGTTTGCAGGGGTTAGATTCAAAATGGCAAAGAACAATAATAGATTAGTAAAAGATCGCGGGAGCCTCGTCAGTAAATAATGAAACTATTCACTTTGGAGAAAATGAAGTTTGAGCTGTTAAAATGCGTCAGGGGTTTTCGTTAATGTCCACATTTGAAGGTTTCCTACCTTGTGGGTGACAGTTTGGAGTGCAGAAACCGCTTCCTGGAAGGCAGAAGATGAAATTAATAAATGTAAGGCTATAAACAAGAGGTATCTTTGAAGAAAATCAGTTTTTATACTTTTAATGAACTCGTCGAGTGGAAACTTCACGTGTATGAATAAACTGCAAGATGTCATATTTGCTATTCGCCTGATGGCACTTGGAAGTCTAGCTTCACCCGTGCCATCCTCACCATGCTCTCGGAGTCCAATCACGGTACACTACAGTGAATCCAGGATTCCATTGTCCCCACACAAAGTCCACAAACCCTATCACTCCTCAGTTCCAATAGATTCCTCAGCACCACCAAATTGGCCTTAAAATCCTTCTCAACTTCAAATTGCCCAATAGCTAGAGCCATTCTATTTAAGCCAATTCCCACCTCCGATATTACTCCTGGCTGCACCTCCACCTCACCCGAGATTAATGCTTGTTCTCCACACCACAAATGGCAGATACTCAATCGGCGATTGTGTCACTCACTTCCCTTCACGAAAACAATTTGGTTGGTTCACCCCACAGTTTTCTGCATACTTACAGTAAGAGATTCAGATTAGAATCCACTCTACACTTGAACAGAAAATGACAAATAGACTAAATAGAACATTAATTAGGATTCCAAGTCTAGTTATGCACACAAAACTGGAAACAAAACCATTCTATTCAATAACAACATTGATCGTTATAGAGCGAGTGAACAATCATGAATCGGTATGAAAGATAGCTACAGAATCAGGCCCACTTATTCATTTGAAAGGCAGTGAGTTTCCTTTATTATGAATGTGAGACTTCACAAGGTGGCTCTGTTTTAAATCTCCTTTAAATCAAGGTGAAAACAGAATGCCTTAAATAGCGGGTGGCGGTGATCATAACAGATCCGACTGGAGACAAGTCTATGTCATCAGTAACTGAAACCGGCTAAAAATAAAATGACTGGTTTCACACCTGGAATAGACACAGAAACATGGCGAGAGGGACAGAAACAGCTGCTGTTGTGAAGAGCAGAGGTAAAGACTGTTTTTGTATTACCAACCAAGCAGGATGCTGGTGAGAACTGGTTAACTGTTCAAAGAGCATAGTGATTTAACAAATACAGTGTAATCGTAATGGGCTTTCCTGCAGGAGTTTGGTTTGGGAATATTCAAAAGGCTGAGTGGAAAGATACTCGAAAACTTGACCTGGTATGGCAGGGAGAAGGGAGCCAGCTGAAAAGCTAGCAGGAGTTTAGAACATTATCATTAAGGCTACATCTCTGCTGGAAGTGTGGTGGTAAGTAAAAATATGTTGTGAAGCATATTTCAATTGAGTTAATTAGTTAATGCAAAAATTCCTTTTCTTTAAGTTGCGGTATTAGTCGTTTGTTAAGTAATGTTTAGTTTTTGCTGATTTTAGTTTATTTGTTACAGTAAAAGTCTTAAAACATGGAATCATGTTCTACAATTCTTTCTGTGGGTCACTTGGAAGTTCACCTTTATTTTTAAAAGTTATTACTCTCTCCCGGGATTATACCACTGTACCACCTTGAACAGCAACAGGAAACACGCTACTATCCTTAAAATGCAAAATGCTATGTAATATCATTGGTTTTGTGATGGAACTCATTGATCGAAAAGTTCACTAAACATTTGAAACTCACACAAGCCATCTGCTGCAGTGGAAATTTTCCATAAGAGCCAATGTGGCATATTTGAGCAGAATTCTCAGCGGTAGGTTATTATATGCATTTCAAGTGCAACATCTGTGAATTCCCCAGCTCCCTTAAAACAGCTGCAACACATTACATCGGCAGACATGCCATACTATTTTATTCAGCGGTGAAAACAGTAAAAAGAACAAAAGTTGCGCCAGGTTGAAGTCAGCAGTGGAAAATATGGGATAAACCACAATTGGTAAAAGCCAAACAGAAAATGTGCAAAAAAAATATTCAAATGAGCTTGGGAGATTTTGTCTCCATACAGATGTTGATTAACATGCTGCATCACTCCAGCATTTCCTCCTGGGGTTGGGGGGGGGGGGGGTTTACTGTAATTTTCCAAAACCTTTGGGGTCTTTTCTCTGAGGTAAATATTACTCACTAATGTGTGAAATATTCAAAGCTTCATGAGGCAATTTTTTGCAGATTGCAAAGTAATGGATTTGCAGAATAATTTATACTAAAAAAAACAAAGTTCTATTTTATCCGAATTTAATTCCATCATTTGCTAAAAAGTCAACAATGTTGACCTCCACTGGCTAAGGTAACTCAGTTAAGCTGGAATCAGATGCCAGCTCGGCACATATACTAAATGTGCTAAATTGCTCTCTTCAAGTTCATTTGATAACTGGTGGTATGAACTGGAAAATTCCACTGCTTGTCTCTGCTCACCTATAATAATACAAAACAAAGGCTGTACAAAATTTAACGAGCCATATCTTTTTGCCACAATTAAACACAAAGCAAGTAATTATTCCACTAGAATATATGACCTATGCTGTAGGCATTAAATAGTAATAATTAGTTGCTATTATTATGATCCCAGATCAGACCCCAACAGTGCCTAGGATGCTGGACCGAACCCCCAATAATTTAGCTTATTTTGTAAGACTGTGCAGAAATAATGATTTGCTCCAGGAGCGATTGCATGAAAAAATAGGGCTTTGGTATTTTCATACAAAACTTTATTAAGAATACAATATTAGACTCTTTAACTTCACACTCGAAAAGAACAGCTTGCAATTATCCCTCAACATTACTACTCAATTTTCCATTAAATAACAAGAAATGAAATAAGCAGCTCTCAATCCAACTTAAAAATCAGCAGTAATACTTGGGGTACGGAAAGGATGAAATAAAATGAAATGAAAATCGCTTATCGTCACAAGTAGGCTTCAAATGAAGTTACTGTGAAAAGCCCCTAGTCGCCACATTCCGGCGCCTGTTCGGGGAGGCTGGTACGGGAATTGAACCGTGCTGCTGGCCTGCCTCGGTCTGCTTTAAAAGCCAGCACTTTAGCCCTGTGCTAAACCAGCCCCAATTTGGGTCCCAATTAGAATCCCTGCAGACTCTGGCTGAATATCTTCAAGTAGCTGCTTCAACTGGGTTGTTTCAGCCTCTTCCTTGTCTTCAGACAAGTCTGTTCTGCTTTAAAATATTATTACTCTTTTTGAACTATCCTATTGAGAAAAAAAACTGCCTTGTGGTCTAAAAGAAACCAAGGGTTGCCAGCTTCAACTCTCCTCTCCAAAAGCTTTTTTTCCCCAAAAGGTCTCTTTCCCTTACCTCCGCCCAGCACTGACATCATCTCCCCAAGCTGAAAAACAATTAACTTTCCAGGGACTGAAAGCGCATTAACTCCCCAGGGACCGTCCTCAGTAAAACCACAGTTCATTAGCGCAGACTGAAAAACACATTCCTCTGTCAATTTCACCTTCTGGCTGCTAAAAGCTCCCGGGACCTGCAAAACAGAATCCTTTTTAAAAAATATATTTCTTGCACTCATCGGGACAGGTACAAAATTACCAAATTTCAAAGGTAGCAACAATTTACACTGCATGAGAAAAGGGTTGGGAAGTTGTTTGTGTTTGAGGCCATGGAGAGTGCACCATGGAACTGTTGTCTCTCATGTTTTTGTTGAAATTCAAAAAAGGTGCAATGCCTGGACAAGTGTGCTCAGCATTACAATAACAACCAATTTTAAGATTATTAGTCCGGCTTGTTCGAAGCTGCATATATTCATATGCAGTGACCATGGCAGATGGTAAGATTTGAAATCAATAAAAATCTGGAGCTAAAAGTCTAATGATGACCACAAAACCATTGTCGCTTGTCATAAAAATTCATCTAGTTCATTAATATCCTTTAGAAAAGGAAATTTGCCGACCACACCTGGTCTGGCCGACATGTGACTCCAGACACGCAGCTATGTGGCTTACTCTCAAATGGCCTCACAAGCAACTCAATTCAAAGGTAATTAGGGATTGGCAATAAATGCTGGCCCTGCCAGCAATGCCCACATCCCATGAACACATGAAATAAACTGTCCTGAGCGTGGACTTCCTACTGGTTAAGGTAGCAAACTCCAATTTTTAGGAAATGTAATTTATTTGAATCAAGCACTTCCTGACTCAATGAATCAGACGGAAGAGCCGCTTTTCTCCCTGGAACAGTTGCAAATTTTCTGTGTAGACTTATTTTAATTCTAAAAACTAACTGGCATATATCCCAAGGGATGGGAGATTCCTAGAATGGGTTATTTTGAGGGAGCAGTGGCTCCAAGATGACGTTCCTATCAATGAAAGTTCAGAACAAAGTCACTCTCCCATGGTAGGCTTAGTAACCCAATATGAACACTGGGCAGCCTGCAGGGCATTGCAGATGATTGACTCGCCAGTCTGTCTCACTAATGGAGCCTGGAAGGGTCAATCTGTCACTGTGGTTGAGATTCTTTCAAGTCAATCTCCAGACAATATTTGAAGCCCATGCCCTAAGGGTCGGGTGTTCCCAGCTCAGAATGCTTAATGCTGAAGAGCTGCAAACCTCAAGAGGTATTCCCACTCAGACTTAGGGGCTCCCGTGGACTCATTCTCTGCCAACCTACAGTGGCGCTCTCTGGGCTTGGCTTAACGAGACATGTCCCTACAGGGAGCGAGTGTGCAGAGACTTCTCAGCAGCTCGGTCGAAAGATCAGTTTCCACCATCAGAGAAGTGGCTAATGGAAGCAGCCTATTAGTTACTTCAAAGGCTCTTTCATTTACCATAACTGTCATCAAAACTTCCATTTGCCATGAAAATTCATTTCAATTACATCAAATGGTGAAATGGACAAGGCAGAATTCCTTAGTAAGGTTGCAATCAATTTATTCATAGGGCATGTCATAATTGAATCGGCATCAACGGAAATCAATAAACATCTGAGCTCCCATGATCTTCAACAGTTTAAGGAGGTTTTGTTATTAAAAGGTCACTATGTGTGGCTGTAAAAATGCACTGAATTAGCACTTCTGCCCCTAATATACATAAGCAGCTACAGAATACTAATAAGTCAGTAGTCAGAAATATATATTCATTATGGTTCATGTTTTAAAACAGTGAATTCAGCAAAACAGTGCAAACTGTGTAGCTGGATACTTATTGAGAAGCCCATGTTTTACAATCCAACTTATTTCTCAGGGACACCCTGAAACCATGCACACATGTAAATTTTGAACTGCTGGCAGCTTTCAACGCGGCAAGCTCTTTCACAACTTAAGATAAAGAGCACAGCCTGAGATCACCTCAAAATGTTAAATGTGTATACTGTATTCAAGTCTAAAGATGTTGGTATCAACAGAAGAATTATCCCTGCAATGGTTGACCGTGCTTCCAAAAAACAATGTTGTTGACAATGACAGTTAGACAGGCTGTGTCTTCCTGTCCCTCAACTCCCATGCACTCGACAGAAAGCCTCAGGAAGCCACTGCACTCTGCGTTTCCCACCTGGCCAGAGTCAAAAGATTGGGCGAGAAAGGCGTGGCTGCATTTTATTGTAAGAAAATAGGATGGAGTGGCAATTTGACTGTGATTGTCACTCCTCGGAAGTTAAATCATCCCAAGGCATAATACAGAGTAATATCCAACCTATCAACCAGACTGCATCAATTGAGGCAAACATAAGTGAACAAGAAATCACAAAAGTGTGAGGAAAACAAAGGTAGTTTTCAGGGATTTATATTTGTATTGGTAAACATTAGAAATAAAGTATAGTTTTAAGTGGGTTTAATTTAAGGTTTTTGTACCTGGAAGGGCAAAACGTATAATTAGATTCATGCTGGACAAAGGTGTTTGTATGTATGGGGTTGGTTTCAATTCCAACTGTGATTCTATTGTGCTTAGAGAGGGTTACAGCGTGAAGAGTAAATAAACCAGCAGTGGATGCTTAGCAATTCGGGCCTTGTGCGGTAGAGAAACGTATAGGTTTTAGTTTAGCTAATTTGATTGCAGTTGGTGATAGATAGTGGGAGAGAAGGCAGCTCTGCTAGAGGCATTTGGTTTTAGGAGGCTAAAGGGGGAACATCTCTCTCAGCCTTGCTATAAGAAAGACCATACTCTGGAGTAATGGCTAAGAAAACAGATGTCGGAAACCTAAAGTCCAGCTAGTTAAGGGAATTCGAGAAATGAAGAGAAGTGTCCCAGAAGTCTGGAGTTAACGGAGAAGAGGAAACTGGGAACCAGAACAGATTACTATTCAGTAAAGTCACAGAAAGTTGAAAAGACATTGGTTAGTGAGAGGCCAGAAAATTTCTGCAGTAGTGCTAAGATTTGTGCAAAATGACTACAGTTTGGGAGACATTATTTGAAATAATTATGGAAATCGGTAGCTGGACCACGGAGTTTGTGTAAAACCCTTTAAGACGCTTAAGATCTTAATATCTGTGTGTATTTGTTTTTTTTTTAAATATGTTTTATTAAAGTTTTCAAACACAATTTTTCCACCTTACAAATCAACAAAAAAGGTAACACAATAACTGATAGATAACATTATTTAAATAAAACAGTGAACTAACAAAGTAACAAAAAATAGTGCTCCCCCCCCACCCCAACCAGAACAAAACAGGTTGCCCCCCCTTTCCCTCCTCCTCTCCCTCCCCTTCCCTCCTCCTCTCCCCCCTTCCCTCCTCCTCTCCCCCCTTCCCTCCTCCTCTCCCCCCTTCCCTCCTCCTCTCCCCCCTTCCCTCCTCCTCTCCCCCCTTCCCTCCTCCTCGCCCCCCCTTCCCTCCTCCTCGCCCCCCTTCCCTCCTCTTCTCCCCCCTTCCCTCCTCTTCTCCCCCTTCCCTCCTCCTCTCCCCCCCTTCCCTCCTCCTCTCTCCCCCCTTCCCTCCTCCTCTCCCCCTTCCCTCCTCCTCTCCCCCCTTCCCTCCTCCTCTCCCCCCCTTCCCTCCTCCTCTCCCCCCCTTCCCTCCTCCTCTCCCCCCCTTCCCTCCTCCCCTTCCCTCCTCCTCTCTCCCCCCCTTCCCTCCTCCTCTCTCCCCCTTCCCGCTTCCTCCCCCCCCCTTCCCTCCTCCTCTCCCCCCCTTCCCTCCTCCTCTCCCCCCCTTCCCTCCTCCTCTTCCCCCCCCTTCCCTCCTCCTCTCCCCCCTTCCCTCCTCCTCTCCCCCCTTCCCTCCTCCTCTCCCCCCCTTCCCTCCTCCTCTCCCCCCCTTCCCTCCTCCTCTCCCCCCTTCCCTCCTCCTCTCCCCCCTTCCCTCCTCCTCTCCCCCCTTCCCTCCTCCTCTCTCCCCCCCTTCCCTCCTCCTCTCTCCCCCCTTCCCTCCTCCTCTCTCCCCCCCTTCCCTCCTCTCTCCCCCCTTCCCTCCTCCTCTCTCCCCCCCTTCCCTCCTCCTCTCTCCCCCCCTTCCCTCCTCCTCTCTCCCCCCCTTCCCTCCTCCTCTCTCCCCCCCTTCCCTCCTCTCTCCCCCCCTTTCCTCCTCCTCTCCCCCCCTTCCCTCCTCCTCTCTCCCCCCTCCCCTCCTCCTCTCTCCCCCCCCTCCCCTCCTCCTCTCTCCCCCCCTCCCCTCCTCCTCTCTCCCCCCTTCCCTCCTCCTCTCCCCCCTTCCCTCCTCCTCTCCCCCTTCCCTCCTCCTCTCCCCCCCCTTCCCTCCTCCTCTCCCCCCCTTCCCTCCTCCTCTCCCCCCCTTCCCTCCTCCTCTCTCCTCCCCTTCCCTCCTCCTCTCTCCCCCCCTTCCCTCCTCCTCTCTCCCCCTTTCCCTCCTCCTCTCCCTCCCCTTCCCTCCTCCTCTCCCCCCTTCCCTCCTCCTCTCCCCCTTCCCTCCTCCTCGCCCCCCCCTTCCCTCCTCCTCGCCCCCCCTTCCCTCCTCCTCGCCCCCCTTCCCTCCTCCTCGCCCCCCTTCCCTCCTCCTCGCCCCCCTTCCCTCCTCCTCGCCCCCCCTTCCCTCCTCCTCGCCCCCCTTCCCTCCTCCTCGCCCCCCTTCCCTCCTCCTCGCCCCCCCTTCCCTCCTCCTCGCCCCCCTTCCCTCCTCCTCGCCCCCCTTCCCTCCTCCTCGCCCCCCTTCCCTCCTCCTCGCCCCCCTTCCCTCCTCCTCTCTCCCCCCCTTCCCTCCTCTTCTCCCCCCTTCCCTCCTCTTCTCCCCCTTCCCTCCTCCTCTCCCCCCTTCCCTCCTCTTCTCCCCCTTCCCTCCTCCTCTCCCCCCCCTTCCCTCCTCCTCTCTCCCCCCTCCCCTCCTCCTCTCTCCCCCCTCCCCTCCTCCTCTCCCCCCCCCCTTCCCTCCTCCTCTCTCCCCCCCCCTTCCCTCCTCCTCTCTCCGCCCCCCCCTTCCCTCCTCCTCCCCCCCCCTTCCCTCCTCCTCTCTCCCCCCCCCTTCCCTCCTCCTCTCTCCCCCCCCCCTTCCCTCCTCCTCTCTCCGCCCCCCCCTTCCCTCCTCCTCCTCTCTCCCCCCCCCCCACCCCCCCCCCCCCCCCCCGGGCTGCTGCTGACGATCTATTTTCCCTTAACGTTCCGCGAGATAGTCAAGGAACGGTTGCCACCGCCTGGAGAACCCCTGAACCGATCCTCTCAACGCAAACTTCATCCGTTCCAGTTTTATGAACCCTGCCATATAGTTTATCCAGGTCTCCACGCCGGGGGGTTTCGCTTCCGTCCTAATGAGTAAGATCCTTCGCCGGGCTACCAGGGACGCAAAGGCCAGAATATCGGCCTCTTTCACCTCCTGCACTCCCGGCTCCTCCGCTACCCCAAATATAGCTAACCCCCAACCTGGCTTGACCCGGACCTTCATCACCTTTAAAATCACTCTTGCCACTCCCCTCCAGTGCCGGACATGACCAAAACATATGTGTGTGGTTCGCCGGGCTTCCCAAGCACCTCCCGCACCTGTCCTCCACCCCGAAGAACCTGCTCAGCCTCGCTCCCGTCATGTGTGCTCTGTGTAGAATCTTGAATTGTATCAGGCTAAGCCTGGCACTCGAGGAAAAGGAATTTACCCTACTTAGGGCATCAGACCACAGACCCTCCTCAATCTCCTCCCCTAGCTCTTCTTCCCATTTTCCTTTCAGCTCCCCTACCAGCGCCTCGCCCTCATCTCTCATCTCCTGATATATTTCGGACACTTTGCCCTCCCCGACCCATACCCCCGAAATCACTCTATCCTGGATCCCTGTGTCGGGAGCAGCGGAAATTCCCTTACCTGTTGCCTCGTAAATGCCCTCACTTGCATGTATCTAAAGATATTCCCCGGGGGCAACTCATACTTTTCCTCCAGCTCTCCCAGGCTCGCAAACGTCCCGTCAATAAACAAGTCTCTCAATCTCCTAATTCCTGCCCGATGCCAGCTCTGGGACCCTCCGTCCATCCTTCCTGGGACAAACCTATGGTTGTTCCTGATCGGGGACCACACCGAGGCACCCGTCACACCCCTATGTCGCCTCCATTGCCCCCAGATCCTTAAGGTTGCCGCCACTACTGGGTTTGTGGTGTACCTTTTCGGGGAGAGCGGTAGGGGCGCCATCACCAGCGCCTTTAGGCTCGTTCTTTTACAGGACGCCATCTCCAGCCTCGTCCACGCCGCCCCCTCTCCCTCCCTCATCCACTTGCGAACCATCGCCACATTGGCGGCCCTGTAATAATCGGCCAGATTCGGCAACGCCAGTCCCCCTCTGTCCCTGCTGCGCTGCAGGAACCCCCTCCTTACCCTCGGGGTCTTCCCTGCCCACACGAAACTCATAACACTCCTATCTATTTTCTTAAAAAAGGCCTTAGTGATCAAAATGGGGAGACATTGAAACACAAAAAGAAACCTTGGGAGAACCATCATCTTGACCGCCTGCACTCTGCCCGCCAGTGAGAGCGGCAGCATATCCCACCTCTTGAAATCCTCCTCCATCTGCTCCACCAGTAGCGTCAGATTGAGTTTGTGTAAAGTTCCCCAGCTCCTGGCTACCTGAATCCCCAAATATCGGAAGCTCCTTTCCGCTCTCCTTAACGGCAGGCCGTCTATCCCTCTTCCCTGATCCCCGGGGTGTACTACGAAAAGCTCACTCTTCCCCATATTAAGCCGATATCCCGAAAAATCTCCAAACTCCCTCAATATCTGCATAACCTCTGTCATCCCGCCACAGGATCCGCCACATACAGCAGTAGGTCATCTGCGTAGTGATACTCGGTGTTCCTCTCCCCCTCTAACCATCCCCCTCCATTTCCTAGAATCTCTCAACGCTATGGCCAGTGGTTCAATTGCCAGCGCGAACAGTAATGGGGACAGAGGGCACCCCTGCCTAACCGAAAATACTCCGATCTCTGCCGATTTGTGACTACACTTGCCACTGGGGCCCCATAGAGGAGTTTAACCCAACTGACAAACCCCTCCCCGAACCCAAACCTCCTCAGCACCTCCCATAAATACTCCCACTCTACCCTATCAAATGCCTTCTCTGCATCCATCGCTGCCACTATCTCTGCCTCCCCCTCCGCTGGGGGCATCATTATCACCCCCAACAGCCGTCGCACGTTAACATTCAATTGTCTCCCCTTTACAAACCCTGTCTGGTCTTCATGCACCACCCCCGGGACACAATCCTCGATCCTCATCGCCAGCGCTTTTGCCAGCAACTTGGCGTCTACATTCAGGAGCGTGATAGGCCTATATGACCCGCATTGCAGCGGATATTTATCTCGCTTCAGGATTAATGATATCGTCGCCTCCGACATTGTCGGGGGTAGAGTCCCCCGTTCTCTGGCCTCGTTAAAGGTTCTTGCCAACAGTGGGGCCAACACGTCCACATACTTCCTATAAAATTCCACCGGGAACCCGTCTGGTCCCGGGGCCTTCCCTGCCTGCATGTTCCCCAGCCCTTCAGTCACCTCGTCCACCCCGATTGGCGCCCCCAGACCTGCCACCTCCTGCTCCTCCACCTTCGGGAACCTTAGTTGGTCCAAAAACTGTTGCATCCCCTCTTTTCCCTCCGGGGGTTGGGACCTATATAGACTCTCAGAAAAGGCCTTAAACACCTCATTTACCTTCCCTGCACTCCGCACCGTAGTTCCCGTTTCATCCCTAACTCCCCCTATTTCCCTTGCTGCTATCTGCTTACGAAGCTGGTGGGCCAACAGCCGACTCGCCTTTTCCCCATATTCGTATCTCATCCCTTGTGCCTTTCTCCACTGTGCCTCTGCCTTCCCTGTGGTCAGCAGGTCAAACTCCGTCTAAAGTTTTCGCCTCTCCCTATATAGTCCTTCGTCCGGGGCCTCCGCATATCTTTTATCCACACTCAAAATCTCCCCCACTAATCTCTCCCTTTCCTTGCCCTCTTTTTTCTCCTTGTAAGCCCTAATGGAGATCAACTCTCCCCTAACCACCGCCTTCAGCGCTTCCCATACTACCGCCACCTGGACCTCACCATCATCATTGGCCTTCAGGTACCTTTCAATACATCCCCGCACCCTTCCACAGACTCCCTCATCCGCCAATAGTCCCACATCCAGTCGCCAGAGTGGGCGCTGTTCCCTCTCCTCTCCTAGTTCCAGATCCACCCAGTGCGGGGCATGGTCTGAAACGGCTATGGCCGAGTACTCCGTTCCTGCCACCCTCAAAATCAGTGCCCTACTCAAAACAAAGAAATCTATCCTGGAGTATACCTTATGAACATGGGAGAAAAAGGAAAACTCTTTGGCCAACGGCCTAGCAAATCTCCACGGATCCACTCCCCCCATTTGCTCCATAAACCCCCCCGAGCACCTTGGCCGCTGCCGGCCTTCTTCCGGTCCTGGATCTAGACCGATCTAACCCTGGGTCTAGCACAGTATTGAAATCCCCCCCCCCATTACCAGGCTTCCTACCTCCAGGTCTGGGATACGTCCCAGCATCCGCTTCATAAATCCCGCATCATCCCAGTTCGGGGCATATACATTTACCAGTACGACCTCTATTCCCTGCAATCTACCACTCACCATCACATATCTACCACCGTTGTCCGCTACTATATTCCTAGCCTCAAACGACACCCGTTTCCCCACCAATAGAGCCACCCCTCTATTTTTCACGTCCAACCCGGAGTGGAACACCTGTCCCACCCATCCTTTCCTTAACCTAACCTGATCCACCACCTTCAGATGCGTCTCCTGAAGCATGACCACGTCTGCCTTCAGTCCTTTTAAGTGCGCAAACACGCGGGCCCTCTTAATCGGCCCATTTAGGCTTCTCACATTCCACGTGATCAGCCGGATTGGGGGGCTGCCCGTTCACGTGATCAGCTGGATTGGGGGGCTGCCCGTCCATGTGATTAGCCGGATTGGGGGCTGCCCCCCTGCCCGCCCCCCCCCTGCCCCCCGCCCCCCCCTTGCCCCCCCTCTGCCACCCCCCCCTTGCCCCCCCTCTGCCACCCCCCCCGCCATCACTTACTCTAGGCCAGTCCCACGTCCAGGTCCCGCGCACCCACCCGTCCCCCAGGCGGCACGCTCCCGTCCCGACCACCTCTTCCCTTGCCAGTTCCCTCTCGATCCCAGCAGCAGCAACCCAGTTATACCCCCCTCCCCCCCCCACTAGATCCCCATCTAGCATGGTTACTCCCCCCATTATGCTTCCGAAAGTCAGCTGACTCCAACTGACCCTGGCTTCCCCCGCTCTCTCCTTGATTCCCCTGTGTGTGGAACACTCATCCTCCTTGCGCCTATCTTCCCGCCATCATCTCCCTAACGCAGGAAAAAATCTGCGCTTTCCTAGATCAGCCCCGCCCCCTATGGCGCAGCTCCCCTTACAGCCCCGTTCCCATTCCCCATCCCCCACCTATGTCCCTTTTCCCACCGGCGCCCACATTTCTCAGTGTCCCCCCGTCAAGAAAGAAGAAGGGATTCTTCTCTTCCCTTTCCCCTCCCCATCTATCATCCCGATACGGTGAACCTCCCATTCTCCAATTTACAGTTCTGTACATCAACATCATCATCTCCCCCACATCATCAGTCCCTCAGTTCTGGTCCAATTTCTCTTTTTGGATGAAGGTCCATGCCTCTTCCGACGTTTCAAAATAGTAGTGTCTATCTTGGTACGTGACCCACAATCGCGCCAGCTGCACCATCCCAAACTTTACTTTCTTCTTGTGAAGCGCCGCCTTGGCCCGATTAAAACTCGCTCTCCTTCTCGCCACCTCCGCGCTCCAGTCCTGATACACTCGTATCACCACACTCGTATCACCGCATTCTCCCACCTGCTACTCCGCACATTCTTGGCCCAGCTCAAAACAGCCTCTCTGTCGGTGAAGCGGTGAAATCTCACCACTATCGCCCTTGGTGGTTCTTCAGTCCTTGGTTTCCTCGCAAGGACCCGGTGAGCCCCTTCCACCTCCAGGGGGCCCGAGGGGGCCTCAGCTCCCAATAGCGAATGGAGCATCGTGTTCACATAAGCCCCAACGTCAGCTCCCTCCACTCCCTCGGGGAGACCCAGAATCCGGAGGTTCTTTCTCCTCGAGCTGTTCTCCAGGACTTTGAGTCTTTCGATACACCTCTTGTGTAGCGCCTCGTGCGTCTCCATTTTTACCGCTAGGCCCAGAATCTCATCCTCATTCTCAGCTGCCTTCTCCTTCACCCCACGGAGCTCTATCGCCTGGGCCTTTTGCGTTTCTTTTAGCTCTTCGATTGCCAACAACATCGGCGCCAGCACCTCCTTCTTTAATTCCTCCAGACACAGTCTAAGGAATTCCTGCTGATCCGGGCCCCATGTCGTTTGTGCTCCATCCGTCGCCATCTTGCTTCTTCCTTCTCTTCTCTGCCGCTGCTCCAAAGGATCCTTCGCAATCTGGCCACTACCACCGATCTTTTCCATACACACTAGGGGGGACTCCTTACTTCGTCACCCCACACTGGGTTTGGTCCGACAAAATTTCCGTTGGGGCTCCCAAAAAGAGCCTAAATGTCTGTTAGAACGGGGGCTGCTGAAACGTGCGGCTTAGCAGTGCACCGCTGCAACCGGACGTCTGTGTGTATTTGTTAATCTAAAAGGGGAGTAATTGAGTATTGTATTAGAATCCAATTTTTTGATGTTTAATTCATGTTTTTTTCTTGTTGTTAAAACCAATGAATGGTCCTGTGACCCTGTTCCTCCATGTTTTATTTTGTAAACAGTGAAAGTTACAGTCTTTTGAACCAGGGTTCAATTCTGGGATCTTCCCGTCCAGTTATATCAACTGGGATCGTAATATGAGTCTATTGAAATCAAATGATCTTGGAAAAAATGGGAAGCTAGGTTTCTTCCCTGCATCCTGCCCTCGGAGATCCCTACCCACTAAATGGTGCTCATGTAAAATAAAAGTTTAGGATAAGGAGGGGGCCATTCAGTCATTCAAACAGATCCTGACTGATTAACACCTCTACTCCATAGGTGTTCCTTTGCTCCTATACTTTGATACCATTCATTAACAAAAATCGACCACAGTTCTTGTTGACAGGCCAACAAGAGGCGAGGCCACGTTGGATTTGGTTTTGGGTAATGAACCAGGCCAGGTGTTGGATTTGGAGGTAGGAGAGCACTTTGGGGACAGTGACCACAATTCGGTGACGTTTACGTTAATGATGGAAAGGGATAAGTATACACCGCAGGGCAAGAATTATAGCTGGGGGAAGGGCAATTATGATGCCATTAGACGTGACTTGGGGGGGATAAGGTGGAGAAGTAGGCTGCAAGTGTTGGGCACACTGGATAAGTGGGGCTTGTTCAAGGATCAGCTACTGCGTGTTCTTGATAAGTATGTACCGGTCAGGCAGGGAGGAAGGCGTCGAGCGAGGGAACCGTGGTTTACCAAGGAAGTGGAATCTCTTGTTAAGAGGAAGAAGGAGGCCTATGTGAAGATGAGGTGTGAAGTTTCAGTTGGGGCGATGGATAGTTACAAGGTAGCGAGGAAGGATCTAAAGAGAGAGCTAAGACGAGCAAGGAGGGGACATGAGAAGTATTTGGCAGGAAGGATCAAGGAAAACCCAAAAGCTTTCTATAGGTATGTCAGGAATAAGCGAATGACTAGGGAAAGAGTAGGACCAGTCAAGGACAGGGATGGGAAATTGTGTGTGGAGTCTGAAGAGATAGGCGAGATACTAAATGAATATTTTTCGTCAGTATTCACTCAGGAAAAAGATAATGTTGTGGAGGAGAATGCGGAGCCGCAGGCTAATAGAATAGATGGCATTGAGGTGCGTAGGGAAGAGGTGTTGGCAATTCTGGACAGGCTGAAAATAGATAAGTCCCCGGGACCTGATGGGATTTATCCTAGGATTCTCTGGGAGGCCAGGGAAGAGATTGCTGGACCTTTGGCTTTGATTTTTATGTCATCATCGGCTACAGGAATAGTGCCAGAGGACTGGAGGACAGCAAATGTGGTCCCTTTGTTCAAAAAGGGGAGCAGAGACAACCCCGGCAACTATAGATCGGTGAGCCTCACGTCTGTAGTGGGTAAAGTCTTGGAGGGGATTATAAGAGACAAGATTTATAATCATCTAGATAGGAATAATATGATCAGGGATAGTCAGCATGGCTTTGTGAAGGGTAGGTCATGCCTCACAAACCTTATTGAGTTCTTTGAGAAGGTGACTGAACAGGTAGATGAGGGTAGAGCAGTTGATGTGGTGTATATGGATTTCAGCAAAGCGTTTGATAAGGTTCCCCACGGTAGGCTATTGCAGAAAATACGGAGGCTGGGGATTGAGGGTGATTTAGAGATGTGGATCAGAAATTGGCTAGCTGAAAGAAGACAGAGGGTGGTGGTTGATGGGAAATGTTCAGAATGGAGTACAGTCACAAGTGGAGTACCACAAGGATCTGTTCTGGGGCCGTTGCTGTTTGTCATTTTTATCAATGACCTAGAGGAAGGCGCAGAAGGGTGGGTGAGTAAATTTGCAGACGATACTAAAGTCGGTGGTGTTGTCGATAGTGTGGAAGGATGTAGCAGGTTACAGAGGGATATAGATAAGCTGCAGAGCTGGGCTGAGAGGTGGCAAATGGAGTTTAATGTAGAGAAGTGTGAGGTGATTCACTTTGGAAGGAATAACAGGAATGCGGAATATTTGGCTAATGGTAAAGTTCTTGAAAGTGTGGATGAGCAGAGGGATCTAGGTGTCCATGTACATAGATCCCTGAAAGTTGCCACCCAGGTTGATAGGGTTGTGAAGAAGGCCTATGGAGTGTTGGCCTTTATTGGTAGAGGGATTGAGTTCCGGAGTCGGGAGGTCATGTTGCAGCTGTACAGAACTCTGGTACGGCCGCATTTGGAGTATTGCGTACAGTTCTGGTCACCGCATTACAGGAAGGATGTGGAGGCTTTGGAGCGGGTGCAGAGGAGATTTACCAGGATGTTGCCTGGTATGGAGGGAAAATCTTATGAGGAAAGGCTGATGGACTTGAGGTTGTTTTCGTTGGAGAGAAGAAGGTTAAGAGGAGACTTAATAGAGGCATACAAAATGATCAGGGGGTTGGATAGGGTGGACAGTGAGAGCCTTCTCCCGCGGATGGAAATGGCTGGCACGAGGGGACATAGCTTTAAACTGAGGGGTAATAGATATAGGACAGAGGTCAGAGGTAGGTTCTTTACGCAAAGAGTAGTGAGGCCGTGGAATGCCCTACCTGCTACAGTAGTGAACTCGCCAACATTGAGGGCATTTAAAAGTTTATTGGATAAACATATGGATGATAATGGCATAGTGTAGGTTAGATGGCTTTTGTTTCGGTGCAACATCGTGGGCCGAAGGGCCTGTACTGCCCTGTATTGTTCTATGTTCTATGTTCTATGTTCATTTACACTCAACCAACCACCACCCTGACTATCCCTTTGTTTGGTCACTTACCTTGGGTTTTGTACCAGAGCAAACAAACAGCAGTGCATCTATTTGTATATTTAATAAATAACTGGGTTCTACAAGTATCCATGAAATTAAATTAACATTCCCATTTTGGTCGGCGGACAAAGGAACAATTTGCCTAAGATCATGTTATTTAATACCAGTTTAGAATCGCAGTTTGAGATCATGAGGGGCTGCCTGATCACAATTTTCAAGTTGCCCTCAGCAAAGGCGATCTTCTGATGAATTGGGAATTAAGGCTATATGAAAAACTGAAATGGTTACAACATGTATTTGAATAGAACTAGGTTGTAAACTAACTGAAAACAAATGTGATGAACAGAGAGCAGTGGGATTAATTGACATTATAAAACACTTCTAAATAAAATTATCCCCTTCTGCATTCATGTCTAGGTAATGGGTGCAGAGTACTAAATGATCAAGGTTTTGGGAACCCCTGCTGCAGGAGTGGATAACTTACAATACCCAGAGCATTGATGTCTCTGCATTCAGATGATGTCGTAATTGAGAGCTCTCTCTACTAAAAGGGTAACAGAATTCCATCTGCTCCCGCAACCAAGAACAAATTAAAGCTTGTGCAGGCTCATCAAGATGATTTGCACTTTGCCTCCATAAACCTTTGGAATTGCCAAGAGAATCGAGGGAAACGGGAGGACAACATGAAGAAGCTTTTCTGTTCAGGTGAAGGATAAAATGCTTATCCCCCAAGTTCGCCAATATCCTCATTCGTAATTGTAGAGGTGGACAGCTTTCCAGCAAGATGAATAAATGCCTCTGCAGGGATTCACAGAATTAGAGTATCTGATGGATTACCTCCGATCAATCTTGCACTGGTGGATAAGTAAGGATAAGCAACAATTGCTGGCCAGCAACGCTCACATTGCAGGAACAAGTAATAACGTTTTGGGGCGAGACGGCTGAAAGCATCAGATGTCTAACCATCTACTCACTGGATGCTGCCGTTGTTGCATTACTTACTTGCTTAGATACCAATGAATCAGACAGAATGCATCCTGTCAGTAGATTACTACTTGCTGAGAGAACAGAGTGCAATCATATTTTCTTGAATATGAAATTGGAAGCATTGCATAGTTTGCGTCAAAACACTGAACAGGAGGCAGTCACTACTATGTTAGGATGGGTTTAGACTAATTTGGCCTTTATGCCATTTGCAAGTAGGAGAGCTCACTGATCCTTCTATAGAAGCATTCATTATTACTTTTAGTCGTGCGTGCAGTTGACATACAGCAATGCCTTTCCGGACACTTCTCTCATGATCACCAGGTAAGGTCACAAGCTCAGTCCAGTTATTATTTACAGGATGGAACAGGGGGAGTGAACAGAGATAATCATTGACTGAGTAAATCCGGTGAGAGAATGTATGCAAACAGCCCAGCATTGGCCATGATCAGATAGTGTCTCTGCAAATAAGGATGCATGAAACAACATCCTGGTGATCGCCCTCTAAATTGGTCAAAGTTTCTCCCAACACTTCTGCATTGCATTCACATCTAGCAATTAAAGGAAATGAAAGCCATAGGCTTACAGTTGAGTCGAGAGACAATATTCATTACTCCCTCATTTAAGTGTACTGTGTACCAGAGACCACATGAATCCAGTACATATAGTGCACCATAAGATCACTGCTCAGACTAAAACTAATAGTTTATAGGTTGGATAACAAACACAACCAGAAACAGACAGCAAATAAACAAAACCTACACTACAAAAAGATTGAGTGTATTAACTAATGGTTAAAGTTCATTCTTTAGAATACATATCGTGCAAGTTGATAAAGCTATGATGCAGTTCCCAGTAAATGCAGAGAGAATTCAATTTTCCATCAAGAGGTGGCACTTCAATACACCAAAATACACTGACAATTACTTTTAATTAACAGCAAAATCATAAGAAACCTCCATTCTTGTCGTGCCTTTCCTATCGTCAAGCTGCCTGTAAACGTTTTGCAGCCAATGAATTCATTTTGCAGGGTAATCACTGTTGTTCTGTGTGCATATGTGGAAACCAATTTTCACGGGGGATATTGCTTATCGAACCGTGGAACAGACCAAGGCAATCAGCAGTCAAATGATTAAAACATTGCAATGTCAGCATTCTGTAGCTAATTGCACTTACCACTGACACCAAGCATAATTTCAATTAACACAATGTGTATTTTTTCCGAGTTAAATTAGAGTTTCCACAGAAAAATTAGGCTCGCTGCAATACACACAGAGGAAGAACCAATGAAGTTGAATAGAGGTTGTTGCTCGAAGCACCAGGGCAGGCACAGTAGCTTACTTTAAAATTGCTACACACAGCCAACACAATTTTATCTCGTCCCATAATAAAGTGGCATCAGTCGGGCTTTACAAGCTTCTTTCAGGGTTTTGTTTTGGAGCAGCACTTTGAATTGTTTCCTGCTGTTCAGGTTATTGGTGACCTGTTTCCTCACCAGGCCCTTAAAAATTAGAAAATGAGAGGAAATGACTTGTTTAATCACCAGTGTAATGTGAAGCAGCACACGTCGCAGGGGAATGACTGTGGTTTGCATTAGAAGTGAATTTAGGCACAAGGACATGAACTGATAGAACGTCAGCACCATGCTGAAATTGAACACACTGTCCTCTTTTAAATCTATCAAAATGCTGCACCAAACTTGTGAACCACAAAGAGAAAATCCATGAATCCTGGAAATCCAGCATTTTTGTCCCCAATGTCAGAATAGTTGGAGACAAAATACTCCACCGAATCGGTGCAGAACCGATGGGCCAAATGGCCTCCATCTGCAGTCTAGGGCTTCTATAGATTCTTTAGATTCACTTCCATTTCCGTTTCAATAGCTGACAGATTCGCACCTAAAGCGCTTCTCTTAATTTTGGAGTTCTGCACTCAGCCATTTCCCTGACAAAATCAGAGTTATTTTGTAAAACTGCAAGCAATGGTTGCTTTAGCACAATCATAAATAATTCACATGCAGAACTGGACTTGAATAAGTCTTCCAAAATTAACCACCATTATTTTTATAAAATGACTGTGCATTCACCAAACTTTAAAATTGTCTTTGTTGCTTCCCCACCAACGTCCACCGTGGCTCAGTTGGGAGCACTCTCGCCTCCGAGTCACAAGTTTTCAGGTTCAAGTTCCACCCCAGGAAAACAGCACTAATTCATGGCCGATATTCCAGTGGAGTGTGGAGGTGCGGTTTTCAGATGGGATGGTAAACCAAAACCCCACCTTCCCTCTCAGGTGGATGTAAAATGTCCCTGAAGCACAGGGGAGATATCTCTGTACTGGCCAACATTTATCCCTCAATCAACATCACAAAAACAGGTTAACTGGCCAATATCACAGGCTGTGCGCAAATTGAATATATTTCAAAGGTAAGCCATTGGCTGTAAAGCGTTTGCAGACATCTATCATAATAATCTTTATTATTGTCACAAGTAGGCTTACATTAACACTGCAATGAAGTTACTGTGAAAATCCCCGAGTCGCCACAGTCCGGCACCTGTTCGGGTACACGGAGGGAGAATTCAGAATGTCCAATTTACCTAACAAGCATGTCTTTCGGGACTTGTGGGAGGAAACCGGAGCACCCGGAGGAAACCCCCACAGAAACGGGGAGACCGTGCAGACTCCACACAGACAGTGACCCAAGCGGGAATTGAACCTGGGACCCTGTAATGTGAAGCAACAGTGCTAACCATTGTGCTACCGTGCCTCCCATCTAGCAGTTGCAAAAAGCAGCATTTCAATGCAAGTCTTGCTTTGTTGACAAATATTTTTTGAAAAAATAGATTATTTACTTTGGTGAAGATTCAAATCAAAATGGAAAAAGAACTGGATTTCGTATTCATACCCCGATATGATGACCAGTTCCATGTTCCAGATCCTGCCCATAAGATTTCCTTGCAAGTGCCTTTCCAAAGCTGAAAATTGAAAATCGTACACATCTCATCTGTTGAACAGGTATTAGCACAAACTCAAAACACCCACAATGGCATTTTGCAAAGAAGAGTTAAGTGTAGAAATAATATTTTATGAAGGGAGAGGTATATTGACTTTCATATGATATCCTCTGCAAATGACACCGTATATTTATCTGCATGACATAAGTGAAAGGAAATATGTTTACTCTGAGGACCATTCAGTGGCATGATTGAAGAGAAGACGAATATATTCTCAGTGAAACAACTTATTAATGGAAGACATAACTTCATACAAGTTCAGGGAAATGCACCACCTGCAGTGTAGACTGTAGGCAAACATCCACCAAAATGAACATGACTTTGAAAAAAGTCATCTGGAATTTTTTCTTCAATGGACAATGAGGGGAAATATTTTGAAACTGAAATTGTTTATGACAGAAAAAGATTGAACATTGCACAACAAATCTTACTTGATAAGTTATATACCATGAACTTCATCTTTTTTCTGATGTTTGGTGGGGAGCAGTTGGCTAGCGTGTGGATCAGATTAGTGTCAAGAGCACAGGATTCGATCCCTCTTCCAGAGGACATAGACATGGAACTAGCCTCCTCACCCTACCCGTAGTAAAGAAAATCATGGCAATTTGCCATGGTTCAGTGAACAATCACCAACCTGAATGCAGTGAACAATCGCCTTCCTGAAGAGAACAAGAAAATGATATGTATTATTAGTTACTTGTTTTTCCTTTTTTGCAAATACTGTACCCAACTGTATTAAATGTTTGGAAATGGAGCTTACCCTGTTCAGCCACAGTAAACACTCTACTGATGTCATTTAATATAAGGAAACTAAATAAAATTGTCTTGGCTGTGCCTATCAATTTTACAATAAATTGCAGTGCCTGTCCATGGTGTTTCTAACCTCATTTGCCGAACCTGTTTGGATTTCCAGAATAAGAATAAAATGCTGTGGGTGCTGCAAATCTGGAATAAAAACAGAAAGTGGTAGAAAAACCCAGGTCAGGCAGTATCTCTGGAGTGAGGAAAAGAGTTCATGGGAACTATTTTGCGGGATCATGGATGCAGGCGGAAACTCCGGACAGAATCGGGACACGTGAATCTCTCCAGAGAAATTATGTTTTCCGATTTTCCATGTCCCTGGCCAATGACAGCACTATATGCACACCCACAAAGGGCGAGGACCTCATTTTAATGTTTACGAATACACTTGAATGTAATTACCCAGCCCATCACCCTTCCGCCACATGATTCCCCCATCAATGAATATTCAAACCTCATCGACATGAGATTTACGACAGCTATTTGAAGATGTGAATCAGTCAAGGGGATTCCGTCCAGGGGCACAAAGTTAAGTGCCAACCTGTGCCAAGGAACAGTGCTGGAGGTGGCCCTCAGGGAGCCACATGATGGGGAGGGGTGGAATTTCCTATAACTTGCGCTGGTGGTGGGAGAGGAAGAGAGCGCGGAGGCCATTGAGGGGGGAACCTGCAGGCATTGGGTGGGGGCGAACGGTGGCAATGCTTCCATGGTGGGGGCTGGGGAAGTTGATCTTCAGTTCTGAGGGTGCCACAATATCTTGTTGGCTTGATCAGGCCCCGCCCCATCAGAGTGATGGCGTAAACCCCGCCCACTCATTTTATTTACAGAGACTCGGGAAATCTGGGCGATGCAGCTGGTGAGCGACACACGGTATTTCAGTCTGAGCTTAACATTTCGAAAAAATATGATAAGATTCCACCTGTTGCCTCAAGTGCAGATGGCTCAGCTTCAAAACCCCAGATCTGGAGGAGGGTAGAAATGTGATGGAGTATATGTTGGGTAAAGGAAAGAGAGGGAAGAGGAACAAAAGGAAAGGTCTGAGATAGATCAGAGTCTAATTCCCCAAACACTCCTTCCAGGCAACGCAGTAATTTAGGAAGCTGGATTCACTGCTCAAAATATGAACTTGGATAGGGTTGAGGGTGAGAGAGATGAAATGGACAAGTTGTCATGAGATAAAAGACAAAGGAAGTGGTAATGGCTGTAGTAACCTCACAGTTATCCACATAATACTGCAACTGCCAATTATTTTCCCACTCACTCAACTTGTCCAAATCACCTTGAAGCCTCTTTGTTTCCTCCTCCCCGCTCACGATTCTACCCAGTTTTGTGTCATCAGCAAACATGGAAGTGTTACATTTGAACCCCTCAACCAAATTATTGATATATATTGTGAATAGCTGTGACACAAACACTGATCCCTGTGATCCCCACTAGTCACCACCTTCCACTCCAAAAAAAACTAATTTATTCCTACTCTGTTTTCTGTCTGTTAACCAATTACCAATCTATGCTAATATATCACCCCCAATGCCATGCACTTCAATTTTGTACACTAGCCTCTTACGTGATTCTTTATCAAAAGCTTTCTGAAAATCCAAATACACCACAACCACAGGTTCGCCCTCATCTATTCTACTATTTACTTCCTCAAAAGACTTCAGTAGGTTTGTCAAACATGATTTCCTTTTCTTAAATTATATTAACTTTGTCAAATCCTGTTGATATTTTCTAGATGCCCTGTCATCACATCATTTATCATAGACTCTAGTATTTTCCCTACCACTGATGTTAAGCTAACCAGTGTGTAATTTCAGGTTTCTCCCTCCTTTTTCAAATAGTGAGGTTACATTTGCCACTCTCCAATCTGCTGAGACTGTTCCAGAACCTGCAGAATTTTTGGAAAGTGACCCCCCCATGCATCCACTATTTCTTTTTTTTTGAAAAATATTTCACTGTGGCATTTACATTATAAATTTTAACACAATAAACAACTACACATCAAGGGAAAGAAAAACAGCCAACATGGCTTACATAAATAACACCCCCAACAACCATTCCCCAACGACCTCCCCCACCTTGCCCAACTCCCCCTGCCTCCCCTTTTTTAACTCCCTCCTGCTGACAGTTTAGTACTTTCCAAAATCAATAAATGGCTGCCAGCTCCGCGCAAACCCTAGCATCGAGTCCCTCAGGGCGAACTTAATTTTCTCAAGCCTGGAAACCCACCCCCCCAGCTTTGGAGGTTCAGAGTCCCTCTATGCTAGCAAGATCCGTCTCCGGGCTACCAGGGAGGCAACGGCCAAGACACACGCATCCAGTATTTTTAAGGACACCTACACCAGCATTCGAGTGAAGTTCAACATGAGCTCAAGGAACGAGAGCCTTATCTTCAGCCTTTTCAATAATTTCAGACCATGAACTCTGTCCTCCGTTTTGATTCTTTTTTTTACCATTTGCCGGTTTGAATCTTGTTTTCTATGTTTTTGCTTTTGCACAGCACTGCTGATTATTTTGGCATTTACACTCACTCTGAGCCAATGTTTTGTTTTTTTATTACAACCATTACCACTCTCTTTGTCTTTTGTTCCATGACATCTACTGTAATTTAATCTAAGCTCCACCCTCTACCTTCCTTTTTATTCTTCCTCCCTTCCCCTCTTTCGACTGCATATAAACTTATCACATTTCTGCTCTCCTTCCTTCCACCCTTGAGTCACATGTCTCAAAGCACAAATTATTTCTCTCTCCACTGGTTTTGCCAGACCTGCTGAGGGCTTCTAGTATTTTCTGGGTTTTATTTTGCGTTTCCAAAATGTTCCGTTCTCAATTTTGAATTTTCATTTGCGATGCCTTAAAAACCATGCCATTGTGATCTGTCAATGGTTCAGAGAGACCTGGAAGGCTTCAGGTTTAATTCCAAGGCTGTCCTGAGTAAATTGATCTCAGTCAAGTCAATGTTTCACTTAACTGGGGAGTGGAGCAGAATTCTAATTCCAGATCATCAGCCATCAACCCAGAGATGCACATGTATGAATATTGGATGAAGAATGAACAAGGTTAGTCATAATGTCCCCTGGATCAAGCAGCATTTTTCTGCACATAGTCACAAGCCCCACAACTTGCAACAGCAGTTATAACATGACGAGCACATGTTTAACAAGGACCCATTCAAGCTAATTTTCATTGGTTTGTCTGAAGTCAGTTGGAAATGGCTCAGAACTAATGCAAATCTCACGAGAGTGGTAATATTAATAGCCTTCGATCTTTTGGAGATATCTAATTTGCATGAAAATCAACAGGTGTATATCTGGATAGACACAGGGAGCACAATGGCAATGAGGGCTTTCTAGGGCTCAAGATTAAGATGGCCACACAAAGCACTGCCCATTAGCAACATTTTCATGGCCTAAAATCCATCAAACTAAGTTGTACTCTCAGAATATGTGATGAATACAGAGCAGCTGAAATTGGATTCACCGTTTTTGCAAGTACCTGTAGTCTGTCAGTTGTATACCCAGCTGCTTCAAATCATTATTACAATGATATAAATGTAATTGTTATGGTAGAATTGAGCATCGAATTTGAGGCAATACGAAAAACAAAGGTCAAACCTTTAACCAAAATTAAATTAACTTCTAAATGTTGTTTACCATTCTTTCACAGTTTAATGATTGGCTAAAGAACAAAATCACACTTCATAACAAATGCTGGAGCTTATCTAAATTTAATGCTATGCAATTACACTTGTATAAAATAACACAGTGCTTTTTCAATCAGATCCCCACAGAGTTCATGTACATTACACAGCACAGAAGCAACCATATAGGTTCTGCACATTTGGATTCAGTACTTAGTCTTGTAAAATAGGCTACGTTTTTCTTCAATCGTTAGTAGACAAGTGGTTAGATTACCAAGATCCCATCTATATAGTCATTCCATGAGTCCTTGGACATAGCTCTTCTATGTTTTACCCTCAATTTGAATGATTATCAAACCTATCTTGCCTTCATAGGACGGGGTATCGAGTATAAAAGCTCGAAAATTATTTTACAGTTATATAGAACGTTGGTTAGGCCACATTTGGAATACTGTGTCCAATTCTAGTCATTGCACTACCAGAAAGATATGGAGGCTTTGGAGAGAGTACAGAAAAGTTACCAGAATATTGCCTGGTATGGAGGGTATTGGTATGAGGAGAGATTGAATAAACTGGGATTGTTCTCCCTAGAGAGATGGGGGCTGAAGGGGCGACCTGATAGAGGTTTATAAAATCTTTAGGAGTATAGATAGGGTGAACAGTTGGAGGCATTTTCCCAGGGCGGAAATGACAATTACAAGGGGGCAAAAGTTCAAGGTGAGAGGGGAAAGGCTCAGTGGAGATGTGCGGGGAGGTTTTTTTTAAACACAGTGGATGGTGGTGGCCTGGAATGTGCTGGCAAGTGAGGTGGTTGAGGCAGATACGTTATCGACCTTTAAGACTTACTTGGATTAGGCATATGAACAGACGGGGTACAGAAAAAAACAGGCGGTTGGTCTAGATAGGACACGTGATCGGCGCAGGTTTGGAGGGCCGAAGGGCCTGTTCCTGTGCTGTTTTGTTCTAAATTGCAAATTTAAGGCTAACAAAAGACCCAAAGCACATTACAGAAGATCAGAAAACTTAAACCAGATGCAGTCAAGAAGATACAGAAGGTGACTGAATGAGTGACAGGAGAGTTTATGAAGAGGTGTTTGAAGATGAAGAAATGGGACGCCTAGCTGAAAAGGTTTAGGAGGTTCCAAAATTACAAGGTTGAGGTTTTTGCCATTGATGGATTGGAATGAGAGAGAGACAAACAAAGGAGTCAAACTGTAAGAGTGGAGCCTATGTGCTGAGTTTAGGGGCAAAGATTGCAGACATAACATTGGGAAAGGTGGAAAAAGTATTTGAAAATGAAGATAAGGATTTAAAGCTAGAAACCAGTGGAGATCAACCAGAACAGGACTGTTAGATTTAATCTAAATATTGAGTGGAGGTCCAGAAACTTCCATTTATACCTCTTGACTCTCAGTTCCCTGGAATATGCCAAATAGCTTGGTAGCCAGATTATAAAAATATTACAGTGTGCGTATGTTTCATTCTTAAGGTAGCTGCATTGCTGCAGTAGATTTGTAGATAAGTTTGGTGAACTTGTGCTGCAAAAAGATTTACAGCACAAACTTTCCCAGCAGCCAGCATGATGGATTAAGGGGATGGGACACCTCTAATTTGGACAATTGACTGTGAACAATCACAAAATGACCTCGTAAATCAAATCAACGCAATAGAATAAAAGCAGAGTTTTGCTTCAGTAAAATTCCTCCTTTGTCCGTGAAAAATATTCACCTCCCAAATAGCCCACAATGACAGCCGTGTCGATGACCCCCTTTTGTAATCATTAAAAAAGACACATTCAAATTCACTCTAGTCAAATGAACTGAGGTAGTTCTGTTCTCTCCAGTTCAGCACGTTAACAGCAACCTCAGCATCATTACACTTACACCCGTTCACTCCCAACTTCAATGAATTTTATGCCCAGTGTGTATCTGAAGCATTGCACCCTTCACGCATCAGTAGAACAAAAACCATAACTGATAACCTGCCAATCAACTGTCTGATTGATGCAATGTGATTAAATCAAAATTCCACTCACTCCAAATACAATAAGGCACCAAAGGGCAATGGAGCTACCATTCATTTCAGAACTGATCCAGTTACTCAATGAAATTGGCTTCAACTTTTTCAGGCAATCGTATTACCTTTACTGTGTTATGGGCGAGGTGTTTTCAGAACCCCAAAATGGATCATGGAGTTCAACCAACCTCCCCTTTAATGGATTGTTGCTTTTGAAGCACGCGGCTTGTTCCCCAGGTGTGCTATTACAATTATGGACACGTGGTTTTTAACACAAAACAATGTTTAGTCTATGAACTCAACTGAACCTTTTAAATAAACATTGGATCCCTTAACACCCCTTACTTCAAAGATAACCCTGAAAATATTACAACACTAAATAATCCTTCAGTTATCCCTTTCAACATCCATGAGACTTAACATCTTTAAATAGAAACACATCAGGTTAAAGGCTTTACTATTATGAGTTTAAATCACCCAAATGATCCAGAGATAGTCTTTCATGGCAGAGATCACAGCAGATCCAGCTCACTGCAAAACACAGTCACACACCCAAGCCCTTTTTCAAACTGAAACTTCAAAATGGATGAACTGAGATCAGCTCCGCCCACTCTCTGACATCACTGTTTTCTTAAAGGTACATTGCTTAAACATCCATTTCTTAAAGGTACTCTCACATGAAAACTGCAAATAAAGCTAGAAGATAAATTAAACAACAATTTTTAATCTTGGACATCAATCCTGGAATTTCATCAGAGAAAACCTTCCATTTGTTCATAGCGTGACATTTGGAAGACTGTCATTTTTCATGTCTGGCAAAAACCTTTCTCCTGGCAAAGCTTCACACTCCTTCACAGCAATAAATAAAGTTGAAGCTTGCGCAGGCCATTTTTACTGATGAAATCTTCATTGCCAATATCGAAATCTTCTTGTTTGGCAAAAAGCAAGGAGAGCTGTGAAAGACTTAAGTGGCATGTAGAATGATTAGCAGCACGGTCAAACATCAGAGCAATGTAACTTAATGAGCTGGGTTAATTGGCCAGCAGCCGCGCACTGGAAAGAAGCCCACCCTGCAGCCATAACATGCTGTCGACGGGCTAGACTAGGTCAGAGTGCAACTTCACTCCTTAGTGGGAGGGAGTCTCTCCCTTGAGAGCTGCTGGCCAGATTGTGGGGCAGCTCCAGCAGTGCTGGCAGCGCCAGAGCTTAGTAGTGTGCACTTCAAGAACTGTGAGGAGGAGCACGCAAGTGAGTGATGGCTGTGGTAGAGATTTAGCTCCTGGGATTTTAGGGCAGGGAGGTACCCAGGTTTTGGGGTGGGGCGGGGCGGAGATGGGGGGGGAAAATGCTGCAGAGTACGGTGTATCAAGGATGGCAAGTAACAAGGGGCAGGGGCCCACAGCTGGTTGGGTGGCCCCACACAAATAGGTCACCCAACACCTTCCTTCCTGCCCCTTTTTAACTTGATGTCCAAAAACATTCTTCCCATCCTGCCCACACCAACTATATTAGGCCATGAGCATCATAATATCCCAGTCATTGACTTCATACCAAGCTCAATTGATATGGTGGATGGGTGGGCGGGCTGCCTATTCCAGCACCTGTCCATCCAGCACTTTAGTTAGGGTGAGTGGGAAGGTGGTGGAGTGGGCAGCCATCCTATTTTGTGTGCCTTTAAGTGCCTCCACGCCCTGCTAAAAATACACCCGATTTGCGGGGGGGGGGGGGGGGAAAGAGCGCGAAAGGGGGGGGGACTGTACAATCCATCTCAATGTGTTAACTGCATCGAGAGGAAAAATAAAGATTAGGACTATAAATCTTTATTAGTGTCACAAGCAGGCTTACATTAACTGCAATGAAGTTACTGTGAAAATCCCCTAGTCGCCACACTCCAGCCCCTCTTTGGGTACACTGAGGGACAATTCAGAATGTTCAATTCACCTAACAGCACGTCTTTCGGAACTTATGGGAGAAAACCGGAGCACCTGGAGGAAACCCACGCAGACAGGGGGGGGATTGTGCTGACTCCGCACAGACAATGACCCAAGCCGGGAATCGAACCCGGTCCCTGGTGCTGTGAAGCAACAGTGCTAACCACTGTGCTACCGTGCCTCCCTCTTAATGGGTGTGAGTTAACTGTTACCTAGAGGGGACTTCCGGGTGCGGCGATGACCAGCTGAGTCGCACGTTTCGGCAGCTCCCTGTGAAACGGACTTTTGGGCTCTTGATAGGAGCCCCAACGGCAATTTTGACGGCTAAAAACACTGTGCGGTAAACCAGAAGGGAATCCCCCCTGGATACGGATGGAAAAAGGAGAGGGAAGTGGCCAGATTGCAGTGGATCCTTTAGAACAGCGGCAAGGAAGGCAAGCAAAAACCAAGATGGCGTCGGAAGGTGGCAGTTTAACATGGGGCCCTGAACAACAAGAGTTCTTGAAATGCTGTGTGGAAGAGATCAAAAAGGAAATGAAGAAAGAGCTGTTGGCCCCGATACTACAGGCGATCGAAGGGCTAAAGGAGGAACAAAAGACCCAGGAGCGGGAGCTTCGGGTCGTGAAGGCAAAGGCAGCCGAGAATGAGGACGATATACAGGGCCTGGTGGTGAAGACGGAGACGCAGGAGGCACATCAGAAACGATGTGTGGAAAGGTTGGAGGCACTGGAAAACAACGCAAGGAGGAACAACCTGAGGATTCTTGGTCTTCCTGAAGGTGTGGAGGGAGCGGACGTCGGGGCATATGTGAGCACGATGCTGCACTCGTTAATGGGAGCGGAGGCCCCGGCGGGTCCGTTGGAGGTGGAGGGAGCATACCGAGTGATGGCGCGAGGACCGAGAGCAGGAGAAATTCCCAGAGCCATAGTGGTGAGATTCCTCCGTTTTAAGGATAGAGAAATGGTCCTTAGATGGGCGAAGAAAACTCGGAGCAGTAAATGGGAGAACGCGGTGATCCGCGTTTATCAAGACTGGAGTGCGGAGGTGGCGAGAAGGAGGGCGAGCTTTAATCGGGCCAAGGCGGTGCTTCATAAAAAGAAGATAAAATTTGGAATGCTGCAACCGGCAAGACTGTGGGTCACATATCGAGAGAGGCACCACTACTTTGAGACGGCGGATGAAGCGTGGACTTTTATTGTGGAAGAAAAACTGGAATGAGCGGGTTATTAAAAAGAACGTTCGAACAAAGTGGTGGGGCGAATGTGGGGGGCAAAGAGGGGTTTTATGTACTAATCCTGCGATGTGGTAACTTTTCTCTCTCCCACAGGTGGTGATGGGGGAGGAGGGGAGGTGGAGGAGATGGGGCGTTGGCCATTGGGGGCGGGGCCAAGGGAGAAGCGCGGGCTTGGTTCCCGCGCTATGATAATCATGGCGGGAATAGAGAAGCAGGAAGGAGGGGGCGTCGCACGGTGCGAGCCGAGGTCACGGGGGGAAGCCGAGGTCAGCCAGAGTTTGCTGACTTCTGGGAGCAACATGGGGGGAGTAATTACGCTAGCGGGGGATCTAGCGGGGGGGGGTGGGAGGGGGGAATTACTGGGTTGCTGCTGCTGGGGAGAGGGGGGAGCTGGTATGGGAGAGGCGGGGGGGCACCGCCTGGGGGAGATACAGCTGCGTGGGAACCGGGTGAGGAGCTGGAAAAAGGTGATGGCTAATCGACAAGGGGGGGGGGGGGGTAGGAAGCCCCCCAACTCGGCTGATCACGTGGAACGTGAGAGGGCTGAACGGGCCGATAAAGAGGGCACGGGTACTCGCACACCTTAAGAAACTTAAGGCAGATGTGGTTATGTTACAGGAAACGCACCTGAAACTGATAGACCAGGTTAGGCTACGCAAAGGATGGGTGGGGCAGGTGTTCCATTCGGGGCTAGATGCGAAAAACAGGGGGGTGGCTATATTAGTGGGGAAGCGGGTAATGTTCGAGGCAAAGACTATAGTGGCGGATAACGGGGGCAGATACGTGATGGTGAGTGGCAAACTACAGGGGGAGACGGTGGTTTTGGTAAACGTATATGCCCCGAACTGGGATGATGCCAATTTTATGAGGCGGATGCTAGGACGCATTCCGGACCTAGAGATGGGAAAGCTGATAATGGGGGGAGATTTTAATACGGTGTTGGAACCAGGGCTGGATAGGTCGAAGTCCAGGACTGGAAGGAGGCCGGTAGCAGCCAAGGTACTTAAAGATTTTATGGAGCAGATGGGAGGTGTAGACCCGTGGAGATTTAGCAGACCTAGGAGTAAGGAGTTCTCGTTTTTCTCCTATGTCCATAAAGTCTACTCGCGAATAGACTTTTTTGTGCTGGGAAGGGCGCTGATCCCGAAGGTGAGGGGAACGGAGTATACGGCTATAGCCATTTCGGATCACGCTCCACACTGGGTGGACTTGGAGATAGGGGAGGAAACAGGAGGGCGCCCACCCTGGAGAATGGACATGGGACTAATGGCAGATGAGGGGGTGTGTCTAAGGGTGAGGGGGTGCATTGAAAAGTACTTGGAACTCAATGATAATGGGGAGGTCCAGGTGGGAGTGGTCTGGGAGGCGTTGAAGGCGGTGGTTAGAGGGGAGCTGATATCAATAAGGGCACATAAAGGGAAGCAGGAGAGTAAGGAACGGGAGCGGTTGCTGCAAGAACTTTTGAGGGTGGACAGACAATATGCGGAAGCACCGGAGGAGGGACTGTACAGGGAAAGGCAAAGGCTACATGTAGAATTTGACTTGCTGACTACAGGCACTGCAGAGGCACAATGGAGGAAGGCACAGGGTGTACAGTACGAATATGGGGAGAAGGCGAGCAGGTTGCTGGCACACCAATTGAGGAAAAGGGGAGCAGCGAGGGAAATAGGGGGAGTGAGGGATGAGGAAGGAGAGATGGAGCGGGGAGCGGAGAGAGTGAATGGAGTGTTCAAGACATTTTATAAAAAATTATATGAAGCTCAACCCCCGGATGGGAGGGAGAGAATGATGGGCTTCTTGGATCGGCTGGAATTTCCCAAGGTGGAAGAGCAGGAAAGGGCGGGACTGGGAGCACAGATCGAGGTAGAAGAAGTGGTGAAAGGAATTAGGAGCATGCAGGCGGGAAAGGCCCCGGGACCGGATGGATTCCCAGTCGAATTCTATCGAAAATATGTGGACTTGCTCGCCCCGGTACTGACGAGGACCTTTAATGAGGCAAAGGAAAGGGGACAACTGCCCCCGGCTATGTCTGAAGCAATGATATCGCTTCCCTTAAAGAAGGAAAAGGACTCGCTACAATGCGGGTCCTATAGACCTATTTCCCTCCTAAATGTAGATGCCAAGGTCCTGGCCAAGGTAATGGCAATGAGAATAGAGGAATGTGTCCCGGGGGTGGTCCACGAGGACCAAACTGGGTTTGTGAAGGGGAGACAGCTGAACATGAATATACGGAGGTTGTTAGGGGTAATGATGATGGCCCCACCAGAGGGAGAAACGGAGATAGTAGTGGCGATGGATGCCGAGAAAGCATTTGATAGAGTGGAGTGGGATTATTTGTGGGAGGTGTTGAGGAGATTTGGTTTTGGAGAGGGGTATGTTAAATGGGTGCAGCTGTTGTATAGGGCCCCAGTGGCGAGCGTGGTCACGAATGGACGGGGATCTGCATATTTTCGGCTCCATAGAGGGACAAGGCAGGGATGCCCTCTGTCCCCATTATTGTTTGCACTGGCGATTGAGCCCCTGGCGATAGCGTTGAGGGGTTCCAAGAAGTGGAGGGGAGTACTTAGGGGAGGAGAAGAGCACCGGGTATCTTTGTATGCGGACGATTTGCTACTATACGTGGCGGACCCGGCGGAGGGGATGCCAGAAATAATGCGGATACTTGGGGAGTTTGGGGATTTTTCAGGGTATAAATTGAACATGGGGAAAAGTGAGTTGTTTGTGGTGCATCCAGGGGAGCAGAGTAGAGAAATAGAGGACCTACCGTTGAGGAAGGTAACAAGGGACTTTCGTTACCTGGGGATCCAGATAGCTAAGAATTGGGGCACATTGCATAGGTTAAATTTAACGCGGTTGGTGGAACAGATGGAGGAGGATTTCAAGAGATGGGATATGGTATCCCTGTCAATAGCAGGGAGGGTGCAGGCGGTTAAGATGGTGGTCCTCCCGAGATTCCTCTTTGTGTTTCAGTGCCTCCCGGTGGTGATTACGAAGGCTTTTTTTAAAAGGATTGAAAAGAGCATCATGGGTTTTGTGTGGGCCGGGAAGACCCCGAGAGTGAGGAAGGGATTCTTACAGCGTAGCAGGGATAGGGGGGGGCTGGCACTACCGAGCCTAAGTGAGTATTATTGGGCCGCTAATATTTCAATGGTGAGTAAGTGGATGGGAGAGGAGGAGGGAGCGGCGTGGAAGAGATTAGAGAGGGCGTCCTGTAGGGGGACTAGCCTACAGGCTATGGTGACAGCCCCATTGCCGTTCTTACCGAGGAACTACACCACAAGCCCGGTGGTGGTGGCTACACTGAAGATTTGGGGACAGTGGAGACGGCATAGGGGAAAGACTGGAGCCTTGGGGGGGTCCCCGATAAGAAACAACCATAGGTTTGCCCCGGGGGGAATGGATGGGGGATATGGAATGTGGCAAAGAGCAGGAATAACGCAACTGAAAGATCTGTTTGTGGATGGGAAGTTCGCGAGTCTGGGAGCGCTGACCGAGAAATATGGGTTGCCCCAAGGGAATGCATTCAGGTATATGCAACTGAGGGCTTTTGCGAGGCAACAGGTGAGGGAATTTCCGCAGCTCCCGACACAAGAGGTGCAGGACAGAGTGATCTCAAAGACATGGGTGGGGGATGGTAAGGTGTCAGATATATATAGGGAAATGAGGGACGAAGGGGAGACTATGGTAGATGAACTAAAAGGGAAATGGGAAGAAGAGCTGGGGGAGGAGATCGAGGAGGGGCTGTGGGCAGATGCCCTAAGCAGGGTAAACTCGTGGTCCTCGTGTGCCAGGCTAAGCCTGATTCAGTTTAAGGTATTACACAGGGCACATATGACTGGAGCACGGCTCAGTACATTTTTTGGGGTGGAGGATAGGTGTGCGAGGTGCTTGAGAAGCCCAGCGAATCATACCCATATGTTTTGGTCATGCCCGGCACTACAGGGGTTTTGGATGGGGGTGACAAAGGTGCTTTCAAAAGTAGTAGGAGTCCGGGTCGAACCAAGCTGGGGGTTGGCTATATTTGGGGTTGCACAAGAGCCGGGAGTGCAGGAGGCGAGAGAGGCCGATGTTTTGGCCTTTGCGTCCCTAGTAGCCTGGCGCAGGATATTGCTAATGTGGAAAGAAGCCAAGCCCCCGGGGGTGGAGACCTGGATAAATGACATGGCGGGGTTTATAAAGCTAGAGCGGATTAAGTTCGTCCTAAGGGGGTCGGCTCAAGGGTTCACCAGGCGGTGGCAACCGTTCGTCGAATACCTCGCAGAAAGATAGACGGAATGGGAAAAAGAAGGCAGCAGCAGCAGCCCAGGATCGGGGGGGGGGGGGGGGGAGGGGGGGGAGGAGGAACCAGAAGGACTCTCAGGGTTGTTAATATATACTGTATAGTATGTATAGGTCGTTGCTACAGATAATTATATATTGGACTGTTAAATTATATTTTTGGAGAGTGTTACTTGTGACAAGGCAGTTGCCAATTAGGGCTAGTTTTCATTTTTGTTATTTATTATTTATTCATTTTTTGTTTATAAAATAGGTCATTGTTATTTGTGTTGTTATAATATTGTGTAAAGGATGCACAATGTACTGTGTTGGTTGACCAAAAATTTTCAATAAAATATTTAATTAAAAAAAAACTGTTACCTAGAGGTTCAAATACATAATTTCTTGAAATTAAGAACGCATATATAATAAATCCATAAAACCCAATATGATTTGGGGTTTTATAAAGAGGGGGAGTGTCAGAGAGTCAATATTTAATTGCTCAATTAGACTAATATCTGGAGGTTTAAGCATCCAAACTGAAATGACATTAAAGCCAGGGAGAATGTACAACACCGATTCATAAGCATTTCAGAGGCTACAGGAGAGAGACCTCAGAAATTAGGACTATTTTGACTGAAGCAGAGACAATTCAATGATGTTTATAAAATTATGATGGGTTTTGAGAAGATAAATCTGGCTGGGAGGTCAGTGACAAGGGTTCTTCAATTTAAAACTGACACAGAAAATTGTTAAGAATCAAGCTGCCTTTGCCATGTGGGGCAACAGAGGCAGACACCACTTCACTTTTTGAAATAAATGCAGACAGGACAATTGAAGCAAAGGAAGATACTGGCTATGGCAGGACAGCAGGGTTAGTTTGGGATATTCCAGCTAGAGTCAATTGTAGACAGGTTTTTATCCGCTGTCAAATTAACGCCTCATTGATAAAATACATTAGAATGTGAGGTTTATTCTTCTTGAATGGATATTTTAATTGAAGACTCAAAACATTAAAATATATAGTCAAACAAAATAATTGAAGACTACGGGAAGGGAGATTGGGGTGAGAATTCAAGGGTATGACCAAGGGAGAAAGGAGGAAATGGTGAGAGAGAGAGAGAGAGAGAAGAACCACAAAATAAAACCTTTCGATAATACTAATTACTGTTGTGCCAAGAAAGGAAAAATGTTTTTTTTTTGTTCGTTCCTGAAGTGTGGAGATCGCTGGCAAGGTCAGCAACTCTTGCTCAATCCTAATTGCCCTTGAAAAAGCAGCCTTCTTGAACAATTGCCATTCATTTGTTGAGGGCACACTTACTCCACAGTAGTTAGTGAAGGAATTCCAGGATTTTAATCCAGCAACAATGAAGGGATGACGATATATTTCCCAGTCAGGCCGATGTATCACTTGGCTGTGTGGTTCCTGTGCACAAGCTGCTCTAAGTCCTGCCAGGTGGCGCAGGTCAGGAATTTGGAAGGTGTTGTCAAAGGAGCTTTGGTGAGTTGCTGCTGTGCGTTTTGTAGATGGAATACACCATGGGTGCAGTGCACCAATGGTGGCGAGAGTGAATGCTTGAGGTTGTGATGGGATGTCAATCAAGCAGCTACCATTGACATCAAGGAAGCATTTGACTAATTATGTCTTCAGGCAGCCCTGGTGTTATTGCTGTTTTGAAAACGCTTGATGGAGGTGGAGTTAATTCTGGAGCACTAGTCTTCAGCACAACAGCCAGGCTGTTTAAGGCCTATGGCTTATGCAATAGTCAGTGTCTTCAGCTGTTTCTAGATATCATGTGGAGTGAATCAAATTGTCTAAAGACTGGCCTCTGTGATGATGGGGACCTCAGGAGGAATGCCAAGGTAGATCATCCACTCAGAACTGACCAACCCCTGAATGAAGGTGATTGCAAACACTTCAGCCTTGTCTTTTACACTAATATGCTAGACTAGGTTGTTCCTGAGAATGGGAATGTTCACATTCTGCCTCTCACTCCTGTTATTTGTTATAGTTATCCACCACCATTTATGACCAGATGTGGTAGTACAGGCAGAACTTTGAACTTATCTATTGATTGTGGGATCGCTTATCTCTGTCCATAGCAGGCAGATTCTGCTATTTAGCGTACAGAGTCTTTCATTTTAACTTCACAAGGTTGTCACTTTATTTTTAGGTGTACCTGATGTTGCTCCTGGCATGCAAGTTAGTTGTGTTTTTCAGGTTTCCCTATTAAAAAGTAAAACCTTAAACGGATGTGCAGTAAAATAAAAGCAATTCCCTCTATTACGTAGATACTTATAACAAATACAAGTATAATATGTGGAAGGAAATATGTATCTATGGCCTGGATTTTCATTCCAAGTCAGGAAATCAGATTTGGGACATTTCCCAGTTCCACAAATCCAACCTGAGAGAAAGTGCTCCAGAAGTTGGGATTTTCATTCGGCGTTCTCAGGATGTCAGGGCCTGCCACCCCAAGAACAACTCCAGAGAATGTCACGTGCAGAGGCAGGCTGGGTGGAAGGCCTGTCTGTGCACTCTGGCACCATGTCCAAGTCCTCACTTCTCATACACTCCCCATGCCAACTCTTGCCTCTCTGCACACCCGTGGCCCCTCGTAAAGACTGTTAAGACTGTTATTGTTATGCACTTTTTGAAATCCATCACTGATGTCATCAGTAAGTGCCATGACATCATTGTTGTTACCTGTGTATATTCATATTTAACTGCCATTAGTTCTAATTCTATTCGGTTAGTTATTTCAATGTTTAGCTAGCTGCTCCCATTTTTGAGTCCATACGGTTTTAAATTTTGTTATTTTTCCATATTAAAGATGAACTTTATTGATTAACTTTATAGTCCCTACCTCAATTCAAGTCAACCCATGCTCCCATATGCCAGCTCACCCAGTATCCGTCATGGGCAGTGTTTAGGACCCATGCTGAGATTATCTATTGCAGACTTTTCAAAACATAAATCTCTCATTCAGAAAAACCTATTATATTTAAATTCTTTCAACTACAACCTTATAAAAACAAACATGGGAATCCAAAGTCACACTTCCTGAAGTCTGAACTACTTGGGCTGTCAGTCAAATGGAGAAATATAATAATGGACGGTTATGAAATCAGTCATTCAGCACTAGTCCAGTCATAGGAGCCCTCAGGATTATGTTGGCAGTAGAGTGAAATAGCAAGTAATGATTTTTCTAAAACGTCCAGATATTTTTTTCAAATATTTAAGGGCAGGGTTTTTTAAAAATCCTTGACAGCTTGAAGTGGACTTGACAGGTGATTTTGACACTTTTGAATATTTTAATACGACAGTTTAATGAGTTCATGCACTTTCGATGTGCATTCATGCCTATTTTGAACAATCCCAACACGCACCTGACCTCCCTCAAGGTTGTCCCCAGATCATAGTCAAAACATACCCCAAACACTCCAAATGGAACCCCCATCACTCCAACAACTCCATAAAGTTCAGACCTGTTCCTACCACATCTAACCTGTGCATGTCGAATTTCACACAGCGGGATCACTAAAATTAACCATGAGTGGAGGCAGCTGCTGATTTATCTGGACAGCTGCCTCCACAAAACATGCATGTGCAAATCTCACTGTGAGCCCATTCCCAGCCCAACAAAAATGGGAGGTGCTGTGTTTGGGGACAAGGCTTCTGACTCTTAGCCTTTTCCACCATTTTCACAATGGTGGCGAGGCTCTCCTTTGTTGTGAAAATCCAGGTCTGTGTGTCTATGAGCAGTGGACGACAAATATTATATCTATTTATTCAATTTTTACGGAACCAAACAGTAAATATGTAGTCCACTGTCTTCGGGAGGATCTCTTACAAACATCTTTCCCAATTCATTGTTCACTATTCCCCCCAACAGAAACAACACAACCTCTTGACTGACTGTGAGCAATAGCACGGCAGATCTGTATCATAACGTATTGTGCATTTTGTGACGGTGTCATTAAACAATGCATGCTGTTATACTTAGTCTGATTAATGCCTGAGAGATCGATGCTCGTAAATTTAAATATCATAGATGTTTGCAACATTAACTTAGATCTCCGATTACATTGCTGCATGCTTGCTTTCATGGAATGCAATTTTACATCTTGAAGCAATTCAGTGAAGGAAGTGCATATTAAACCAAATTATTAAATGGAAATCTTTATAACAAAATACAAAATAAGGGTTATTTAGATGATGGAGAAAGACATTGGCAACAACTAATGTCTAAAACACAGTATCTATCACAATGATCGATTAATTACACAATCCAAACTGATGGGTGAAAAAGTTAAGGTTTCTTTTTAAGGTTAATGCCCATATTCTCCTTAGGTTTTGATTGAAGCAATATTATTTGGCCTACTTTGAACTCGATGTGTGAGTGTAGATTAAGTAGATTGAATTCAGATGGCGCAGTGATTAGCACTCCTGCTTCACGGCGCCGAGGTCCCAGATTTGATCTCGGCCCCGGGTCACTGTCTGTGTGGAGTTTGCACATTCTCCCCGTGTTTGCGAGGGTTTCATCCCCACAAAGATGTGCAGGCTAGGTGGATTGGCCACGCTAAATTGTCCCTTAATTGGGAAAAAAATAATTGAGTACTCTAAATTTTTTTTTATAAAGTAGATTGAATTCAAAAGTGAGGTTGGTCAAACTGTTTCCAGTGGCACTAAAACACAAAAAAACACAACATTCCATTCAATACCACATAACAATTCAGCCCATCTTAGAACATACCCAAGGAGATGACTAGCCACAGGTTAAACTTCCAAGGATGTTTTTCCTTCAGGTCTGAAGTAAAAATCCGACAGTGAGTTTAATTATATTCTCAATCTTGCATTCTGCAGGTTGTATTTCCACTAATTCATTACTGTGTTCCATGTTACTCACTTACTTCATTGGCTATAAAGCAATTTTGGTCTAGTGCTCATGGACAACATTATACAACGGCAAATCTTTCTTTCTTAAATATGATGGGCGGCATTCCCCAATAATGGGGCTATGTCCCCACGCCAGCGGGAAAAGCGGCGCCAACCACTCCGGGGTCAACAGTCCCTGATAATGGGAAAAGCTCCCCCTCCTAGGGGGCTAGGTCGGCATCGGAGTGGGCCGGAGTGGACAGCGCGAGTTCGCGCACGCGCAGAATGGCCGGCATGATTCCGCACATGCGCAGAACAGCCGGCGTGATTCTGCACATGCGCGGGGGTTCCCTTTTCCGGGCCAGTCCCCAGGCAATATGGCGGATCCCTACAGGGGCCCGGCACGGAGGAATATAGGCCCCCACGGAACCAGCCCACCCATCGATCGGTAGGCCCCGATCGCGGGCCAGGCCACAGCGGGCCTGGCCCCTTCCCCCCCATTCCAGGATGGCCCCCGCAGACACACCTTTCAGGTCCCGCCATGTAGGACCTGAGTAACCCACGCCGGCGGGACGCGGCTGAACTCGCCGGCAACTCGGGCCGTCAGGGCTCGGAGAATCGCCGGGGGGGGGGGGGGGCCTTCAATGAGAATCGGCAGGGGAGAATCGGGAAGCCGGCGCGGGGCGCTATTCTTACATCCCACGTGAATTCTCCGACCCAGCGCGGGGTCGGAGAATCCCAGCCGATGTCTCTTTTATATTCACTTGTATAAATTTGTCATGGCATCAGACATCCCAAGAGCTGGCGGACTGTGGAGAGGGGCCCAAAAATGTACTCAAGTTGGTTAACATTATCAATATCACTGATTTATGTCTATGCATGCTTCAAAGTTCAATACCATTGTTAGCCAGTCTTTAAAAAGTCATAACTGGTCTCACATTTACTACTTTTACAATTCCACAAGTTTACTTTATAATAATAATCTTTATTAGTGTCACAAGTAGGCTTACATTAACACTGCAAAGAAGTTGCTGTGAAAATCCCCTAGTCGCCACTCCAGCGCCTGTTTGGGTACACTGAGAGAGAATTCACAATGTCCAATTCACTGAACAAGCACGTCTTTCGCGAGTTTAAATATTGCATAGATATTGCTTTCTCCCTCCTCACAGGGTGAATTTAACTTTACACCAATCTTCATGTTTCTGCAGCCACAAGAAACTCCAATAGTCCCGCTTTGCTCAATCCAAGCACACAAACTTGAACACGACAACTTCAATGTATGATGAGTGACTGCCATGCAAATTGGCTTTATATATTAGGGAAATTTTTAGGTTACAAGGTCTTGGACAGGAAGGATTGTTTGTCTATTAATAGGGGAAATAAACATGTCTTAAAACAGGAATGGCAACTGCAATTTATGAACTTTTTAAGAGTACCACTGGTGAGTTGGTCTATTGGATGAGGCATTTAACAGGGTGCTGATTTGCACTTGGTGGGTAGATATTACAGCAAACGTTTTTGGATGTTTGATAGGTTAACATCAATTGATTGAAAGCCAGACCATAGAACTGCTTCAGCACCAAATAGTGACCAGTTTTGAATAACGTGGCCCACATTGCCAATTTTAGAAAACAAAACACAAGTGGTGTCATTTTTGTTTTTACAATTACAAAACAAAATAAGCTTTATACATTTATAAAGATATAAAAAATTGCTGTTTTGTTTTGTTAAATCGGGAGCTATGATCTGGGAGACTGAGTCTGGCAGGTTCTGAGCCTTTAGATGAAGATATTAGTCAGCACAGCAGACAATAGCCCCAAGGATACAACTATATGACAGCTTCTGGAAATGATCAATAGCAAAACTGGCCCCAGTGTTCAAGGGCTTGCTGTTTGTAAGCCTTGTCCGTCTCAATGAAAAGTTACTAATTTGAAACCCTCAGGGAAACAATCTTTAGAACAGAAAAAGCAATTAGAATGTTTATTAAAATCATGCAAAAAGGCAATAAATCAACTTCGTCTGAAGTAATTTTCCTGAAGAAAATGTTACAAAATTTAAAATATTTAGAGTGTATAACAATTACAAAGTTAAGTATTGTCAATACCAAGTGGAATCTGCTTAATTTATGTATCCTATACAGCTACTATGATTCTATTGAGAACTTAAAATGATGACAGTTCTGTTCGCAAAGAGGTGGCAACTTCTCTTAGGATGGTACTATCAAAAGTTTGGAAGGATGTCCAAATTAAAGTGCTAAATTATACCTATTTTATCAAGAGTCTAATAAAGGCAATCGAGTGCAGTTGCAGAAATACTAGATAAAAGGAGGAAAGAGGCAAAAATTATGACACAAAAGTTTTACTTGTTTTTTATCTTTAATAATACCACTGAATATTGACACTTGTTCATGCTGAAATGTTTTTATGCAACTATTGTATTAATTTATCTACCCAATACTTAAAGAAAATAGCATTTATTTTCTACCTATAAATCAACAACTATTGAGGTTACCATACCCGGTGGGGCGGGGGGTCCCAGCGGGACGGAGTGGCGTGAACCACTCCGGCGTCGGGCCGCCCCAAAGGTGCAGAATCCTCCGCACCTTCAGGGGCTAGCCCACCCCGGAGTGGTTGGTGCTCCGTCGGCTGGCGGGATAGGGGCCTGGCGCCACGCCAACCAGCGGCAAAGGGCCTCCGCTGGCCAGCGCAAGATGCCGCATGCGCGGGAGCGCCAGTGCGTGCTGGCATCATCCCCGTGCAGACGCGCAGGGATTCACTTCTGCACCACGGCCTCCGGGGCAGAAGGAATAGAGTGCCCCCACGGCACAGGCCCGCCCGTGGATCGGTGGGCCCCGACTGCGGGCCAGGCCACCGTGGGGGCACCTCCCGGGGCCAGATCCCCCTGCGACCCCCCAAGAACCCCCGAGCCCGCCCGTGCCGCCAGGTCCCGCCGGTAAGGGACAAACTCTAATTTACGCTGGCGGGACCGGCAGAGAACGGGCAGGACTTCGGCCCATCGCGGGCCGGAGAATTCGGTCAGCCCCGGGGCCCATTGAGTCGTGCCAGACCCCGCCATTCTCCGAGGCGGGTGGCACGACTCACACCGGGCCGGTTTTTGGGGGGCGGGAGAATTGGGAGGACGGCTGGGGGCGGGAGTCACGCCGACCCCCGGTGATTCTCCCACCCGGCGGGGGGTCGGAGAATCCCGCCAACTGAGGAGACCTTGTTCAAATTCTTCCAATACCAGCAAGCCTTCTCCCCCCATATTCACACTCTGAACTTTGCAACAGCGTGACCCCCCCCAATTCTTAGCAAGAAATTTGCTATTATACAGATTGCTGTTGACGGCCAGTTATGTGACCTTGTGATAAGTATAAGGGCGATCAAATGGTCTGCAAAGAAAACATTGCCAATGGATGAGTTGATCAACGGTGGATGGAGTTTGAACAGCATGATTGTAATGAATCTCACTGTAAAAATGGAAAGATGGACTATTGTGCGCACATGCATAGGTGGCCACAAGCAATGAAAAACAATACTTTAGTCATGATAATTACATAGTCATGATGTGTACTTATTATTACAAACAAAGCAAATTAAGTACTAGAATGCAGTTTATGATGGTATAGTTATAATTCAAACCAAGTTATTTTAATCCAGTGGATTGGACTCAAAAATGACAAACTTTGCTGAAAAGGAATAGGTTGCATTGATGACTTTAAGACCAATATAAGAAAGGCAAGCAAGCCCAGATACAAAGATCCAACGGCCTTTCTGGAATAAACAGGATGTTGCTTTTGACTTTGGTGTTTTTACTGTTGCTACTTCTGAAGGGAAGTAGCATTCTCGTGCTTATAGTGGATTACACCATCATGTATTGCTGTGCACCAGTTAATGCGATCAACCGTGAGATTATTCCAGCTGTCAGCATTGATATTACATTGCTTGTCAGTATGCTTGCACACGTCCTTATCTCACTTTCACTGCCTGCCTGCTTCTTCGGTTCAAGTTCACAATGGAATATTTTTTTGTTGCATTTTGTGTTCATTTATATGGACGAAGGGGAGCTGACTAGCACACGTATTTGCTCAGCCTTAAGCTGGTCGGCTCAGCAAACTAAAGATCTCACATTTATCACCATTTGATTTGCATGATGGACCTAGAGTGTTGGACCTTGTACTTATCAAACAGCCAAAATATGTGCAGGCCTCACATCCCTATAGAAATGTAGTGATGACACACAGCCTTGTATACTTCAAGATTTTTTAAAATCTCAAATTGGATTCAGACATTCTTTTACAGTCTCCCAATTCAGAGCTTGATTTTCTGATGCAGGGGAGCAGTCGATCATCTTTTGACAACATGCAAAGCAGTTGAGTGTGTCGGGAGACAAAATATATTGATGGATGTTTTGGCACCATCTCTCCAGCTGGCTTTTTGAAGGGTTTGTGTTGTCAGTGAGTGAGACACCGACAGCCAGACATGTAAACTTCAGCAAGGGTTCCCAACTAATGGTGGAACTCTTATGAGCTAGATTACTCCACTAACTGTGGAATTCATAGAATCCCTACAGTGCAGAAGGAGGACATTCAACCCATCGAGCCTTTGAAAGAGCACCCTATCTAGACCCACTCCCCCACCTTATCCCTGTAACCCTACCTAACCTACACATCTTTGGATACTAAGGGGAAATATTTGCATGGTTAATCCATCCAACCTGCACATCTTTGGACTGTGGGAGGAAACCGAAGCACGTGGAGGAAACCCACGCAGACACGGGGAGAACGTGCAAACTCCACACAGTCACCCGAGGCCAGGATTGAACTCAGGCTCCTGGCACTGAGAAGCAACAGTGTTAACCAATGTGCCACCGTGCCACCCTCATGTGGAACTCATGGGGAATACGGTCCATGTTTATATTTTGGCCATTCCCTGCCTCTCTTGGAAAATCAGCTAGAATAGTGAGTTGAGTGCTCAATAGTTTAATTCTACAAACAAAGTTAGATCACAGATCAGATATGACCTCATTGAATGACAGATGCGAGTCGCCATATGGCCCACTCCAGTTCCTTGCATGATCTCCGATTTCAGAGTGACAAAGGGACATCATGCACATTCCGAAAAATACAAAATTGGTATATTTTAGGTAATATCCCTCTGTGCACCACAGTGTATCTGATGTCATTTGGGTCAGTGCCTAACATTTATTTCATCAGCTTTTTAAAAATTCATCAACATTCTTCAATTTTCAGACACTAAGCTCAAAACAGAGCAGACACTTTTGTAAGCAGCCTTCTGCAACAGACCTGTGATCAGAAACAAGGTTGCGATGTACGCATCAGTGTGAAGCAACACCAAAAAGAATGATTTCATAGTCCTAACATTTGCCAGTGTACAGTACACAGGCATCAATACAAAATTTCTGAACAAACTCATTTTTTACATACCTTAACCCCATAATTTTTGAACAAACCTCTTCATTCACCTGAGGAAGAAGCAGTGCTCTGAAAGCTCGTGATTTGAATCAAACCTGTTGGGACTTTAACCTGGTGTTGTAAGACTTCTTACTAATTTTTTAAAGTTTTACGGGACAATCTAGAAATGCACAATTAATCATCGTCTAGTACTTACGCATTCAGGTCTGCTATAGATTTTCTTGCAGATGCAGTGGATCTTAGCCTATTGGTGTTTTGGAGTTTACACTTCATTCCCAACACTTACCTTTTGGATAACATCCCATGCTGACCACCCCAAACTTATAGCTGCCCATCTCCAATCGTTTACCAGACAGAATCGACCAAGATGGCTGACTAATTGCATATGCTGGTTTAGCTTTGTGATGCAGAACAAGGCCAGCAGCTCAGGTTCAATTCCCGCACCGGTTGAGAATATTGAATTCTCCCTCTGTGTGCCCGAACAGGTGGCGGAATGTGGCGACTAGGGGCTTTTCACTGTAACTTCATTGCAATGTTAATGTAAGCCTACTTGTGACAATAAAGATTATTATTATGTTTAACTGAAGAAATGTTGCATTTCTAAACTTCTCCTACAATGCATCCCATAACAAGGTAAGGGCAGCGCGGTAGGGCAAGTGGCTAGCACTGTGGCATCACAGCGCCAAGGTCCCAGGTTCGATTCCCCGCTGGGACACTGTCTGTGCGGAGTCTGCACGTTCTCCCAATGTCTGCGTGGGTTTCCTCCGGGTGCTCCGGTTTCCTCCCACGGTCCAAAGATGTGCAGGTTAGGTGAGATTGGCTATGCTAAATTGCCCTTAGTGTCCAAAAAAGGTTAGATGGGGTTATTGGGTTATGGGGATAGGGTGGAAGTGGGGGCTTAAGTAGGTTGGTGCATACTCGATGGGCTGAATGGCCTCCTTCTTCACTGTATGTTCTATGTTCTTATTTTCTAACAAAACCAAAACAAACTGTCCTACCTTGAAAAGACGCTGGGTGTTTCCCTTCAGGTTAGTGGGGAACCCTCACCTGCTGAACCCAAGTTCCCCGATTAGAAGAAGGTCTTTTGTGAATAAGCATGAAATAGATATTTGATTTCAGTTCTAATCCATCAAACTATTTTCCAGTTACTAAATTATCCAGCAGACAATGGTGAATTACAGCAAGTCCACACTTAAAGCCGAGCTTGCATTCCTGAAAATCAACTTTATGTGAATCATGGGAGTTAGGTTCCTTCAGACATTTCTCACCCAGAAAAATCCATGTACAAGGTGAAATACTGTACCTTACATGTGCAGCACTGTGCGGTCCTAGCAGGAAGAACTCGCCAAAATAAAATGAATCACTGAATACAACAGAAATTAGATACCGCCAAATCACCCAAACAAGCAGCGGCACATTTCCTCTCTCCCTTCAACCCTCTTCCTTTCCTGCATGTCTCCCTCCCTCCCCCTCCTGGTTCTTTCTCCCTTACCACTTCTCACTCTCCTTCTCTCTCCCCCTTTCTGCTTCTGTCTCTCTCTTACCATTTCCGTCTCTCTTTTCCCTTCCCGCTTCTGATTTCACCCCCCTCTCTCTGACGAACCCCCAAGTCCAAGGTTACACTTGCAGCTGGAACCTTTCCTGACAAGCTGCAGGGGCTGAGCCCAACTGGTTGCTCATTGAGCCCGTAGTGGAGCGGGGGGGCAGGCCACAAATCGAGCCGGGGAGGGGGGTCAGACATGTCGAGCCAGAGAAGGGGGCAGGCACAGATTAAGCTTGGGGGGAGGGGGGTGCGGGGAAACAAATTGAACTGGGGGCCCCGCTGCACCTCCCCTCACCCCAAGGTTACTGAAGATCACCACTTGATCAACAGCTTACCACCTCGAGCCCCCATGGCACCTCCGAGTGATAGGGTCTGTCCTGGCTCAGTATCTGGGTGAGGCTCCCTGTCGTGTATTCCTGCTCCCACATCTCCCCACAGCCTCAACCTCTGGGTGACAGCAGTGGTGGCTCTGGCATCAGAACATAGTGGCCACAGGGCAGCGCGAGAGGGCTGGGGCCAAAGTGCAGTGCATGTGAGGGCGGGGCCAGAGTGCAGCTCATGCGAGGGTGGGGCCAGAGTGCAGCGCATGCGAGGGTGGGGCCAGAGTGCAGCGCATGCGAGGGTGGGGCCAGAGTGCAGCTCATAAGAGGGTGGTGCCAGAGCACAGTGCATGTGAGGGCGGGGCCAGAGTGCAGCACATGCGAGGGTGGGGCCAGAGTGCAGCACATGCGAGGGTGGGGCCAGAGTGCAGCGCATGTGAGGGCGGGGCCAGAGTGCAGCTCATCTGAGGGCAGGGCCAGAGTGCAGCACATGCGAGGGTGGGCCCAGAGTGAAGCACATGAGAGGGCAGGGCTAGAATGCAGTGCATGCAAGGGTGGGGCCAGAGTGCAGCACATGCGAGGGTGGGCCCAGAGTGAAGCTCATGAGAGGGCAGGGCTAGAATGCAGTGCATGCAAGGGTGGGCCAAAGTGTAGCACATGCAAGGGTGGGGCCAGAGTGCAGCACATACAAGGGTGGGGCCAGAGTGCAGCTCATGTGAGGGCGGGACCAGAGTGCAGAGCATGTGAGGGCGGGGCCAGAGTGCAGTGTATGCGAGGGCGGGGCCAGAGTGCAGCGCATGTGAGGGCAAGGCCAGAGTGCAGTGTATGCGAGGGCGGGGCCAGAGTGCAGCGCATGTGAGGGCGGGGCCAGAATGCAGTGCATGTGAGGGCAGGGCCAGAGTGCAGCACATGCAAGGGTGGGGCCAGAGTGCAGCACATGCAAGGGTGGGGCCAGAGTGCAGTGCATGAGAGGGCGGGGCCAGAGTGCAGCGAATGTGAGGGCAGGGCCAGAGTCCTGCACATGTGAGGGTCGGGTCAAAGTGCAGTGCTTGGGAGGGCGGGGTCAGAGTGCAAACAGCCTATAAGCAAAAATTACGTCAGATCAGAAAAGTAACGTTAAAATCAGGCAACCTTAATCAGGGTGACTTAAAGCAAGGAAATATTGCAGGGCCTTTATTCAATTACATCTTTATAAAGCATTATTATTATCATGCAACATTCAATTTTTAAAAATCTGCTCCCAGAAGATTTTTGATATGCAATTGGTAATTTCCTCACACAGCTTGGTCTAAAGCAGCCTTGTCCATTCGTCCGTTTTCATTTCCACTTTGTCTTAATCTATAAGAATTTGCATCTTATTGTATTGAGGCTGAATTAAAATTTTCAAAAATGATACAAACATTATACAGGGCAATATATCTAAACATAAATGCCATCTTAAACTCCTTTTGACCTGACCAAGTTCTCAACTGAATGCTGGGCTACTAGATCATCTTGCTTGCTAAGCTTCAATTCGAAAAGTAACTTAGGTTTGCGCCTTATGTTTAGCCAGTGTTAATTTTAATAGTAATTGGTTCTTTATACAAGGATCCTGACAGGCTAGTCAGTGGGCAGATAATAATAATAATCTTAATTAGTGTCACAAGTGGGCTTACATTAACACTGCAATGAAGTTACTGTAAAAAGCCCCTAGTCGCCTCACTCCGGCGCCTGTTCGGGTATACGGAGGGAGAATTTGGAATGTCCAATTCGCCTAACAGCACGTCTTTCGGGACTCGAGGGAAGAAACCGGAGCACCCGGAGGAGAACGTGCAGACTTCGCACAGACAGTGACCCAAGCCGCAAATCAAACCCGGGACCCTGGCACTGTGAAGCAACAGTGCTAACGTGCCGTCCTGATAGAGCTACAGTCCTCCCTCATCTGGGGAAGAGACCATAAACATGTTTCGGATAGCTCCATCCAGAAAATACTTCATTTGTTGTCAGTCGTCAAATGCATCAACAATCACTTGTGCAACAAACCTCACCTACAGTCCATCATTGCATCCACTTAACACCCATGCCATGCTTGGAAAAGACACACAATTGGATGAAGTGGCTCAGTTAAAAATAAGCTGATTAAAGAACACATCAAATTCATGAGCCTGAGCCAATTATTCAGGTCCAACACACTGGAAGTTTGTTTCCCATAAACCAACTTCCATCACATTATGTTGTTTATCACTTGACAACTACATTTGCAAGATTATTTTAAAACTCGAGAACATTCTGCTGTAACTTCTTACAACAGAAAGTTGCTGCATTCCCCACACACAGCTGCAGTTCAATAACATAAACTGATAATGGTGACTAACGGCAAAATGTTCCTTTTTATTCTGGCCATCATAGCAGTCATCAAGAAATTGAGTGTTGAGTGAACGCAACTACTTATACTAATTATCATTTGATGGAGCATGTTTAAAAGCTTTGAACCTGCGGTTGATTGGTTTTGGATCCATGCAAGTGCTGATCTATAAGCTGTATAAAGTGCTGTATTTGCATGAGACATTTGATTCAGCAATAATGTGATGAAGCTTCACATGTTATTTTGCAAGTGGCTGCATTATTGAGTCAAGGAACCAGACAATGCTGAGTATGGCTGTCTGGCTCGAGATGCTGCAAAAACGAGTTTAATGAAGCAGAATTATATACATTCCTCATACGAATCCAGTTCACTTCTTCGACATGGGTGGTGTCTGATTCGAGCCATTGAAACCCTCAACAGGTTTTCAAAGAAATTCAGAGATCTCAGCTGCCTGTTTAATTAGCCCTTCCATCGTGGGTAGAGTCAACCCTGTGTCAGTCCTCTTTTCTCACCCTCAACTCCTTTCTGAATCTTCCACTGATCATTGAACATTCATTCTCTTTCTGTCATTGTCTCCTGCATTATTGAATATTAATGATAATAATAATCGCTTATTGTCACAAGTAGGCTTCAACGAAGTTACTGTGAAAAGCCCCTAGTCTCCACATTCCGCCGCCTGTTCGAGGAGGCCGGTACGGGAATTGAACCGTGCTGCTGGCCTTGTTCTGCATTACAAGCCAGCTGTTTAGCCCACTGTGCTAAACCAGCCCCTAAATATTTTCCTTGGAAATATAATTTATTACTCAGGTTGATATAGATTTGTTCTCCTTGTGGGCCCTAATGGAGATCAGCTCTCCCCTAACCACCGCCTTTAGCGCCTCCCAGACCATCCCCACTCAGACCTCCCCATTATTGTTGGCCTCCAGGTATCTCTCTATGCTTCCTCGGACCCGCTCGCTCACCTCCTCGTCCGCCAACAGTCCCACCTCCAAGCTCAACAAGGGGCACTGGTCCCTCTCCTGCCCCAGCTCTAGGTCTACCCAATGCAGGGCATGATCCGAAATGGCTATCGCCGAGTACTCGGTATCCTCTACTCTCGCAATCAGCGCCCTGCTCATAACAAAAAAGTCGATCCGGGAATAGGCCTTATGAATGTGCGAGCGATCCAGTGCCGGATCCAACACCGTGTTAAAGTCCCCTCCCCATTATCAGGCCCCCCACTTCCAAGTCCGGGATCAGACCCAACATGTGCCGCATAAAACCCGCATCGTCGCAGTTCGGGGCGTACACATTGACCAGCACCACCCTCTCCCCTTGCAGCTTACCACTTACCATTACGTACCTGCCGCCATTGTCTGTCACAATGCGCGATGCCTCGAACGACACTCTCTTTCCCACCAAGATCGCCACCCCCCGATTTTTGGCATCCAGCCCCGAATGAAACACCTGGCCTACCCACCCTTTCCTCAATCTTACCTGGTCTGCCACCTTCAGGTGTGTCTCCTGGAGCATGACCACATCTGCCTTCAGCCCCTTCAGGTGCGCGAACACCCGGGCCCGCTTAACTGGCCCGTTCAGTCCCTTTACGTTCCAGGTTATCAGCCGGATCAGGGGGTTACCCCCACCCCACCCCTCTGCCGACTAGCCATAACCCCTCCTCGGCCAGCCACGCACATGCGCCCCAAGCTCGGCCCATTCCCCACAGCGGCAGACCCCCGTCCCAACCCCCTCTACTCACTCCAGCTTCCCCTTGACCATACCAGCAGCAACCCGGTTCCCCCCCGCCCCCCAGCTAGGACCCCTCCTAACTGCATTGCTGGATGTGAGTTCTTAAGAACAGCATTTGTTTGTAACTTCAAGAGGGTAATCGTACATTGCGTAGTTGAGTACTGACAGATATTGAGTATTGCGGATTCTCATGATGGTACATTTCTCTATTTTAAATTTAATTCCCCACAGATTGACTCATTTGACGAAACTTTCAGGTCACACTGTAGGCTAACCTCATCTCCTGCTTCAGTAGAGGCTCGGTAGACTAGGCAGTTATCGTGAAGAGTTGGGCTTGGCTTGATATTCCAAGCAGAGGGAAATTCAGACTGTGCCACATTTTTGGAAAAGGCTGCAGCTTTTTTTTATTACCATGGGATATGTGTGTCGATTGCAAGGTGTTCATTTGTTTGTTATTAATCCCTAGTTGTATTCGAGGAGGTGGAGGTGAACTGCCATCTTGAACCACTGCAGTTTGGAAGATGCTATTGAAGGGGCAATCGTGAGTTGCTGCAGTGCATCATGAGGTTGGTACACACGGCTGCCACTGTGGACAGGACTGGTGGTGGAGGGTGTGAATGTTTAAGGTGGTGGATGCGGTGCCGATCAAGCAGGCTGTTTTGTTCTGGATGATGTTGAACGTCTTGGATTGTTGTTGGAGACACATTCATACAGGCAAGTGGAGAGCATTCCATCACATTCTTGACTTGTGCCTTGTAGATGGTGGACATGGTTGAGAGAGTCAGGAGGTAAGTTACTCTCCATAGGATTCCCAGCCTCTGACCTGCTCTTGTAGCCACAGTATTTATTTGGCCAGCCAAGTTCAGTATCTGGTCAATGGTAACCTCCAGAATATCGAGAGTGGGGGACTCAGCAATAGTAATGCCATTGAATGCCAAGGGGCGATGGTTAGATTTACTCTTGTTGGAGACTGTTATTGCCTGGCACTTGCTGCACGAGACAGCAACAATTAGAACATCCCAAATCCCAAAACCTGGTGAAAGCACTGGCAAGGAAAAAGCAAGGTCATAGCTATCGGTAGTTGGTAGTTTTAAGTTGCTCTGAGCCCTGTTAGACCATCTGTTTGGGGAAGGGTCTTGCACAAATTTCAATGCGAGCTTGAAGCAGATGTAAGTTTGCACTTTTCATGTTACACACCTAAAGTGAGGATTGAGGTGTGAGGCCTGGGACTTCAGAGATAATGAATCGACCTATGGCAGCTGACAGCAGGACCTGGAAACATCCAGGCTTGAGCTGATAAGTACCAAGTTACTTTCACACCTTAAAAGTCCCAGGTAATGATCATCTCTAACATGAAACAGCCGAACCCATACTCTGCCCAAAACATTCAACAGCACCAGCATTGCCGAGTTGTCCAAAATCAGCTTCCTGGCAGTCAGTTGTTGAGAAGCTCAACTAATTTACCAGTAAGAAGTCTTACAACACTAGGTTAAAGTCCAACAGGTTTGTTTCGAATCACTAATTTTTGGACCGCAGCTCCTTCCTCAAGGAAAAGCCTGATAATAATTTTCCAGGAATATCAGAAAAGGGAAACAATCCAACCCTGCCAGCCTTACCCATGTCCCATGAACAAATCAATGTTTTAAATAAACAAGAAAAAGTTTACATTTGGATTGCCAAAGAAATGCCATTGTGGAGGGGGTAGTGAAGAGGAATATTGTCCTTCATGTTCTGCTCACAAAGCAGCTCAGGTTACAGAACAGCTGTAACATTCAGTGAGAATGTATCCATACTTCAATTATTAAAAATAATGTAGACCAGCAGTTTCAAACCCGTACACTTACTGCAATAGCCAAAGTAACACAATGCAATTTAATTTCTTGCAATAAAGAACAAAAATAACCTACCTAGCATTGTTTGAGAAATTTCATTTCCTCAGTCTTTCCAATCCTTTTGTAGTGAGGATATTTGTTTCTATTATTCAGCATTAGGCAAGAATGCTGTGGTGTGCAGTTGTTGCTCAATACATCCAAGTTATTTACTTTGGACACAAAACATCACACCAGCAGTAAAATCAATCAATGTAACAAATAAAAGCAAATTACTGCGGATGCTGGAATCAGCATTAGGCAAGAATGGCCCACCTTCTCTGTCTGTTAGCTTTGACAAAGAGTCATCGGACTCGAAACGTTAGCTCTTTTCTCCCCCTACAGATGCTGCCAGACCTGCTGAGATTTTCCAGCAATGTAACAAATAATTTGCTCTCACCAAATCTGATGCAGGAATTGCACAGTTATCAGACTACATTCTGGGTTAAGAAAACAAGGAACAATAAAATAATTAATACAGCATACTAAAAAAAAATGTATCGCCCACAAAAATCAATTACTCAAACAAAACTCAACCCACGTTCTAAAACTCAGCACTTCAGGTTTTCAAATGTAAGCCAGTGGATAATTCTCTCCACCACGTCCACAACATGTTACATATGATTATCAGGATTTGTATATCATTAAGATCCATGATAAGTGTGCCTCACATGTGAATTATCAGGTAAGAAACTTGTGGAACACAAGTCATCTCTCCAATTTACAAATTGGTCCCATGACAAATTATTAAAATACCAGTGGATGTCCTATGGCATTTCTTGTGATTATGTGCAGGATTCAGCAAAAGAAACATATATTTTCTTTATTCGTTTTTGGGATGTGGGTGTCGCTGGCTAGGCCAGCATTTATTGCGCCTCCCTGAGGGCATTTAAGAGTCAATCACATTGCTGTAGATCTGGAGTCACATGTAGGCCAGACCAGGAAGGATGGCAGATTTCCTTCCCTTTCTTTACCCCAATGTTGTTATTGGGTTTTGACATCTTAGATTTCACAGTTCATAGGTTACATATTACCCCCAAAAAGTGCAAAAACAAAATGAAAATACAAAAGACAAACAGAACTCAGCCCATATATTTACAGGCAATTGTCTTCCTACCTGCCGCCGCCCCCCCCCCCCCCCCTTTAGTTGGCATACATATGTGACAATCCCCAGTGTGGCCAGAGCAGGTATTTACAACTGTCTGTTTACAGTTTGGTTTGGGCTTCAGCTTGCCCTCGGACCAGTCCCCTGCGACTTTGTCCCTTGTCCCTCTCATTCTTTTTGCGTGCCTTCGCCCACCCCCTTACCACTTCCCCTCTTCTCCCCCCCACCCCCCCCTTTCCTTTTCCTCGTTGTCTCATGGCTCTTTTGTGTCTTTCCCACTTACCCTACTGTTGATGGCTACAAACAGATCTGGGAACAAGTTTTTGAACGTCTTCCATGTCCTGTGGAAGCTTCTTCTGACTCCCCAATGGCAAGTTTTATTTTCTCCAGCCTGAGAAATTCTGCCAGATCGGACAGCCAGTCTACAGCTGTGGATGGTGCTGCCGATCGCCAGCCGAGCAGGATTCTCTGGCGGGCGATCAGTGAGGCAAAGAGTAGGGCATTGGCCCCCCTCCCCGTAAAGAGTTCTGGCTGATCTGAAACCCTGAAGACCACCACTTTTGGGCATGGCTCCACCCTCAATCCCACACTGGACACTGCATCAAAGAAGGTCATTCAGTACCTGACAAGTCTGGGACAGGCCCAGAACATGTGGGTGTGGTTGGCCGGGCCTCCCTGGAATCGTGCACATTTGTCCTCCACCTCCACAAAGTGCCCACTCATTCGGCTCTGTTACCACCTTTAGCTGCGTTAGACATGGACTTCCTTCCCTAAAGGAAGTTAGTGAACCAGATGAGTTTTTACGACAATTGACAATGGTTTCATGGTCATCATTAGACTTTTTTAATCCCAGATTTGCTTTTTTATTGAATTCAAATTCCACCATCTGCCTTGGTGGGATTTGAACCCAGGTCCCCAGAGCATTACCCTGGATCTCTGGATTACTAGTCCAGTGACAATACCACGTCACTGCCTCCCCACATTATACCAAGCATGGTCTGAGCCACTGATGGTCAAAGTTGTCAAATTCCATTATCAAGTGGTGCTCTTGCTTTAGTTGTCTATTTTTGATTGCAACTGAGAAATGTCTGCTTACTGTGCTCCCTTACGCAAGTACTTGATTCTAGCCCTCATCACTTTTAAAACCCAGAATGCAAAAAAGTGTTCAGCAACATGCAGTAGATTGGATGTTCGGGGTATTTGTGATTTAGCAATCGTGATGATTGGGTAATGCGGTTTTGTCGCTGATGTAGGGGAGGCAGAGTAGTATTGAGGGACGATTTTGAATCTGGCAGCATTGGGTCCAATGTTCTCTCACGATGTGACAGCGCAACTGTTGGATAAAGTGCAGCAATGGACAGCAAGGGAAAAGGCACAGATTTTCATGCAAGGGGGTGAGAAATGGCCAGAGGCAGCGCAAAACAGTAAATATGAAAGGAGTAAAAGGCACAGAGACCTAGAATGGGCCTGCCACGTATTAGGGCGGTACAATAGCAGTGGTTAGCATAGTTGTTTCACAGAGCCAGGGACTCGGGTTCGATTCCCGGCTTGGGTCACTGTCTGTGCTCCGGTTTCCTCCCACAAGTCTGAAAGACATGCTTGTTAGGTGAATTGGACATTCTCAATTCTCCCTCCGTGTACCAGAGCACGCGTTGGGGTGTGGGGACTAGGGAGCTTTCACAGTAACTTCATTGCAATGTCAATGTAAGCCTACTTGTAACCCTAATAAAGATTGTTGTAGATTGTTATTGTAATGTGATTGGGGTTGAAGACATAATCACTCAAGCACTATTGAAGTGATTATACTGTAGACTAATGGAGAGGTCTTGTGGATCAGTAGGTAGCTCCCCTGCCTCTGAGCCAGAAGTTCAGAGTTCATATCCTGCTTTAGAACTTCTTGGTCACGGAAAGAGCATTCATGACTCAACTGAACAGGTTGAACATGCCCATGACAGGTGATGAGAGCGAGAGGGATTCCTGATCAGCCATGCTTAATAAGGAATGGTGTCCCTCAATGTATACCATTTGTCTGACTCTGTCCAACAGGGAGAGATGCTTATAGTCCCTAGCAGACTGTCCTGAAGCAAAGGGTGGAATGCAAATACATACTGATTTTCAAAAACACACCAATTTGAATCTAATTCCTGGCTTTTAGCATTCTTGAGTGGAATTCTGCAACCTTTGAGGCTAAGTTAGGTCAAGGTTGATGCTTCGAGTGGGAGGACATCTGAGTTTGTGCAAGAGAAGAAACAGCAAGCCAGATTGTAAATCTCCCAAGCACAGAAGAGATCCCACCTACCACAGGAAGCAACGGGGGAAGTCTCAGAGATTAATAAGCAACAGCATTATCTATCAATCTTCATGACAATGCTTGAAGGCAAGTAAAATGAATAGGTAAGCTTCACTCATTACTGAAATGACCAGGTGTAATGCAAGTAATATAGTGGAAAAGGTGTGAAAGGAAAAGGTGCAGTAATACAGTCCTACTTGACAGAACTCTCCATACATTAATTGCAGATGTAGAATTTTCAAAGCAATGACTTTTTAGTGCGCAAATTGAAGGCAGAATAGGAAAGTAACCTTACATTTACAGCAGTACAAATATTAAAACACCATTATTAAATAAAAGTGGATTTATAAATCTTTGCTACAAATTTGTAAAACAAACTCAGTTCTTTGTAATCTTGTTGCTTTTTAACAGGGATTAGAATGGATTATTCGAATTTACAATCAAAAACTGGACTGATATCAAGCATAATAATAATAATAATCTTTATTGCCACAAGTAGGCTTACATTAACACTGCAATGAAGTTACTGTGTAAAGCCCCGAGTCGCCGCATTCCAGCGCCTGTTCAGGTACACTGAGGGAGAATTCAGAATGTCAAATTACCTAACAGCACTCCTTTTGGGCCTTGTGGGAGGAAACCGGAGCACCTGGAGGAAACCCACACAGACACAAACACTTTACCAAGATGGCGCCGGAGCGAGGCAACTCTCTGCGAGCTCTCACAAACAGATCCACTTTTTACTTAACTTATACTCGTTCTAATCTTTTAAAAATTAATTCTAAACCTATTACTACTAACCTCTCTCTTTTATGTTGTGTTGCCCTATTATGTATTTTCTTTTATTCCCTTTTCTTCTCATGTACTTAATGATCTGTTGAGCTGCTCGCAGAAAAATACTTTTCACTGTACCTCGGTACACATGACAATAAACAAATCCAATCCAATCCAATCCAAGACCGGGGGAGAACATGCAGACTTTGCACAGACCATGACCCAAGCCAGGAATCAAACCTGCGACCCTGGCGCTGTGAAGCGACAGTGCTAACCACTGTGCTACCGTGCTGCCCATAGAATCATAGAATCCCTACAGTGCAGAAGGAGGCCATTCAACCCATCAAGTCTGCACTGACCCTTCAAAAGAGCACTCCCCCATCTACATGTGCTATCCCCATAACTCCGTCACCTAACCTGCGCATCCATGGACACGAAGGGGCAATTTAGCATGACCAAGCCACCTAACCTGCATATCTTTAGACTCTGGGAGGAAACCGGAGCACCCAGAGAAAACCCACGCAGACATGGGGAGAATATACAAGCTCCACACCGATAAGTGACTCAAGGCCAGAATTGAACCCGGATCCCTGGCGCTATGAGGCAGCAGTGCTAACCACTATCCTTATACCCATTGATATAACCATTGAGGTTATATCACCAAAATGGAATGAATGCTGATATTAATTAAATCAAAGTCCTAGACATACAAAAGAGGATTACGGCCAGAGAATCCAAATTCCCGACGAAATCAGGCGCGGCGCTGCTTTCGCGATGCTCCACCCCCTCCAATGTATCGACGGCCTCATGCCATTGCCTGAAGCCCGACCCCGATACTCTGCCTCTGAACCGGCCGAGTTTCCAATGTGTGGTATCATCCGTCGGGAACTCAGCATGGCGGCTGTGGACTCAATCCAGCGCCGCCACAGTCGGGGAGGGCTGATCCGCAGGCGGGGGGGGGGGGACACTCTTCGGGGCTGGGGGAACTGTGGTGGGGTGGTCAGGGGTTCACGAGGCCGCCGAAGGGGACCCAGCAATTCTCCGGGGTATATCGGCAGCTAGAGCCGAATGCCCTATGCTGCCATCCTGCTTGCCCCAGTAAAATGGGAAATGGTGGCCATTTTGCGCCAGTTATACTGGCGTAAAACAGCACCGTTCCAACACTGGCATGGGGACAAAGCCCCAGAATTGGAGAATCCAGCCCCATATTTATCCTCGAGGCTGAGAAATTCTAGATTTGAGATAACTAACAATCATTATGACAGAGCCACTGGTCACCTTGAAGTTTAACAACAGCCAAGAAACAGGCTGATGTGACCTCCATAATCAAAAAGGATGACAAAATAGACACAGGTAACTACAGACCCATTACTTGAACTTCAATACTTGTAAATTATCAATTGAGGAGTATGGTTGAGAATTAATAGCAACCAAATAAACTTGGGCGATCTTGCCTTCCTAATCTCTTTTTTGTTTCTGAAGTGGTAACTCAGAATAATTGTGGTAGGCCCTCCAATATGTTGTAGACACACATGCAAAACATATTTAAAGTTGCACCCTGATTCATTAGAGTTATCCTTAAAATAATTCCCTTACCTGTTACATTTGCAGTCTTTTACATGCTATTGGGTCAGATTTGGTGCACCAGATTCTTCTGTGCCCAAGTGGAGTGTCCCAAATTTTCCTAAATGTATTGGAAGTGGACCTGCAAACTTGTTTAAACTTCAACATCTTTTGATGGCTTACTTTCCCATTAACCATTGCTAATTTTGATGCTGGCTCAGCCCCAAACATCAACACACTTACATCTGAGTATATTTTATATCACTACTCCAGCTCAACTGGACACAATCAGAAGGTGCAGTTCTGGTAGCACATCTGCTTCCATAGGATTTGCAAAACATTATGTGAATGGTGAATTAATTTTCCCAGCCTCAATAATTCATTATACTGTTCTGCTGAAATGACAATTTTCCCTAAGCTCACATGGATACTCTGGGGACGAATAATCAGCAAATCAGTTCTGCTCACCCTACTTAATTTCAATACATTTACAACGGTCCACAAATTGGGGCACTTATTTCATCCAGAAATCTGTTATCGCAATTTGCTCTTAAGTACTTGCTTTTGACCCATTGCAAACATTACATAAAGGATGTAAAGCTCTAAGGTTACTGACAGGAATCTCTACAAATTACCTTTAACTGGAAAGCTGTCAGCGCTAATTGGGTTTAGAGAATACTGAACCAAATTAGCGCATCTTCATTTAGGTTCTCACCAATTCACACTATCTACATGTATGGGCAAGAAGCTATGAATCTTTGAAGCAATAATTTCTTCTGTGGAAAATGTATTTGAACACCAATATTCCCCTTTGACACTGCAGAAGGGAATTTCTCTTAATTAAAAAAAATCCTTAATGCTGTGCCCATTTTACCATACTATAACTATAGATGCTAATGCAACATACATCAATTATATAAATGGCCATTCCTTAAACCGTGTCAGTCGGTAATATTAAGCTTCAACACATGTACCTGTTGGATTATAGTGCCCCCGGGTTTGTGTCTAGTTACTGCTACTGCTATATTCAGGAGACTGCACAACTTTCCATTTTGTCAGTCACAGGTGATGAAGAAGGGTACCACATAGTTTCTTACACAAGAAGAAACTATGTGGTACCCTTCTTTATCACCTGTGACTGACAAAATGGAAAGTTGTGCAGTACATAATCTCCTCCTTCAAAGTACTTCATAACTCATGATCTCAAACCCCCCTCTGTCAACCATGAACAAAATCTTTTCCTGAAACAGGATGCTCCCAATTACAATTAATTCCAAAACTTCAACACACCACCTTCATGATCGAATTAAATGTACACAAACAGAGCAAAAGACTTGTCACAAGAGGGACTCAGATGGAGGTGGCTCTTTGGTCCACTTGATTTAATCCTTTGCTATGAGATGAAGAGGCCGAAATCAGAGGAATGTGTGATGAATATAAAAATTGTTATGTATTTTATGTTTGTGGCCGTAATGTTATTTCAAACCCCTGGTTTAAAATACATACAGGCCGTATGTCTGTTGAAGCTGTAATTAAAGAGTTGCAAAAGGTGAGGTAATCATTCATTCCAATCACTTATTTAGTTAGAGATAAAGGCCTAATTGAAATATTTTTATATTTTGGATGGTCCAGGAGTGTAGGTAATGAAATGAAATGAAAATCGCTTGTCACAAGTAGGCTTTAAATGAAGTTACTGTGAAAAGCCCCTAGTCGCCACATTCCGGCGCCTGTTCGGGAGGCTGTTACGGGAATTCATGTTGGTAATTTATGAGGCAGTGATGTTTAGTCCTAGCTTAGTGGGAAACAGATTATGTAATTAATGGGAGGAGCCAGGTCGGTCTGTAGTTTTGCAGCCTGTTATATGAGTTTAAGTTGAACAGCAGTTTGCCATAGAATTTGAGTCTGAGGAGGCAGGAGTGTACAGGATCTGCTCGTGAAAGGATCTCTCTCCAAAGGTCTCCACACAGCTAAGCACGTAACCTGTTTTGTTAACTATTTATAGGTGGTATTTGAAGTTGATTGGATTGCTTATTTGCGGTTTGTGGCATGTGTAGATAATAAGTTTAGGGGCACGATTCTCTGGCCATGTTGCGCTTGAGCGAGACCACAACACGGCTGGAGAATCCCGCGAGAGCCACTCCTGCGGGATTCCCGGCAGCTCCGCGCCTCACAGGATTCACCCAAGTCCTGCGAGGCTTCGGATTCAGAACTCTGCCCAAAAGGGGCAGGACCAAATGCGGTCATGGGAATAGGTCTTAAACCTACTTAAGGCCTCCCTACTTGATATCCACCAGCCCCCCTCGATTCTCCGGCCTCCCCAGGAAGGCTGCAGCCGGGTGCCAATCAGTGCTAGTCCACAAGAACACGAACCAGGTGGAACGACATCCAGGCCATGGGAGGCCTCTGGGTAATCAGGATCAGTGCAGGTGGCCCCCTGGCCTTCCCCCTGGAATGTGGGCACCTTGGCACTGCCAACCTAGCACTGGCAAGGTGCCCAGGTGGCACTGCCAAGCAGGCTGCAGCACTACCAAGGTGCCATGGTGGCATTGCCAACGGTTGGAGCCTGAGGGGGGGCATTCCCAAGAAAGGAGGGTGGATGGAGGATTTGAAGGGTGTGTGTGTGTGTGCGCAGAACAGGTAAGTAGGGGCCTCCAGGAGGTTGGGAGGGGAGCCCTGGATGAGAGGGGGTGCTATAAGGGGGCTTGGGGGGGGGGGGACTGAAGAGGGAACCCCCCATAGCGGGGTGTCCTTACTTGGGAGATGTGGGATAGAGCCCATTTGTGTGGGGGGTGATATTGCTTATGGGTGATGTGTGTTGGGGACCCACAAGCTCACTTCAAAATCGCAGCCCAATCTCTGGGTTCAGCTCCCCAATGCTAAGTGTGGGCTAAACCGGTGAGAAACTCCCCATGGTCCAAAAGAGTGACTAAGTATCATTGAATAGTGGTGGGAAACACACCAGCAGAGCTGGTTGGAAATTCCCTGAAAAACCCATCACAAATGAACTTAGAAACTTAGAATTGCACCCTATGCTTTTCCTTCTCTTTAAGAACTGTTTAACTGTTAATTGTAAAACTATTTTTTTGATGTTAATGTGATTAATCCCGTGTTTAAATGAAAGTTTATTTTAATATAAAAGATACTTATTGGTCGGCGCCATCACTCTTGGGGTGAAGTATCTTTTCCTAACAGTTTTACGAATTTGGTGTTCTCGACTGGAATCCTAACAAATGTTAACTTCTCAATAATGCTGCAGGGCTTTTTGAGGCACTAGGGATCCGAGAGCCAATGTGGTGAGGGCAGGATTGCACTTGATGTAGGCTAGGATAAGGGCAGCTGTGTTTTGGATGAGATTAAAGTTTGTGGAGTTTGGGAGACCATGCAGCACAGCATTGAACAATCAAGTCTGGAAGTGACAAAAATACAGATGAGCTTTTCAGCAACAAATGGGTGAGGCAGGAGTTGAAGCAGCTGATCATATGGAGGTGGAAATAGGTAGGTGGTCTTCTTCAAAAAGAGGTTGTGGGGTTATAAGCTCAACATGAGGTCAAATAGGACAGCAAGGCTGTGAAAGTCCGGTTCAACAAAAGTAGTCAAAGATGGACAGGTGTAATTAGGTCAAGGGCAGAGTTTGTGGCAAGGGTGAAGAAGGCAGCTCGTGTCTTCCCGGTGTTTAACTGGAGGAAGTTGCAGCTCATCCAGTCTGAGTTTCAGTGCTTTTTCTAAAGATTTGGACTGAACTAATTTGGCAATATACCCAGCATGCTTTGATTTCTCACCTCACACCACTTGGACCTGTTGGACAACAGTCTCACGTCTCTCGAACTTTCCCTAAAGACTTCCTCACTGATCATTTTCACTTCCAGTAAACAAAACTTCTACCTTTGCCTACACAAAACTTAATTTATAAACTTAGCCAACCTCCCTTTGTAAAACACTGGCTGTAGCTTCTCAATCCACAATCCCACTTCCAGCTTGGTGTCATGCATCAATTTGGATATGTGTGTTACAAAGAGGTGCTTATATCAAGTGTTGATTTTTAGTTCATCAGCTGGATACATGAATTGGACTTTTATGAAGGCAGATTTTTTTTTGAAACAGACTAAAGCGCTGCCAACCTACACCAGGATACCCAACATCAATTTAAATTTCTGTATATATCCAACATTCCAACCCTAAGGGGAAGAGACAGCAAGTGTGCAAAACTCACCAAAGACAATGAAGCTGATGCCTCCCCCCCTACTCTCTGCCAGGGATAATGGAAGACCTCCCTTTCCTGGCTTCGTGAAAAAATATCTATGGAAGCCACCTACAGTATTCAACAGCTGAATACAAACTATTCAAACGTTAACTACGTGGAAAAAAATATGATTTTAAGACCGCATTCCAGACAAGCTAATTGAGTTATAATTGGAGAATACAATTATATCTGAATTACTGCTAGTTGCAGCGGGATCACATCACCAGCCCAGATCAATTGTGTGGCTTTAAGCACATGGGTTTCACAGAACACAAAGCAGTTAAGCCACTCTCTCTCTCGAACAAACTTGAACCCTGTACGCTAATTTGATTTTAATCTCCATTCTGCAGCAGAGATTTCTTAAAGAAAGAATTCAGCTACACAACAATGTCGCCAGGAAGGCAGAAAGACCATCTATATCTTTAAACCACTGTGGCACTGCAAGCAAGACAGATTCAGCCAACAGATACTCCAAGCTATAAGAACTGCAAACTTTTTTTGTTTCTTGTGGACAACAATTTGGCCAAATCTATCCCTTATTCTGTAGCCTATGCACACGTGTGTATGTGCATGTATGTGTGTGCGTGCGAGTGAGGGGGGGGGGGGGGGGGGGGGGTCATCATTTCTACCCAGGTTTGTTTTAGCGTAATCAAACTAACCTTGAGGAAACCTGTCCAGCTAGTTCTATTATGATCACAGCACGTAAACAGTTAATTGCACTCTAAATTAGCAAACAAATTAACTTTTTTAAAAGCCTGCCGTGGTCAAACGAGGAGGGGGAAAAGCGGAGAACCTTTTAATCCCTCCTCACTGGGTCGTGACACCAGAGTCTGCAATGCAGCAAACCCAATTTCTGCATTATGGTAATGTGAATTTTGTTCGAGATTTAAAGCAGTTCAATCTCAATACACTAATAAAACTATCCCTTCAAATTGAAATTATGTACAGTATTTTTTTGTGAATATGGCAGGCATTTTAACACGTTTAAAAGTAATATAATGTACTCAACCATGATAATCAACGTGGTGGCCTGCTGTGTACAGCAATAGATGTCATTTAATTTCTATCTGTTGCACTGGCATATTCTCCTCATTCACCCAGCCAGGTGTTATAATGATAATCTTTATTAGTGTCACAAGTAGGCTTACATTAACACTGCAATGAGTTACTGTGAAAATCTAGTCGCCACACTCCCGTACCTGTTCGGGTACATGGAGGGAGAATTCAGAATGTCCAATTCACCTAACAAGCACGTCTTTCAGGACTTGGGGGAGGAAACTGGAGCACCCGGAGGAAACCCACGCAGACACGGGGAGAACTTGCAGACTCCGCACAGATAGTGACCTAAGCGGGTATTGAACCCAGGACCTTGGCACTGTGAAGCAACAGTGCTACCATGCCCCCAAGCGGGAGCATGCTAAATTGATAAGCTTTTTTAAAAAAGTTCTGGTAATTACTCAATATATCTTGAAGAGTTGAGAATGAGATTAAATAATTCCCATGTATCTTTTAACTTGATACTTCACCTGCCTAGCAGGTAAGCAATAACAAGGTGGTTCCAATTCCAAATGAACTGCAGCTCATTAATCCACAGGTTCCACACTCTACACGTTTCTCAGATCCACAATCACTGGAATTCCAACCCATGCTGGTGTCACCTCTGGACTCATTTTCTCCAAAGTCTTCCTTGCTGGCCTCACATCTTCCTTCCAGAAGACATAGGAGCTGAATTCGGCCATTCAGCCCATCGAGTCTGCTCCGCCATTCGATCATGGCGGATATGTTTTTCATCTCTATTCTCCTTCCTTCTCCCCATACCCCCTCATCCCCTTCCTTCTCCCCATACCCCCTCATCCCCTTCCTTCTCCCCATAACCCCTCATCCCCTTATTCAAGAACATACCTTCATAGTTTCCTTTGTTTAGATTTAGGACTTAATTTTGGATTGGACTTCTTCTATAGCTGGTTTAGCTCAGTGGGCTAGACAGCTGGTTTGTGATGCAGAACAAGGCCAGCAGCGCGGGTTCAATTCCTGCACCAGCTGAGAATTTTGAATTCTCTCTCTGTGTACCCGAACAGGCGCTGGAATGTGGCGACTCGGGGCTTTTCACAGTAACTTCATTGCAGTATTAATGTAAGCCTACTTGTGACAATAAAAGATTATTTATTTATGAACTGTTCGAAAATAAACCATGCATTCCCTGTCCCAATTTCTGCTCAATGACGTCAGCTCCCTATTACTGACAACATTTGAGGTTCACCTTACCCAGTCTCTTTGGGATTTACATTCTCACCCCACATGTCCACATGTTCTGTCCATTTGTTCATCTCCCCGACACTGTCTCATTCGCCTTCGTCACCACTTGTGCACCATAACGCCACAAACCCATTTGCATTCCCCCCCAGCCCCATTCTAGTACATCCTCGCTTTAGCAAAGTCTAATGTTAGCCAACTGATCATAGACTGTAAATGAGTCAGTCATTTCACATTTTACCAGTGACCTTTCGGCAGTCTCAGTGCACTAAATGACATTTGGCTGGAAATGGTTTTGTTGTTGGGCGATAATTCTGCCAAAAATAGAAGTATCCACTGAGAGTGAACAACTGTATAACTTTTCTGCTGTTTCTTTTGAACACCCTTTACAAAAACAGCATTTTTCATCTCTTCGGGAGGGAGCCTGCAAATGACTCTTGCATGTTTACTTAGAAATAAAATTATACAAATCCAGGCTTCGCGAGAGCGGAGAAGACTTGCAAGTAAAGAGGGGAAGAAGGAAAATCTTTTCTCTTGAAACTCTGAAAAATAGAACACTCTTCTGACCAGAGAACTGATAGCCAGCAGCATCTCCTTTGTCGTGATGTAAAACATAAGTGTGTCAATATAGCATCTATAAAGTCAACAATGGCACTGAATGTTCATTGGACTGAATGGCCTATATTTTGCAATCAGTGGTGAAGCGATGGTGCCTCACCAGTGACAGACCACAAAGAAAGCGTTCTACAAAGATTTAGCAATCTTTGTGGTAAGGATTTTGTCTTTGCCAATGCTAATCTGAAGCTGGCACCAGGATGTCATCAAACCGTCAAGCAGCCAGTCATGTTGAAGAATTGTCACAGACAGCAAACCAGGAAGTAAACTGCACCAATCATCCTTCTCTTTTTATACATTTTACAGTCAATGAAATAAAGACTGTGGCAGACACATTAGAAGCAGAAATATCAAACTTTAAAATTAAGAACTATAAAATTTATCATGATGCATAAATTTGACATTATATAAATATAAAATGAGATTTCCAGGGCCAGAGAAGTTGCTCGGCAATAATTATGAGTAAGTAAATCACCAAAAAATCCAGTTATACCTCATTAACAAGACAGAACCTTTCTTTGGGGTTTCAACAGAGATACTACAGTGTAAAAAGGGGAATGTCTCATCAGTTGGTTGAGAAAGAGAAAACAAGAGAGTGAGAGAGACAACTCAGGGCTACTTCTATACAGTCAAGCCCTCCTCTTCATGGCTTTCTAATTGTAGGTACAGCTATCTGAATGTTTGGTCATTTTAGGAGTGCTATTTAAGTCACGTAAAATGCTGTTTGCTCTTTTTAAACTTACCCCATAGTTTCAACCCTCTCAATAATTAATTTGCGATATGAAACATGGTTTCCTAACACCTTTAGTTAATAAAAATCTATTTATCTATTAACAATTGGCCTTGCGTCAACTACCATTTTTGAAAGAGTTTCAGACTCCTACCATCTTTTCCATGTTGAAGTGTTCCTTTACTTCGTTAGTGAAAGGCCGGTCTCTAACTTTTTAAGCAACATCTCCTAATCCAAGAATCACCAACCAGTGGAAATAGTTAATTAATAAAATGCATAATGAATGTAAATAATACTAGTCTAAATCAGCTACTTAATATGAACAGCTCTCACATTAGATCCTACAATATTATATTGAGACTGTACACATACCACTTCAATATTAGAGGGGAAAATACTGCCCTTTTCTCAAAAAAACTGCTCTTGGTCATAAGAAAACCCTATTACTGATGCTGATATTAGCGAATGAGTACTTCACACATGCATATAGCCCACTGTCCACAGATGTGCTCATCAGTTATTATCGCCTGCAATAAATTCTAGCACCATTTAATTTAATAACAAGATGCCTTGTGCAACATCAGATGAAGTTTTTATGAGTTTGGAAAGTCAAATGTTTCCTATTATTCAATGTATTGTCTTGCAACAAATAAAAATGATGGCCATAATTGCACAATGGAAGATTAAATTCAGGATTTACACTCTTGTCTCCACATCAAGCAGTCATAGGCCTAACCCCAGTTCAGAAACTTGACCAGTGTGGTGTGGAATGAGGACGACACAGGTGGAGGTGGCCACAGGCTTGTTGTTAACAAGGGGGATACCAAAATATCCGTGATCAAAATATTCTGCCCAGAGCGTACAAATTCCATTTTGAAGTCAGATTTTAAAAATGCGCACTTCATGATAAACCAAGGCCCCATCTGCTCAGGTGGGGTAAAAGATCCCATGACACTAATAGAGGATGAGCAAACAAATTCTCCCAGTGTTCTGGCTAATATTTCTCTCTCAACCAACATCAGTAAGATTATTTGGTCATTTATCTCCTTACTGTGAGTAGAAATTACTGCTATGTGCAAATTGGCTGCCATGTTTCTCTACAGCAGTTATCACATTTCAAAAAGTAATTCATCAGATGTGGAGTGGTATGGAGGCACCCTAATGTTATGCAAAGTATTATATATCTGCATGTGCTGTCTTTTTAATAATCATACTAACTACCCATATTACAGAAAAGCAAACTCACACAGAAAATAACAGGGTAATAGATGAATAATAAAATGGCTGAGAGTACATCCAGTCTAAGCTCAAACATATCGCAGCCGTTTGAACTGCAGTTCCTGTGGTCCAAGTCCCTCAAACGCATTTCAGCTTTGCAGAACTCGTTATTTGTCATCAACTGCATAATATACACCACAACAGGTATCCTGGTAAAGTATGATGGATAATTTTCCAGTCAAAGTCCCTTTGTAGTCGCATGATGAAAAAGCAGCTGGAATCTTCACAAGACAATTACTTGCTGAGCTACATCAAACGAGATTCCTTTACATGGTAGGGGAAAAATGCAATAAAGAAATAGTTGAAGGATCTGTAAACCTGATGTGCCACATACAATTAATTGGATATGAACCCAAACAGGCTCATAAACCTCAGGTTTAAAATACAGCTGTTTTATTGCCTTTTACAAAGCAATTGTATGCATTGCATTAAGCAGCAGGTTTGGAATATATTGGCTGGCAGCCTCAGCCTTGGAATCATACTCCTTCAGCCTACCTGAGCAAGGTACCATTCCTCCTAATTAAGCTACAAGTTAATTTATCCCAAAGGAGAGATGTGGAGTGATTTGCTTTTGCCCTTCCCCATCACCTACTTCTCTTTATGGATGTCAAGCCTCGGTTGGTTGGACAGCTGGTTCGTGATGCAGAGCGAGGCCAGCAGCGCGGGTTTAATTCCCGTACTGGCTGAGGTTATTCATGAAGGCCCCGCCTTCTCAACCTTACCCCTGCCGAGGTGTGGTGATCCTCAGGTTAAATCACCACCAGTCAGCTCCCCCCTCAGAGGGGAAAGCAGCCGACGGTCAGAGAATCATAGAATTTACAGTGCAGAAGGAGGCCATTTGGCCCATCGAGTCTGCACTGGCCCTTGGAAAGAGCACCCTACCCAAGCCCACACCTCCACCCTATCCCAGTAACCCAGCAACCCCACTTAACCTTTTTGGAAACTAAGGGCAATTTAGCATGGCCAATCCATTCAAAGCCATTCAAAAGACTTGGGAATTTATTATTATAATTGGGAATTAATGGGGCAGCACGGTAGCACAAGTGGATAGCACTGTGGCTTCACAGCGCCAGGGTCTCATGTTCAATTCCCCGCTGGGTCACTGTCTGTGTGGAGTCGGCATGTTCTCCTTGTGTCTGCGTGGGTTTCCTCCGGGTGCTCCGGCTTCCTCCCACGCCCCAAAGACGTGCAGGGTAGGTCGATTGGCGATGATAAATTGTCCTTAGTGACCAAAAATATTAGGAGGGGTTATTGGATTATGGGCATAGGGTGGAAGTGAGGGCTTAAGTGGGTCGGTTCAGACTCGATGGGCCGAATGGCCTCCTTCTGCACTGTATGTTCTATGTTCTATCCACCTAACCTGCACATCTTTGGACTGTGGGAGGAAACCGGAGCACCCGGAGGAAACGCACGCAGACACGGGGAGAACGTGCAGACATCGCACAGACCGTGACCCAAGCCGGGAATCGAACCTGGGGCCCTGGAGCAGTGAAGCAACTGTGCTAACCACAATGCTACCATGCTGCCCACACAATGCTACCGTGCTACTGTGGCTATGGCGATATTTACTTAATTTGCTATATTTACTTACTTTGCTATACATCATTACATTTCAAACTATAGACAAATCCCTGGATCCGATTCACATTTATTTTGCTGTTTGGGAAAATAATTTTTTCACCGATTTCTTCAGGTCTTCCAGAAATTGATCATCAGGAAGGACGTCAATATGCTGAAACATTGTGGATGAAGTGGAACTTAACAAGGAGATGCAGAAGAGTGCCTAAGCAACTCAGATTTTACTTTCCATATATTACTTGATGGCATACCCTAGCTTAGAAATCTTGACTGGTCTTTCATCAGTCCTCACTCCGAAGGTCAGCCACACAAAGAATAATCAATAACCGCTAATTTCTCTTCTTCACTGGCCTCACTGCCTGCCCCATAGAAAGAGGCCAGGCCATGTTCTTGATAGTATCCATCCATGCCATCTTGGATCTTCCCTGTGCACATTTTCCAGGCATTCTTCCTTGCATTACTCCCCTCCTGCTTACATTGCATGTCCAAATGATGTCAGCTGCCTTGGCATCCCTGCCACAAACAAGTTTCTCTTAACACCAGCTTTCTCGAACACCCTCGCATTTGGCGGCTTAGCCGACTATGGCCCATGTCAAATCCGTCCGAAATCTTTCATTTCAAATGCTGTTATTCGAGCCTCGTCATTCTTCCCGAAGGTCTAGCTCTCACAGCCACACATAATTGTCACCGGCCACACAAGAACTTTCAGAAGATGATTTTTCATTGTAATCCAGATACTGTGACTACTCCATGCTATTTAAGTGAGTTCACAATCTTTGATAATTCAAGCCCAAATTTCTTTGGGAGACAGTGCACCTTGCAGAATGAGTGCCCCAAGATAGCGGGAGGTATCAATTTGTTCACGCTGAACTCCGTCGATCAGAATCTTGCAGGCATTTCCAACTATCCCCATCATCTTATCAACACTGATCAGGAGATTGTATTTTCAGTTAACTTCATCAAGACGATCCACCAACTTCTGTAGTTTATCTACTGGGGTGGCTCAGAATTATCAAGCTTTGCAAACAGTGAACACAAGCAACATCTAGGTATCTTTATCACTGATTTTCACCAATAAATTCCCAAGTCTTTTGAATGGCTTTGAGTTCGTCAACACTGACTTGAAGTTTCCCGAAGAGCCGAGACCACAGCCTTGTTATTAACAAAAGGGATATCCTGTATACAAAATTTGTAATATCTTGTGCAGAGCACAATGTTAAAATTGCATTTTAGCAACAACTGTCACATACTTTCAACAGATTTTTTTTTTACTGTTCACTTCATGCTGTGGTGATGTGCTATTTTAAACATTAATTTTAGCAGTCAAAATTTTTGCTGTGCACAGTCCAGTCATGAATACTATCTACATTTTGCTGTTAAAACAGGTTGACAGTGTTCTGTGACCATACAAACCTGTATTCATTACATTACTTTGGCAATAGAAACGTTGTCTGTGAACTGTGTAAATAATTACAGGTTGTCATTTAGCTTAACTGTGCATTCATCCTTTGCTTGTTTTAAAATGTATTGATTTCATAGAATTTTTCATAGAATTTACAGTGCTGAAGAAGGCCATCTGGCCCATCGAGTCTGCACCGGCCCTTGGAAAGAGTGCCCTACCCAAGCCCACACATCCACCCTATCCCCATAACCCCACTTAACCATTTTGGACATTAAGGGCAATTTAGCATGGCCAATCCACCTAACCCGCACATCTTTGGACTGTGGGAGGAAACCGGAGCACCTGGATGAAACCCACGCACACACGGGGAGAACATGCAGACTCTGTATAGCACCGTCAATATGACGAGAGGCAGGTTGAGGTAATGTCAATTGAAGGCTTTATTAAGCAGAACTTTATCCCCAGCAGCGTAGTTACAGAATGCAACTGCTGAGGGAAATGGAGGGAAAAACTGGGTTCTTATACAGGCATTTCTGGGTGGAGTCCAGTAGGTGGCAGATCCTATCAGGACCTGGCATCCCTCCACCAATAGCCTGTCGACACGTGGTGTACCGTATTACCCCTAATACATACCACCACACTTTGCACAGACAGTGACCCAAGCCGGGAATCGAACCTGGAACCCTAGAGCTGTGAAGCAACTGTGCTAACCACAATGCTACCGTTCTGCCCTGATGTTCAAAATAAAAACTGATTTTCCCCCCCCCCCACCTCATTTTCTACTAATGTGCTATGATTTTGGGGACTAGTTATTTATTCACTGATTTCCCCCCCCCCTGCTTTTGTTGCCAAAATAAGAACAAACACCCAAAACAAACAGAAATTTAAAATCACCAATAAGCACATTTTAAATGATCCTTAACAATATGCTGCCACTCCATGATCAAAACATTCTAAGCACCAATATATTGTCCCAACCATCGGTAGCATTTAAAATTGGCAATTTCTGTACCCCATGATGGAACTTTCCAATTGCAGAAAAGCAAACTCAAAAAGCAAACTCAAAATTCGAAGCCACAAATATTCCACTGCCAGAAACATCAGAGCTCATTACTGGCCAACTGCAAAGAAGCATACTTAAATAAATCCAGAGAGTTAATGTTCTGAAAATTTGCAAAAGCACAAAAGCATCAATTACATGCCCGCTGCTAATTCATCAATCCCACATTGCCATCTGTAAGGAATTAGATAGTCACATAAACAATGCACAGTTGCCTGATTCTATGTTATTGCTACAAAAAAAAAAATCACCTCAGGGTTACACTTTAATTCCTCTTTACAGCGAAACAACTCAGTATGCGGTTATGCAAGCTGCCCCAGTGCCCACTGAATGAATTACTCAGCCCAATATAAGTCGCTCAGTGCTCCTCCTTGGCAGTACTTGAAAATTTCTAAGTAGGAAACAGCTATCAAAATGTGTGCATCGTGTAGTCTTTGTAGTATAAGGGGTCAATTCTGTGACGATAGGTAGACTATCATCTGTATATATGATTCATCTGTATATAATATAAACAGATCTTCATCATCTGTATGTGTATTATAAGTTATATGTTTTACTGTTGTCATTTTAGCATCCTACCTGTAGGTGGTGCGAGTATGCAGGCACAGGACTCAGACGCACCATGGTGGTCAGGCAGAAGGTGTTCGTCTGGAGTGTGTAGCAGTCGCATATGAGAGTACCTCTGTAGCTTCTTAGTGTTAGTTCGTGTTAAATCATTAGTTTCCACTGTTTCTATCTTTGACATTGTAATAACCCTTAGGTAGTAATAGTTCGCAATAAATAGTTCTATTTAACTCCAAGTCTGATGTTCTTTGTTAAGACGACCGAATCATGATCCATCGTCGGCATATCAAGAGAACATTACAAATTCCAACTGTGAATGAGCAGTGCTCCGAAAGCTAGTGATTCAAAACAAACCTGTTGGACTTTAACCTGGTGTTGTCAGACCTCTTACTGTGCTCGCCCTAGTCCAACGCTGGCATCTTCACATCATGGCTACATCATCACAGGAAGTGATGCAATGTCTCATGATCTTACTCTCTGGGCAACACGGTAGCATAAGTGGATAGCACTGTGGCTTCACAGCGTCAGGGTCCCAGGTTCGATTCCCTGCTGGGTCACTGTCTGTGCGGAGTCTGCATGTTCTCCCCGTGTCTACGTGGGTTTCTTCCGGGTGCTCCCGTTTCCTCCCACAGTCCAAAGACGTGCTGGTTAGGTGGATTGGCCATGATAAATTGCCCTTAGTGACCAAAAAAGGTTAGGAGGGATTATTGGGTTACAGGGATAGGGTGGAGGTGAGGGCTTAAGTGTGTTGGTGCAGACTCGATGGGCTGAATGGCCTCCTTCTGCACTGTATGTTCTATGTTCTCTCTTCTCTCTTGTTGACCGCATGGCAAGATGAAGCCAGAGTAAGCTGGTTCTCGATAACATTTGTGTTTTCCTTACTCCAACAGACTCTGTAGATATTCTGTGTTAGCACAACGAGACAAAGAATATTATAGTCCTCTGCATGCATTTACACACCGTTCAAATTATTGTCCGTTTGTCATTTTTTTGGGGGTGGGGGGTTAACAGAAATGAAAATGAATGATGGCCTAAATATTCCAATAGGGCTACAGTTGAAAAAAGTTGGAGACCGGTACTCTTATAAAAGCAAGCAGGAACGACATTGGCAGAGATGGATTAAGTGCTCAATCAAAAGTGGCGGAGCGTGCAATCAGGACAAAGGGAGGTGAGAAGCCACAGTCACATCCATTGTAGCCCAGTATCATACATAAGATGGAAGCTGGATTGGAGACTAAACCACAAGCATGGATTAAAAGTCTTATCAATACTCTTGACACTGATACAAGTGAATGAATTTGTGGATTGCTCTAAATATATCAATTATGCACACAAAGTGGTAGCTACAAGAATTGAGAAAGTTGAAGAAAATCAACATACTAAAGAGGAAAAGGCAACTGGAGCAGTTACATAAAAGTGAACAGGAATACCATTTCCTGTTCGGTAGCACTGTAGCACAGTGGGGGTGGCATGGTAGCACAGTGGTTAGCACTGTCACTTCACAGCTCCAAGGCCCCAGGTTTGATTCCCGGCTTGGGTCACTGTCTGTGCGGAGTCTGCACGTTCTACTCGTGTCTGCGGGGTTTTCTCTGGATGCTCCGGGTTCCTCCCACAGTCCAAAGATGTGCAGGTTAGGTGGATTGGCCATGCTATATTGTCCTTAGTGTCCAAAAAGGGGGTGGATGGGGTTGCTGGGTTGCAGGGATGGATGGAGGTGTGGGCTTAGGTGGGGTGCTCTTTCCAAGGGCCGGTGCAGATTCAATGGGTCGAATGGTCTCCTTCTGCACTGTAAATTCAATGATTCTATGATTCCCACCATCCAACACAAAATGCACATAGAATCAATAAAGCACTGGAGACGGACTTAAATCTTTTTAAGACACGATGGCTAAATTTGTAAATGTTTTGTAGTTGTTAACAATTTAAAACAAATGGCCTTCTGGACTATGCTATTTTTAAACCTGCATTTTTATGGTGAATCATAAATTAAACAGGTCATGTTAATTAAAGTCACTCTATAATGGATAGTAGACACCCACCTTCCTGATTTAAAACTATCCACAAGTATTAAAATCCAATGTCCCTACTTGCAAAGTCTTGAGTGCAGTACATCATCCATTGCTAAATTGAGTTTCCTTTTGTATGTCATGCAGACATCCATTCAGAATTCTGCAGCAAAATGCTTAAAGTTGTCCTCAATGCATTTTAATCTGTAGCGAATGAGATGAAAACCCAATCTGCAACACAATGCATCAATACGCAATCGCACTTAAAAGGAGGGAAAGTTTCAAGGGAGTACTTTAAGTGTAAAGTACTGCCTATCTTCAGAATTTTAAAGCTAAAAGCCAAACAGAACTTAATTTCCCTTCCCATGGAGACCTGCTATCTCAGATCTCCTCGTTCAACTGGAATCATTCCAAAGATGTACATTGGAGCAGATTTGTTCACAAACATGGACATGCTTGTGCTCCAGGATGGTATGGATGCTGATTCAGTGTCAACTAAGCCGGATAAATAGGAATGCCTGAAAGGATCCAGACCTCTCCCAAAGCATGGACATTGAACTTGATGAATGAAGACACAATGGGTAACTCTTCACCTGCCCCACCCCAACCAATGAAATAATCATAAGTTTCATACTGTACATCACAGTAGTTATTAAGCCAGAGTTAAACTACCCAAGGATCACCTGAGTGACTGTGATCGCAAATTGTATATGATTGAATCATAACACTCGGGCAATCATGGGATACATGACAGAATTAGAAAGCACATCTTGTAACTCATTCTTGATGCAAGAACAAGAGTATTTAACATAGAACATTACAGCGCAGTACAGGCCCTTCGGCCCTCGATGTTGAGCCGACCTGTGAAACAACTCTCAAGCCCATCTACACTATTCCCTTATCGTCCATATGTCTATCCAATGACCATTTGAATGCCCTTAGTGTTGGCGAGTCCACTACTGTTGCAGGCAGGGCATTCCACGCCCTTCCTACTCTCTGAGTAAAGAACCTGCCTCTGACATCTGTCTTATATCTATCTCCCCTCAATTTAAAGCTATGTTCCCTCGTGCTAGACATCACCATCCGAGGAAAAAGACTCTTACTGTCCACCCTATCCAATCCTCTGATCATCTTGTATGCCTCAATTAAGTCACCTCTTAACCTTCTTCTCTCTAACGAAAACAGCCTCAAGTCCCTCAGTCTTTCCTCATAAGATCTTCCCTCCATACCAGGCAACATTCTGGTAAATCTTCTCTGCACCCTTTCCAATGCCTCCACATCCTTCCTATAATGCAGCGACCAGAATTGCATGCAATACTCCAAATGCGGCCGCACCAGAGTTTTGTACAGCTGCAACATGACCTCATGGCCCCGAAACTCAATCCCTCTGCCAATAAAAGCTAACACACCGTACGCCTTCTTAACAACCCTCTCAACCATTGTACATGGACACCGAGATCTCTCTGCTCACCCACACTGCCAAGAATCTTCCCATGAGCCCAGTACTCTGTCTTCCTGTTATTCCTTCCAAAATGAATCACCTCACACTTTTCTGCATTAATCTCCATTTGCCACCTCTCAGCTCAGCGCTGCAGCTTATCTATGTCCCTCTGTAACTTGTAACATCCTTCCGCACTGTCCACAACTCCACCGACTTTAGTGTCATCTGCAAATTTACTCACCCATCCTTCTACGCCCTCCTCCAGGTCATTTATAAAAATGACAAACAGCAGTGGCCCCAAAACAGATCCTTGTGGTACACCACTAGTAACTGGACTCCAGTCTGAACATTTCCCATCAACCACCACCCTTTGTCTTCTTCCAGCTAGCCAATTTCTGATCCAACCTGCTAAATCACCCTGAATCCCATGCCTCCATATTTTCTGCAGTAGCCTACTGTGGGGAACCTTATCAATCGCTTTACTGAAATCCATACACACCACATCAACTGCTTTACCCTGATCCACCTGTTTGGTCACCTTCTCAAAGAACTCAATAAGGTTTGTGAGACACGACCTACCCTTCACAAAACCGTGTTGACTGTCTCTAATCAAATTATTCCTTTCCACATGATTATACATCCTATCTCTTATAAACCTTTCCAAGATTTTGCCCACAACAAAAGTAAGGCTCACTGGTCTATAGTTACTGGGATTGTCTCTACTTCCTTTCTTGAACAAGGGGACAACATTTGCTATGCTCCAGTCTTCTGGCACTATTACTGTAGACAAAGATGACTGAAAGATCAAAGCCAAAGGCTCAGCAATCTCCTCCCTAGCTTCCCAGAGAATCCTAGGATAAATCCCATCCGGCCCAGGGGACTTATCTATTTTCACACTTTCCAGAATTGCTAACACCTCCTCCTTATGACCCTCAAGCCCTTCTAGTCTAGTAGCCTGAATCTCAGTATTCTCCTCGACAAAATTATTTTTTTCCTGTGTGAATATTGACGAAAAATATGCATTTAGCACCTCTCCTATCTCCTCGGACTCCACGTACAACTTCCTGCTACTGTCCTTGACTGGCCCTACTCTTACCCTTCTTTTATTCATTATAGTCATTCTTTTATTCCTGACATATCTATAGAAAGCTTTCGGGTTATCCTTGATCCTACCTGCCAAAGACTTCTCATGCCCCCTCCTGGCTCTTCTTAGCTCTCTCTTTAGGTCCTTCCTAGCTAACTTGTAACTCTCGAGCCCCCGAACTGAACCTTCATGTCTCATCTTTACATAAGCCTCCTTCTTCCTCTTGACAAGTGTCTTGACTGCTTTAGTAAACCACGGTTCCCTTGCTCAACCACTTCCTCCCTGCCTGACAGGTACATACTTATCAAGGACACGCAGTAGCTGTTCCTTGAACAAGCTCCACATTTCCATTGTGCCCATCCCCTGCAGTTTTCCTCTCCATCCAATGCATCCTAAGTCTTGCCTCATCGCATCATAATTGCCTTTCCCCCAGATATAACTCTTGACCTGCGGTATATACATATCCCTTTCCATCACTAAAGTAAACGTAATCGAATTGTGGTCACAATCACCAAAGTGCTCACCTACTTCCAAATCTAACACCTGTTCTGGTTCATTACCCAGTACCAAATCCAAAATGGCCTCGCCTCTCGTTGGCCTATCTACATACTGTGTCAGGAAACCCTCCTGCACACATTGGACAAAAACGGACCCATCTAAAGTACTCGAACTATAGCGTTTCCAGTCAATATTTGGAAAATTAAAGTCCCCCATAACAACTACCCTGTTGAATTTCATGTGTTTTCTTCGGTCTGACTGCCTGCTGCAATTCATTGAATTCTTCTGAATGATACCTTAGTCTTTGTTCTCTTAATGTCAGTCATCTTAAGACATTCCCATCTTGTCCAGGTTTTCTCCTGGCAGAGTTGAGATGTTCACTCCTTGGTGTCCTTCTTCAACTGCAATATATCCAGCTAAAACCTTACAAGGCCCCAGTTCCTAAGCAACTACATCTAGTTTATTTACTCTTCGCAACGTAGCCCTCTCTAAGCACAATAGAAACACAGTTGGAACTGAACCAACCCCCACACATACAAACATCTTTGTCCAACATGAATCTAGCTATAGGTTTTATATTCTTTCCACTGAAACGTTAAATTAAAGCCACTTAAAACTATACCTTATTTCTAATATTTACCAATACAAATATAAATCCCTTAGAACTACCTTTATTTTCTTCACAACTTCGTTAAGTGAAACATTGAAAGGCAAATTGTACTGAAAAACCTTACATACGTTTAAATGCATTTTGAACGTAAGCAGGAATGATATTCATATTTCATCAGCAGGACTTCCTAATGGCTACTTGCATGATCCTGCACCAAAAAGCAGGTCACAGGTTTGATCCATGATCTGCAATGAGTTAAGATGGCTCAGGCAGTAACAACATGCAGCTCAGTGTTCCGCTCCTCATTGTTTTTCAGTGATTCATCCTTCTCTGAAAAAATGGTGCCAGCAAGGCCCATGGACGAAGGATCCACAGGCCTACTCTGTTGAAGCTTACACATGAAGATTGTTCACTTGGACAAGATAATGGAGGGCTGATGTGCTGATGAAACTGTACCAAAACACGAGTCAGTGCTTTCAGGAGAGAAGATGAATACGTAGAAGTCTCTACATATAGTTCATAAAGAAACTCGTCAAAGTAATGAAGGTGACAAAAGGATACATTATGAATGTGTCTCAGTACATTTACAATCAACCTCTCTTCTAATCAATATTGCACAAGTATTTATAATCTGCAAATCACATTCTATCTTTCTGGGCAAAATTCATCTTTTTTAATGCCGATTTCTTATCAAGTAAAAAGGTAAAGTTGCAGTGCTCAGGTCAAAACAAGATACAGTAGGAAAGGTCGTGGTGCCTGGTACCGAACTGAGAAAAGCTATACAGGGCGGTTGTTGTGGTGCGATGTAGTATGATGAGGCAGAGTTAAATCACAACGGTGATTTATTAACAAACTGGTAACTAGCTATACATATAAGCACAACACCAAAACAGATCCAGGACTTAGTTCCCCCTAACCGAACCCTGACACCCAATAGGCCCACGTTCGCGTGTTCCATCTCCATCAGTCCCGGGTGGGTCATGTGGCCCATGAAGAATCGCCCCTTGAAGGGCCCACGTTATTTCCACGGTGTTTTATCCACACCCAGTGAAGGGTTTGGAGACAGGGATGGCATTTAATCGATAGGTATGGACCATGCCACTTTCTAGCCTCCACCCTGATTAAGTCCATGGTGGGAAGGCGCAAAGACATCTTTCCCACTCCTCATCAATTGAGGCTATTAAGGGGAAATTAATGCCTATTTATAGGCCTCTTCCTGTCAGCACAGGCATTACCCTAGCAGTGGGCAGACTTGTCACCACGTGGGGAGCACAAGCGAACCTGTGTAGGTTGCTTGTGGTCTTCCTGTGGTTGGGGGGGGGGGCGTTTCTCGTTCAAAGGTGCTTAGTGTCTGATCAAGGGATTTGTCACATGGGAGGGGTTGGGGGTCACTCAGAGGCGCTTCTCTTCTCTTGCTGCAGATCCCCTACAACCCCTCCTCACAATCCCTCACCCCATGAAACCCCTCCTATCGTCACTTATCTCTGGCCCTGGTTGCTCTGCGAGCCTGGTGGCAAATCAGAGGCCAGAAGTTCTCGACAGGTGGGACTTCTGGTGCATGCATTCTAATCACATAGAGGGCCCACTGGTGATTTCTCAACTGCCGGATTGGCATGCAATACCGGTAGACTTTCCAGACATTGCTGCCCTTGTCCTTTACTCGCACCATGTGCATTTTAAAATGGCACTGTACTTTTGTAAATGTGCCAAGAGCAACAAGATGTGGTTAGCACTGCTGCCTCACAGCGCGGAGGACCCAGGTTCGATCATGGTCGTAAATCACTGTCCATGTGGAGTTTGCACATTCTCCCCATGTCTGCGTGGGTTTCGCCCAAAGATGTGCAGGGTAGGTGGATTGGCCATGCTAAAAAAATAATTGGGTACTCTAAAGTTATATTTACTAAAACACCTCCTGACTCGGGTGCCGCGTTGATGATTTTCATGCTCATGTGAAGTGCCTTGGAGCATTTTATTACATTAAAGGCACTATAGAAATACAATACGTTGTTATTGTAGAAGAGTGTTTATGAGGCATGACAAAATAAAAATTGAGTACCAGCTGACACTATAGTCCACCAGAATGTAGAAAATAAAAATTTGCACTGGTATAGCTGGGTTGCTTTGAGTCATAATTGTGAAGCCAGCGTGGTCTGAACAAGGTGGTGTTTATATTGAAACTGGGACAGTCAGCACTTAATCCAAATCTTAATTTTAGTACATTTTTTCAGTAAATGCATTTTTAACGCTCCAAAAGCTATTATTTGATGGGTTAAAGCAGCCTAGGACATCATCTTCCTTCCAACATCGTATCAAGTAGCATGTATCCTGTGTCATTGCACAGCTAGCTACAATCGTCGGCAATGCACTGATTATGGCACGAGGTATTGCAGGCACTTTCCAAGTTTATTCATATTTCTGTATCCTTGTGATTTATCACAAATTAAAACATTTATTTTCTGAAGCTGGCAAAATTCAACGGGGAAAGACGACTGCTCGAAGCACTTGTACACCAGTGAGTAAGGTTCAGGCTTGAATCAAGAATAAAAATGCTGCTGTTGCCATTTAATACAGTGATGGGCAATCTGGGCTAGTGGGTGGGCTGTGCCAGAGTCCCTCCCACATTTCAGTGGGCCGCAAGGTTGAAATCCAGCTTGTTCGCTAACCACAACCCCATGAACAAGATTAAATACACATCAAATATTTCGTAACGAGTTATAGAAAATGCTTGATCATTTATATATTAATAGAGCTCGTAGTTCAAATGTTAAAAGCAAAATAAATATTTACACTTTGGAAAGCGAGGGAGCACACGGCTCTCACAGTCCGTTTTGTGTGAAATCTTCATGCCCCCCTCCCAGCCCCTCACTTCGCTTGCCCTTGCTTCATACGCGTATCACTTCAGTCATACTGGTAGGAAAAAAAATGTGGATGGAAATCAGGGGGATGTGGCAGCCCTGCGCATGGCAATGGCCAATGAAATATCTCGTGGGCCACACTGGAACCCTGATGGGCCGCAGGTTGCCCAGCACTGATTTAATATCTGTCCAAAAAATTCTGGATTAACTTTTCTCAACTCAGGCAGATATTCTCATTTTTTTTCTTTTTGCCTTTATAGCTAAATTGGAAAATAAATAAACAGATGGAAAGCATCAAAACTTTTGTCTGAGGTACATTTCAAAATAGCACTATTCTAAAGGAAATTCATTTGTCTCCTACTCCACTTGTTTCAGCTATGGCGGCACAGTGGTTAGCACTGCTGCCTCACAGCACCAGGGACCAGGTACAATTCTGGCCTCGGGTGACTGTGTGGAGTTTGCACGTTCTCGTGGGTTTCTTCCGGGTGATTCCGTTTCCTCCCACAGTCCAAGATGTGCAGGTTGGGTAGGTTTACGGGAATAGGGCAGGTGAGTGGGCCTAGGCAGGGTGCTCTTTCGGAGGTTCGTTGCAGACTTGATGGATCGAATGGCCTCCTTCTGCACTGCAGGGATTATATGTTTCGATGGTATGGGTTATTTTACAAGTCACTTTATGGGACAACTATCATTGTGTGCAGTTTTATAGGCATCTAACCACTGCTACTGAGAGTGAAACACGGATAATTCTGCGAAAGCAGCAGCTGCATTTTCTGCACACATATCTTCCAAGGATAATAATTACAGAGGGCCCTGCATTACTCAGTTGAAAAGCTGAAGCCTAGAAACCCTTTGACAATTGCTGTAACAAACCTACAGTTAGTGAAAAGGGTCCTAAAAATACTTTCGTAACCATGCTACTTTCGGCATTTCTAAATGAGCGAAGCAGAAAATGTGATGAGGTAGCCTTTGTAATAACTGCTGCAGTGTCCAATGCCCAATATCAAACTAAGATGAAATTAATCTGCCGTGCAGCTGCCTTTTTATCTCCAATCAATTAAACGTTTTTTCAACCTGGTACCTACAAGATGGTCTGCATGTTCCCTAATGCATCACCGGTCAGAATCAAGTGTAACATTAGTTCCATATGTTCCAATGATGAACAGGATAGCGCAGAACAATGAACAACATTTCAGCTAGGTATTTATGTAAACACACTCAAGTTATTCACAGTACTTTACCTTAATATTTTCATTTTAACAACTGTTATAAATCAGAGTTATTTAAAAATGGCAGTGTTGCAATTTTGGTTCATGTAATATGCTAACACAGGTATATCTCACCCAAACCCCACCCCGCACTACTAGTGGCAGTAATTTCCAACAGTAGCTGAAAGACTTGCTGATTGTACATTACTCCTGTACTTAGCCATGCCCAAGTGCTGTTTGAATGGAAGCATCTCGGAATCTCGCTCTTTCTTTGACTCCAAAGGGCACTGATTTACAGCTCCTATTCTTTCTATGCTATTCGTTTGTTATTTGCGGTCATCTTTTTCTCTGATTTGTCATAATTTTTAAAAAATAAATTTAGAGTACCCAATTCTTTTTTTCCCCTATTAAGGGGCAATTTTAGCATGGCCAATCCACCTACCCTGCACATCTTTTGGGTTGTGGGAGTGAGACCCACGCAGACACGGGGAGAACGTGCAAACTCCACACGGACAGTAACCCGGGGCCGGGATCGAACCCAGATCCTCGGCGCCGTGAAGCAGCAGTGCTAACCACTGCACCACCATGCCGCCCCTGATTTGTCATCATGAGGAAAACAGACACATGATTTTCCATTGATGACCCAAAACAAGTGTCTTCTGGCCTATTTCGCACCTGGAGCATTGATCCAGAGATCCCCGCTGTTCACTTGCTACAGTTCTGACCCAGCTTGGTATATTTCTGCCATCCTCTAATTCTGCTGATTTCTAAACCTTTATCCGTCGTGTCAAAATCTCCAGTAAAGCCCAGATAAAACAACATTCATTTGGGTTCACCTTATCCAATAGCCCTATTAATTCTTCTACGAAAGTCAATAATTCTTTCAGACTTGAGCTCCCTGCAAAAGGCCATGCTAGCAACCTGCTTAGTATGACACATTTGCCCTGATCTCTTTGTTATCCCTTGGTGACAGCAACCAAAAGAACAAAATACATTTCCATAAAAATGGTGATGATACACATTTTCCATCATCTTTTGAGCACCTCTTCAGGAACGTCACAATTCTAGCCCTTGTCAAAGCCCATTCGTTCTGTGATTCTATGTATCAACTGCGAGGTTTTTGGACATGGTCTTTGAAAGCTTCCAGAGCCACCTTCTGGCCTATCTTACTGGTCTCCTTCAGACCGAAGTCCTTCCCCGCATTCTTTGCTCTTTGAGCACAAGTCTACTGCCTGCCCCTTTCCACTTGTTCACGATTCGCAATTGTTCCTTTAAGCATCATGTTTCAGCCGCTATCAACCTCATCCCACTCTTTTGAAGAGGAGCAATTAAAGTTTCCCCCAATATTTACCCCTCAACCGACATGGTTAAAAGATTATCTGGTCATTGTCACATCACTGTTTGTGGGTCCTTGCGGTACACCAATCGACTGCCACATTTGTAACATTCAAATGACTTCATTTCAGAAGTATTTAAATGGACTGTGCAGTGCTTTGTAATGACCTGAGATGTAAGAGGTGCTATACAAATGCAAGTCCTAATTTTTATGTATATTTTTGAATCACATTAATATGCTTTTGGAGAGGAAGGAAGCTAATTTAAAAGAATACTAACTCTAGGGATGTACCATAAGCACGTCTATAATTTGTTTGTTTGCAAACACAGCACAATGATGCAAATTGTGTCAAAACATGTTGCCTGCAAGAGCAACAAATAGCACTGCTTGTTGCTCTTGCCACTTTCACAAAAGTACAGTGCCATTTTAAAATGCAGAACACTGCAGGTCCAATGGAAATCAAAACAATTCACTAAAAACCCCCACATGCAAAACTTAACACTTTGTACACGATGCATAAAGCATCCTAAATCCTTACTAAATAGGGTCTTTGTTCTACTCCTATCTTGCTCTTGAAACCTTGCTCAAAGGCTGCAACAATTGTTCTCCAAACAGGATCGTACTGTACAGCATTTACACATTCTTTCCATATCGAACTAGTATGTGGGTGTACTAATCCAGGAAACACAAAGAAGGCGGATAAACCGTTTTTTTTAAACTCCAAAGATTTTCTTTTTAAATTTAGAGTACCCAATTCATTTTTTGCAATTAAGGGGCAATTTAGCGTGGCCAATCCATCTAGCTTGCACATTTTTGGGTTGTGGGGGCGAAGCCCACACAAACACGGGGAGAATGTGCAAACTCCACACGGACAGTGACCCAGGACCGGGATCGAACCTGGGACCTCAGCGCTGTGAGGTCGCAGTGCTAACTCACTGCGCCACCATGCCCTTAAACTCCAAAGATAAAGCCGTTACCCCTGGTACAGCACCAATGTCTCAGCCCCGGACTGCCTGAGCGGGGGGGGGTTCTCCAATATTGGGGCTATGTCCCCACTCCACCGTCAGAACATGGGCAGGTAACATTCTCCTACCTGAAGGGGGCTAGGAGGGTTGGTACTCTCGCAGCTCTGCCTGCTGATACAGGGCCCTGCACTTCCGGTCAGGAGTCCGCGCATGCACGCGGTGGTGGCCTTCGGCAGCCGCCCCGCGCGACATGGCGGACTCACAACGCGGAGCAGCCCTGCAAATATAGGCCTACCCCCCCCCCCCCCCCTCGAGATCGCCTGCGCCCGTGGATCGGCGGCCCCGATTGCCAGCTTGGCCGTCCCTGAGGCACCCCCCAAGGTGAAGGAGCCCCCCCACCAGGACGGCTGCAGACTGACTCCGCAACCACCTCCGACCGTTCCTGACAGGCAAAACGTGGTTAGAATCACACCGTCGGGAACTTGGCAGCAACGTCCATTCTCCGCCCCCCGCGCCGATCGCCATTCCGGCGTGGAGGCTCGGAGAATTCCACCCCTGAACACCTGATCCGTGTCTGCAAGCAGCATTTAAAGAGCTCACTGAGTGGTCCCAGCTGGAGGGGGGGGGGAGGGGGGGGGGGGGGGGGGGGGTCTCCGCCTCCTACCACAGGAATGTTATATATAAATGCAAGGTACCAGACAATGAGGAAAAGGAAATGCAGACAGCCAAAGATTTATATTGCAATGGCTGCTTTCCAAATAATTAGTTGTGCTTGGCAACAGCACGGACAGTAATTCCCACTAAAACATGTAGGGAAACTCTCAAACGTATTTATTTACAAGTAGTGATTACTTATTAGATTCTCTCCTGCAGGCACTGACTAATGCAATGCACAATTCCATAAATACCAGCAAATTTGCACCTCCAGAAATGATCTTCCTTTAGCTTTGTGAGCCAAGGTATTGAATGTTTGCAAGTAATGAAAAAGGCAGCAGCATTGAGCCTGATTGGGTCTTCGCCTGATGTGGAAGTCGCAAGTTGGTGGTCGGGAGCAGGACCATTTTTCTTCCCCATTCCTTAATCCCTGCCTGCAGTGCAATGATCAACATCGCGTCTGTGGCTTGCAATCAAGATTATCTCTTACAGGATAGGCCAGAAATTGATTGTGAAAAGAAAATCGTGGCCTGTGTGGTTCAGTACTACACTGGATGATGCTGAACAATTAAGTGAGAAAGAAGCAATATAGTTACCATTGGAGCTCAATCTTTGTAAAAGTAAAATATCTTGGGCTGGAATCTCCGCCACGCCACTTTTCTGCCCCGACTCGCTGGCGGGATTCTCCGTTAGGCCGGCCGGTCAATGGGTTTCCCATTGTGGGGCAGCCCCACCCCATCGGGAACCCCCGGGTGCGAGCAAAACGGAGAATCCCGCCCATAATCTCTCAGTGAAGTGCTCCCTATTTGATGAGGGGGGGGCTAATAATAATAATCTTTATTGTCACAAGTAGGCTTACATTAACACTGCAATGAAGTTACCGTGAAAATCCCCTAGTCCCCACATTCCGGCACCTGTTCGGGTACACAGAGGGAGAATTCAGAATGTCCGAATTACCTAACAGCACGTCTTTCGGCACTTGTGGGAGGAAACCGGAGCACCTGGAGGAAACCCACGCAGACACAGGGAGAACATGCAGAATCCGCACAGACAGTGACCCAAGCAGAAAATCGAACCTGGGACCCTGGCACTGTGAAGCAACAGTGTCAACCGCTGTACTACCATGCCACCCAAGGCAGTGGAAGCAGAATCCTTGAACACCTCCCACATCCCTACACATTGAAAAATAATACAGATTCGCATCAAATCTCAATAATTATACTACAATTAAAAGTTGCCTTAGGCTGTAAAGCTGCACACAAAACAAAACAAAAAGCTTACACCTTGCTGGCAGACTCAGTTATCACAAAACTCACAAATCTATCAGCTATTCACTTTTTACGTGGGAATCCAAAATGGCTTGCTGGTTAGAAGGTTTGATGTCCTGAATTCTTTAACTATTTTCTGATTAATGTTATATTATTCAATTACCCTATTTCATCTCAGCCTTGTGTTGTCACTGTGAAGCAGCACTTGCACTAAATCTGCGAGCAACGAACACAAATTCATAAACCATCTCTCTAGTTATCATTCCACCAAGTGAACTACATGAAAACTGCAAATGCAAAATCAATTACCAGCCGAGCTATAAAAATCAACAGCAGAGAAATGGAGGAGAGCACTTTCTGTACGCGAACACATCATGTGAAGACAGCTGTAAATCATTAGCCGTACTTAAATCCATACTCAATGCAGTATTGGCGATTAGAATTACAGCTCAACATCATCCTCACCGCCACCCGAGTGTCAAAAATATGTTTGCTCCTCACATATATAGTGTTCGGTCACCCACTGGGAAAGGCGCATTTTGAAAAATTGCTGATGGTCAGGTTCTCCATGTTTAGTTGTAACTGGTAGCACTATAAAGGATGGTAAGTTTTGTTATCAAGCAGAAGCGCTCATTCATTATGCTGTAATCCCAAGAGGCCACTCAGATTTAAATGGTATAGTCTCCATTTGCCAATGAAGAAAAATAAATTAATGTTTTGTTTTTGCCAGTGTTTTGGAGTCCCACCTGCAAAATACATATTTTGGCTGCACGTTGTCTAAACGAGTCTGCACGTTCTCCCTGTGCCTGCGTGGATTTCCCCCAGGTGGTCCGGTTTCCTCCCACAGTCCAAAGATGTGCAGGTTAGGTGGATTGGCCATGTTAAATTGCCCTTAATGTCCAAAAAAAGGTTAGGTGGGATTACTAGGTTACAGGAATAGGGTGGAGGTGTGGGCTTAGGTAAGGTGCTCTTTCGAAGAGCCGGGGCAGACTTGATGGGCCGAATGGCTGATTCTATGATAAACTTTCTGTATAATAACATATCTTCTTACTCAAGATAACAATTTGTTAGCTGTACAAATTAGGTCAAGTATCAACTGGTGAGGGGCATTCATTTCATGATTATTTGAGCACAAAGAAAGAGATTTATTGACACCTGTTTGGGGAGCGGAGTTAGGAGCTATACACTTGTAATGTTTCTCCTTCTGAATAAATCTAAAATGGAGTCAAGAATGGCTCTGATCTCCTTCGCCAACTAACGATCAAGAGTTTAACAAAGTGTTCTTCTCTCGGCTCTCTTCTTCCTGGATTAAACTGTCAAAGCACACACAAAAGCAGCCTCGAGTGGTCCAATTAAAATTGTACACACTGCATGGGTGGAATTAGGAGGTGCACATCTCCACCCTATTGTACGAAACAGAAAGGAGCTCATCCAGCAATATAGGATAAAGTTGGAAATTAAATTGGTCTCACCACTACGCGACCCTACGATTTGAAAACTGCGAGCCATAGGCATGAAGGTGGCAGTAAACAGACAAGAGGCTTATTTTTCCTTTTGTATGACTGTTTTTAGACCTGGAAGAGAGTCTGGAAAGAGAAATGGTTTGATTTCCTTCATGCGGTGAGTTGGGACAATCCTCACAATGTATTACTTATTGTGAAAACATCTTAAAACTCACAGGAGAACTCAAGTTCTCAGCAGCATTGGACCAAAGACCTTTAACATTATCAACTGGGACCACTGAACCAGAATATGAACAATAGTATGAGAAACGCCAGATGCTTTAGTGAAGCCAACACTGGTTGTACATATTCTGGGAGATATCACCTCCAACTTATCTGCTTCCATGCTCCCACCATGTTACTTAACATATCTATATTCTCAATGAGCTTCAGATGCAAAACTATCGGCCATTAGAAACGGTTAGAGGAGATTTTGTTGGAGAAATGTCATTGAGAAAAGTTGATTCAAATCAAGCCACGCTGAAAAAAGATTCATACAGATTTTGAGGTGAAGGACAAATTGATAAAGATCTAGAAACCTGAAAGACTGACTGATTCAGAGGAAGATGAAAAGAAAGCTTAGTTCAGTTCAGAGAATGACCCAACAGTAATGCAACCCCTAATTCAAAGACAGCTGAGAAAAGAAAAGCACCAGGAATGGAGGTTGATCATTGAAGGTTCAAGGACTGTCCAATTCAGATACCATTCAGAAAAAAGAGATGAAAACAGATCACGACAGGAAAGAAATGTATCTTAACCCAACGTGTGGCCATTTCCACAGCGATGGAGTGTTTTTACAGATAACTAATCGAAATAGAGCACACAATCTCTACCAGTTAATCTGAATGTTTCCAGAACTCTCCGATGTTATACCTGACAGAGAGTCATCTGTCTTGGGTGCATGTCAAAAATTCAGGCGCCTGCTGCTAATGATTTTTCAACGACTTAAAAACAAAATGTCACAGCATTGTAGACTCTCGGCATTTGGTTCAATTTAGGATCACTTGTAGCCCAGCTGCAGTATAACTATTTTCAGGAGTACATGATGGGGTATTTTTCTGACTGTTGTCAACAGAGTATTTACCAGAAATTCAATTGAATGTTGGACACCATTTTCTGAACTTTTACTTCAAAGCTAATAATTTTCACAGTTGTGTCACATTAAATTTAACACAACTTAAACATGACAGCCACATTGCTTTTGGCAGCTTACAGTGAGAAAAACAAAAGAGGGTTAGAGATTCAAATTGGTGCTGTCATTAATTCCTTGAGCATTAATTAGTAAGAAGTAAACAGATTTCAACCAATGCAATACTTCATTTATGCAATTGACACATTGCATTGGCTGCAGGAGCAACATGATGAGATTTATATCTCTTACATACTGGGTGCAAACATTGAAACATGGGGATTTAAATCCTTTATCTTGATATGTGTTGGACTGTTTGGATGACTCGTCATCTGACTCACCATTCAAATAGATGAAAAGACATCAAGTTCCAGTCCTCCTTCATAGGGGAGGATTAAGTTTACCACAGAAATTTAGGGCTTGTTCTTTTTAATCCAAGTACACTTTGTCATAATATACATCTATGTATACAATGGAGTGCAGACAGGCAGTGATTGACACACAGGATGACCAGTAAGCACACAGAACAGAGCAGCCAATCACCAGACAGGACACAACCACTATAAAGCCAGTGGGGACCAGTTTTCCCGCTCTCTCGGGACCCAGCCTCTGAGACAGTCAGAGTTAATGAGCTGGCCAGTGCAAACGCCATGTGGTAGCTAGTAAGTCTGGTTAGGCTAGTATCAGGTCTCCAGTCAAGTCAGCATAGTGTCAACGCACAGCTGAACATGTATAATAGTTTAGATGTCAAATAAAATTGTGTTGCATCTTATCAAGTGTTGGAGGTCTGTCTCTCGCCACACTGCATCAAGTGCAGTCCACATCGACCCAGCCTACCCAACACATCGCACTTGTTAAACAGCTTGGTAAGTTTGTTACTCGCAACAGCCTCTCTGGCATTAAAAATAAACTTTTATACGTGTGGAGTCAAAAGGACAGAAGATATAGGTGCATTCCAGGCCATTCAGCCCATCGAGGATGCTCCACCATTATATGAGATCAGGGCTGATCTAATTCTGCCCTCAACCCCACTTTCCAACCTGCTTCCCATAGCACTCAGCACCCTTGTCAATCAAACACGTGTCTCACTCAGGCTTGAATATATGCAATGATTTGGATGAATGTAGGAGGATTGATCAGTAAGCTTGCGGATGATGGGGTGGTAAATAGTGAGAAGGACAGCCTTCGATTATCGGAGGATATAGATGGCCTGGTCAGATGGGCTGATGATCAGTAGCAAATGGAATTCAATCCAGATAAGTATGAGTAATTGGGCAGGACAAACAAGTCAAGGGAATACATGATAAATGGCAGGACCCTGGGAAACACCTAGGATCAGAGAGACTTTGATGTGCATGTACACCACCATGTACAAAACATTGAATAGGCCACAGCTAGGAATATTGTGTGCAGTTCTGGAATCCACATTATAGGAGGGCGTGATAGCACTGGAAAGGGTGCACAGGAGATTTATTAGGATGTTACCTGGGCTGGAGAGTTTCAGTTATGAAGGAAGGTTGGTTAGACTTGGATTGTTTTCCTCGGAGCAGAGGAGATTGAGATGTATAAAATTAGGAGGGGCATAGATAAAGTAGACAGAAAGAAACCTTTTCCCTTGGTGGTGGGATCAATGACCAGGGGACATAGATTTACGGTAAGGGACAGCAGGTTCAGAGGGGATGTGAGGACGTATTTAGATGTGCAATCCCAAGGCAAACAAGGCTATGGGCCAAATGGTGGGAAATAGGATTAGAATAGTTAGATGGTTGTTTTTGGTCGTGCAGATGCGACAGGCTGAAGGGCCTTTTCTGTAGACCGCTTAAAACTCCATGATTATGACTCCATGACCCAGCCTCCATATGTCACTGAGGACGAGAATTTCAAACACTAACCACCCACTATCTTGCCAGAACCCATTTACCACAAAAACACTCATTCATGCTTCTGTCACCTCCAGAATCGAATATTTAACTGTTCTCCTGGCTCGCCTCATTTTGCTTGCCCTTCATGTTTCTGATCGCTACATTGACTGACTTGTTGGGTAATTTGGACATTCTGAATTCTCCTTCCGTGTACCCGAACAGGCGCTGGAATGTGGCAACTGGGGCTTTTTACAGTAACTTCATTGCAGTGTTAATGTAGGCCTACTTGTGCCAATAAGATTATTATTATGCCACCAAATTCAACATTTTCATCATGCCCTCTCCCTCATGGCCTCATAAATCGCGATCTCTATGATCTCCACCAGCCCCAGGACCCAGCTTTTGGCTGAACTCTCCGTTCCTCCCTCTGGTCCCTTGCGCATTGCTCACTTCCTCTGGTCCTCCATGGCTAGTCATGCCTTTTGCAGTCTGAACACTGCTCCAGAATTCCCACCCTACACTGTGCTGCTTCGCTGCCTCCCTCTCTTCCTTCAAGATGCTTTCTGAAAACTCAATTATTTGACCAAGTTCTTGGTCAACTCTCCCAATATGCTCCTCCTTTGACTTGGTATCTATTTACGTCTGATTATGCCTGTGTGAAAAGGCCTCAGGACATTTTTCAAAGGCACAACATAAACACACATTGCTCCCATTAATAGACGTGGACAATTAAGTGAAAAACTAAAGCAAAAGGGTACAGGCAGAGGGCTGGGTTATAGGAATTAATTTTCAGACTATTGGCACGGGTGCAAAGGTTTGAATAGTACAATTTCATGATTTTTTTGGATGCGTTATAGCACAATACGTACTTAATGTAGATTACAAACAATGAGTTATTAGCTTAGTGCAACCACAAAATATACACCAATTCCAACAATATATAGCATCAACAACTGCCTACAGCAGTTTACATTTAGGAAGCTATGCAATTCTGTTCAGGTAGACATACCATCATTAAAAGAGAACGATGCTGCCCAGCTTTTTTTTATGAACCAGATACGATTAAAGGGCAGCATGGTAGCACAGTGGTAATAATGTTGCTTCACAGTGCCCGAGTCCCAGGTTCGATTCCCAGCTTGGGTCACTGTCTGTGCGGAGTCTCCACGTTCTCCCAGTGTCTGCGTGGGTTTCCTCCAGGTGCTCCGGTTTCCTCCCGCAAGTCCCGAAAGACGTGCTTGTTAGGTGAATTGGACATTATGAATTCCCCCTCCTGGTACCCGAACAGGCGCCGGAATGTGGCGACTAGGGGCTTTCCACAGTAACTTCATTGCAGTGTTAAGGTAAGCCTACTTGTGACAATAAAGATTATTATTATAATAAATTGCTAATCTATCACATGGGCTAAGATATACAGAAAACAGCAGGATATCTGCAGGAGGTGCTTATACCAGGCCGATTTTTTTTTTTTAAGATTGCAAATGCGGGCAATATTATTTAAGCTTCATCACAACTGTATTCAGTAACTACCAAAGTTTTACTTTAATGATAAATAGGATTATGATGCACAATCATAAAGCAACGCAAATCATAGATTGGTTATGCTGTCATGTGGCTTTAAGGGATAGCAGCATGCCATCACTCAGAAGGTAAGTGTGTCTTGTGATCCAGTCTCAGTTTCACTTTTGGAGGCGTGTGAGCAGAAAGAGCACATCCACACATCTCTGCCGCTGATGTCTTCAAGTTATTTTTGTATGAAATGTTTTCATGTGCCTAGTCTAAATAAATGAACCCACAGTCCTATTTACCTAATTCTTTATGAACGTTTGGTGCCTTTCGATCATAATAAAAACATAACATGGTGTACCGAGGTGGTGAGGCAGCCTGGCAGTAAGATTAAATACAGGTGCAAGATAATGAACGGCCTTAGATCTTGCTATATAGCACAAGACAACCAGATACATTTTGGTCAGACTGCAATGAGTTTGCAGTGTCAGAGCATGTTCAAATCGCAGTGTGGTGCCTGCATAGAAAAGTTTTGGTTGCAGTGCATAGGCCCATCAGTTCAATGAGTGGGACAGCGCACTGAGGGGACCAGAACTGGGTTAGTTCAGTCAGGAAAGGCGAGCGACAAGGGTGTGGGCCAGATCGATGACGAGCGAGAGACAAACCAAAAACAAAGCAATTATATTGGTCGGGCCACAGAAGGTTCTGATTAGAACAGGTGGTTTTGAGCATTGGTGAATAATAAATTAAATGAAATCGGGAGGGAGGTCAAAGGAATGTTGTCAAAATTTCGACAAACCTCCGCTGTTTGAATTGGGATGCAGCGGATCTACTACCCAAATTCAAAATGTTTAAACAGCAACCAGAGCTATGGGACGGGATTCTCCCATTCGGCGGCAAAGTGTCCACGCCGTCGGAAACACCGTCGCATTTCACGATGGCGTGAACGGTCCGCTGGGAGTACCGATTCTGGACCTATGGGGGCCAGCACGGTGCTGGAGCGGTTCACGCCGCTCCAGCCTCCCATCCCGCGCCAACTGTGCACCGCGGGATCTGTGCATGAGTAGTGGCGCCGGCGTCAACGAGGACATGCGCAGTGGCCTCCCTCAACACGCCCACCCCGACGCAACATGGCGCGGGAGTCAGGGGCCGGCGCGCAAGAAAATAGGCCCGGAGAGCGAGAGGCCGACCCGACGATCAGTGGGCCCCGATCGCGGGCCAGGGACTCATTGGAGGCTCTTCCCCCCCCCCCCCTTCCTCTCCTCCAGACTCGGTTTCTTGTCACTCAGCCAACTTTATATCCAGGTCACCCTGCTCCTTTTATTCAATGGGCTTTTGAATTTGCTGACATATCTGTTACATGGCATTTTAGGCACCTTTTGGAAATCCCTGTACACATAAACCACATTTAACCTCATTACTCCTCTCCGGCATGAAAACAAAAGTTAGACAAACACAATTTACCTTCAACAAATCTGTTCTGGCTTTTCTAAATTAATCCACATTTCAGTGACTGTTCATTTTATCTCAAACTATTATTATAAACTTCATATTTATAGTGATAGTTATGCTTTGACTCTGGCTCTTTTAGGTAATGGGACCTGTTCTGGATTCTGTCCAAAAACAAGCTTGGTGGTTTAGTTGTTAACGGTTGAAGGGGAACCCAGGTCATTTTACTAGAAAGAAAGTGCAAGATGTCTTGTGGACAATGACGAGGGAAAATGAGGAATGTGGATAGACTATTAGTCTCCAAGTCTCACAGGGAGGAGTTAGGGATGCCAGGTTTCATAAACTGTGATATTTTAAACTGCATTTAATTCCCGGATAGAATGCCAGATTCCCGAGAGCAAAAATCACATCTACAGTTAGAAACGTACCAATCAGCAGAAATAAAACCAATTGAGAAGTTCAAATAAAAGTGAATCAATAATAGTTGCCAAAATACAAAAAAAACAATTGTATTCTTTTTGTGAAATCCTTTAAATTCTCATCACTGAGAAAAATTAGTGATATCAAAGTTATAGATACAAATACATAGAGGTTACAACACAGAAACAGGCCATTCATCTCTACCACACAATATTGACATTTATTCTACATCCAAGCAATGAGCATCAATTTAAGTAACAGAATAGATACATAAAAAAGGTACAAGATTTGGAATAGTACTGATAAAACTTACAGAATTCCCTGGGTTTGAAATCTAAAACTGGTTTCCACTGCAGACCTGTGCCTGCCTGAGAGACTAAGGATTCTGCCGCAGCTGAGAGACAACTACAATTCCCAGCAAATGTCTGCCTACAATTCCCAGCATGCCACAGTCTATGTCTATACAAGCTCTGGAGAAATTCCAGCAACATTCTTATCAAGAGAACCTGCAACAACACAAAAAGCTCAAGGTAAAGATCAAACTTAGAATTTAACTTGGGTCTTTCCAACAGGAAAACTATATTTAAATGGAAATATATTTTACAGATTGGAAAAATGACTGCAGGGGAGCGAGGTACAAGAGGTGATGAGAGGAAACAAGACAAGCAGAGATGGGATAAGCAAAAAGATGTAGTTTGTGTGTGTGTTTGAGAGAGACGGACTTTGCGATGGAGATAACAGAGTGGGTGAGAAAATGTGCAGCAGGCATACAAAATAGCAGGCACAATGAAAGAAAAGGACACTGATACGGTGGTAAGGATAAATTTAGAACAGTTTGCAATGCATACAAAAAAAGGGGAGGCAGAATGAAGACTTATGGACTGAGGGTGGGGGAAATTGGAGTCAAAACTAATTTAAAATCAGAAGCATGGTATAAATATTCCCACATTCTGCTTCTCTCAGACTGTCTGAAAATAGGTTTCTAGCTGGCTAGCTGCAGTTGGCAAATGCTCAGCACAGTTTAAAATTAGTATTTGGATGAGATTTCTGGTAAGTGGAGTCAGTAACCACTATACAAGCAGCAATGTTTAATAACCAGCTAGAAACGTTGGGCTGGTCAAGAGAAGCTGAATGCTTGCACTTCAAAACATGCTTGACAGCAAACTCTGGAAATGCTTAATGGTCACAGCAAGATTTATCATTCAGTTTACAAACCCCTCTGGGACACTTACTTGAAATCAGTAAAATGGTGTACAAAGATGAAAGGAAAATGTAATATTAAAGGATAGTAAACATCAATTTTGGAAGAATGGGACAGTATCATAGAACGCAATCCCCAAAATATTGGTAAAAATCTCTTAATACCAAGTAATAAAACACAATTTGTTTCAGTCACTATACTATTGTGCAATACATAGCATAAATGTCCATGTTATAAAAAAGTATACTCTGACTTACAGGAGCAAAGTCAGAGGATACAATCAGATACTTTCAGTTCGTACCTCATTCCAGGACATTTGTATCAAAGGAAACAAATAGCCATTTGGATCATACAAATACTAGAGTCAAAGTATCAGCAGCACCAACCTAACCAGGATCTCGTCCAATGTTTAACTATCAGTTACACTTTGTAACTGTAAACAGGCGCATACTCAAAGTTCAGCTGCAGAACACTAGCTCATTTGCATGCTCTTGCTTTATAAAATAGGACATCTGACTTTGTCGGCAGTGTCGGAGATTTGCCATTAGCCAGTTATAAAAACATCAGGTCATAATTTGATTTTAAAATACCAGGAAGTGGAACAACAAAGTATACACAAATCCTAAAACAATTTCAGGGAAGGATAGAAACGGTGTTAGTTCAAAAATTGCAACAAAAGGCTCGTTGTCTGCCTCACCATTGAAATACATTGAATTTCATGATATTGTTGCATTAGGAGATACAAATTAAAATTTACCACACTAATTGCACCTTGCCCACTTTAGTCGAAGTACCCTTTTAATGTGATGTTTTGATTGCTTCTGGTTAGCCTCTCTGAAACTGAAAACGTAATTACAAATTTGGAGTCCCATTCCCTCAGATATCATTATTGGACATTTTAATTTTAAACAAACTATTCCTGTCTGTTTTCATTCAATATTTCTTCCCCTCTCTTTCACTTTGTGACTTGATTGTTATTGAATTCACCAATTGTAATTTACATTAATTTTCAGCCCCTTGTGTAGTTAATTCTGCAATCTGATTGATTACAAAGATACAGTTGCCGGTCCTGCCTTCCTGGCTGTAATGTTGATGATATCAGCTTGCACTTTCAGCAACTGTAAAAACTTAAAACATACAAGGGCAAGCCCAACAGCAGACGCATTGGATCTATACCATGGGAAATTACGATCCATCCTACTTACTGCAATTTATTGATGAATCAAATTTCATATATGTAAAACATCAAAAGAGCAGTGAGAAAGTCCTACCTGTACCACCACACTCCCCTGTCACAAATATAGAGATATTTATTGAAACAAATTTCTTTCAGCTAATGGTTAAAGAGTTTAATTGCCATCTCAAGGTCCTCACCTGTCATAGCCTCATTTCCATCAGTCACTGGCATGTTATTTTTGTCTTCCACTGTGAAGACCGACCCAAAAAACCTGTTCAGTTCCTCAGCCATTTTCTCATCTCCCATTATTAAATTTCCCTTCTCATCCAATATTTATCTTAGCCACACTTTTTTGTTTTATATATTTGTAGAAACTTTCACTATCTTTTTTTATATTCTGAGCAAGCTTACTCTCATAATCTATCTTACTCTTCTTTCTAGCTTTTTTGTAGCTTTCTGTTGCCCCCTAAAGATATCCCAGTCTTCTAGTCTCCCACTAATCTTTGCCACTTTTTCCTTCAATTTGATAATCTCCCTTATTTCCTTAGATATCCACAGTCGATTTTCCCACTTTCTACTGTCCTTCCTTTTTGTTGGTATAAACCTTTGCTGAGCACTCTGAAAAATCACTTGGAAGGTTCTCCACTGTTACTGTTTCACCATAAAGTCTTTGCTCCCAGGCTACCTTAGCTAGCTCTTCTCCCATCCCATTGTAATCTCCTTTGTTTAAGCACAAACACTAGCATTTGATTTTACCTTCTTACCCTCCAGCTGTATTTTAAATTCCACCATATTGTGATCGCTCCTTCCAAGAGGATCCCTAACTATGAGATCCTGAATCAATCCTGTCATTACACAGGACCAGATCTAGGACCGCTTGTTCCCTCGTAGGTTCCATTACATACTGTTCTAGGAAACTGTTGTGGATACATTCTATAAACTCCTCCTCAAGACCTTAACCGACCTGGTTAAACCAATCGACATGTAGATTAAAATCCCCCATGATAACTGCTGTACCATTTCTACATGCATCAGTTATTTCTTTGTTTATTGCCTGACTCACCATAATGTTACTATTTGGTGGCCTATAGACTACTTCTATCAGTGACTTTTTCGCCCTAGTATTCCTGATTTCCACCAAAATGGATTCAACCTTATCCTCCATAGCACCGATGTTATCCCTTACTATTGCCCGGATGTCATCCTTAAATAACAGAGCTACACCACCTCCCTTACCATCCACTCTGTCCTTCCGAATAGTTTGATACCCTTGGATATTTAACTCCCAGTCGTGACCATCCTTTAACCATGTTTCAGTAATGGCCACTAAATCATAGTCATTCACAATGATTTGCGCCATCAACTCATCTACCTTATTCCGAATACTATGAGCAATCAGGTAAAGTACACTTATGTTGGCTTTTATACCTCTGTTTTGAATCTTAACACCTTGATCAGTAACCTCTCCCAAGTTATTTTTCCTCTTAACTTTTCTCCTAATTATCCTGGCCGTTGAACCCATATCTTCATGAAACAACCTGCCCCGTCGCTTTCCATTTATGTTTTTACTTTCCATTTTATTCCTTTTAGTATTACTGGGCCTATTCACTGAGCTCCCCTCAGTCACTGTACCTTGTTCGGTCGCCTTTTTTGATTTTTGACTATGGCTTCTCTGCCTTACACTTTCCCCCTTAATGCCTTTTGTTTCTGTCCCTGTTTTACTACCTTCCGGCTTCCTGCATCGGTTCCCATCCCCCTGCCACATTAGTTTAAACACTCCCCAACCGCTCTGGCAAATAGCGCCCCCCCCCCCCCCCCCTGAGGACATCAGTTACAGTCCAGGTGTAACCCGGCCAGTTTGTACAGGTCCCACCTCCCCAGAACCGGTCCCAATGCCCCAGGAATCTGAAACCCTCCCCCTCATACCACCCCTTCAGCCACGTATTCATCCTATATATCCTGTCATTTCTACTCGGACTAGCAGGTGGCCCTGGTAGTAATCCTGAGATCACTACCTTCAAGGTCCAATTTCTTAACTTCCTTCCTAGCTCCCTGTATTCTGCTTTTAGGACCTCATCCCTTTTTTTTTAAACCTATGTCATTTGTACCAATGTGTACCACGACCACTGGCTGTTCACCCTCCCCCTCCAGAATGTCCTGTACCCGCTCAGAGACATCCTTGACCTAGCACCAGTGAGGCAACATACCATCCTGGAGTCTCGTTTGCGGCCACAGAAATGCCTGTCTATTCCCGTTACAATTGAATCCCCTATAACTATTGCACTGTCACACTTGTCACCCCTCCCCTCTGCAGCAGAACCAACCATGGTGCCACGAGTTTGGCTGTTGCTCTTTTCCCCTCGCCTCGACACGCCCCTCGACACGCCTCAAATAGAGGCCTAGAACATGTACTAAACACCCTCAACTATGGGGCATATCGTATGATTGAAACAGCTGACACACAACAGCGTAATACTTAAAGAAATGCCAACAAAAATTGTTAGGGCATTCTCTATTTTGTTTTGCAGAGAAATTGTAGGTCTTGTATTCATATATTGGTACTACATTGCCAAATTGTTTTGTACAACCACGGTAACATGATTTTTCAACTTTTCTCCCACCCCACCCCATTCTTAAAAATACTGCTCCTTGCCCTCAGTTCCCACCAGAAGTTTTCATGACCTCCCATCTGTTCAGTCTTATCCCACCCGTCAAGCAGGAACCAGGAGTGATGGGAAGGGGTGGACCTGATTTTGCACAATATTATCTCTTAAAAGTCACCTCAGTCATGTCAAGGCTAAGAAGAAATATGTTGGAACAATAGTTGTGATGAGAGAGATCAAAAGGTTCAGCCAACAATAATAACTTACATTAGTGAACTCAAAAGCCTGGAAAATATTCAGACCGTCAGGTACAACGGTTTCCTGGTGGTAAGCATGCAGATTTACTGGGAGCAATTAGTGCTGGAAAGTGGGATTAGGCTGGGTGGCTCGCTTTTCGGCTAGTGTCGACACGATAGGCAAAGTGGCCTCTTTCTGTCCCGCAAACTTTCTGCGATTCTATTCTTTGAATGTCCCAATCCAGTCATGTGATTTGCCAGTTTTTCCTTAGATGTACATAAACTTTAAAGTGGCAAGCATTTGTCCCCTCTAATTGTCCATGGCAAGATTCCTACAGCCAAGTGCTGCAAGAGCCCTTCCATCGCACATACATTGTTTCATCAGGTACAAAGCCCATACTGTCATCAGAGGTGAAAAAAAGTGCTTAGGTAATCCACTGGATTTCCTAGACATTTTACAAACCAAACAATTAACCATTTTTAATGTTATGTGAATTATTGTAGTCAATGAGGAGCCTCGAAAAGGTAGGTCAAAAGTAGAAATATAGAATCCCTACAGTGCAGGAGGCCACTCAGCCCATCAGGTCTGCACCAACCCTCTGAAACATCACCCAACCTAGGCCCACTCCCTCACCCTATCCCCATAATCCCACCTAACCTGCACATGTTTGGACTGTGGGAGAAAACCGGAGCACCCAGAGGAAACCCACACAGACATGGGAGAAAGTGCAAACTCCACACAGTCACCCAAGGCCAGAATTGAACCAGGGTCCCTGGTGCTGAGGGGCAGCAGTGCTAACCACTGTGCCAACGAGCAGTTTTTTCCAACTCACAATAGGTCATACAGCAACTACACATCCGTGACAATCCTGAGGTGCTGGCTCCCTCTCAGACCAGCTTTTATCTTGTTTAATTAACAAGCCCCACCATTGGGCCTCTGCCACCTCAGCTGGGGGGTTCGTATTCCACGAGCCCCACAGGGAGATCGATCGGTCGTCCTCATGGGTCTCATAACAAGAATGTGTGCTACAATGTTTGTTACCACCAATCACACAAAAAAACTGAGCAGGGTGAGAGGCCTAAGAGAAAATGCTGGAAAATCTCAGCAAATCTGGCAGCATCGGTAGGGAGAGAAGAGAGTCCAGAGGACCCTTTCTCAAAGGGGGAGGCCTCTGGCTTTGCTTCACATTAGCATAATTATCCATAACTGAAGCTTCAAAATACCACCAACTGCACATTCATCCAAAGGAAGTTTATTTTAAATTATTCAGATGTGCAGTTCTAAATATGTCCAACTTTGCCAATGCTAGTGACTAAAGGTAAATTGATGAATCAAGAGAATTCACACAGTACATGGTGTTATAGTGAAGCACAATTATTTTATTAACACAAGAAATTCAAATATGCGTTACTGGTCTCACCACTGCCAACAAGAAAAGACTATTCAGAAATCTGTGTCAGTCCAAAAAGGCCCGCTACTTTTCCAAATGTGAAGAAATACCAACGGAATATATACAAACATGTAAATTAATTTGGAGCAGAAAAATTTCCTACAGACAACAATACACAACAATCCAATAAAAGATCCTCAGTTGACAGAAGAAAATCATAGCAATACACTAACTGTCTGGGAAGGAGAACCTCATCAGATTCGGATTCTTAATTGGATATTTGTTTACATACTGGTTTTTGTCATTTACTCTTCAAAGAAGAGAGCATAACAAATGTTCAAAAATTCCTCTACAATTGGCTAGCCAATAACATTCATGAAGTGTTGAATATAAATATATATCTATACTCAAATGAGTATGTTGGCATTCTCAGTTCCTGAACATTCACTTTGTACAATGCATGGACTGTAAGAATGGAAAAAAGGTCTTATAATTTATTCACATCCACTGCCTCAAGAGGGATGAGAATATGAAGACACTGAATAAAGGGCTTTATTTTGCCCACAAGACAGGCAGCGACGAAAGAGAAGTTTGGGGGTGGGGAGATAAAATACAAATCTGTAGCAGGATGCCACCTCTGGATTATCTTATTCAGACAGTCTTCCAACAGTGACAAGTGGACACATCTACCACAGTTCAACAGTGCTGAGATTCCAACACCCCCCACTGCGCACCCAGAGTGTGCAGGAGGTTATTCATCTGCTTCATCAGATTACTCAAGACTCCATTTACACAATGGCTGAAGCAGTTTGACTCTCCAATTAATCCACTCAACACACTGGTGAGAAACCATAACACTCCTCCTAGCATCTCAGGGATGTCGCCATTCAGAGTTCCCTGGAGTCCTCTGAAGGCCAGTCTGCAGGAGTTGAGATCAGCATCCAGTTCCACTACGGCTAACAAGCCATTTCACTCAGGCTGTGATCCCGTGTAGGATCCTTCGAGTGATGGGTCCTCCCAAAGCTTGACAACCAGTCCTTTTGTACATTCTGTAAATGAAACAAATGTACATGGTTTTAGAACAAAATATTGTTAGTTTTTTAAAACAGCACCCCTTTACTTCACGTGTCAACTTGATTTATTTTGTAGCGTGCCTGCCGATTTAGTTTGAGTACATACAAGTAGGGGATCCTCTTTAAGAGGTTGCTTAGTTAATTGGTTTATTTGATTAATCAGTCTATTTCAAATGTGGAGTATAAAAAGGGCTGTTTTGTTCGTGCTCTTTTAAGCGGATGTTTAAATGTGCTAATTAATAACGTATCATTTGTTTATCGTTATCTGTACTCAAGAGTATAAATATGGGACACTGGGGGCGGGATTTACCGACCACCCCACCGCGTGTTTTCCAGCGGGGTAGACTGCCCGCCGGGGGATCTACCAGTCTCGCCGCTGGCAACGGGATTCCTGTTGACAGCACCCCTCGCCACCGGGAAACCCGTGCGCCAGCATGGGACCCGAACATTCCGCCAGCGCAAAATGCCAGCAAATCCCACCCTGGGTGTTTGGGAGGAGAACTGTAAGACCGAACAAAGTCAATAAAGCCTCTCAATAAAGAAAAGATCCATGTCTTTGTTTCTGCTCCAACGACCAGCTTAGATCCTCTTAACAGGGAATGTCAAATGTGCATCCCTATAAATGAGTTTAATACCCAGAGTTTTGGCAGAACAAAGCCTTGGAAGGGGGCATCGTATCCTTTCATACCGAGGCTGGGAAGAATTTCTTCTCTGAGGATCCGTTAATCTTTGGAATTTTCTATCCGAGTGAACAGTGGAGACCGGGTCTTTGAATATATTCAAGGCCGAGTTAGACAGATTTCTGATTGGCAATGGAGTCACAGGAGGGCAGGCAGGAAAGGGAAGTTAACACCAGAATCAGACCATCTATGATCTTACTGAATGACAGAGCAGGTTTGAGGGGCCAAATGGCCTACTCCTGCTCCTACTTGTGTTCTTAGACGTCTTTAAAAAGCACACATCTCTCATTTCACTGGTGGATCCCGAATTTGAGTATAATGCATGTTTAATGGTGGTTAGTCTGTAAATAACCCAACAATCTGTGGCAAGGGGGAGATATGTTGCTCCACAGTTAGCCACATGAAACCAGGGAGTTGGTCGTCAACTTCCCCGAGTTTTAAGAAATTGCTGCATTTGCACCTACACAAACTAAACTCAACTTTAGAAGGCACACTGCAGGATGCTCTTGCTTCAGCAAGCTTTGGACCAATACTTGGTTTTGTTATTTGTACTTCATTTCTATGCCTAAGTATTGCAATACTAAACGTGCAAGAACAACATTTGTTTTCAATTAACCACAGAATTCCATTAGCCTCCAAGCAGATTCCCCTTCACTTTGGAAGATAATGAATATTCCACCGTCATACAATGCATCATACAATGCAATGGGCTGGCTACCTGCACATACCAAACAAAGAAACAATGCTGGAAAAAATACATTGGTAACCTCAAGGTGCATCAAAACGTTCAAAACAAGATCTTGTTCCAAGTGTTTGATTAGGCAAAATACACTAAAGTGGCTTTGAATGGCCCATTTGTTATGAAAGTTGAAAGTGTTTCACACAACAGTAAAAGCTAAGATAGCTAGTCACAATATTAAAGCTGTGTTTTTTTTCTTGTGATGGTCACTCTGAAGATTAACCAGTGTAGAGAAGTCCTTCAAGTCTGTCAGTAGCTCTACTGCAGATTTCTCTTCATTTGCCAGTTATCTCATAGCCAATGGCAGAGCATGGTACTGCTGATCCACACATCATCACAGCACAAATACAGGTAATGGATTCATCCGCATCAATTGTCACATGCTGAAATTTTCAATTACTTCGGTAATACTCAGTTCCCAGAAAAACTCTTCATTTGGAAACAGATCACTCATTGTCCAGATCCATGTCCTCATCAGCGGGGGAAGATTACACTATCCGCCTCGGTGTATAGTACCTTTAGGCTCCTTCTGTCTACCACCACCGTCTCAACCTCACCTGTGCTGCAAATCTCTTTTGGGTGGCTGTGTTGTTCAAAGTTAGGCTGAGGAACAATGTGTGCCTTAGGATGCAGCACTCCTCTAGGTCCCAGGCCCTGGCTCAGTTTCCGGTGGTACAGCCAGAGAAAGTGTTGAAGAACACCGACTCATCTTGATGCTGGCTCTTCAACTGTAGGTTCCCACTTAATGAGTTGAACAGGATTCTTGATGGCGGGTGCATCCAGAACCAGGGGTCGCAGTCTGAGGATTAAGGGTAAACCATTTCGGACAGAGATGAGGAGACATTTCTTCTCCCAAAAAGAGTGGTGAGCCTGTGGAATTCATTACCACAGGAAGTAGTTGATGCTAAAACATTGAATATATTCAAGAGGCGGCTAGATATGGCACTTGGGGTGAATGGGATCAAATGTTATATGGAGAAAGCAGGATTGGGCTATTGAGTTGAATGATCAGCCATGATCGTGATGAATGGCGGAGCGGGCTTGAAGGACCAAAAGGCCTACTCCTTCTATGTATCTATGATTAGAAATAAAACTGTAGACAGAGCAGGGCCAAGTCTTGGGTTCCAGGTGGCACTGTAGTCTTCAAACTTCCAAAACTCCCTAAAAGTGGGTTAGACGATTGGGGTGAAGTGCAGCTGTTCCTTCCTTTGCAGCTTCCCACCTTCTAGTCTTTTCTGGAAAACTAAATACGAGTGAAAATTTTAAAACAGCCAGAAGCGTGCAGCACATGCCTCCATAGGCACAAATGTTTGAAAGTACATCATGTACAGTCAGTAAATGGAAGATATAATCAAGGAGATCTGCTTTAAGAGAAGTAACATATGAAAGGGAGACGGCTGTTGCTGCGAATTGTATAATGATGTATTCTGAATATTCAATGAGGTGAAAAGTACTGTTAAGACCATGGATGTTAAGTGCTGAATGCACATAATTACCTTGACAGACTTGATGAGGTAATTAAAAAGGATCACATAGAGTGTCCCACTATCTGATGAAGAATGCAATTGGTTCTGATGTTTTTATTACCTCTTGCCACAAAGCTTTAACTGCTGATTGTAAAAAAAAAAATATTTTTCCTCTGCCACATTCAGGAAGATCACAACACCCCCATTCTGAAAATGTTGGTACTGGCAGTTATTAGCAAATATGGTTGAAAAAGTGTATATTCTGTGCTTTTGGAGGATACAGCACTGGCCCTTTGAAACTGAGAACATTGCAATGGTGCTTTCATGCAATCTAACAGACGAGGCTCAAAGTCAAGAACCACTGATGCCTGCGGCTCACTCGCGCAGGAACAAATTAGTCTGAACCTACAGGTGCAGCCTGGTACAGAAAACCAATTGCTGGCCACTGCTAAGATCACAACACCCAAGACAAAAATCAGAGACATACAGCCTTTTCATTTTTCACCAGTGATTGAGGTTACAGCACACCAATATCCTGGAACCACATGCCTTTTTACTTAAAGCATAGAGGTTGTGTGGCACAGTGATAGCATTCCTACCTCTTGTGCCAGAAGCTCCACGCTTAAGTTCCCGCCAGGATTTCTTGGCTACGGAAAGAGCATTTGTGCCCACAGCCTGCAACTCCTTCCCCACTGCTCCTCAAAATGGAAAAGGATGTGTGAAGATAAGCTACGACAACATACTTACAGTGGGGGACCCTCTAGAAAATTAAGATTCAAGGTGACAGCATATATACATTTGATTTCTCCTTTCTCCTGAGGCTTTTTGTTCAATGAGTTTAAGGATCGGAGTGCTGTGGAATGGAACAATTTTCCACTTTAAACAAAGAGTTACCATGAGCAGTCCCCGATTGGGTGAAGTACAAGCCAGGTCCCAAGAGAAGCTCTCTTAACCTTGCACAATGTGCATCAAATTCACATGAACACCTGCCATTACATCAGTGTCAAGTTTCTATTTCACATTCCAGTTATCCTCATAGTCGTGAGTGAGACTGTCAATTTAGTGCTTATTTGTCATGAGCTGTCAGATACTTTGTACTTTACAGCTTCATGAATTGAGTCAAGAATTGCCCAAAGACAATTTAAATATGTTCTTTGCAACTGGTAAGGGAAAGGAACTCGGAATTCAGTGTAATCACAATGCTGATTTTTGGTGGAAAAGATGGGAGGAAGTTCATTTTGCCGGTGCATAATGTATATTCAAGGATTGATTTACTTTATTATGGGGAGGTTGTTGTTGGCGGGGGTGAGGAACGTGGAATACTCAGCGATCATTATTTCAGGTCACACTCCCGCCTGGTGGATGGGGTCTTGGAGAAAGGGCCTGCACAGAGGCCGGGGTGGGGTATGGATGTGGGGCTGCTTGCAGATCCTAGTTTTTGTGTGCGGCTGGCAACAGTGATTGACGATTGTGTGGTTCAATAAAAATGGGGAGGTCTCGCTGTCGGTTGTATGTGAAGCATTGAAGGAGGTGGTAAGGGGCAAGATCATCTCGTATAAGGAGCAGGTGGATAAGGAGGCAAGAGGCAGCGGCTGGTAGACAAATTTTGGAAGTTGATGGGAAGTATCCCACTCCGGAACTTTTGGGCAGTAGAAAGGAACTGCAGATGTGGTTTGATATTTTGTCTACAGGGAAAGCGGTACTCCAGTTGAAGCAGGCAACGGGTGTGGTATACGAATTGGGGGAGAAGACCAGTCGCTGCTAGTGAGACAGCTTCGGTGGCAGGCGGCCTCCCGGGAGATTGTTCAGGTCCGGGATGGGGTGAGTGGTTGATGACCGCACCGGAGCAGGTGAATCTGAGGAGTTTTATAAGAGGTTGTATAGGTTGGAGCCCCTGGGGGACAAGTCAGATATGAGGGAGTTTTTGGAGGGGATGCAGTGCCCCAAAGTGGAAGAGGAGGATAGGGCAGGGTTGGAGGAACCAGCGGAGATCGAGGAGGTTCGGACGACGACTGGGAAAATGCAAATGGGTAAAGCACGGGCTAGATGGGATTCCGGTGGAATTTTAAGACGTTCTCGGACAGGCAGGTGCCGCTGTTGGTGGAAATGTTTGAGGACACGGTAGCTAGGGAGGCTGCTTCCGGAGACGAAGCAACAGGAATCTATTTTGCTTTTGCTAAAAAAAAGAATAAGGACCCAGTGGAGCGTGGGTCATATCAGCCAATATCTCTGTTGAATGTGGATGTTCCTTGACAAGGTGTTGGCGTTTAGGTTGGAGCAATGCCTCCCGCAGGTGATTGGGGAGGATCAAGCGTGGTTTGTAAAGAGTAGGCAGTTGTCCTCGAATGTGCAGCGCTTGCTAAATGTGCTGCTCCCCCCCGAGGGGAGGAGGTGGTGGTGCTGGATGCAGCGAAAAGTTGTGAGTTGGAATGGTTTCGAATTGGGCCTAAATTTGTGGCGGGAGTCAAATTGTTATACAAGGAACCAAAGGCGAGTGTTCGTATATAAATGAGGTGAACCTCTGGATTTTTTCAGCTGCAAAGGCGAACGAGACAGGAGTGTTCCTAGCTTCCCCCTTTTGTTTATGTTGTCGATAGAGCCCTTGGCCATTGCGCCGATCCGAGAGAATCATTTGTTTGAGCCGGCGAGATTGGATGCTAGGTATCTGGGTTGGGAGAGGAAGGTAGTGAAAATGAAAGACTCATTTCTGGAAGGGTGGTTTGCAAGCTTGGAGGAGTTGGCAGAGGCGTTTGGGATTGCAGCGGCGGCGGGGGGGGGGGGGGGGGGGGGGGGGGGGGGGGGGCCTTAGTTATATGCAGAAGCGGGGTTTTGCAAGGAAGGTTTTCCTGACATTTCCAGTGACACCGCCCTCCTCGATGTTGGAGGGGGTGTTGTTGGTGATGGGTTTGGGGGGGGGGGGGGAGGATCATCTCTGCGATTTATGGGAGGATTATGGAGGAGAATAGGAGTGATTGGAGGGGGTCAAGGCCAATTGGGAGGCGCTGGGCAGGAATTGGAGCAGGGGGTGAGGTGGAAGTTGTTGCGGAGGGTGAATGCTTCAACTTCGTGTGTGAGACTAGGGTTAATACAATTAACGTTGGTGCACAGGGCAGACCTGACAAGGTCAAGGGTGAGCTGGCTGTTTGAGGGGGTGGAGGACACTTGTGTGCGATGCGGGAGGGGCCCGGCCAACCATGTACACATGTCCTGGTCCTGTTCGAAGTTGGAAAGATTTTGGGGTTCTTTGTTCAGCACCATGTTGTCGATCTTCCACTGGGACTTGGAACCCAGTCCCCTGGGGGCCATATTTGGGGACCTGCTGGAGCTACAGACAAGGGCGGGGGTGTATATTTTAGCCTTCACCTCACAGATTGCTCACAGGTGGGTCCTGTTGGGTGGAAGTCAGCTTCTCCTCGTGTGGCTGGGGACCTGATGGAATTTCTGTATCTTGAGAAGGTTAAGTTCACCTTTAGGGAGGCGGTTGAGGGGTACCATAAGAGATAGAGTCTGTTTATTCTTCACTTTTAAGGTTGGTCACTGTCGACTGCTGTGGGGAGGGGCTATTTTGCGAGTCACATATGTATTGGTTGGTAGAGTGTGGTGGGGGTTCTGTTATTCTGTGTGTTGCTTTGTTCTATGAATAAAATGTTATAAAGCAAATAAAATATATTTTTAAAAATTCTTCTTACTCTTCCCTAACTCATTTGCCTTTTCACATCCCAAGTTTTTTGTTTTAGTCCTTGTTGGTTATGATCAAATAATCTTAAATCCAAGTGTATCGTGGTCACTTGTCCATTGAGGTTCCACTATTCCTAGATTACGAATACTGTGCTGCAGTGATGTTCTTGACACCAGTCAACAAACTACACACACTATAAATGCCTGATGTGACAGACATGAAGAATTTTTCCTTCTGATTTTTTCCCTCCCCAAAAAAGTATGTTGTTCTTGTCACAGCAGATAGAGTAGGAGAAAAACTGAAGCACAGCAAGCGAGTACTTCCTTCATATACGTCCTGGTACCAATTAAGGAGATGATATTATTGACTCAAAGTTTTAGCCCATGACATCAACATTCTGCATTAAACCATGGAATTTCAGGATTTAAAACCATTGCAATGCCTCAGCCAGCCAGTGTCGACTTGCTAACCAATCACCCTTTTCTTCTGTAGAATGAAATAATGGCCTTGAATTTCCATTAAATGGCAATCAGAGTCAGGCTGCTACTAAAATCCAGCTGGTCCTTTCTCGCCCAGGCGAGAACAGTCTAGTGCAGAGGTTTTCCAAGGCATTGTGCTGAGCGCTGGAGAGTTGAAGGTTAGGAAATCACGTCCCTTTAACAGCACTGAAATTTTACCTGCTTTATGGCAGCTAAAGGTTCCAGACACTTTGAGAAGTCAGAGAGAAAGTAAGTCTGTAAGGTCAGTGGTAGGGCTCGGGGGGGGGGGGGGGGGGGGTCAGTACTATATTTATCTAGGAGGTCAAAATGGTTTTAATGCTAAACGTATTCTGGGTAACTGTCACTAAGTCAGTACATTCGAATGGTTTCAAACGCTGGGCAATTGCCCAACAGGCGTTTCAACTTCCCAAACAATTGCAGTGCAATCCTTACCTGGGGACATTTGGAGAGTGAAGCGCTTTGGGTTACCCCCCTGTCATGTGAGTGTCCCTTTAAGAAAGGTTTTGTTTGACCACATGGCTTGTAGCACAGCTTCAGTGATGTCATTTGTGGGTGGAGCTGGGCTGTGGCTGTCAGGTGGGAAGGGGTTTAGTGCTTTGGGTTTCAGTTTTGGTTTGTTGCTTTTGACTGCAGAAGAAAAAAATCAGTGTTTCCCTGTTTTATTTTAAAGCTGTTCCAGGGAACTGAGAGCATATTGGGTGTGGCAAACTGCCTTGGTAACTTTAAAGATAGAGTTACTTTCCAGAAGGAGTTTTGAATCTGCTGGTTGGAGGCTGGACCAGAATCTCAGGGAAAGGGCCAATCCCATTCAAGTGAGATTACAGTGTGCTGGGCCACGTCCTTGAAAGGGGTTTTGGTTTATTGGATTTTGTATTGAATTGGAACAGCGAAGGGGGATTCATTGAGAGTTATATACATAGATTACTGTGGCTGTTGTGTGTTTTTTCATATTTGTATTTGAGAACAACTTCTTGCCAACAGTTGTATATATGTTAACTACATTCTTATAATAAACTTTGTTTTGATAAAAGTGCCTGGGAAGTCTGATGAATCACACCTGAAGTGAAGGCATTTGTGCTCACCCTAGCCAAATTCAACATAAAAATTATAGGTCAGGTGAGCTTCGTAATATACTTTGGAGTTTGTAAGCCCTGGTCCATAACACCCCCCAACTTACAACGCCCAGAAATAGCTAATTTGGTATTCATGCGTGCAGACAGAGCTTCAGCAATATGTCCCTCTTTTTAGCAAAACTTTTGGGATGTTTACACTGGGACAATGCAGACTCTGGGCTCAACCATCTCCACTGCCAATGTCAGGCTTGGGGGCCAAATGGATAGAAAGAGACTTCAATTATATCACAGAAGAGAGCCCAGACTAGCCAAATAACAGGGTCAGTCATTCAATGGGAAGTGAACATGTTGGGTGGGAAGGGCTGGGTGGTGTGTTTTACGGAGGTGGCCCGCAGTTTGCTTTTGGCGGGATCTTCTGGTCCCGCTGGCATCAAAGGGGATCCCCGTTCTGTGCACCCCCACCTCCGGGAAACCCACACTGGTGATCGCTGTCAGCAGGGCCGGAAAATTCCGCCGGCGGGAACGGTTCTTCTCTCAGGATGACAGCACTTCAAGATCCTTAACATCCGCAAACCAATGCCTTTCTTGGTATCGAAAAGCTGAAGGCACGCCAGAGCTCCGAGACATCTCAGGCCACAGGCATCTCAAGAACCCACAACGGCATCTCAGCAACTCTCCATTACTTTGTTACAGCCTTTGCAAGAACAGCTGAAAGCTCTCAGTAAGACAGCATTCAAGAGAGACAATCGAATTCACAACAGGATTACCATTGGACATTTATCCAAGACAATAAAATTATAATCCACTTTGAACATTGTTCAGAATGTGTTCCTGTTGTTGCTGTGGTCTTGCATTGTCAATGCATATCAATAGTGGTCTTTGGGCAAATATATTTCATTACTAATGAAACACAAGGAAAGACATTTGGATATGACTAAATCAAAGGGAGGCAAGGATCATTCCGCTGAAGCACTCTTCATAACATTTGCCACCAAAAAGTACTAGCTGCAGGCAACTGTTGGGAGTCCACTCACTTCACCATCCTGGATCATCAGTGCCCTCCCCCTTATCATAAATAAGGTTCTCGTAATGTAGCTGATGCAGAGTTAAGTTATGCAACATGCAGTAGGGCTGATAAGTGACAGGTAACAATTGCCAGGCAATGAACATCTCCAACATGGGAGAATCTAACTATTTCTCCTTGATCTTCAACGCTATCACTGAATCCCCAGTCAACATCCCGGGGCTTACCACAGCCCACAAACTGAACTGGACCAGCCATATAAATACTGTGCCTATAAGAGCAGGTCAGAGGCTGGGGACTATGTTGCATCTATCTCACCTCGTGACTCTCAAAATCCTGGCCACAACCTACAAGGCATAAGTCAGGAACATGGAATACTCAACACTGAAATGAGTGTAGCTCCAACATCACTCGAGCTCAACATCATCCAGAACAAAGCTGCCCACTTTATTGCACCCCGTCCATCACATTAAACATTCACTCCCTCCACCACTTACACAAACAGCCAGCAGTGTGTACAATCTACAAGATGCACTGCAGCAACTTGCCAAGGCTCCTTTGACAGCACCTCAAACCTGCAACCTTTACCACCTAGCAGGAGAAGGAGATCAGATACACGTGAATACCATCATTGGCAAATTCTGCTCCAAGCTATAGAGCATCCTGACTTGGAACTTCAATCCCTGTTCCTCCACAGTTGCTGGATTACGGTCCTGGAACTCACTCCTTTAGAGCACTGTGAGTGTACCTACGACACATGGACTGCAGTGTTCAAGATGGCAGCTCACTACCCATTTCTCTTTTCTTTAATTTAAAGTGCCCAATTCTTTTTTTCCAATTAAGGGGCAATTTAGCGAGGCCAATCCACCTACCCTGCACATCTTTGGATTGTGGGAGTGAGACCCAGGCAGACACGGGGAGAATATGCACATGGGCAGTGACCCAGGGCCAGGATTGAACCCCGGTCCTCGGCGCCGTGAGGCTGCAGTGCTAAGCACTAGGCCACCGTGCTGTCCGCACTACCCCCTTCTCAAGTTCAATTAGGGATGGATAACACTGGCTTATCCAGTGATGCTCATTTCCCATGAAAGTATAAAACCATACTACTTTTCATAGAGGACATGTTTTGTGGGGTAGTGCTGCAGGAAGTGCCAGACACGATTGTCCCTTGACAATTCCAAAACTCAACGATGGCTCCGTTTGAGCCATTTATTTAACTGGAGCAGAGTTCAGCAGCCGAGAGCACATTCCTAATAGAAGCTGTGAGCCAAGTGTGCAGGAGGTATAGTCCTCATCACCAGGCAGCCAGCCTCGCACTTGCTATGCAGTGGGAAGAAGTGGCAGCACAGTAGATGGTTGTAGTATAACCATGGCACCTCTAAAGAAGGCGCAGACTTGCCTGAAAATCACACATCAGTTGCATATTAACAAATCTTGCAACTCATGAAGGCACAGGGATTATCTGAAGGTTTTTTTTTTAAATTCATGGGATGTGGGTGTCGCCAGATGTGTCAACATTTATTGGCCATCCCCAATTGCCCTTGAACTAGGCCATTTCGGTGACCATCTAAGAATCAACACATGACTTGGATTCTGGAGTCACCTCTAGGACAGACCAGGTAAAGAAGGCAGATTTCACTGGGCATCACGGTGGCGCAGTGGGTTAGCCCTGCAGCCTCACAGCACCGAGGTCCCAAGTTCGATCCCGGCTCTGGGTCACTGTCCATGTGGAGTTTGCACATTCTTCCTGTGTTTGTGTGGGTTTCGCCCCCACAACCCAAAAGATGAGCGGGTTAGGAGGATTGGTCACGCTAAATTGCCCCTCAATTGGAAAAAATGAATTGGGTACTCTAAAGTTTTAGAAAAACTTTAAAAGTTTTTAAAAGATGGCACGTTTCCTTCTCCAAAGGGCATTAGTGAACCAAATGGACTTTTATGACAATATGGTCATCATTAGACATTTTAATTCTTTTTTTTTTTTTTTAATTAATTTTCCAATTTCACCCTCTGCCAGGGTGGGATTCAGATCCGGATCTCCAGAATATTACCCTGGGTTTCTGGATCACTGGTCCAGTGACAATTCCACTACCTCACCGCTTTCCCAGTGATGTGGGGCCAGCCAATGACCTGGACCTCGGGAACACTGGAATTCGCCAAAATGCCAGAATCCATTTCCTTTGCTTCCAAATGTACATAGGAAAAGTAATAAAGCTGTTGCGAAAGCAAACATTGCATCAATTAGCTGCTATTTTTAAAAAGTGTTTTTATTTAAGTTTTTCATTTTAACAAATAATGCAACGAAGCCACATGAATGGCACAGCTCATGCAAAATAAAAGTCTCAACATATATGGATGGTATCCCTACAAGTGCAGGAGGTCATTCGGCCCATCGAGTCAGCACCGACCCAGGCCTACTCCCCACTTTATCCCTCTTACCCAACCTAATCTGCACATCTTTGGACTGTGAGAGAAAACCCATACAGACTCGGGGAGAACATTCAAACTTCACACAGTCACCCAAGGCTGGAATCAAACTTGGGTCTCTGGTGCTGTGAGGCAGCAGTGCTAACCAATGTACCACCATGCCGCCAATACTATGGGGAACAAGAGAACAGCAGTATAATTGGCTCAGCACAATCACTAGGCTCCATTTGGTGCCTCTATACACACCACCAGCGAATAAGAAGAAAAGGACAATGTCATGAAAACATGGTAAAATGGTGCTCACCTTCCCAAATGATGACTGCTCACTGTGACCACGAGAGTGCACGATAAACGTTTTGTGCTATGTTTGGGTACACACCAGAACATATCTCCCTCAACCCTAACAACACCAGCAGCACCAATGACATGCTCTAACCTTCCTGCAGGAGACAATCAGATTCTTAAATCTCACCATAACAAAAATCGAAAAATACAAATAATACACGAGAGCCCCAGTTGTAGAAGGGGGTTTTATATATACCACAGAACGCCGCATAACCCCAACCTCAGGCATGGTACAGAACAATCATCCTTCCCGATATTTATACAGGGAGAACCAATAGCTATACATTTGGATTGTAGTCAGTGCTTCCCAAAACATTAATTGATTGATTGATATTTATTATCACATTAAACAAGTTGGATAAAAAAGGGCGAGCTACCAGGAGCATAAGTTCTCAGGATAAAAGAGGACAAAGATACAACCATAAGTCTGTATTCCTCTGGAGCACGCCCACCCACAATTGAAAAAGCTGCTCGTTTTAAGGGAATGTCCTACCCATAAGGGGGGGGGGGGGGCGCGCAAAAGGATATCGGCCACAGTACAGGACTCGGCTCAATCCCAAATCCTCATGCAATTAGGAGTCAGAAAACCAAGGAGGTTCAAGCACATCAAAAATAGTCAATCTCTCAGAGTGTCCCTAATGAGGGCCTTTGAGAAAGAACATCCCAAGCATAAGAAGGCAACAGAATATCAATGACAGTACCAGACTTGGCCTAGTCCAGCACACCGAGACAAAGGAGGCAATACCCCCAAGACACTCAACACATGCCAGAACTCACCACCCAGCTGGCCCTGCACCTCACTAACCCCACCAGGGCAACGCACCAACCTACTAACCAAAAGAGGGCTTATAACAGCACGTTTCTCACGCAGATGGAGAAGAAACTGCCTCCCACCCCCACCCCGTCACCCCCACCCCAAGTAAACCCCAAAACGTTAGACACAGGGCAGCATGAAGGATATTAGGGGACAGGGCAGTATTAGGGCAGAGGGCAGTGCTGCCTCGGAGACAAAATCACTTCTTCCCCATGGAAGACCCAACCACAACGAGGTGGATATTCATGAAACCAATACACAAGACCATCAGAGGAGGGCACCCAGCTCCCCCATCAAGCCTACCACCAAACTGAAGGACTCCAACAACAGAGAGACGGAGCATACAGACTCTCACTGCAACAAATCGAACAAGGACAAGCCGACCACACCAACCCTCGTGCCACCACTCATTTGCCCTGACCCCAATTGCCCGAAAAACGCTAACCTCAAAAAGATTCAGAAGGAACCCAGTCCTTCCAGGATACATGATCATAGATTATCATAGAATTTACAGTGCCGAAAGAGACCATTCAGCCCATCGAGTCTGCACCGGCTCTTGGAAAGAGCACCCTACCCAAGGTCCACACCTCCACCCTATCCCCACCTCCACCCTATCCCCATAACCCAGTAACCCCACCCAACACTAAGGGCAATTTTGGACACCAAGGGCAATTTATCATGGCCAATCCACCTAACCTGCACATCTTTGGACTGTGGGAGGAAACCGGAGCATCCGGAGGAAACCCACGCACACACGGGAAGGATGTGCAGAATCCGCTCAGTGACCCAAGCCGGAATTGAACCTGGGACCTTGGAGTTGTGAAGCAATTGTGCTATCCACAATGCTACCGTGCTGCCCAAACAATGCTACCGTGCTGCCCTGCACAGACCTTTGAAGGAGACAAGTACGGATTCTCAAAATTCAAAACAACAACAAAAAGCGAAATGCAAAATTAAAACCCAATCCTCAATCCAAGTGAGGACTAATCTAACCCGATCACCCGCAACACCAACCTTCCACCCATTACCTCAGCATCGCTCCACTCATCTTCTCTATAAACAAGTTAAAGGTGTCTAAAATTCAGCCCTTTCTCATGATGCAAGGATTACTGCACATAAAAGAAAGGACTGTGCACAAACTACACATCACTTCACTGATTCAGTATGGTTTTTGTTATAACAGGATAACAAACTACCCTGACCCTCATGTTCAAGCATCATACACCCTTGTCAGGGGAAAAGACGACAACGTGAAATCAACAGCATACAGAAAACTGCACCACTGAGCCAAGATCATCATCCAGAACATCATTCACATTGGCAGTCATCATCCCGATGCATACAGCATCACCGAGGAGTAGGCCCACTTACCAGCAACAACCGCCACTGCAGGCTGGGCCCCACCCCAGCCATCTCCAACTGCCCCAATCAAATGAGAATTCTCTCCAATTCAACTTGGCTCCTCACCACCAAACTCTGACCAGGGTCATCCAAGGAATTAACGCAAGACATATCCCTCCAAAAAAAGATAACGGTCGAATGTGCATGAGGATAAAATAAAGGATCAAAAGCCAAGTGGAGGTAGAGCTCGCGAAAACACAGCCGCTCCTGTGCTAATGTCACGTTACCCCTTCCCATCAATTAACTGCTTAACAGAAGCAAGAACTGTGGGCTGACTATGTTACTAATATGTTGTGTGACGGCCTGGTGAGTACCCAAAGCGAACATAAGTACTAGGAGCAGGCCATCTGGCTCTTCGAGCCTGCGAAGGAGTGAAGCGCGGCAACGGGTGATGCTGTGATGACTGTGGAAGTTGAAAGGTGAAACACAGCTTCAAAAAATCTCCTTTGAGAAGCAATGCACAGTTCCTCAGAATTGCAGGTACAGTGTTCAGGGCCTGAAATAGTCTAGGCTGGTAAGCATTTCTGGGAGCATTCTTTCCATGCTCTCACATTGCAGCAGTAGCTCAGATCAGTCTTTTCCCTATTGCTTCTCTTCTGGTCAAGGGGCGGGTGGGGTGGGGAATGGCAAGAAGCAAGTATATTTCCAGAAACGAGGGGGAGGGAGTAAACTTGGAGATGTTGTTCCAAAATGCAAATCTGTTAAGGAAACAATTCTCTTCAGATGACTGCTTTACTAATCCAAACCTTACATACTGACCAGGATTTTACAAACCTTCATCAGTATTAGAATTTGCTGTACATCTGCCTCCCAGAATATTCAGCAATGTTCCAACAGCATCGCTGAGCAGGTCATATATCCATTTACTGAATATCATAGCTTACCAGAATTCTAATTTCACAACCCACAGATGGGTAGTCCTCCCACACGATCATATAATTTATATCCATCTGACATACTTCAGTTCCCTCAATGCCAATCTCGTGCCTGCTTAATCACGCACTGGGATGACAACTTGTGCTATTATCAGTGCCAAGATGGAAGTTGATCAGTTTATGTGCCAGGAAACCAAGTGGCTCCCCAAACTTTCATTTTAGAAATCTGACTCATATTTGTAAGAGATCTGCATTCATAAAAAAGGTCGACACGTCTTTAATTCAGTAACACCCTGCTCGCCAAGCAAATCAGAGGCTGATCATTAACAACTGCAATTTTCTGTGGATGGTGTAACCGAATGCTCACGGCTTGAATCCATTCATCATAAAAGGCAAAGTGTTATTCAAACAGTTAAACAGGAAGTGGCAAAAGTGAGCTTTCACTTGCTCTGTCGCCAACACCGTTCATGTATCAGTCAGCAAAAAACGGGAAACGCAAACACTTTCGTTATTACAGTGTAAAGAGTATTCTGCGAACGGATCAAACGGTTATAGTTTAAGGTGTGCCTCCTGCATATTTCTTGATTTCTGCTTTGGTCTCAGATTTTCAATTTTTGCTGGGAGGGGGTTTTCCCCAAATACTCAAAAATGTAAAATTTATTGCCCTTCATATTTTCAAAACACAGCTGACATCACAAGGTGGTCAAATCAGGGAGGCATTTCCAAAGTGAAAACTACTGGTACTATTTTCAAACACTGAATTATAGTTTTAAAAACTTGATTTTACCAGTTACATGCTGCTTAAGCTGCAGTGGGTACTGAAACAGGGTAAATCAGAATTCACAGGAATATATATTTTTGACTTCTTGAAAATATACTCAATATTCCTTACCAAGAATTGGTACTCGTAGGCATTCTTTTTAAATGGGTGTGATGTGGGGAATAGTAAGTATATTAAACCAAATTGATAATTCACAATTCTCAAATGACCTGGATGACACATGTTATGGATCAAACAACTGAAACAAAACTAGATATCCCAATCAATATTTCCCTGCCATCCATCTATGACGTGGCTTGCTCCCACGGGCTCACAGGGGGCTGACACTAATGTCCCATCTGTGGAGGTTGGCCAAGCAGGGGCCGGGGTCGGGTAGGTCACTCTTCTCTTGGAAGGTTAAAACCAGGCAGCCCTTATTTGTGGGTTTGAGGCCAGGTGGATGTTTGTCATGTCCAATGATTCCCATTCATTTGTCCAGCTGGAATTTGTGCTGAAGTCTTGTGTGGGAGGGTTTTTCCAGATCAGCCTTTTTGATGGGAATTGTACCTTGGGTGGGCTGAATTGAAGTGGCAGGTGGGAGCCATTGAGGAATGTTTCTATAATTTTGTGGGTTCTTGCAAGTCGGCGGATATGCGGAGGAGTGATATTTGCCAGGACAAGGAGCGGTGTTGAGCTAGTGTTACAGTAATGACATGTATGGTAGCATTCGGCTGGGTGTGTGTATGATGGTCTTGACCAAACAGGGGCACAATATTCTGCTACTGAATACTGAAAATGAATAAATCAGTACATTAGTGAGTGAGAATCGTAGATCAGTTTGGGTGGGCTAGGAAACAGCAAGGGGCAACAAATATCGGTGGGATTTATTTATAGGCCACCAAACAGTACTGGTAATGCAGAGCACACTATAAATCAGGAAATTAGAGATGCATGTAAGAAGGGTAATGCAGTAATCACAGGAACCTCAATCCACATGTGGACAGATGAAAACAAATTAGCACTCTTGTTGAGGATGAATTTCTTGAATGTTTATGAAATGGTTTTCTCGAACAGTTTGTTCAGGAGCTGATGAGAACGGGCTAATTAACAATCGTATTGTAAAGAGTGACCATAATATAATCATGTAAAAGTTAAAGTTTGAAAGTGATGCATTGCAATCCAAAACAAGGGACTTAAATCTAAACAAAGGAAACTCCAAAGATATGAGAGGCAAGTTGTGGTAGATCAAGGAACTACATTAAAAGATATGATGGTACACGGGCAATGGCTAATATTTAATGAGTTAATATATGGTTTACATTAAATATATGTTCCTTTGAGGCACAAAATACCAACAGGAAAAATGATCCAAATATGGCTAACAAGTTAAAGATTGATCTGATACAAAGTTATAATGTTGCCAAAAATCTAGGAGTTTTTTAGAATTTAAAGGAGAACAAGAAGCTGATAAAGAAAAAGAAAATAGTATAAGAGCAAACTAGCAAAAGACAAAAGCAGACTATAAAATTCTCTATGGGAATGTAAAAAGGAAATTATCATAATGGAGAATAAGGAAATGGCAGAGAAACTAAACAAATAATTTGCATCCATCTTCATGGACGAAGATACAAAAACCTCCCAGGAATACAGGAACCAAGGTATTTGAAAGAATGAGGAACTGAAAGAAACTATATTTGTAAAAAAAAAATGTAGTCCTGGAGAAATTAGTGAAACTAGAAGTTGCTAAACCCCATGGATCTACACCCCAGAATGTTGAAAGACATGGCTGGAGAAATAGTGGATGCATTGATGGCCATCTTCCAAAATTTGACAGATTCGGAAACAGTTCCTGCAGATTAACGGATACAAAACGTTACCCCATTGTTTGAGAAAGAAAATGCTAGGATTAATTAGAAGGGATGCGAGAACTGAACACTTAAAAAATAATGGTAGGGTTGCAAGAGTGAACATTGATTTATGAAAGGAAAATCATGTTTTACAAACTGTTTTGAGGACGTAACTAGCAGGATATGGGGATAAACCAGTGCATGAGGCCAATTTGGATTTTCAGAATGCTTTCAATACTGTATCACACAAGAGGTTAGTAAACAGAATTAGAGCGCATGGGATTAGGGGTATTACAGTGGTATGGGTTGAGAATCGGTTAACGGACAGAAAACAGTGCAAGAATATATGGGTTATTCTCGGTTGGCAGGCTGAGCTCTCGCAAGAATCAGTGCTTGGGCCCCAGCGACTTTCGATTGACAGCAATGATTTGGACGTGGGGACGAAACGTTTAGCTGACAACACAAAATTAGGTGAGAATGAGAGTTGCAAGAAGGATGCACTGAAATTTCAAAAGGCTAAGTGAGTGAGCAAGAACATAGAAGATGGAAGGTAATGTGGAAAAATGTGAAGTTTTCAAGTTTGGTAGCAAAACAGAACGCGCAGCATTTTGTAAATGGTGAGAGATTGGGTCGTGCTGATTTCCAACGGGATGTGGGTATCCTTATTCATAGTCATTGAAAACTGGCATGCAAGTGTCACAAGCAATTAGGAAGGCAAATGATGTGATCACCTTCAATCGCAAGAGGATTTGAATACAGGAGTAAAGAGGTCTTCCCGCAATTGCGCCAATTGCTATCTTACCAAGAGTATTGGTAAGACACAATATCTGGAATTTTTGGTTTTGGTCTCCTTACCCCAGGAAGGATATATTTGCCATGTGAAGTGAGTGCAATGAGATTCACCATTCTGTTCCCCGAGATGGCCTTTGAGCAGAGATTGAGACGACTGAGCCTATATACTTGAGAGTTAAGGGGAATGAGAGGTAATCTCTTCAAAACATACTAAATTCTTAAAGGGTTCGACAAGGTAGATAGAGGAAAGAGTTTCCCCCTGACTGGGGATGTCTAGGACCAGGAGACAGTGCCTCGGAAAAAACATAGGCTATTTAGGACCAAGATGAGGAGAAATTTCTTCCAGAGGGTAGTCTTTGGAATTCTCTACCTCAGAAGGCTCTACATACTCAGTAAATGACTTATCTTCAAGACAGTAATTGGTAGATTTCTAGATAGTGAGACACTGAAGGATTTGGAGATTGTGCAGGAAAATGGCATTAAGGTAGAATATCTGCCATGATCTAGGTTTTTTTAAAATAAATTTAAAATACCCAATTCTTTTTTCCCAATTAAGTGGCAATTTAGCATGGCCAATTCACCTACCCTGCAAATCTTTTTGGGTTGTGGGGTGAGACCTACGCAGACACGGGGAGAATGTTCAAACTCCACGCGGATAGTGACCCAAGTCAGATTCCAAATCACGTCCTCGGCGCTGGGAGGCAGCAGTTCTTTATTTTTTGTAAATAATTTTTATTAAACGTTTTCATAAAATATCAATAACAAAATGAGAGAAAAAAAAAAGAACCCAACAGGGTTAAGTACAAAACACAATCTAGAAAAGCAACCCCCCATACCCCCCTGTACATAAATAATAAATTAACATTAACACCCCGACTTAACAAACAGGTATATACACCCCCTCAGACCCTTCAGTGTAAATAACAAAAACAATAATAAAGTAAACCCCCCCCGCCCGAGCTGCTGCTGCCATTGGCCAATGTCTATCGTTCTGCCAGAAAGTCTAAGAACGGTTGCCACCGCCTAAAGAACCCTTGTACCGACCCTCTCAAGGCGAGTTTCACGCTCTCCAATTTAATGAACCCTGCCATATCACTGATCCAGGATTCCACGCTTCGGAGCCTCGCATCCTTCCACTGAAGAAGAATCCTTCGCCGGGCTACCAGGCGAAGTTGGCAAATTCCCTAAGAATCTTCATTACCTCTGGCATTCCTTCCACGGGGTCCGCCACATACAGCAGCAGGTCATCCGCATAGTGTGACACCCTATGCTCCTCCCCACCCCGCACCAACCCCCTCCAGTTCCTCGACTCCCTCAGTGCCATAGCCAGGGATTCAATCGCCAGTGCGAAGAGCTGGGGGGACAAGGGACACCCGTCTCGTCCCTTGGTGCAACCGAAAGTACCGGACCTCCTCCGGTTTGTGGCCACACTCGCCATCGGGACCTCATACAACAGCCTAACCCACCTGACAAACCCCTCCCCAAACCCGAACCTCTTCAGCACCTCCCACAGGTACCCCCACTCTACCCTGTCTAAGGCTTTCTCAGCGTCCATCGCCACCACGATCTCCGCCTCCCCCTCCCTCACCGGCATCATGATAACGTTCAAAAGCCTCCGCACATTCACGTTCAACTGTCTCCCCTTCACAAACCCCGTCTGGTCTTCATGGATGATTTGCGGCACACAATCCTCAATCCTCGTGGCTAAGACCTTCGCCAGCACCTTGGCATCTACATTTAGCAAGGAAATCAGTCTGTAACACCCAAATTGCAGGGGATCCTTGTCCCACTTCAGGATCAAAAAGATCAGTGCCCGGGGCATTGTCGGGGGCAAAGCCCCCCCCCCCCCCCCCCCCCTTGCCTCATTAAAGGTCCTGACTAACAGGTCCATATATTTTTTATAAAATTCGACCGGGAAACCGTCCGGCCACAGTGCCTTCCCCGCCTGCATGCTTCCTATCCCTTCGATCTGCTCCTCCAGCCCAATCGGGGCCCCCATTCCCACCACCAGTCCCTCTTCCACCTTTGGAAACACCAGCCGGTCCAGGAAGCCGCCCATCCCTCCCTCCTCCCGTGGGGGCTCGTATCGGTACGTGGGGGCTCGTATCGGTACATGGGGGCTCGTATCGGTACAATTCCTCGTAAAAGTCCCTGAAGACCCCATTGATGCCAACCCCACTCCGCACCACACTCCCTCCCCTGTCCTCAACTCTCCCGATCTCCCGAGCTGCATCCCGCTTCCGAAGCTGATGCGCCAGCATCCGGCTTGCCTTTTCCCCAAACTCGTAAATCGCCCCCTGGGCCTTCCTCCACTGCACCTCTGCCTTCCTGGTGGTCACCAGGTCGAATTCGGCCTGGAGGCTATGCCTCTTCCTCAACAATCCTTCCTCGGGCTCCTCCGCATGCCTCCTGTTTACCCTCACCATCTCCCCCACCAGCCTCTCCCTCTCCCCCCGCTCCTTGTGGGCCCTAATGGAGATCAACTCTCCCCTCACTACCGCCTTCAGTGCCTCCCATACCATCCCCACTCGGACCTCCCCGTTGTCATTGGTCTCCAAGTACCTCTCCATACTTCCTCAAACCCACTCACTCACCTCCACGTCCGCCAACAGCCCCACCTCCAAGCGCCACAGCGGGCGCTGGTCCCTCTCCTCCCCCATCTCCAGGTCCACCCAATGCGGGGCATGGTCCGAAATGGCTATTGCCGAATACTCAGTATCCTCTACTCTCGCTATCAAGCCTTATGGACATGTGAGAAGAATGAAAATTCCCTAGCTCCGGCCTTGCAAATCTCCACGGGTCCACCCCTCCCATCTGGTCCATACACCCCCTCAGCACTCTAGCCGCCGCCGGCTTCCTACCTGTCCTAGACCTGGAGCGATCCAGTGCCGGATCCAGCACCGTGTTAAAGTCTCCCCCCATTATCAGGCCCCCCACTTCCAAGTCTGGGATCCGACCCAACATACGCCGCATAAAACCCGCATCGTCCCAGTTCGGGGCATACACATGGACCAGTACCACCCTCTCTCCCTGCAAATTACCACTTATCATTATGTACCTACCGCCATTATCTGCCACAATGCTCGACGCCTCGAATGACACCTTCTTTCCCACTAAGATCGCCACCCCTCGATTTTTTGGCATCCAGCCCCGAGTGAAACACCTGACCTACCCACCCTTTCTTCAATCTTACCTGGTCTGCCACCTTCAGGTGTGTCTCCTGAAGCATAACCACATCCGCCTCGAGCCCCTTCAGGTGCGCGAACACGCGGGCCCCCCCTCGAAAAAAAACATAAACATAACATATCAACCGCAGTCCCCAATCGCCCATCCCGACCCTCAATCTGTGTCCAACTTCTCGGCCTGAACAAAGGCCCACGTTTCTCCGGAGACTCAAAGTAATCGTGCCGGTCCTTGTAGGTAACCCACAGTCGCACTGGCTGCAACATGCCAAACTTCACCCCCTGCCTGTGCAGCACAGCCTTCGCTCGATTGTACCCGGCCTCCTCTTCGCCACCTCCACTCTCCAGTCCTGCTATATTCGAACCTCCACGTTCTCCAACCTTCTGCTCCTCTCCTTCTTGGCCCACCTGAGCACACACTCCCGATTGACGAACCGATGGAACCTCACCAGCACCGCCCGTGGAAGCTCATTAGCCTTGGGCCTCCTCGCCAGCACTCCCTGGGACCCTTCCAGCTCCAGGGGCCCCTGGAAGGACCCCGCTCCCATCAGCGAGTTCAACATGGTGACCACATAGGCCCCCACGTCCGACCCCTCCAGCCCCGCCGGGAGGCCCAGAATCCGCAAGTTCTTCCGCCTCGACCGATTCTCCATCTCCTTGAACCGCTCCTGCCATTTCTTGTGGAGCGCCTCATGCGCCTCCACCTTTACCGCCAGGCCTAAGATCTCGTCCTCATTGTCCGAGATCTTTTGTCGAGCCTCGCAGATCGCCACCCCCTGGGCCGTCTGTGTCTCCAGCAGCTTATCAATAGAGGCCTTCATCGGCTCTAGCAGGTCCATTTTAATCTCTGTGAAGCAGCGCTGGATACCCTCCTGCTGCTCCTCCGCCCACTGCATCCATGCTGCCTGGTCTCCGCCCGCCGCCATTTTGTCCTTCTTCCCTCTCACCTTCTTCGGGTCCACCACCGCCTTTTTTGTCACCCTGCTCCTAGTTGAAGCCATATACTGACGGGGAGCTGTTATAGACTCCTTCCCACACCGGGATACGTCGAAAAGGTTCCATTGGGGGCCCTGAAAAGAGCCCAAAAGTCAGATTTTGCGGGAGCCGCCGAATGTGTGACTTAGCTCCGCATTACCGCAACCGGAAGTGGTAGGCAGCAGTTCTAATCATTGTGCCACCGTGCCATGATCTATTTGAATGGTAGAGCAGACTCAAAGGGCCGAATGGTTTACTCATATTTCCCTTGTAACCAAAACTAGAAAGTCCCAAGCTCTTTCCCATGTTGCTCAGTAACCAGCCATTAGGTATTCACTGAAATTATAACCTTACCAATGTTACGGTGCCACAGTGGTTAGCACTGCTGCCTCAGAGCCAGGGACCCGGGTTTGATTCTGACCTTGGTTGACTGTGTGGAGTTTGCATGTTCTCCCAGTGTCTGCATGGGTTTTTTCCCAGGTGCTCTGGCTTCCCCCCCACAATCCAGAAATGTGGATAGGTGGATTGGCCTTGATCAATCTGCTGGATAAGGAGGATAGGGTGGGGAGTGAGCCCCAGGTAGAGTGCTCTTTCAGACTGTCAGTGCAGACACGATGGGCTGAATGGCCTCCTTCTGCACTGTAGGGATTCTATAGAACAAATAATTCAGCTCCACCAACCAATGTCAGGAACTACCCAGCCCATGACTAAACAGATCTTATTGTCTTTACCTAAATTGTTCCCAAATACTTTCAACCACCCATCAAAACTAACCCAGAAAGATCAGAATTTCAGCCTTATGAACACAGGAAGTTAATTCCATGGGCTTACAATTCTTTCTGTGCAGATAAGTTTCACCTCCCATCTGTTCTACATTGATGATAAATCTGTAACTGGAACTCTTCAATGACTGGAGACAATTGGCTTCATCTATGCCTTATGTCCCATCATAATTTTAAACATTTCAATCACATCGTCCAATAATCTTCAATTTTCTAACAAATAAAATTTAAAGCCTTTATTTGTGTTTATTCATTTAAAAAGCACCCTAATATCTGTATTGCATCCTCTCAAGTGTCAATACCTCTTCAAAGCATACCATACACTAATTAATTGAGGTCTTCAGATTTTATATACATCTTAGCCTGCATTTTCTATGCCTCACATTTGAGATCATGCTTCCAAACAGGTTCGATGATAATACCATTGCTATTCAATATAGCTGTTCAGATAGTAGCATGCGTCAAGTTTTGCTAATGCTGAATAAAATAGAACTATCACTAATATGGATATCATTTCAAAACCAGAGTGTTAATGGGGTAATTGGTCCAAACCCCCAAATTCTTGCAGCACAAGCAAAATAAGATCCCACATCTTGTGTCTCAACAATCAACCATGGTGGAGTGCCATCATAAATCATTAGGAGTAAAACGTTTAAAAATGTATGCTTTTTAAAAAGTAAAATGACCAACAGAAAGTCATAATACAGCTAAAAGGGTTATAATCACCCACTACCACATTTTCTGTTCAAGGGCAGCATTACTATCCACCAGAGCATTAATTCAGTCTTCTACAAGAAGCCAGTTCACAGCTGAGTAAACAGTCTGTGCAGTGAGCACTCCGAGCCAATCTCGGCTTGTTTGATCTATTCAATTCCACTCAGTGACACTGTTCCATCAGATCTGTCTCAGAAAAGCCAGAACTGAAAAGCAAACACCGACAATATCTTTTCCAAAACACATTCCTCGGAATTTATTTAACCGTTCTTAATTGAGAAAACCTTATTTTACAATCAGTACATAACTTTTTATTTTCACATTACTATTTGAATTATTCAACAACAATAAAAAGGCAAGTATTGACAATTTCATTGAATGGTTCTTGCATAAAGCCATAGTTAGGTCTGGTGAGTCTTGCTTGTGCTACATCCCTGATCATCAATTTAGCCACTTTGTAACTAAAAACAATTAATATCCATAAAATTATTATTTTTTAAATCAAGGTTAATTTTAATACAGTAGCAGTCAGACCTGCCTCACCGTCCATAATAATTTGATAAAACAATCTTCATCACATCAATTTGATGGTCGTCTCACAGTTTGGGATCAAGGAATACAAAATTGTAGAGCATTTTGGAACCGAGAGCAGACCGCAATTATAATGGAGAGCGAAATGATTCTTCTCTGATCAGTTCTAGGTCCTAAAGCATTAACAGTGCAGTGATAACTTCATCACACCTTCCAGCTGTACATTTAATTTACAGCAGGGAATCACCAAGAGTGGAGTCAGAGAGCTTCAGCCAAGGCTCTGGGAAAAACAAAACTGAACATTTTGTAATAACAAAGTTTGGAGCAGCCAACTGCAAGACTGGGACTTCACTAACACGGAGCTCATATATGGCACAGGGCTTTCTACAGATTGTGCATGTATCGCAGGGAGGAAACTGGGCACTCGACCTTTTACACAAATACTTATTAGAGGTGTTTGACATTCTTTCAATAAATAAGATTTAAATCATTTCATTCTTACACGCAGATGATTTCATCAAGGCCAGAATATCTCACTACAGAATACAGACAATTTTGCAACTGACCAAAAAAAAAGCAAATATATTGATCTTTTGCATAAACTGTTCGATTATGCTTTTGTCATTTACCGTTTTTTTTGTTTAATTACCACCCACCTTTTGCTTGACACTATCATATTTAATCGCTCCTTCACACTCTCCTGATTTCTTGTCACACCAGGGTATTGCTTTTAATACTTTAGACGGAGGTACCATTATACTTCCTTTTCATTCCACTTCCAAGTGCTTGGAGAGCCCCTCAAAAGGTCGATTCCATTATGTGGTGCTTTGAGGAAAGTTTACATTTTAGATTTTTTACTGCAACTTCTTACCAGGTTAAAGTATTTATTTTTCAACAATTATAACTGGATTCCTTACCCCATGTCAACTTTTGATGCTGTAACTTACACCCTCACCACTGACAGGTTTACATAGGCAATCTTCATTATGAAAATGTAGTGCAGGAATTCATAATAACAAGATTGAGAACAGGAATTAAAGCTTTGTAGACAGGAACTTCAGACTATTCTGCTTAATATCTAAGCCTATATAAAGGCTTCCAAAGAATGACTTCCAATCTTGAAAATTCCCCTTTAATCTTATATATAAGCAACTTGCTCAAATTCTATAGAACTTCCCCAAAGACAACTAAGATGCATCATAAAGATGCCCGAGAGCTTCCCTTTGTGGTACTGCTGGAACATTGCTGGATCTACTTTCACTCGAGTTAGCCGAAATTTAGCAAGACAGATCCAACAGAGAAATACCATGATTCATCGCTCAATGTGCACACACGTTTGTTTAAATTCCACAGCTACCCCCGGATTTTATTTTAAGAATCAGGCAACTGTATCCAAAAGGATGTCTCTTTTTGAGAATTCTAAAACCGGGAATCTATCCATATGGAATAACCCTTAGCACAATCCAGTAACTTGAACCCAAGCATGGAACAAAGAATTTCCAGATTGAATTCCTGCAATCTTTTTGTAGTCTGTTAAAGTCCGTGATATATTCCTTCATGCAATATATTCATTTTTTTAAAAATCTATCAAAGTCTGACCATGCCATGTGCATCAAACAGATCATTTTTCTTGTACATTTTATCCATGAAACTTAATTGAACATCCAAGCCTTCAACACTATCCAGCTAACAGGCATCCAACTGACAAAATACTTTGCTACTGATTCTACTTTTACCAGGAAGCAACAACGTCAAAGCCATACCTTGTTTTCTCTTCAGTAATGCTGTAACATATGTCCACATACTCACTATTTTTCCAGTGATCGGAAGGTTCAGATTCAGAGAACAGCGGTGAAGTAATCATACCCTTTTCTAGCTTTCATCCGCCATTTTCCACAAAAGTAACTCTGATTATAATCTTCTGTCTGAAAAAGAATTCTTCGTTTCCAATCTTTATCTTTAGCCAACGATTTGCTGCTACCATGCCAATTCATTTTGAAGCCAGTTGAAGTAGGAAGCCAAATTAATACTGGATTTATTACATGATGCAACATTAGAAATGGCTGCCTCCTCCTTTCCCCACATCCAGTATCCCAGAAGTCTCTCTTTATAGCTGCTCAAGGTAGTTAATCAATTCCCTCCATCCTTTTAACCTTAACAACAAGATTAACGTCCCATCACATGGGTCACCCCTTCGCAAAACACCTCTGTTCACTCTGCAAGTTCAGGATCACCCCAACATTAATTTCCCACCTGATGCACGATCAATGACCACTAAAGCGAGGTTGTAGTCCAACTGAAGGCTTTATTAAGCTAGATGTTTCCCCCAGCAGCTCAGGTACAGAAAGAAGGCTGCTGGAGCGGCACGGGTTCTTATACCCTGCCTTGCAGGGCAGAGCTACCATACAGCTTGACCAATAGGAAACATCCAATATCTACCAATGGTGTTCCAGCAATACTAGGTACCGTAATACCTCTACACAGACTACCACCCCACCCCACTGTTCCTTCAACCTATGTTCAACTTCCGACACTGTCCCAGTGAAGCTTAAGGAACAGACACTCATCTTCCAATTAGTCTTGTTACAGTCTTATGGATTCCACATTGAATTTAACATCTCAGATCATAAAACCTTTCAATTTGGACATATGCGGATATCGATTATGCTTTTGCCATTTACCGTTTTTTATTTTGTTTCATTACAATCCACCTTTTGCTTGACACTATCATATTTAATCGCTCCTACCTTCCACCCGATCATGGACCTTTCCTTTTGTTCTTTCCTTCCGCACCCCCCCTTACCCTGCCACTGTATATACTTGCTAAAAACTATTCTCTGTAATATTTTTCAGTTGTGACGAAAAGGTCGCTGACCTGAAACAATGCCTCGGTTTCCCTCTACACAAATGCTGCATGATTCTGCTGAGTATTTCCAACGTTCTGTTCATAGATCAAAGTTTCAGCCTCCACAAGATTTTGTCTTTCACATCATATATTCTTTCTAGTGCTAAAAATTAAAGTTTCAACCCATTCAAGCATTGTTCATGTACATTTGGTGCGGCATGTTTAAGAACCTGCAAATCAAGGAAGCATTTCAATTTTTAATGTTACGTGCCCAAAATACATTCAAGAAAAGTGCAGCGCAGGTCTCAGGAGGATCCATGTTTTTTAAAAACTCAGTAAGATGCCAGAAAAATAACTCTTTCCTGCTGTGCCTAAAAAAATCATGACCATAAACTGAAGAGAGCCTCTGAGCAAGCACGACTGTAGAAAATCTACATACAATGTTTGGTAAATTGTGGTTATTTTTTAAGGGTTCCATTCATCTATTGGCCCCTCTGCCAGATCATAAAAGAACGGGCGAATTTGGATATACTGGCACGTGCCACTCAACCCCTAAATTCCAATGTTTTTGCTTGCCTATTTGTTTTATCCTGCATTCTACATACCTCAGTGTACAATTGCAAAGGAAATTCTCAGCCAAAGGTTTGCAACATTATGGGTAGCGTATCATCGTGAGTTTGAGTATATGCTGCTTCCAAACAATGGCATGTCAAGAGGCTATGCCCCTTCGGTTTTGAAAATATGATTTTTCAACTTTCAACTGATTTTTCAATTTTAACAGACAAAGTAAACTGCTTAAAATTGCATTTAATTGTGAATAAGAATCTGACAATTCACCCTCAGGCGAGTGTGAAGAGAGAGACATTTCCTATATTCCAGACACATATTGAAACCCGTAACTTACGAAGGAAGAGACATAAAAATGCAAAGTACTAAATATTGAAGCAATTGCTGCCACAGGCCAACCCACCCAAAGTCTCTTGGAAGTACACAATTGGAGGAGTATTTCGGAGCAAGGTATGTAGGGGCAAGGCTACCAACCAATAGAGAGAGATTGCAAGTGACAAAGGCCAGAAAGTCTTCAGCAGAGGAAATAAGCTGAGGGCTCTCTCCCTCTTTTGGAATAAATGTCACCCAGTTCGAAAAGCTAACTGTACTAAAAACCTAACACTGCCAAAAAACCTATCAGCGATCTGAGATCTTCTAATAATTGCAACATCTTCTACATCAGACCGCATCAAAGAAAGCAGCCAACCCAAATCAGCCACAATATTTAAAATGGGGGGGGGGGGGGGGGGAAAGAACATGACCAATGAATGCTTGATGCCACCTTGTTATTTTTCTCAACTTTAAAGGTCATAAATTTGCTCTTTGAATCCCGAATGGCTCCCTACCGCTCACCGCTTAAATAGTAAATTACATTTGGATTTGAAAAAGAAACTTAAACTTTTGTTGTGGCCATCCAATGAGGTTCAATCGAGGGGCGTCAGTTCATCCCTTCTCACCTGGTCGTAACAGGAGTTACATCAACAAAATGAGACAGGGAATATGTTAGAGTGTGCATTTCAGGAAGTGCACTGTATACAAAAGATTACACAAAAACACCTACACTTATAACACAAAGCTCATAACAACTTAACTCTACATTCTCTATAAAGGTTTTCCCGAGACTAATCAGAGTGGTTCCTTACTCAGAATGCCCTAGGTTGCAGTGTCCCATTAATTTGAACGACTTTATTGTGAAGATCAAAACAACCCCCCCCCCCCCCCCCCCCCCCATCCCCCCGCCTCACTCTCAGGTGCGTGTTGGCAGGTCAAGACAGTGTAAAATTGAACACTACGGCAGCAGCAGCATCTGCAAGTATACACGTGGAGGGGCAAATATTGAGGTTTCCTCATTCATGGGCCAACTGAGTCTCAAACTACTTATAGAGCACCTTGCACCATTGCTAGAATTTCATCCAAGGTGGTGGTGGTGGGGGGGGGGGGGGGGGGGGGGGGGGGGGGGAGAGAGGAGGGGGGGGGGAAACACAGGGGTCAAGTATCCCAACCCCACCCAGTGAAACATGAGAGACTGTGGCTGAGCAAAGAAGCGTGGAGTTCCTGCTTTGACACCCCATGCCAGACAAGGCACCCCTTCCCCCAGGGTATTCCCCCCTCCCAGCATTTCCTCACTCCCCCCCCCCCCCCCCCCCCCCCCCCCCCCCCCCCTTCCATGTCCACCCTGATAACATTAGCTAGCCTGGCTCCTGAGAGACCCTGAATTAACTTTCCACACTGATTTCATTACAGTTCATTTCCCTGCAGACCCAGCAGCAGCCACACACTCCTGATGGTGCTGCTGGGAACAGAGGACGGTCAGCCATTTGATTGGCTGGCAGCTCCCACTGACCAGGCTTCCGCCTGATGGGGGTAGAAGTCTCACCTCAAGCCAATTAGAAACCCGATGGATGTTAGTGGATAAGTCATTGGAGGGTCAACTGTGTTTGGGTGTGCCTTTACTGTGCCTGATGCCAAGTTGACACTGATGGGCTCATTTGCCCATTTTTATTCTGATATATTTTCTTGTAGAGGTTCATCCAAGTAATTGAAATGACAAATAAGCCAGAGGGAAGTTAAGAGTCAACTATATTGTTGAGAGTCTGGAGACACAAGTAGGTCAAGTCAGGCAAGGACAACAGGATACTTTTCCCGAAGGACATTAGTGAACCAGTTGGGTTTTTATGACAGTAGCTTCATGGTCACCGTGACTGATTCTAGTCTTTTTATACCAGCTTTGGTTAACTGACGGAGTTCAACTTCACAACTGAAAGGATTTGAAATCATATCTCCAGATGATTATCCAGGCCTCTGGATTACTTATCCAGTAATACAGTAACTGGTCTATTGCCCCGACTTGTATGCTGGGGCAGCCAAGATTCATCTCCCAGTGTAAAATTCAGACCAGATGGGTG